>NC_090395.1:35265439-35865439 GCF_036365525.1 Heterodontus francisci
TAAACTCCATTTGCCATCTCTCAGCCCAGCTCTGCAGCCTATCTATGTCCCTCTGTACCCTACAACATCCTTCGGCACTATCCACAACTCCACCGACCTTAGTGTCATCCGCAAATTTACTAACCCACCCTTCTACACCCTCTTCCAGGTCATTTATAAAAATGACAAACAGCAGTGGCCCCAAAACAGATCCTTGCGGTACACCATTAGTAACTAAACTCCAGGATGAACATTTGCCATCAACCACCACCCTCTGTCGTCTTTCAGCTAGCCAATTTCTGATCCAAAGCTCTAAATCACCTTCAACCCCATACTTCCGTATTTTCTGCAATAGCCTACCATGGGGAACCTTATCAAACGCCTTACTGAAATCCATATACACCACATCCACTGCTTTACCCTCATCCACCTGTTTGGTCACCTTCTCGAAAAACTCAATAAGGTTTGTGAGGCACGACCTACCCGTCACAAAAACCGTGCTGACTGTCGCTAACGAACTTATTCTTTTCAAGATGATTATAAATCCTGTCTCTTATAACCTTTTCCAACATTTTACCCACAACCGAAGTAAGGCTCACAGGTCTAAAATTACCAGGGCTGTCTCTCTCCCCTTCTTGAACAAGGGGACAACATTTGCTATCCTCCAGTCTTCCGGCACTATTCCTGTCGACAATGACGACATAAAGATCAAGGACAAAGGCTCTGCAATCTCCTCCCTGGCTTCCCAGAGAATCCTAGGATAAATCCCATCTGGCCCAGGGGACTTATCTATTTTCACACTTTCCAAAATTGATAACACCTCCTCCTTGCGAACCTCAATCCCATCTAGCCTAGTCGTCTGAATCTCAGTATTCTCGACAACATTTTCTTTCTCTACTGTAAATACTGACGCAAAATATTCATTTAACACTTCCCCTATCTCCTCTGATTCCACACACAACTTCCCACTAATATCCTTGATTGGCCCTAATCTAACTCTAGTCATTCTTTTATTCCTGATATACCTATAGAAAGCCTTAGGGTTTTCCCTGATCCTCTCCGCCAATGACTTCTCGTGTCCTCTCCTTGCTCTTCTTAGCTCTCCCTTTAGATCCTTCCTGGCTAGCTTGTAACTCTCAAGCGCCCTAACTGAGCCTTCACGTCTCATCCTAACATAAGCCGCCTTCTTCCTCTTGACAAGCGCTTCAACTTCTTTAGTAAACCACGGCTCCCTCGCTCGACAACTTCCTCCCTGCCTGACCGGTACATACTTATCAAGGACACGCAGTAGCTGCTCCTTGAATAAGCTCCACATTTCGATTGTTCCCATCCTACGCATCCTAAATCTTGCCTAATCGCATCATCATTTCCTTTCCCCCAGCTATAATTCTTGCCCTGCGGAATATACCTGTCCCTGCCCATCGCTAAGGTAAACCTAACCGAATTGTGATCACTATCGCCAAAGTGCTCACCTACATCTAAATCGAACACCTGGCCGGGTTCATTACCCAGTACCAAATCCAATGTGGCATCGCCCCTGGTTGGCCTGTCTACATACTGTGTCAGAAAACCCTCCTGCACACACTGGACAAAAACTGACCCATCTAAAGTACTCAAACTATAGTATTTCCAGTCGATATTTGGAAAGTTAAAGTCCCCCATAACAACTACCCTGTTACTCTCGCCTCTGTCGAGAATCATCTTCGCTATCCTTTCCTCTACATCTCTCGAACTATTTGGAGGTCTATAAAAGACTCCCAACAGGGTGACCTCATCTCGCCTGTTGCTAACCTCGGCCCATACTACCTCAGTAGACGAGTCCTCAAACGTCCTTTGTGTCGCTGTAATACTCTCCTTGATTAACAATGCCACACCCCCCACTCTTTTACCATCTTCTCTGTTCTTACTGAAACATCTAAATCCCGGAACCTGCAACATCCATTCCTGCCCCTGCTCTACCCATGTCTCCGAAATGGCCACTACATCGAGATCCCAGGTACCAACCCATGCTGCAAGCTCACCAACCTTATTCCGGATGCTCCTGGCGTTGAAGTAGACACACTTTAAACCAGGTTCTTGCTTGCCAGTGCCCTCTTGCGTCCTTGTAACCTTATCCCTGACCTCACTACTCTCAACATCCTGTACACTGGAACTACAATTTAGGTTCCCATCCCCCTGCTGAATTAGTTTAAACCCCCCCCCGAAGAGCACTAGCAAATCTTCCCCCACCCCCCCCCAGGATATTGGTACCCCTCTGGTTCAGGTGAAGATCATCCTGTTTGTAGAGGTCCCACCTACCCCAGAAAGAGCCCCAGTTATCCAGGAAACCAAAACCCTCCCTCTTGCACCATCCCTGCAGCCACGTGTTCAACTCCTCTCTCTCCCTATTCCTCGCTTCGCTATCACGTGGCACGGGCAACAACCCAGAGATAACAACTCTGTTTGTTCTCGCTCTAAGCTTTCCACCCTAGCTCCCTGAATTTCTGTCTTAAATCCCCATCTCTCTTCCTACCTATGTCGGTGCCTATGTGGACCACGACTTGGGGCTGCTCCCCCTCCCCCTTAAGGATCCCAAAAGCACGATCCGAGACATCACGAACCCTGGCACCTGGGAGGCAACATACCAACCGTGAGTCTCTCTCGTTCCCACAGAACCTCCTATCTGTTCCCCTAACTATGGAGTCCCCATTGACTAATGCTCTGCTCCTCTTCCCCTTTCCCTTCTGAGCAACAGGGACAGTCTGTGCCAGATACCTGTACCCCATTGCTTACCCCTGGTAAGTCGTCCCCCGCAACAGTATCCAAAACGGTATACCTGTTGTTGAGGGAAACGGCCACAGGGGATCCCTGCACTGCCTGCTGGTTCCCTCTCCTTCCCCTGACGGTAACCCATCTACCTACTTCTTTTACCTGAGGTGTGACTACCTCCCCATAACTCCTCTCAATAACCCCCTCCGCCTCCCGAATGATCCGAAGTTCATCCAGCTCCAGCTCCCTAACGCGGTTCTCGAGGAGCTGGAGTTGGGTGCACTTCCCGCAGATGCAGTCAGCAGGGACACTCTTGGCGACCCTTACCTCCCACATTCTGCAGGAGGAACATACAACTGCCTTAACTTCCATTCCCTCTATTCTAAATTCCCAACAAAACTACTGAAAAACCAAAAAAAAAAGTCAGAACTTGTTAGGTTAGCAATCCAACGGACAGAACTTAAATTAAAAGCTTACCTTATCAACACAACAGAGTCCTTTTTTTTTGGTTAGAGGAGGAGGAGGGTGGGTGGGAGACACTACACGTGTCGTGTCTCGGGTACAGCCACCATCCAAATATATAGTTTCTACTTATCCAGCAGTCCCCTGGTCCTCCGAAAACAAAAGGGAATTAACTTCTAAACTACCACTGAAATTGACTTCCCAGCTGTTAGCTCGTTCTCGCACCTCTGCTGCAGTCAAGCTGCAGTCACCAAAACCAGCAGTCCCCTGGTCCTCCGAAAACAAAAGGGAATTAACTTCTAAACTTCCACTGAAATTGACTTCCCAGCTGTTAGCTCGCTCTCGCACCTCCGCTACAGTCAAGCTGCAGTCACCAAAACTAAACTTTACTTGCTTAAAACCTTTCACATTTCTAATATTTGACAGTTCTGAAGAAGGGTCACTGACCTGAAACGTTAACTCTGCTTCTATCTCCAGAGATGTTGCCAGACCTGCTGAGTATTTCCAGCATTTCTTGTTTTTATTTGATCATACTTTGTCATCTTCCCTCCTTTAGTCCATCTTCATTGTTTCAGTCCATCAGCAGCATAGCAGTGACTGATTAATAAATTACCCCCCCACCACATAAAACTAGTAAGAAAGATTGATCCCAGCCGGCCTTCAGTCTGGGCAGACTTGCACTGCACCATGCTTATTTGAAATGCCTAAATACTGGCATGCTTTTGCCAGTATTTCTGTCATGATCAGATTTTCTTCAACAGCCAATCTGTTCCCAGTATTTTTCTTTCAGCATATTTTTCCTTAGGTATGAACAGGCCTATAATTTTCTTGATGTACTCTAAGTTCAATTTATGTGGCAAAGTATTAGGAACATAGGAATAGGCCATTCAGCCCATTGAACCTGTTCTGCCATTCAGTATGATCATGGCTTATCATCCACTTCGATGCCTTTTTCCCCACACTATCCTCATATCCCTTTGTCATTTGTATTTAGAAATCTGTCAATCTCTGCTTTGAACATACTCACTGGCTGAGCTTCCACAGCCCTCTGGGGTAGAGAATTCCAAAGATTCACAACCTTCTGAGTAAAGAAATTTCTCCTCATCTCTGTCTTAAGTGGCTTCCACCTTTATTTAGAAATTGTGTCTACTGGTTCTAGACTCCCCAACCAGAGGGAACATCTTAGCTGCATCGACCTGTCTATCCCTTTTAAGTATTTTGTAGGTTTCAATGAGATCACTTCTCAGTCTTTGAAACTCTCGAAAAAACGAGTCCCAGTTTCCCCAATCTCCCTTCAGAGGACAATCCCACCATCTCGGGAACAAGTCTGGTGAACCTTCGTTGCACTCCCTGTATGGCAATAATATCCTTCCTAAGGTAAGCGGACTAAAACTGCACACCGTGCTCTAGGTGAGGTGTAGCCAAGGTTCTTTAGAATTGAAGCAAGACTTCACTACTCTGTACTCAAATGCTCTTGTGATAAAGGCTGACATACTTTTTAGCCTTCTTATTTGCTTGCTGCACCTGCATGTCAGCTTTCAGTGACTTATTGACAAGGACACCCAGGTCCCTTTGTACATCGACATTTTCTAATCTCTTACCATTTAAGAAATACTCTGCAGAAGCCACTTTGCCTCTTCCTCACAACACACATTCCCACCTAGTTTTGTGTCATCCGTGAACTTGGAAATATTACATTTGGTCCCCACATCCAAATCATTGATATATATTGTGAACAGCTGGGCCCCCAAGCACTGAACCCAGCAGTGCCCCACTAGTCACAGCCTGCCAACGTGAGAATGGCCCGTTTATTCCTACTTTCTGTTTTCTGCCTGTTAAACAATCCTTAACCCATGCCAGTGTTTACCTCCTATCCCATGTGCTTTAATTTTGCTAACCAACCTCTTGTGGGGGACTTTATCAAAGGCCTTTTGAAAATCCAAGCATACCACGTCCACTGACTCCCCTTTGTCAGTTCTGCTTGTAACATCCTCAAAAAAAACTCCCAACAGATTCGTCAAACATGATTTCCCAGTCATAAATCCATGTTGACTATGCCCAATCTGATCATTATCATTGATTTATAGTTAGCATTTTCTGACCAGGTCTGACCACAGACTTTTAATCCTCCTTGGATATTGGAGAAGTGCCAGAGGACTGTAAGATTGCAAATATCAATAAACCTAGTAACTACAGGTCAGTGAATCTAAAGTCAATGGTAGGATAACTGCTAGAGATCATTGTCAAGGTTCCACTTGTCATGGTCCACATAGGAACCAATGACATAGGTAGAGCTAGGAATGTGGTTCTGCTGGGAAAGTTTGAGGAGCCAAGATTGAAGTTAAAACGCAGAACCTCATGGGTAATAATCTCTAGATTGTTACCTGAGCCACTTGGAAACAGATTAGAAGGTTGAATGGTATGGGAGGCAGGTGCTTCGATTCGTGGTTACCAGCACCAGTGCTGAGTGAAGAGGGAGCTGAGCTGTTATGTTGGGGAAGGTTGCACTTAAACCAGGCTGGGACTAGTATCCTGGTGAATCGAATATCACTGGCGATAGAAAGAGCTGTAAACTAATGAAAGGCGGTGGGGGAGTTGTGGTTGGGGGAGGGTGCTGCTGGTGGGAGGATTCAGGAAAGGGTAAACTTAAAAGCAGTAAGAGAAATGTCAAGGCTGTAAAGCAGAGAAGTGATTTGGGTAAAAATAAGCCAAGTGGACCAGGAAGGAACAGAGTTGAACATTAGACACTAAGGTGACATCGGGGAATAATAGAAAAAAAAACTAAAAGTGCTATTTGCATGAAGCATTTGCAAAAAATAGATTAATTAAAAGCACAGATAGGTGAAACCCATTAATTGCTATTATGATTGCAGAGTGACCAAGATTGGGAAGTAAATATTCCAGTATACTCGACTTTTAAGAGATAAGTAAAATGGAAGAGGTGCGGTGGTGGTAGCCCTGATGATAAAGGATGTGATATGGACAGGGAGAAAGGATTTTTACCTTGGAAAATGAAGATGTAGAATTAGTTTAGGTGGAGCCAAGAAGCAGCAAGGGGCCGAAAACACTGGTGGGAGTAGTTTATAGGCTCCCTAACAATAGGTACTTACCTTCTGGGAGAGCAGCAGAGAGGTGCGGACCTGCGGGGAGAACACTGAGTGAGGAGTGGATAAATAGAGTCTGAGGATCGCGGCCTAGAGCACTTACCTTCCTGGAGAGCAGCGGAGAGATGTGGAACTGTGGGGAGAACACTGAGCTAGGAGTGGATAAATAGAGCCTGAGGATCGCAGCCTAGAGCACTTATCTTCCGGGAGAAGAGTCCAGGCGCGGCGGAGTTTGAAAACAAAGTGAATAGTGATGTCACAGGAAAGGTACAAGGTGATTGGTTGATGAGTAACTGCTGTTAGGGAATAACTCTAAATCACTGGCTTGGTACACTATTGTTAGGGTGTGTATGTAAATAACTTAATAATAAGGAACAAGTGAGTAGCAGGTTTTTTTTGAGTAAGGTTTATTTTAACTAGTGAACTGTATTGATTTTTAGGATTTATCAGTACTAGTAAGGTTTTATTAATAATTCTAAGCTGTTGTAGTATTGGTGAGATTGTTTTTTAGCAGTAGCAAAGGGTCAACTAATAAATAAAGGAATGACAGGGTTGCTTCAACCTTGAGAGTGCACCTCCTGTGCTATGTGGGAGCTCCTGGATGCTTCCCATATCCTGGAGAACCATTTGTGTGGGAAGTGTCGTCAGTTGAAGCACTGTGAGCTCCTGGTTTTGGAACTTGAGCAGCAGCTGGCGACACTGTGGTGCACTCATGAGGATGAGAGCTGTGTGGATGGCACGTTTATAGATGTTGTCATCCCACAGTTTAAGAGTTTGCAGGGAGAGAGAGAATGGTGACCACCAGACAGTCAAAAAGAATCAGGCAGGTATGCAGGAGACCCCTGAGTGCATCTCACTCTGCAACAAGTATTCAATTCTGAATACTGAGGAAAGTGATGCTTCACCTGGGGAGTGCAGCCAGAGCCAAGTCCATGGCACCACGGGTGGCTCAGCTGCACAGGGGGTACAGGGACGATTAGAAGAGCCATAGTGATAGGTGATTCAATAGTCATGGGAACAAACAGGCGTTTCTGTGGCCGCAGATGTGAATCCAGGATGGTGTTGCCACCCTGGTGCCAGGGTCAAGGATGTCACTGAGCAGCTGCAGAGCATCCCGAAGGGGGAGGGTGAACAGCCATCAGTTGTGGTCCACATCGGAACAAACGACATAGGTAGAAAGAGGGATATGGTCTTGCAGTCAGAATTTAGGGAGCTAGGTAAGAAATTGGCAAAAGGACCTCAAAAGTAGTAATATCCGGATTACTCCCAGTGCCACGCGCAGGTGAGTATAGAAATAGAAGGAAAAGACAGATTAATGCGTGGCTGGAAAGATGGTGCAGGAGAACGGGGTGTAGGTTCCTGGGACATTGGGACCTGTACAGGCCAGACGGGTTGCACCTGAACAGAGCTGGGACTGAGTTCCTTGCAGGATGTTTTGCTTGTGCTGTTGGGAGGGTTTATTCTGCTGGGACAAAATCGGAAATTAAAATGGAAGGCGGAAAATTAATGGATGAGGCTGGACAACAGAGGAAACTAGGTTTAGAAAATCAAGTGTTTCGCAGTGCTCATGGGTAACTATTTCAATGCAAGGAGTGTAGCCAATAAAGCAGATGAGCTGAGGGCACAGATAGACATGTGGCAGTATGATATAGCTATTACAGAAACATGGCTTAAGGAAGGACAGGAATGGCAGCTCAAAGTTCCTGATTACAGGGTTTTCCGATGCAATAAGGAGCGGGATAAGAATGGAGGGGAAGTGCCACTTCTGGTCAAGGAAACTATTACAGCTGTGAGGAGGGATGATATGTTGGAAGGTTCATCAAATGAGGCCATATGGATTGAGCTAAGGAACAAAAAAGGGGCAATCACACTGCTGGGAGTGTACTATAGACCCCCAAACGGTCAGAGGGAGATAGAAGAACAGATATGTCGGCAAATCTCTGAGAGAAATACAAGAACAATAGGGCAGTAATAGGGGATTTAACTACCCTGATATGAACTGGGATAGTTTGTGTGAAAGGAATACAAGGAGCAGAAATCTTAAGGTGCATTCAGGAGAAGCTTTTTGCCCAGTATGTAGCAAGTCCAACAAGAGAGGGCGCAGTTTTAGACTTAGTTTTAGGAAATGAAGATGGGCAGGTGGAAGGCGTGGCAGTGGGAGAGCATTTTGGTGGTCGTGATCATAATTCAGTCAGTTTAATCATAATTATGGGAAAGGACAGCGATAGAACAGGAGTTAGAGTTCTCAATTGGGGAAAGGCCAACTTTACTGAACTGAAGAGTGATTTAGCGAAAGTGGTCTGGAAGCAGCTACTTGAAGGTAAATCAGTGTCTGAACAGTGGGAGGCATTCAAAGGGGAGATTCAAGGGCCTCAGAGTAAACATGTTCTCACAAAGAAAAAGGGTGAGGCGGTCAAATCTAGAGCCCCATGGATGTCAAGGAGCCTACAGGGTAAGATGAGGCAGAAAAGGAAAGCTTATGTCCGACACCGAGAACTCAATACTACAGAAAGCCGAGAGGAGTATAGAGAGTGGAGGGATGAAATCAAAAATGAAATTAGGAAAGCAAAGAGAGGGCATGAAAGAATATTGGCAAGCAAAATCTAAATGAACCCAAAGATGTTTTTATCAATACATTAAGAGTAAGAGGATAACTAAGGAGAGAGTAGGGCTCATAAAAGACCTAAAATGTTAACTATGTCTAGGAGCGGACGATGTTGGTATGGTTCTTAATTAATACTTTGTGCATGTCTTCACAAAAGAGGGAGAGGATGCAAGTATTGTAGTTAAGGAGGAAGAGTGTGAAGTATTGGATGTGATAAACGTAAGGAGAGAGGAAGTATTAATGGGATTAGCATCCTTGAAAGTTGATAAATCATCAGGGCCAGATGAAATGTACCCTAGGCTGTTAAAAGAAGCAAGAGATGAAATAGCAGAAGGTCTGACCATCATTTTCCAGTCCTCACTGGATACAGGTGTGGTGCTGGAGGATTGGAGAATTGCTAACATTGTACCTCTGTTTAAAAAGGGAGTGAAGGATAGACCGAATAATTACACGCCAGTCAGTCTAACCTCAGTAGTGGGTAAATTATTGGAATCTATTCTGAGAGACAGGATAAACTGTCACTTAGAAAGGCACAGGTTAATCAAGGTTAGTCAGCATGGATTTGTTAAGGGAAGATCTTGTTTGACCAACTTGATCGAATTTTTTGAAGTAACATTCATGATAGATGAGAGTAGTGCAGTCGATGTGGTCTACATGGATTTTAGCAAGGCTTTTGACAAGATCCCACATGGCAGATTGGTTTAAAAAAATAAAATCCCATGGGATCCAGGGAAATGCAGCAAGGTGGATACCGAATTGGCTCAGTGGCAGGAAACAAAGGGTAATTGTTGATGCCTGTTTTAGGGATTGGAGGGCTGTTTCCAGTGGCGTTCTGCAGGGCTCAGTACTGGGTCCCCTGCTTTTTGTGGTGTATATTAACAATTTGGACGTAAATGTAGGGGGTATGATCAAGAAGTTTGCGGACGACACAAAGATTGTCTGTGTGGTAGATAGCGAGGAGGATAGTTGTAGGCTGTAGGAAAATATTGATGGTCTGGTCAAGGGAGCAGAAAAGTGGCAAATGGAATTCAACTTGGAGAAGTGTGAGGTCATGCATTTGGGGAGGTCAGACAAGGCAAAGGAATACATGAATAATGGGAAAATATTGAAGTGTAGAGGATAGTGAGGGGCCTTGGAGTGCATGTCCACAGACCCCTGAAGGTAGCAGGACAGGTCGATAAGGTGGTTAAGAAGGCATATGGAATCCTTTCCTTTATTAGCTGAGGTGTAGAATACAAGAGCAGGGAGGTTATGCTGGAACTGTATAACTCATAGGTTAGGCCACAACTTGAGTACTGTGTGCAGTTCTAGTCACCTCATTACAGAAAGGATGTAATTGTACTTGAGAGGGTACAGAGGAGATTTACGAGGATGTTGCCAGGACTGGGAAAATGCAGCTATGAGGAAAGATTGGATAGGCTGGGGTTGTTCTCCTTGGAATAGAGGAGGCTGAGGGGAGATCTGAGTGAAATGTACAAAATTTTGTGGAGGTCTATTCACCTTAGCAGAGGGGTCAGTGACGAGGGGCCATAGATTTAAAGTGATTGGTAGAAAAATTAGAGGGGAGGTGAGGAAAAACTTTTTCACCCAGAGGGTGGTGATGGTTTGGAACTCGCTGCTTGAAGGGGTAGTTGAGGCAGAAACCCTCAACTCATTCAAAAGGTGTCTGGATGTGCACCTGAAGTGCTGTAAGCTGCAGGGCTATGGACCAAATGTTGGAAGGTGGGATTCGAATGGGTGGATCGTTTTTCGAATGGCACGGACTTGATGGGCCAAGTGGTCTCTTTCTGTGCCTTAAACTTTCTATGATTCTAGTTGTAGGGTCAGGAAGTGTATAAATCAAAAAATTAGAGGTGCATGTAACAAGGATAATGCTGTAATCATGGGGGTCTGTAATCATTTAGACTGGGCAAACCATATTTCCAGTAATATTGTGGAGGATGAATTTATGGAATGTATACAAAATAGTTTTCTAGATCAGTGTGTTGAGGAACCAATGGGGGAACATGCTTAATTCAAGTTACAGTGCAATGAGAGAGTTAATTTATAACCCTGTAGTAAAGGAGCTTCTGGAGGAGAGTGATCATATGATAACATTTTATATTGAATTTCAGAGTGATTTGGTTAATTCCAAAACTTCATTCTAAACAAAGGTATGAGGGGAGAGTTGGCTAGATTAGGAAACTAGATTAGAAGATGTGACTGTAGACAAGCAATGACAAACATCTAAAGAATTAATTTAAAATTTTCAACAAATATACATTCCCTTGAGGAATAAAAACCCATAGGAAAGGTGGTCCAACTGTGGCAGCTAAAAAGAAAAATTAAAGATGGTATTGGATTCAAGGGAGAGACTTAAAATATTGCCAATAAGAATAGTAAGCCTGAGGATTGGGAGGATTTTAAAATTTAGCAAAGGATGACAAATTGATAGAGAAAATATGATACAAGAGTAAACTAGCTACAGACATAAGAACAGAAGATAAAAGCTTTTATTAGGTATCTAAAAAGGAAGAGATAAGTAAAAGTGGTCCCTTAGCGGCAGGGTTGGGAGAAATTCCAATGGGGAATAAACAAATGGCAGAGACGGCAAATACTTTGTATCTGTCTTCATGGAAGAAGACACGGGAAATTCTTGAAATGATGGGAGAATGACTAACTTAAAGAAGTTAGTATTGGTAAAGAAATAGTACTGGCGAAATTAAGGAATAAAAGACAACAAATCCCCTGGATTTGATGGCTTGCAGTTTTAGAAAGGTGGCTATGGAGATAGTATATGCTTTGGTTTTGATCCTGCAGAATTTCCTAGGTTCTAAAATGGTTCCAATAAATTAGAAGATAGCAAACGTAACCCAGTATGAAGAAAGGAGGGAGAGAGAAAATGGGGAACTCTATAGGCCAGTTAACCTGTTACCAGTAGTAGGGAAACTGATTATTGATAATCTTTACCCAGAAAGTGTTGAGAATGTGGAACTCACTACCACGGGGAGTGGTTAAGGTGAATTGTATAGATGCATTTTAAGAGGAAGCTAGATAAACATATGAGGGAGAAGGGAATTGAGGGTTATATTGAGAGTTAGATGAGGAAGGATGGGAGGAGACTTGAGTGGAGCATATATGGGCATAGTTGGGCTGAAATGGCCTGAATCTGTGGTGTATTTTCTGTGTAATTCTATGTGATAATCGGTATGTGGGCCCAAACGCAAAAAATGGACCAATTAGTTCCAAAATCAGAGGGTAGCTGGTGAGGAAGGGAGAAGGAGAAAGATGTGAAAGGAGAAAAGTGTGCATTGCAGTTTTAAGAAATGGCTCCCAGGAAATAAATGTTTCTGTATTCTTGGCTGATCCTGAATAGAATATGTGTGAAACACCACTTTTCCTTGATTGAGCTGCTGCTTTTCCCCCCAGCTCTGCTATTCTCAGTTGCTGTGTTTGGAAATGTTTAAATTTATAGGATGGAAGATGACAAAGTATCAAGATACTATTATTTAGAGATACAGCACTGAAACAGGCCCTTCGGCCCACCGAGTCTGTGCCGACCATCAACCACCCATTTATACTAATCCTACACTAATTCCATATTCCTACCACATCCCCACCTGTCCCTATATTTCCCTACCACATACCTATACTAGGGGCAATTTATAATGGCCAATTAACCTATCAACCTGCAAGTCTTTGGCATGTGGGAGGAAACCGGAGCACCAGGAGAAAACCCACGCAGACACAGGGAGAACTTGCAAACTCCACACAGGCAGTACCCAGAATTGAACCCGGGTCGCTGGAGCTGTGAGGCTGTGGTGCTTGCCACTGTGCCGCCCCAAGATACTCCCACAGCTACCTCGATTACACTTCACACCCTGCCTCCTGTAAGGACTCCATTCCATTCTCCCAGTTTCTCCGTCTCCGACGCATCTGCTCTGATGATGCTACCTTTCATGACAGCGCTTCTGATATATCTTCCTTTTTCCTCAACTGAGGATTCCTCCCCACTGTGGTTGACAAGGCCCTCAACCGTGTCCAGCCCATTTCCCGCACCTCTACCCTCACCCCTTCCCCTCCCTCCCAGAACCGCGACAGGGTTCCCCTTGTCCTCACTTTCCACCCCATCAGCCTCCATATCCAAAGGATCATCCTCCGCCATTTCCGCCACTTCCAGCGTGATGCCACTACCAAACGCATCTTCCCCTCCCTTCCCCTGTCAGCATTCCGAAGGGATCGTTCCCTCCGCGACACCCTGGTCCACTCCTCCATTACCCCCACCACCTCGTCCCCTGCCTACGGCACCTTCCCCTGCAAACGCAGGAGGTGTAATACCTGCCCATTTACCTCCTGTCTGCTCACTATCCCAGGCCCCAAACACTCCTTTCAGGTGAAGCAGCAATTTAATTGTACTTTCAATGCAGTATACTGTATTTGCTGCTCACAATGTGGTCTCCTCTACATTGGGGAGACCAAACGCAGACTGGGTGACCGCTTTGCGGAACACCTCCGCTCAGTCTGAAAGCATGACCCCGAGCTTCCAGTTGCTTGCCATTTCAACACTCCCCCCTGCTCTCATGCTCACATCTCTGTCCCGGGATTGCTGCAGTGGTCCAGTGAACATCAACGCAAACTCCAGGAACAGCATCTCATTTACCGATTAGGCACACTACAGCCTGCCGGACTGAACATTGAGTTCAATAATTTCAGAGCATGATGGGGCCCCCCATTTTACTTTTATTTTTAGTTATTTTTCTTTTGTTTTATTTTATTTCATCTCAGTTTGTTCAGTTTGCTTACCCACGGTTTTTTTCATGTTTGTGCTTGCTGCTGTTCAGTTTTCAGTCCATTAACACCCTATCTGTACTAATGCTTTGTCTTTCAACACACCATTAACATATTGTTTGCCTTTGCTCCATGGCCTTCTGCTCGGTTATTCTCTGTGACCTTGTCCTATCTACACCTTCTCCTTTGTTATCTCTTGCCCCACCCCCGCTTTAGAATTAGAACATTACAGCGCAGTCCAGGCCCTTCGGCCCTCGATGTTGCGCCGACCTGTGAAACCATCTGACCTACACTATTCCATTTTCATCCATATGTCTATCCAATGACCACTTAAATGCCCTTAAAGTTGGCGAGTCTACTACTGTTGCAGGCAGGGCGTTCCACGCCCCTACTACTCTCTGAGTAAAGAAACTACCTCTGACATCTGTCCTATATCTATCACCCCTCAACTTAAAGCTATGTCCCCTCGTGTTTGCCATCACCATCCAAGGAAAAAGACTCTCACTATCCACCCTATCTAACCCTCTGATTATCTTATATGTCTCTATTAAGTCACCTCTCCTCCTCCTTCCCTCCAATGAGAACAACCTCAAGTCCCTCAGCCTTTCCTCGTAAGACCTTCCCTCCATACCAGGCAACATCCTAGTAAATCTCCTCTGCACCCTTTCCATAGCTTCCACATCCTTCCTATAATGCGGTGACCAGAACTGCACGCAATACTCCAGGTGCGGTCTCACCAGAGTTTTGTACAGCTGCAGCATGACATCGTGGCTCCGAAACTCGATCCCCCTACTAATAAAAGCTAACACACCATATGCCTTCTTAACAGCCCTATTAACCTAGGTAGCAACCTTCAGGGATTTATGCACCTGGACACCAAGATCTCTCTGTTCATCTACGCTACCAAGAATCTTCCCATTAGCCCAGTACTCTGCATTCCTGTTACTCCTTCCAAAGTGAATCACCTCGCACATTTCCGCATTAAACTCCATTTGCCATCTCTCAGCCCAGCTCTGCAGCCTATCTATGTCCCTCTGTACCCTACAACATCCTTCGGCACTATCCACAACTCCACCGACCTTAGTGTCATCCGCAAATTTACTAACCCACCCTTCTACACCCTCTTCCAGGTCATTTATAAAAATGACAAACAGCAGTGGCCCCAAAACAGATCCTTGCGGTACACCATTAGTAACTAAACTCCAGGATGAACATTTGCCATCAACCACCACCCTCTGTCGTCTTTCAGCTAGCCAATTTCTGATCCAAAGCTCTAAATCACCTTCAACCCCATACTTCCGTATTTTCTGCAATAGCCTACCATGGGGAACCTTATCAAACGCCTTACTGAAATCCATATACACCACATCCACTGCTTTACCCTCATCCACCTGTTTGGTCACCTTCTCGAAAAACTCAATAAGGTTTGTGAGGCACGACCTACCCGTCACAAAACCGTGCTGACTATCGCTAACGAACTTATTCTTTTCAAGATGATTATAAATCCTGTCTCTTATAACCTTTTCCAACATTTTACCCACAACCGAAGTAAGGCTCACAGGTCTAAAATTACCAGGGCTGTCTCTCTCCCCTTCTTGAACAAGGGGACAACATTTGCTATCCTCCAGTCTTCCGGCACTATTCCTGTCGACAATGACGACATAAAGATCAAGGACAAAGGCTCTGCAATCTCCTCCCTGGCTTCCCAGAGAATCCTAGGATAAATCCCATCTGGCCCAGGGGACTTATCTATTTTCACACTTTCCAAAATTGATAACACCTCCTCCTTGCGAACCTCAATCCCATCTAGCCTAGTCGTCTGAATCTCAGTATTCTCGACAACATTTTCTTTCTCTACTGTAAATACTGACGCAAAATATTCATTTAACACTTCCCCTATCTCCTCTGATTCCACACACAACTTCCCACTAATATCCTTGATTGGCCCTAATCTAACTCTAGTCATTCTTTTATTCCTGATATACCTATAGAAAGCCTTAGGGTTTTCCCTGATCCTCTCCGCCAATGACTTCTCGTGTCCTCTCCTTGCTCTTCTTAGCTCTCCCTTTAGATCCTTCCTGGCTAGCTTGTAACTCTCAAGCGCCCTAACTGAGCCTTCACGTCTCATCCTAACATAAGCCGCCTTCTTCCTCTTGACAAGCGCTTCAACTTCTTTAGTAAACCACGGCTCCCTCGCTCGACAACTTCCTCCCTGCCTGACCGGTACATACTTATCAAGGACACGCAGTAGCTGCTCCTTGAATAAGCTCCACATTTCGATTGTTCCCATCCTACGCATCCTAAATCTTGCCTAATCGCATCATCATTTCCTTTCCCCCAGCTATAATTCTTGCCCTGCGGAATATACCTGTCCCTGCCCATCGCTAAGGTAAACCTAACCGAATTGTGATCACTATCACCAAAGTGCTCACCTACATCTAAATCTAACACCTGGCCGGGTTCATTACCCAGTACCAAATCCAATGTGGCATCGCCCCTGGTTGGCCTGTCTACATACTGTGTCAGAAAACCCTCCTGCACACACTGGACAAAAACTGACCCATCTAAAGTACTCAAACTATAGTATTTCCAGTCGATATTTGGAAAGTTAAAGTCCCCCATAACAACTACCCTGTTACTCTCGCCTCTGTCGAGAATCATCTTCGCTATCCTTTCCTCTACATCTCTCGAACTATTTGGAGGTCTATAAAAGACTCCCAACAGGGTGACCTCATCTCGCCTGTTGCTAACCTCGGCCCATACTACCTCAGTAGACGAGTCCTCAAACGTCCTTTGTGTCGCTGTAATACTCTCCTTGATTAACAATGCCACACCCCCCACTCTTTTACCATCTTCTCTGTTCTTACTGAAACATCTAAATCCCGGAACCTGCAACATCCATTCCTGCCCCTGCTCTACCCATGTCTCCGAAATGGCCACTACATCGAGATCCCAGGTACCAACCCATGCTGCAAGCTCACCAACCTTATTCCGGATGCTCCTGGCGTTGAAGTAGACACACTTTAAACCAGGTTCTTGCTTGCCAGTGCCCTCTTGCGTCCTTGTAACCTTATCCCTGACCTCACTACTCTCAACATCCTGTACACTGGAACTACAATTTAGGTTCCCATCCCCCTGCTGAATTAGTTTAAACCCCCCCCCGAAGAGCACTAGCAAATCTTCCCCCACCCCCCCCCAGGATATTGGTACCCCTCTGGTTCAGGTGAAGATCATCCTGTTTGTAGAGGTCCCACCTACCCCAGAAAGAGCCCCAGTTATCCAGGAAACCAAAACCCTCCCTCTTGCACCATCCCTGCAGCCACGTGTTCAACTCCTCTCTCTCCCTATTCCTCGCTTCGCTATCACGTGGCACGGGCAACAACCCAGAGATAACAACTCTGTTTGTTCTCGCTCTAAGCTTTCCACCCTAGCTCCCTGAATTTCTGTCTTAAATCCCCATCTCTCTTCCTACCTATGTCGGTGCCTATGTGGACCACGACTTGGGGCTGCTCCCCCTCCCCCTTAAGGATCCCAAAAGCACGATCCGAGACATCACGAACCCTGGCACCTGGGAGGCAACATACCAACCGTGAGTCTCTCTCGTTCCCACAGAACCTCCTATCTGTTCCCCTAACTATGGAGTCCCCATTGACTAATGCTCTGCTCCTCTTCCCCTTTCCCTTCTGAGCAACAGGGACAGTCTGTGCCAGATACCTGTACCCCATTGCTTACCCCTGGTAAGTCGTCCCCCGCAACAGTATCCAAAACGGTATACCTGTTGTTGAGGGAAACGGCCACAGGGGATCCCTGCACTGCCTGCTGGTTCCCTCTCCTTCCCCTGACGGTAACCCATCTACCTACTTCTTTTACCTGAGGTGTGACTACCTCCCCATAACTCCTCTCAATAACCCCCTCCGCCTCCCGAATGATCCGAAGTTCATCCAGCTCCAGCTCCCTAACGCGGTTCTCGAGGAGCTGGAGTTGGGTGCACTTCCCGCAGATGCAGTCAGCAGGGACACTCTTGGCGACCCTTACCTCCCACATTCTGCAGGAGGAACATACAACTGCCTTAACTTCCATTCCCTCTATTCTAAATTCCCAACAAAACTACTGAAAAACCAAAAAAAAAAGTCAGAACTTGTTAGGTTAGCAATCCAACGGACAGAACTTAAATTAAAAGCTTACCTTATCAACACAACAGAGTCCTTTTTTTTTGGTTAGAGGAGGAGGAGGGTGGGTGGGAGACACTACACGTGTCGTGTCTCGGGTACAGCCACCATCCAAATATATAGTTTCTACTTATCCAGCAGTCCCCTGGTCCTCCGAAAACAAAAGGGAATTAACTTCTAAACTACCACTGAAATTGACTTCCCAGCTGTTAGCTCGTTCTCGCACCTCTGCTGCAGTCAAGCTGCAGTCACCAAAACCAGCAGTCCCCTGGTCCTCCGAAAACAAAAGGGAATTAACTTCTAAACTTCCACTGAAATTGACTTCCCAGCTGTTAGCTCGCTCTCGCACCTCCGCTACAGTCAAGCTGCAGTCACCAAAACTAAACTTTACTTGCTTAAAACCTTTCACATTTCTAATATTTGACAGTTCTGAAGAAGGGTCACTGACCTGAAACGTTAACTCTGCTTCTATCTCCAGAGATGTTGCCAGACCTGCTGAGTATTTCCAGCATTTCTTGTTTTTATTTGATCATACTTTGTCATCTTCCCTCCTTTAGTCCATCTTCATTGTTTCAGTCCATCAGCAGCATAGCAGTGACTGATTAATAAATTACCCCCCCACCACATAAAACTAGTAAGAAAGATTGATCCCAGCCGGCCTTCAGTCTGGGCAGACTTGCACTGCACCATGCTTATTTGAAATGCCTAAATACTGGCATGCTTTTGCCAGTATTTCTGTCATGATCAGATTTTCTTCAACAGCCAATCTGTTCCCAGTATTTTTCTTTCAGCATATTTTTCCTTAGGTATGAACAGGCCTATAATTTTCTTGATGTACTCTAAGTTCAATTTATGTGGCAAAGTATTAGGAACATAGGAATAGGCCATTCAGCCCATTGAACCTGTTCTGCCATTCAGTATGATCATGGCTTATCATCCACTTCGATGCCTTTTTCCCCACACTATCCTCATATCCCTTTGTCATTTGTATTTAGAAATCTGTCAATCTCTGCTTTGAACATACTCACTGGCTGAGCTTCCACAGCCCTCTGGGGTAGAGAATTCCAAAGATTCACAACCTTCTGAGTAAAGAAATTTCTCCTCATCTCTGTCTTAAGTGGCTTCCACCTTTATTTAGAAATTGTGTCTACTGGTTCTAGACTCCCCAACCAGAGGGAACATCTTAGCTGCATCGACCTGTCTATCCCTTTTAAGTATTTTGTAGGTTTCAATGAGATCACTTCTCAGTCTTTGAAACTCTCGAAAAAACGAGTCCCAGTTTCCCCAATCTCCCTTCAGAGGACAATCCCACCATCTCGGGAACAAGTCTGGTGAACCTTCGTTGCACTCCCTGTATGGCAATAATATCCTTCCTAAGGTAAGCGGACTAAAACTGCACACCGTGCTCTAGGTGAGGTGTAGCCAAGGTTCTTTAGAATTGAAGCAAGACTTCACTACTCTGTACTCAAATGCTCTTGTGATAAAGGCTGACATACTTTTTAGCCTTCTTATTTGCTTGCTGCACCTGCATGTCAGCTTTCAGTGACTTATTGACAAGGACACCCAGGTCCCTTTGTACATCGACATTTTCTAATCTCTTACCATTTAAGAAATACTCTGCAGAAGCCACTTTGCCTCTTCCTCACAACACACATTCCCACCTAGTTTTGTGTCATCCGTGAACTTGGAAATATTACATTTGGTCCCCACATCCAAATCATTGATATATATTGTGAACAGCTGGGCCCCCAAGCACTGAACCCAGCAGTGCCCCACTAGTCACAGCCTGCCAACGTGAGAATGGCCCGTTTATTCCTACTTTCTGTTTTCTGCCTGTTAAACAATCCTTAACCCATGCCAGTGTTTACCTCCTATCCCATGTGCTTTAATTTTGCTAACCAACCTCTTGTGGGGGACTTTATCAAAGGCCTTTTGAAAATCCAAGCATACCACGTCCACTGACTCCCCTTTGTCAGTTCTGCTTGTAACATCCTCAAAAAAAACTCCCAACAGATTCGTCAAACATGATTTCCCAGTCATAAATCCATGTTGACTATGCCCAATCTGATCATTATCATTGATTTATAGTTAGCATTTTCTGACCAGGTCTGACCACAGACTTTTAATCCTCCTTGGATATTGGAGAAGTGCCAGAGGACTGTAAGATTGCAAATATCAATAAACCTAGTAACTACAGGTCAGTGAATCTAAAGTCAATGGTAGGATAACTGCTAGAGATCATTGTCAAGGTTCCACTTGTCATGGTCCACATAGGAACCAATGACATAGGTAGAGCTAGGAATGTGGTTCTGCTGGGAAAGTTTGAGGAGCCAAGATTGAAGTTAAAACGCAGAACCTCATGGGTAATAATCTCTAGATTGTTACCTGAGCCACTTGGAAACAGATTAGAAGGTTGAATGGTATGGGAGGCAGGTGCTTCGATTCGTGGTTACCAGCACCAGTGCTGAGTGAAGAGGGAGCTGAGCTGTTATGTTGGGGAAGGTTGCACTTAAACCAGGCTGGGACTAGTATCCTGGTGAATCGAATATCACTGGCGATAGAAAGAGCTGTAAACTAATGAAAGGCGGTGGGGGAGTTGTGGTTGGGGGAGGGTGCTGCTGGTGGGAGGATTCAGGAAAGGGTAAACTTAAAAGCAGTAAGAGAAATGTCAAGGCTGTAAAGCAGAGAAGTGATTTGGGTAAAAATAAGCCAAGTGGACCAGGAAGGAACAGAGTTGAACATTAGACACTAAGGTGACATCGGGGAATAATAGAAAAAAAAACTAAAAGTGCTATTTGCATGAAGCATTTGCAAAAAATAGATTAATTAAAAGCACAGATAGGTGAAACCCATTAATTGCTATTATGATTGCAGAGTGACCAAGATTGGGAAGTAAATATTCCAGTATACTCGACTTTTAAGAGATAAGTAAAATGGAAGAGGTGCGGTGGTGGTAGCCCTGATGATAAAGGATGTGATATGGACAGGGAGAAAGGATTTTTACCTTGGAAAATGAAGATGTAGAATTAGTTTAGGTGGAGCCAAGAAGCAGCAAGGGGCCGAAAACACTGGTGGGAGTAGTTTATAGGCTCCCTAACAATAGGTACTTACCTTCTGGGAGAGCAGCAGAGAGGTGCGGACCTGCGGGGAGAACACTGAGTGAGGAGTGGATAAATAGAGTCTGAGGATCGCGGCCTAGAGCACTTACCTTCCTGGAGAGCAGCGGAGAGATGTGGAACTGTGGGGAGAACACTGAGCTAGGAGTGGATAAATAGAGCCTGAGGATCGCAGCCTAGAGCACTTATCTTCCGGGAGAAGAGTCCAGGCGCGGCGGAGTTTGAAAACAAAGTGAATAGTGATGTCACAGGAAAGGTACAAGGTGATTGGTTGATGAGTAACTGCTGTTAGGGAATAACTCTAAATCACTGGCTTGGTACACTATTGTTAGGGTGTGTATGTAAATAACTTAATAATAAGGAACAAGTGAGTAGCAGGTTTTTTTTGAGTAAGGTTTATTTTAACTAGTGAACTGTATTGATTTTTAGGATTTATCAGTACTAGTAAGGTTTTATTAATAATTCTAAGCTGTTGTAGTATTGGTGAGATTGTTTTTTAGCAGTAGCAAAGGGTCAACTAATAAATAAAGGAATGACAGGGTTGCTTCAACCTTGAGAGTGCACCTCCTGTGCTATGTGGGAGCTCCTGGATGCTTCCCATATCCTGGAGAACCATTTGTGTGGGAAGTGTCGTCAGTTGAAGCACTGTGAGCTCCTGGTTTTGGAACTTGAGCAGCAGCTGGCGACACTGTGGTGCACTCATGAGGATGAGAGCTGTGTGGATGGCACGTTTATAGATGTTGTCATCCCACAGTTTAAGAGTTTGCAGGGAGAGAGAGAATGGTGACCACCAGACAGTCAAAAAGAATCAGGCAGGTATGCAGGAGACCCCTGAGTGCATCTCACTCTGCAACAAGTATTCAATTCTGAATACTGAGGAAAGTGATGCTTCACCTGGGGAGTGCAGCCAGAGCCAAGTCCATGGCACCACGGGTGGCTCAGCTGCACAGGGGGTACAGGGACGATTAGAAGAGCCATAGTGATAGGTGATTCAATAGTCATGGGAACAAACAGGCGTTTCTGTGGCCGCAGATGTGAATCCAGGATGGTGTTGCCACCCTGGTGCCAGGGTCAAGGATGTCACTGAGCAGCTGCAGAGCATCCCGAAGGGGGAGGGTGAACAGCCATCAGTTGTGGTCCACATCGGAACAAACGACATAGGTAGAAAGAGGGATATGGTCTTGCAGTCAGAATTTAGGGAGCTAGGTAAGAAATTGGCAAAAGGACCTCAAAAGTAGTAATATCCGGATTACTCCCAGTGCCACGCGCAGGTGAGTATAGAAATAGAAGGAAAAGACAGATTAATGCGTGGCTGGAAAGATGGTGCAGGAGAACGGGGTGTAGGTTCCTGGGACATTGGGACCTGTACAGGCCAGACGGGTTGCACCTGAACAGAGCTGGGACTGAGTTCCTTGCAGGATGTTTTGCTTGTGCTGTTGGGAGGGTTTATTCTGCTGGGACAAAATCGGAAATTAAAATGGAAGGCGGAAAATTAATGGATGAGGCTGGACAACAGAGGAAACTAGGTTTAGAAAATCAAGTGTTTCGCAGTGCTCATGGGTAACTATTTCAATGCAAGGAGTGTAGCCAATAAAGCAGATGAGCTGAGGGCACAGATAGACATGTGGCAGTATGATATAGCTATTACAGAAACATGGCTTAAGGAAGGACAGGAATGGCAGCTCAAAGTTCCTGATTACAGGGTTTTCCGATGCAATAAGGAGCGGGATAAGAATGGAGGGGAAGTGCCACTTCTGGTCAAGGAAACTATTACAGCTGTGAGGAGGGATGATATGTTGGAAGGTTCATCAAATGAGGCCATATGGATTGAGCTAAGGAACAAAAAAGGGGCAATCACACTGCTGGGAGTGTACTATAGACCCCCAAACGGTCAGAGGGAGATAGAAGAACAGATATGTCGGCAAATCTCTGAGAGAAATACAAGAACAATAGGGCAGTAATAGGGGATTTAACTACCCTGATATGAACTGGGATAGTTTGTGTGAAAGGAATACAAGGAGCAGAAATCTTAAGGTGCATTCAGGAGAAGCTTTTTGCCCAGTATGTAGCAAGTCCAACAAGAGAGGGCGCAGTTTTAGACTTAGTTTTAGGAAATGAAGATGGGCAGGTGGAAGGCGTGGCAGTGGGAGAGCATTTTGGTGGTCGTGATCATAATTCAGTCAGTTTAATCATAATTATGGGAAAGGACAGCGATAGAACAGGAGTTAGAGTTCTCAATTGGGGAAAGGCCAACTTTACTGAACTGAAGAGTGATTTAGCGAAAGTGGTCTGGAAGCAGCTACTTGAAGGTAAATCAGTGTCTGAACAGTGGGAGGCATTCAAAGGGGAGATTCAAGGGCCTCAGAGTAAACATGTTCTCACAAAGAAAAAGGGTGAGGCGGTCAAATCTAGAGCCCCATGGATGTCAAGGAGCCTACAGGGTAAGATGAGGCAGAAAAGGAAAGCTTATGTCCGACACCGAGAACTCAATACTACAGAAAGCCGAGAGGAGTATAGAGAGTGGAGGGATGAAATCAAAAATGAAATTAGGAAAGCAAAGAGAGGGCATGAAAGAATATTGGCAAGCAAAATCTAAATGAACCCAAAGATGTTTTTATCAATACATTAAGAGTAAGAGGATAACTAAGGAGAGAGTAGGGCTCATAAAAGACCTAAAATGTTAACTATGTCTAGGAGCGGACGATGTTGGTATGGTTCTTAATTAATACTTTGCGCATGTCTTCACAAAAGAGGGAGAGGATGCAAGTATTGTAGTTAAGGAGGAAGAGTGTGAAGTATTGGATGTGATAAACGTAAGGAGAGAGGAAGTATTAATGGGATTAGCATCCTTGAAAGTTGATAAATCATCAGGGCCAGATGAAATGTACCCTAGGCTGTTAAAAGAAGCAAGAGATGAAATAGCAGAAGGTCTGACCATCATTTTCCAGTCCTCACTGGATACAGGTGTGGTGCTGGAGGATTGGAGAATTGCTAACATTGTACCTCTGTTTAAAAAGGGAGTGAAGGATAGACCGAATAATTACACGCCAGTCAGTCTAACCTCAGTAGTGGGTAAATTATTGGAATCTATTCTGAGAGACAGGATAAACTGTCACTTAGAAAGGCACAGGTTAATCAAGGTTAGTCAGCATGGATTTGTTAAGGGAAGATCTTGTTTGACCAACTTGATCGAATTTTTTGAAGTAACATTCATGATAGATGAGAGTAGTGCAGTCGATGTGGTCTACATGGATTTTAGCAAGGCTTTTGACAAGATCCCACATGGCAGATTGGTTTAAAAAAATAAAATCCCATGGGATCCAGGGAAATGCAGCAAGGTGGATACCGAATTGGCTCAGTGGCAGGAAACAAAGGGTAATTGTTGATGCCTGTTTTAGGGATTGGAGGGCTGTTTCCAGTGGCGTTCTGCAGGGCTCAGTACTGGGTCCCCTGCTTTTTGTGGTGTATATTAACAATTTGGACGTAAATGTAGGGGGTATGATCAAGAAGTTTGCGGACGACACAAAGATTGTCTGTGTGGTAGATAGCGAGGAGGATAGTTGTAGGCTGTAGGAAAATATTGATGGTCTGGTCAAGGGAGCAGAAAAGTGGCAAATGGAATTCAACTTGGAGAAGTGTGAGGTCATGCATTTGGGGAGGTCAGACAAGGCAAAGGAATACATGAATAATGGGAAAATATTGAAGTGTAGAGGATAGTGAGGGGCCTTGGAGTGCATGTCCACAGACCCCTGAAGGTAGCAGGACAGGTCGATAAGGTGGTTAAGAAGGCATATGGAATCCTTTCCTTTATTAGCTGAGGTGTAGAATACAAGAGCAGGGAGGTTATGCTGGAACTGTATAACTCATAGGTTAGGCCACAACTTGAGTACTGTGTGCAGTTCTAGTCACCTCATTACAGAAAGGATGTAATTGTACTTGAGAGGGTACAGAGGAGATTTACGAGGATGTTGCCAGGACTGGGAAAATGCAGCTATGAGGAAAGATTGGATAGGCTGGGGTTGTTCTCCTTGGAATAGAGGAGGCTGAGGGGAGATCTGAGTGAAATGTACAAAATTTTGTGGAGGTCTATTCACCTTAGCAGAGGGGTCAGTGACGAGGGGCCATAGATTTAAAGTGATTGGTAGAAAAATTAGAGGGGAGGTGAGGAAAAACTTTTTCACCCAGAGGGTGGTGATGGTTTGGAACTCGCTGCTTGAAGGGGTAGTTGAGGCAGAAACCCTCAACTCATTCAAAAGGTGTCTGGATGTGCACCTGAAGTGCTGTAAGCTGCAGGGCTATGGACCAAATGTTGGAAGGTGGGATTCGAATGGGTGGATCGTTTTTCGAATGGCACGGACTTGATGGGCCAAGTGGTCTCTTTCTGTGCCTTAAACTTTCTATGATTCTAGTTGTAGGGTCAGGAAGTGTATAAATCAAAAAATTAGAGGTGCATGTAACAAGGATAATGCTGTAATCATGGGGGTCTGTAATCATTTAGACTGGGCAAACCATATTTCCAGTAATATTGTGGAGGATGAATTTATGGAATGTATACAAAATAGTTTTCTAGATCAGTGTGTTGAGGAACCAATGGGGGAACATGCTTAATTCAAGTTACAGTGCAATGAGAGAGTTAATTTATAACCCTGTAGTAAAGGAGCTTCTGGAGGAGAGTGATCATATGATAACATTTTATATTGAATTTCAGAGTGATTTGGTTAATTCCAAAACTTCATTCTAAACAAAGGTATGAGGGGAGAGTTGGCTAGATTAGGAAACTAGATTAGAAGATGTGACTGTAGACAAGCAATGACAAACATCTAAAGAATTAATTTAAAATTTTCAACAAATATACATTCCCTTGAGGAATAAAAACCCATAGGAAAGGTGGTCCAACTGTGGCAGCTAAAAAGAAAAATTAAAGATGGTATTGGATTCAAGGGAGAGACTTAAAATATTGCCAATAAGAATAGTAAGCCTGAGGATTGGGAGGATTTTAAAATTTAGCAAAGGATGACAAATTGATAGAGAAAATATGATACAAGAGTAAACTAGCTACAGACATAAGAACAGAAGATAAAAGCTTTTATTAGGTATCTAAAAAGGAAGAGATAAGTAAAAGTGGTCCCTTAGCGGCAGGGTTGGGAGAAATTCCAATGGGGAATAAACAAATGGCAGAGACGGCAAATACTTTGTATCTGTCTTCATGGAAGAAGACACGGGAAATTCTTGAAATGATGGGAGAATGACTAACTTAAAGAAGTTAGTATTGGTAAAGAAATAGTACTGGCGAAATTAAGGAATAAAAGACAACAAATCCCCTGGATTTGATGGCTTGCAGTTTTAGAAAGGTGGCTATGGAGATAGTATATGCTTTGGTTTTGATCCTGCAGAATTTCCTAGGTTCTAAAATGGTTCCAATAAATTAGAAGATAGCAAACGTAACCCAGTATGAAGAAAGGAGGGAGAGAGAAAATGGGGAACTCTATAGGCCAGTTAACCTGTTACCAGTAGTAGGGAAACTGATTATTGATAATCTTTACCCAGAAAGTGTTGAGAATGTGGAACTCACTACCACGGGGAGTGGTTAAGGTGAATTGTATAGATGCATTTTAAGAGGAAGCTAGATAAACATATGAGGGAGAAGGGAATTGAGGGTTATATTGAGAGTTAGATGAGGAAGGATGGGAGGAGACTTGAGTGGAGCATATATGGGCATAGTTGGGCTGAAATGGCCTGAATCTGTGGTGTATTTTCTGTGTAATTCTATGTGATAATCGGTATGTGGGCCCAAACGCAAAAAATGGACCAATTAGTTCCAAAATCAGAGGGTAGCTGGTGAGGAAGGGAGAAGGAGAAAGATGTGAAAGGAGAAAAGTGTGCATTGCAGTTTTAAGAAATGGCTCCCAGGAAATAAATGTTTCTGTATTCTTGGCTGATCCTGAATAGAATATGTGTGAAACACCACTTTTCCTTGATTGAGCTGCTGCTTTTCCCCCCAGCTCTGCTATTCTCAGTTGCTGTGTTTGGAAATGTTTAAATTTATAGGATGGAAGATGACAAAGTATCAAGATACTATTATTTAGAGATACAGCACTGAAACAGGCCCTTCGGCCCACCGAGTCTGTGCCGACCATCAACCACCCATTTATACTAATCCTACACTAATTCCATATTCCTACCACATCCCCACCTGTCCCTATATTTCCCTACCACATACCTATACTAGGGGCAATTTATAATGGCCAATTAACCTATCAACCTGCAAGTCTTTGGCATGTGGGAGGAAACCGGAGCACCAGGAGAAAACCCACGCAGACACAGGGAGAACTTGCAAACTCCACACAGGCAGTACCCAGAATTGAACCCGGGTCGCTGGAGCTGTGAGGCTGTGGTGCTTGCCACTGTGCCGCCCCAAGATACTCCCACAGCTACCTCGATTACACTTCACACCCTGCCTCCTGTAAGGACTCCATTCCATTCTCCCAGTTTCTCCGTCTCCGACGCATCTGCTCTGATGATGCTACCTTTCATGACAGCGCTTCTGATATATCTTCCTTTTTCCTCAACTGAGGATTCCTCCCCACTGTGGTTGACAAGGCCCTCAACCGTGTCCAGCCCATTTCCCGCACCTCTACCCTCACCCCTTCCCCTCCCTCCCAGAACCGCGACAGGGTTCCCCTTGTCCTCACTTTCCACCCCATCAGCCTCCATATCCAAAGGATCATCCTCCGCCATTTCCGCCACTTCCAGCGTGATGCCACTACCAAACGCATCTTCCCCTCCCTTCCCCTGTCAGCATTCCGAAGGGATCGTTCCCTCCGCGACACCCTGGTCCACTCCTCCATTACCCCCACCACCTCGTCCCCTGCCTACGGCACCTTCCCCTGCAAACGCAGGAGGTGTAATACCTGCCCATTTACCTCCTGTCTGCTCACTATCCCAGGCCCCAAACACTCCTTTCAGGTGAAGCAGCAATTTAATTGTACTTTCAATGCAGTATACTGTATTTGCTGCTCACAATGTGGTCTCCTCTACATTGGGGAGACCAAACGCAGACTGGGTGACCGCTTTGCGGAACACCTCCGCTCAGTCTGAAAGCATGACCCCGAGCTTCCAGTTGCTTGCCATTTCAACACTCCCCCCTGCTCTCATGCTCACATCTCTGTCCCGGGATTGCTGCAGTGGTCCAGTGAACATCAACGCAAACTCCAGGAACAGCATCTCATTTACCGATTAGGCACACTACAGCCTGCCGGACTGAACATTGAGTTCAATAATTTCAGAGCATGATGGGGCCCCCCATTTTACTTTTATTTTTAGTTATTTTTCTTTTGTTTTATTTTATTTCATCTCAGTTTGTTCAGTTTGCTTACCCACGGTTTTTTTCATGTTTGTGCTTGCTGCTGTTCAGTTTTCAGTCCATTAACACCCTATCTGTACTAATGCTTTGTCTTTCAACACACCATTAACATATTGTTTGCCTTTGCTCCATGGCCTTCTGCTCGGTTATTCTCTGTGACCTTGTCCTATCTACACCTTCTCCTTTGTTATCTCTTGCCCCACCCCCGCTTTAGAATTAGAACATTACAGCGCAGTCCAGGCCCTTCGGCCCTCGATGTTGCGCCGACCTGTGAAACCATCTGACCTACACTATTCCATTTTCATCCATATGTCTATCCAATGACCACTTAAATGCCCTTAAAGTTGGCGAGTCTACTACTGTTGCAGGCAGGGCGTTCCACGCCCCTACTACTCTCTGAGTAAAGAAACTACCTCTGACATCTGTCCTATATCTATCACCCCTCAACTTAAAGCTATGTCCCCTCGTGTTTGCCATCACCATCCAAGGAAAAAGACTCTCACTATCCACCCTATCTAACCCTCTGATTATCTTATATGTCTCTATTAAGTCACCTCTCCTCCTCCTTCCCTCCAATGAGAACAACCTCAAGTCCCTCAGCCTTTCCTCGTAAGACCTTCCCTCCATACCAGGCAACATCCTAGTAAATCTCCTCTGCACCCTTTCCATAGCTTCCACATCCTTCCTATAATGCGGTGACCAGAACTGCACGCAATACTCCAGGTGCGGTCTCACCAGAGTTTTGTACAGCTGCAGCATGACATCGTGGCTCCGAAACTCGATCCCCCTACTAATAAAAGCTAACACACCATATGCCTTCTTAACAGCCCTATTAACCTAGGTAGCAACCTTCAGGGATTTATGCACCTGGACACCAAGATCTCTCTGTTCATCTACGCTACCAAGAATCTTCCCATTAGCCCAGTACTCTGCATTCCTGTTACTCCTTCCAAAGTGAATCACCTCGCACATTTCCGCATTAAACTCCATTTGCCATCTCTCAGCCCAGCTCTGCAGCCTATCTATGTCCCTCTGTACCCTACAACATCCTTCGGCACTATCCACAACTCCACCGACCTTAGTGTCATCCGCAAATTTACTAACCCACCCTTCTACACCCTCTTCCAGGTCATTTATAAAAATGACAAACAGCAGTGGCCCCAAAACAGATCCTTGCGGTACACCATTAGTAACTAAACTCCAGGATGAACATTTGCCATCAACCACCACCCTCTGTCGTCTTTCAGCTAGCCAATTTCTGATCCAAAGCTCTAAATCACCTTCAACCCCATACTTCCGTATTTTCTGCAATAGCCTACCATGGGGAACCTTATCAAACGCCTTACTGAAATCCATATACACCACATCCACTGCTTTACCCTCATCCACCTGTTTGGTCACCTTCTCGAAAAACTCAATAAGGTTTGTGAGGCACGACCTACCCGTCACAAAACCGTGCTGACTATCGCTAACGAACTTATTCTTTTCAAGATGATTATAAATCCTGTCTCTTATAACCTTTTCCAACATTTTACCCACAACCGAAGTAAGGCTCACAGGTCTAAAATTACCAGGGCTGTCTCTCTCCCCTTCTTGAACAAGGGGACAACATTTGCTATCCTCCAGTCTTCCGGCACTATTCCTGTCGACAATGACGACATAAAGATCAAGGACAAAGGCTCTGCAATCTCCTCCCTGGCTTCCCAGAGAATCCTAGGATAAATCCCATCTGGCCCAGGGGACTTATCTATTTTCACACTTTCCAAAATTGATAACACCTCCTCCTTGCGAACCTCAATCCCATCTAGCCTAGTCGTCTGAATCTCAGTATTCTCGACAACATTTTCTTTCTCTACTGTAAATACTGACGCAAAATATTCATTTAACACTTCCCCTATCTCCTCTGATTCCACACACAACTTCCCACTAATATCCTTGATTGGCCCTAATCTAACTCTAGTCATTCTTTTATTCCTGATATACCTATAGAAAGCCTTAGGGTTTTCCCTGATCCTCTCCGCCAATGACTTCTCGTGTCCTCTCCTTGCTCTTCTTAGCTCTCCCTTTAGATCCTTCCTGGCTAGCTTGTAACTCTCAAGCGCCCTAACTGAGCCTTCACGTCTCATCCTAACATAAGCCGCCTTCTTCCTCTTGACAAGCGCTTCAACTTCTTTAGTAAACCACGGCTCCCTCGCTCGACAACTTCCTCCCTGCCTGACCGGTACATACTTATCAAGGACACGCAGTAGCTGCTCCTTGAATAAGCTCCACATTTCGATTGTTCCCATCCTACGCATCCTAAATCTTGCCTAATCGCATCATCATTTCCTTTCCCCCAGCTATAATTCTTGCCCTGCGGAATATACCTGTCCCTGCCCATCGCTAAGGTAAACCTAACCGAATTGTGATCACTATCACCAAAGTGCTCACCTACATCTAAATCTAACACCTGGCCGGGTTCATTACCCAGTACCAAATCCAATGTGGCATCGCCCCTGGTTGGCCTGTCTACATACTGTGTCAGAAAACCCTCCTGCACACACTGGACAAAAACTGACCCATCTAAAGTACTCAAACTATAGTATTTCCAGTCGATATTTGGAAAGTTAAAGTCCCCCATAACAACTACCCTGTTACTCTCGCCTCTGTCGAGAATCATCTTCGCTATCCTTTCCTCTACATCTCTCGAACTATTTGGAGGTCTATAAAAGACTCCCAACAGGGTGACCTCATCTCGCCTGTTGCTAACCTCGGCCCATACTACCTCAGTAGACGAGTCCTCAAACGTCCTTTGTGTCGCTGTAATACTCTCCTTGATTAACAATGCCACACCCCCCACTCTTTTACCATCTTCTCTGTTCTTACTGAAACATCTAAATCCCGGAACCTGCAACATCCATTCCTGCCCCTGCTCTACCCATGTCTCCGAAATGGCCACTACATCGAGATCCCAGGTACCAACCCATGCTGCAAGCTCACCAACCTTATTCCGGATGCTCCTGGCGTTGAAGTAGACACACTTTAAACCAGGTTCTTGCTTGCCAGTGCCCTCTTGCGTCCTTGTAACCTTATCCCTGACCTCACTACTCTCAACATCCTGTACACTGGAACTACAATTTAGGTTCCCATCCCCCTGCTGAATTAGTTTAAACCCCCCCCCGAAGAGCACTAGCAAATCTTCCCCCACCCCCCCCCAGGATATTGGTACCCCTCTGGTTCAGGTGAAGATCATCCTGTTTGTAGAGGTCCCACCTACCCCAGAAAGAGCCCCAGTTATCCAGGAAACCAAAACCCTCCCTCTTGCACCATCCCTGCAGCCACGTGTTCAACTCCTCTCTCTCCCTATTCCTCGCTTCGCTATCACGTGGCACGGGCAACAACCCAGAGATAACAACTCTGTTTGTTCTCGCTCTAAGCTTTCCACCCTAGCTCCCTGAATTTCTGTCTTAAATCCCCATCTCTCTTCCTACCTATGTCGGTGCCTATGTGGACCACGACTTGGGGCTGCTCCCCCTCCCCCTTAAGGATCCCAAAAGCACGATCCGAGACATCACGAACCCTGGCACCTGGGAGGCAACATACCAACCGTGAGTCTCTCTCGTTCCCACAGAACCTCCTATCTGTTCCCCTAACTATGGAGTCCCCATTGACTAATGCTCTGCTCCTCTTCCCCTTTCCCTTCTGAGCAACAGGGACAGTCTGTGCCAGATACCTGTACCCCATTGCTTACCCCTGGTAAGTCGTCCCCCGCAACAGTATCCAAAACGGTATACCTGTTGTTGAGGGAAACGGCCACAGGGGATCCCTGCACTGCCTGCTGGTTCCCTCTCCTTCCCCTGACGGTAACCCATCTACCTACTTCTTTTACCTGAGGTGTGACTACCTCCCCATAACTCCTCTCAATAACCCCCTCCGCCTCCCGAATGATCCGAAGTTCATCCAGCTCCAGCTCCCTAACGCGGTTCTCGAGGAGCTGGAGTTGGGTGCACTTCCCGCAGATGCAGTCAGCAGGGACACTCTTGGCGACCCTTACCTCCCACATTCTGCAGGAGGAACATACAACTGCCTTAACTTCCATTCCCTCTATTCTAAATTCCCAACAAAACTACTGAAAAACCAAAAAAAAAAGTCAGAACTTGTTAGGTTAGCAATCCAACGGACAGAACTTAAATTAAAAGCTTACCTTATCAACACAACAGAGTCCTTTTTTTTTGGTTAGAGGAGGAGGAGGGTGGGTGGGAGACACTACACGTGTCGTGTCTCGGGTACAGCCACCATCCAAATATATAGTTTCTACTTATCCAGCAGTCCCCTGGTCCTCCGAAAACAAAAGGGAATTAACTTCTAAACTACCACTGAAATTGACTTCCCAGCTGTTAGCTCGTTCTCGCACCTCTGCTGCAGTCAAGCTGCAGTCACCAAAACCAGCAGTCCCCTGGTCCTCCGAAAACAAAAGGGAATTAACTTCTAAACTTCCACTGAAATTGACTTCCCAGCTGTTAGCTCGCTCTCGCACCTCCGCTACAGTCAAGCTGCAGTCACCAAAACTAAACTTTACTTGCTTAAAACCTTTCACATTTCTAATATTTGACAGTTCTGAAGAAGGGTCACTGACCTGAAACGTTAACTCTGCTTCTATCTCCAGAGATGTTGCCAGACCTGCTGAGTATTTCCAGCATTTCTTGTTTTTATTTGATCATACTTTGTCATCTTCCCTCCTTTAGTCCATCTTCATTGTTTCAGTCCATCAGCAGCATAGCAGTGACTGATTAATAAATTACCCCCCCACCACATAAAACTAGTAAGAAAGATTGATCCCAGCCGGCCTTCAGTCTGGGCAGACTTGCACTGCACCATGCTTATTTGAAATGCCTAAATACTGGCATGCTTTTGCCAGTATTTCTGTCATGATCAGATTTTCTTCAACAGCCAATCTGTTCCCAGTATTTTTCTTTCAGCATATTTTTCCTTAGGTATGAACAGGCCTATAATTTTCTTGATGTACTCTAAGTTCAATTTATGTGGCAAAGTATTAGGAACATAGGAATAGGCCATTCAGCCCATTGAACCTGTTCTGCCATTCAGTATGATCATGGCTTATCATCCACTTCGATGCCTTTTTCCCCACACTATCCTCATATCCCTTTGTCATTTGTATTTAGAAATCTGTCAATCTCTGCTTTGAACATACTCACTGGCTGAGCTTCCACAGCCCTCTGGGGTAGAGAATTCCAAAGATTCACAACCTTCTGAGTAAAGAAATTTCTCCTCATCTCTGTCTTAAGTGGCTTCCACCTTTATTTAGAAATTGTGTCTACTGGTTCTAGACTCCCCAACCAGAGGGAACATCTTAGCTGCATCGACCTGTCTATCCCTTTTAAGTATTTTGTAGGTTTCAATGAGATCACTTCTCAGTCTTTGAAACTCTCGAAAAAACGAGTCCCAGTTTCCCCAATCTCCCTTCAGAGGACAATCCCACCATCTCGGGAACAAGTCTGGTGAACCTTCGTTGCACTCCCTGTATGGCAATAATATCCTTCCTAAGGTAAGCGGACTAAAACTGCACACCGTGCTCTAGGTGAGGTGTAGCCAAGGTTCTTTAGAATTGAAGCAAGACTTCACTACTCTGTACTCAAATGCTCTTGTGATAAAGGCTGACATACTTTTTAGCCTTCTTATTTGCTTGCTGCACCTGCATGTCAGCTTTCAGTGACTTATTGACAAGGACACCCAGGTCCCTTTGTACATCGACATTTTCTAATCTCTTACCATTTAAGAAATACTCTGCAGAAGCCACTTTGCCTCTTCCTCACAACACACATTCCCACCTAGTTTTGTGTCATCCGTGAACTTGGAAATATTACATTTGGTCCCCACATCCAAATCATTGATATATATTGTGAACAGCTGGGCCCCCAAGCACTGAACCCAGCAGTGCCCCACTAGTCACAGCCTGCCAACGTGAGAATGGCCCGTTTATTCCTACTTTCTGTTTTCTGCCTGTTAAACAATCCTTAACCCATGCCAGTGTTTACCTCCTATCCCATGTGCTTTAATTTTGCTAACCAACCTCTTGGGGACTTTATCAAAGGCCTTTTGAAAATCCAAGCATACCACGTCCACTGACTCCCCTTTGTCAGTTCTGCTTGTAACATCCTCAAAAAAAACTCCCAACAGATTCGTCAAACATGATTTCCCAGTCATAAATCCATGTTGACTATGCCCAATCTGATCATTATCATTGATTTATAGTTAGCATTTTCTGACCAGGTCTGACCACAGACTTTTAATCCTCCTTGGATATTGGAGAAGTGCCAGAGGACTGTAAGATTGCAAATATCAATAAACCTAGTAACTACAGGTCAGTGAATCTAAAGTCAATGGTAGGATAACTGCTAGAGATCATTGTCAAGGTTCCACTTGTCATGGTCCACATAGGAACCAATGACATAGGTAGAGCTAGGAATGTGGTTCTGCTGGGAAAGTTTGAGGAGCCAAGATTGAAGTTAAAACGCAGAACCTCATGGGTAATAATCTCTAGATTGTTACCTGAGCCACTTGGAAACAGATTAGAAGGTTGAATGGTATGGGAGGCAGGTGCTTCGATTCGTGGTTACCAGCACCAGTGCTGAGTGAAGAGGGAGCTGAGCTGTTATGTTGGGGAAGGTTGCACTTAAACCAGGCTGGGACTAGTATCCTGGTGAATCGAATATCACTGGCGATAGAAAGAGCTGTAAACTAATGAAAGGCGGTGGGGGAGTTGTGGTTGGGGGAGGGTGCTGCTGGTGGGAGGATTCAGGAAAGGGTAAACTTAAAAGCAGTAAGAGAAATGTCAAGGCTGTAAAGCAGAGAAGTGATTTGGGTAAAAATAAGCCAAGTGGACCAGGAAGGAACAGAGTTGAACATTAGACACTAAGGTGACATCGGGGAATAATAGAAAAAAAAACTAAAAGTGCTATTTGCATGAAGCATTTGCAAAAAATAGATTAATTAAAAGCACAGATAGGTGAAACCCATTAATTGCTATTATGATTGCAGAGTGACCAAGATTGGGAAGTAAATATTCCAGTATACTCGACTTTTAAGAGATAAGTAAAATGGAAGAGGTGCGGTGGTGGTAGCCCTGATGATAAAGGATGTGATATGGACAGGGAGAAAGGATTTTTACCTTGGAAAATGAAGATGTAGAATTAGTTTAGGTGGAGCCAAGAAGCAGCAAGGGGCCGAAAACACTGGTGGGAGTAGTTTATAGGCTCCCTAACAATAGGTACTTACCTTCCTGGAGAGCAGCGGAGAGATGTGGAACTGTGGGGAGAACACTGAGCTAGGAGTGGATAAATAGAGCCTGAGGATCGCAGCCTAGAGCACTTATCTTCCGGGAGAAGAGTCCAGGCGCGGCGGAGTTTGAAAACAAAGTGAATAGTGATGTCACAGGAAAGGTACAAGGTGATTGGTTGATGAGTAACTGCTGTTAGGGAATAACTCTAAATCACTGGCTTGGTACACTATTGTTAGGGTGTGTATGTAAATAACTTAATAATAAGGAACAAGTGAGTAGCAGGTTTTTTTTGAGTAAGGTTTATTTTAACTAGTGAACTGTATTGATTTTTAGGATTTATCAGTACTAGTAAGGTTTTATTAATAATTCTAAGCTGTTGTAGTATTGGTGAGATTGTTTTTTAGCAGTAGCAAAGGGTCAACTAATAAATAAAGGAATGACAGGGTTGCTTCAACCTTGAGAGTGCACCTCCTGTGCTATGTGGGAGCTCCTGGATGCTTCCCATATCCTGGAGAACCATTTGTGTGGGAAGTGTCGTCAGTTGAAGCACTGTGAGCTCCTGGTTTTGGAACTTGAGCAGCAGCTGGCGACACTGTGGTGCACTCATGAGGATGAGAGCTGTGTGGATGGCACGTTTATAGATGTTGTCATCCCACAGTTTAAGAGTTTGCAGGGAGAGAGAGAATGGTGACCACCAGACAGTCAAAAAGAATCAGGCAGGTATGCAGGAGACCCCTGAGTGCATCTCACTCTGCAACAAGTATTCAATTCTGAATACTGAGGAAAGTGATGCTTCACCTGGGGAGTGCAGCCAGAGCCAAGTCCATGGCACCACGGGTGGCTCAGCTGCACAGGGGGTACAGGGACGATTAGAAGAGCCATAGTGATAGGTGATTCAATAGTCATGGGAACAAACAGGCGTTTCTGTGGCCGCAGATGTGAATCCAGGATGGTGTTGCCACCCTGGTGCCAGGGTCAAGGATGTCACTGAGCAGCTGCAGAGCATCCCGAAGGGGGAGGGTGAACAGCCATCAGTTGTGGTCCACATCGGAACAAACGACATAGGTAGAAAGAGGGATATGGTCTTGCAGTCAGAATTTAGGGAGCTAGGTAAGAAATTGGCAAAAGGACCTCAAAAGTAGTAATATCCGGATTACTCCCAGTGCCACGCGCAGGTGAGTATAGAAATAGAAGGAAAAGACAGATTAATGCGTGGCTGGAAAGATGGTGCAGGAGAACGGGGTGTAGGTTCCTGGGACATTGGGACCTGTACAGGCCAGACGGGTTGCACCTGAACAGAGCTGGGACTGAGTTCCTTGCAGGATGTTTTGCTTGTGCTGTTGGGAGGGTTTATTCTGCTGGGACAAAATCGGAAATTAAAATGGAAGGCGGAAAATTAATGGATGAGGCTGGACAACAGAGGAAACTAGGTTTAGAAAATCAAGTGTTTCGCAGTGCTCATGGGTAACTATTTCAATGCAAGGAGTGTAGCCAATAAAGCAGATGAGCTGAGGGCACAGATAGACATGTGGCAGTATGATATAGCTATTACAGAAACATGGCTTAAGGAAGGACAGGAATGGCAGCTCAAAGTTCCTGATTACAGGGTTTTCCGATGCAATAAGGAGCGGGATAAGAATGGAGGGGAAGTGCCACTTCTGGTCAAGGAAACTATTACAGCTGTGAGGAGGGATGATATGTTGGAAGGTTCATCAAATGAGGCCATATGGATTGAGCTAAGGAACAAAAAAGGGGCAATCACACTGCTGGGAGTGTACTATAGACCCCCAAACGGTCAGAGGGAGATAGAAGAACAGATATGTCGGCAAATCTCTGAGAGAAATACAAGAACAATAGGGCAGTAATAGGGGATTTAACTACCCTGATATGAACTGGGATAGTTTGTGTGAAAGGAATACAAGGAGCAGAAATCTTAAGGTGCATTCAGGAGAAGCTTTTTGCCCAGTATGTAGCAAGTCCAACAAGAGAGGGCGCAGTTTTAGACTTAGTTTTAGGAAATGAAGATGGGCAGGTGGAAGGCGTGGCAGTGGGAGAGCATTTTGGTGGTCGTGATCATAATTCAGTCAGTTTAATCATAATTATGGGAAAGGACAGCGATAGAACAGGAGTTAGAGTTCTCAATTGGGGAAAGGCCAACTTTACTGAACTGAAGAGTGATTTAGCGAAAGTGGTCTGGAAGCAGCTACTTGAAGGTAAATCAGTGTCTGAACAGTGGGAGGCATTCAAAGGGGAGATTCAAGGGCCTCAGAGTAAACATGTTCTCACAAAGAAAAAGGGTGAGGCGGTCAAATCTAGAGCCCCATGGATGTCAAGGAGCCTACAGGGTAAGATGAGGCAGAAAAGGAAAGCTTATGTCCGACACCGAGAACTCAATACTACAGAAAGCCGAGAGGAGTATAGAGAGTGGAGGGATGAAATCAAAAATGAAATTAGGAAAGCAAAGAGAGGGCATGAAAGAATATTGGCAAGCAAAATCTAAATGAACCCAAAGATGTTTTTATCAATACATTAAGAGTAAGAGGATAACTAAGGAGAGAGTAGGGCTCATAAAAGACCTAAAATGTTAACTATGTCTAGGAGCGGACGATGTTGGTATGGTTCTTAATTAATACTTTGCGCATGTCTTCACAAAAGAGGGAGAGGATGCAAGTATTGTAGTTAAGGAGGAAGAGTGTGAAGTATTGGATGTGATAAACGTAAGGAGAGAGGAAGTATTAATGGGATTAGCATCCTTGAAAGTTGATAAATCATCAGGGCCAGATGAAATGTACCCTAGGCTGTTAAAAGAAGCAAGAGATGAAATAGCAGAAGGTCTGACCATCATTTTCCAGTCCTCACTGGATACAGGTGTGGTGCTGGAGGATTGGAGAATTGCTAACATTGTACCTCTGTTTAAAAAGGGAGTGAAGGATAGACCGAATAATTACACGCCAGTCAGTCTAACCTCAGTAGTGGGTAAATTATTGGAATCTATTCTGAGAGACAGGATAAACTGTCACTTAGAAAGGCACAGGTTAATCAAGGTTAGTCAGCATGGATTTGTTAAGGGAAGATCTTGTTTGACCAACTTGATCGAATTTTTTGAAGTAACATTCATGATAGATGAGAGTAGTGCAGTCGATGTGGTCTACATGGATTTTAGCAAGGCTTTTGACAAGATCCCACATGGCAGATTGGTTTAAAAAAATAAAATCCCATGGGATCCAGGGAAATGCAGCAAGGTGGATACCGAATTGGCTCAGTGGCAGGAAACAAAGGGTAATTGTTGATGCCTGTTTTAGGGATTGGAGGGCTGTTTCCAGTGGCGTTCTGCAGGGCTCAGTACTGGGTCCCCTGCTTTTTGTGGTGTATATTAACAATTTGGACGTAAATGTAGGGGGTATGATCAAGAAGTTTGCGGACGACACAAAGATTGTCTGTGTGGTAGATAGCGAGGAGGATAGTTGTAGGCTGTAGGAAAATATTGATGGTCTGGTCAAGGGAGCAGAAAAGTGGCAAATGGAATTCAACTTGGAGAAGTGTGAGGTCATGCATTTGGGGAGGTCAGACAAGGCAAAGGAATACATGAATAATGGGAAAATATTGAAGTGTAGAGGATAGTGAGGGGCCTTGGAGTGCATGTCCACAGACCCCTGAAGGTAGCAGGACAGGTCGATAAGGTGGTTAAGAAGGCATATGGAATCCTTTCCTTTATTAGCTGAGGTGTAGAATACAAGAGCAGGGAGGTTATGCTGGAACTGTATAACTCATAGGTTAGGCCACAACTTGAGTACTGTGTGCAGTTCTAGTCACCTCATTACAGAAAGGATGTAATTGTACTTGAGAGGGTACAGAGGAGATTTACGAGGATGTTGCCAGGACTGGGAAAATGCAGCTATGAGGAAAGATTGGATAGGCTGGGGTTGTTCTCCTTGGAATAGAGGAGGCTGAGGGGAGATCTGAGTGAAATGTACAAAATTTTGTGGAGGTCTATTCACCTTAGCAGAGGGGTCAGTGACGAGGGGCCATAGATTTAAAGTGATTGGTAGAAAAATTAGAGGGGAGGTGAGGAAAAACTTTTTCACCCAGAGGGTGGTGATGGTTTGGAACTCGCTGCTTGAAGGGGTAGTTGAGGCAGAAACCCTCAACTCATTCAAAAGGTGTCTGGATGTGCACCTGAAGTGCTGTAAGCTGCAGGGCTATGGACCAAATGTTGGAAGGTGGGATTCGAATGGGTGGATCGTTTTTCGAATGGCACGGACTTGATGGGCCAAGTGGTCTCTTTCTGTGCCTTAAACTTTCTATGATTCTAGTTGTAGGGTCAGGAAGTGTATAAATCAAAAAATTAGAGGTGCATGTAACAAGGATAATGCTGTAATCATGGGGGTCTGTAATCATTTAGACTGGGCAAACCATATTTCCAGTAATATTGTGGAGGATGAATTTATGGAATGTATACAAAATAGTTTTCTAGATCAGTGTGTTGAGGAACCAATGGGGGAACATGCTTAATTCAAGTTACAGTGCAATGAGAGAGTTAATTTATAACCCTGTAGTAAAGGAGCTTCTGGAGGAGAGTGATCATATGATAACATTTTATATTGAATTTCAGAGTGATTTGGTTAATTCCAAAACTTCATTCTAAACAAAGGTATGAGGGGAGAGTTGGCTAGATTAGGAAACTAGATTAGAAGATGTGACTGTAGACAAGCAATGACAAACATCTAAAGAATTAATTTAAAATTTTCAACAAATATACATTCCCTTGAGGAATAAAAACCCATAGGAAAGGTGGTCCAACTGTGGCAGCTAAAAAGAAAAATTAAAGATGGTATTGGATTCAAGGGAGAGACTTAAAATATTGCCAATAAGAATAGTAAGCCTGAGGATTGGGAGGATTTTAAAATTTAGCAAAGGATGACAAATTGATAGAGAAAATATGATACAAGAGTAAACTAGCTACAGACATAAGAACAGAAGATAAAAGCTTTTATTAGGTATCTAAAAAGGAAGAGATAAGTAAAAGTGGTCCCTTAGCGGCAGGGTTGGGAGAAATTCCAATGGGGAATAAACAAATGGCAGAGACGGCAAATACTTTGTATCTGTCTTCATGGAAGAAGACACGGGAAATTCTTGAAATGATGGGAGAATGACTAACTTAAAGAAGTTAGTATTGGTAAAGAAATAGTACTGGCGAAATTAAGGAATAAAAGACAACAAATCCCCTGGATTTGATGGCTTGCAGTTTTAGAAAGGTGGCTATGGAGATAGTATATGCTTTGGTTTTGATCCTGCAGAATTTCCTAGGTTCTAAAATGGTTCCAATAAATTAGAAGATAGCAAACGTAACCCAGTATGAAGAAAGGAGGGAGAGAGAAAATGGGGAACTCTATAGGCCAGTTAACCTGTTACCAGTAGTAGGGAAACTGATGTAATCTATTATTAGGGACGTGCTAACAGGGCACTTAGAAAATGATAATATGATTAGGCAGAGTCAACACGAATTTATGAAAGGGAAATTGTATTTGACAAATCTTAGTTTTTTGAGGTGGTAACTAGCAGGGTAGGTAAAGGGGAGCCAGTGGATTTGGACTTTCAAAAAGCATTTGATAAGATGACGCACAAGATTACAAAAAATTAGGGCACATAGGATTGGGAGTAATAAATTAACAAGTATTGAGGATAGGTTGATGAACAGAAAACTGCAGGAATAAATGGGCGATTTTAGAGTCAGTGGGTGTAACTAGCGGCGTACCGCAAGGATCGGTGCTTGGGCCTTGGCTGTTTACAATCTATATCAGTGACTTAGTCAAGGAATTGGAGTTCTTCCTGATGATACAAAGAGGTGGGAAAGTAATCTGTTAAGAGGGCACAAAGAGGCTGCAAAGGGATATTACATGGATAAGTGAGTGCACAGGAATGTGGCAGATGGAATATAATGTGACGTGTGCAGCTACTCACTTAGGAATTAACAGGAAAGTAGAATATTTTTTAAATGAGAGACTGGGATATGTTGGTATTCAGAGGGATCTGGGTGTCCTTGACCAAGTTAAGCAAATACAGCGAGCAATTAGGAAAGCAGATGGTACATTAGCTTTTATTACAAAGGAATTTGATTTTGAGTAAAGAAGTCTTACTGCAATTATATTGGGCCTTGTGAGATCGCACATTGAGTACAGTGTACAGTTCTGGTCTCCTTAATGAAAAAAGGATATACTTGTCTTAGAGGGAGTGCAAAGAAGATTCAGTTGACTGATTCCTGGGCGAATTGTCCTGTGAGGGGAGATTGAGCATACTTGTTCTATATTCCCTCCATTTGGAAGAATTGGAGATAATCTCATTGAAACATTAAATTTTTAAGGGACTTAATAGGGTTGATGCTGGTAGGATGTTTCCCCTCACTTGGGAGTCTAGAACTAAGCATCACAGTCTCAGAACAAGACACTGGCCATTTGGGACTGAGTTGAGAAAATTCTTCACTAAAGGCGTTGTGAATCTTTGGAACTCTATACCGCAGAGAGCAGTGGATTCTCGGGCAGAGATTGATAGACTTTTGGATACTAAGGGAATCAAGCGGTCTGGGGATAATGTAGGAAGGTGTAACTAAGGTATAAGATCAGTGCAATCTTACTGAATGGTGGAGCAAGCTTGAGCGGTCGAATGGCCGACCCCTGCACCTATTTCTTATGTAGGGCAAAATTAATTCTCATTGCAGAAGTATGGGTTTATAAGGGACAGTCAGCACAGAGTTAAAGGCATGTCATGTCTGACTAGTCTGATTGAGTTCTTAGAACATCTACTGCATGACTTTCATCTATTAACGTTCTTTCAAAAGGCTTTTGATGAAGTGCCGGACAACAGAGTTATAAATAGAAGCACGTGATATTAAGGGACGATGGTAACATGGGGAACTAAATTCACTAAGGGATAGGAGGCAGCGAGTATTGGTGAATGGGATGTTTTTCTGACTTGAGAGAAGTATGCAGTGGGGTCCCCATGGGTTGGTATTAGGACCATTGCCTTAATTGCTATATATAAATGTCCTGCACTGGCTATAGGGAGTACAATTTCAAAATTTGTAGATGATGCAGATCTTGCAACGATGTAAATAGTGGGTATTGTAACAGACAAAAACAACAACTTGTCTTTATATAATACCGTTAACATAATAAAGCATCCCAAGGCACTTCACAGGGATATTATAAAACAAAATATGAACCAAGCCAGTAAAGAGATATTAGGTTAGATAATCAAAGGCTTGGTCAAAGAGGTAGGTTTTAAGAAGTGTCTTGAAGGAGGGAAGAGAGGTGAAGGGAGTGTACTCCAGAGTTTAGGGTCTATGCAACTAAATGCACGGCCACCAGTGATGCAGCGATTAAAATGGGCGATGCTCAAAAGGCTACAATTGAGTAGTGCAGATATCTCGGAGGGTTGTGGGGCTGGAGGAGATTACAGAGGTAGGGAGGGACAAGGCCCTTGGAGGTATCTGAAAAGAAGGATGAGAATTTTAAAAACAAGACATTGCATGACTGGAAGCTAGCGTAGGTCAGCAAGCACAGGGGTGATGGGGAACGGACTTGATGCGAGTTAAGATACGGGCAGTAGAATTTTGGATGACTTCAAGTTTACGGAGGGTAGAATGTGGGAGACCAGCCAGGAGCCCATTGGAATAGTTAAATCTAGAGATAACAAGGCATGCTTGAGCGTTTCAGCAGCAGATGAGCTGAGACGGGTAAAGTCGGGCGATGTTACAGAGGTGGAATAAGTGGTCTTGGTGATGGTGCAAATATGAGGTCAGAAGCTCATCTAGGGGTCAAGCGTGACACCAAGGTTGCGAACAGACTGGCTTAAACTCAGACTGTTGCCAGGGAGAGGGATGAAGTTTGTAGCCAGGACTGAAAACTATGGTTTCAGTCATCCCAGTATTTAGTTGGAGGAAATTTCTGCTTGTCCAGTACTGGATGTTAGATATGCAGTCTGATAGTTTAGCAACCGTGCAGGAGTTGAGAAAGGTAATGGTGAGGTAGAGCTGTGTGTCATCAGACTACATGTGAAAACTAATACTGTGGTTTTGGATGATGTCACTGAGGGGCAGCATGTAGATGAGAAATAATGAGCAGACTTCAAGAGGACATATAAGCAGATACATGTGATGAGTGTGAAGTGATTTTGGAAGAAACAACATGAGAGAAGCAATATAATCTAAATGGTACTATTTTGAGCGGGGGTGGGGTTGCAAGAACAGATGGACTGCAGGTGCATTTTCACAAATCTTTAAAGTGGGCAGGGCAAGTTGAAAAGATGAGGAAAAATTTATTCTCACACAGGGTTACTAAGATCTGGAGCGCACTTCCTGAAAGGAGAATGGATTCAGATTCCGTAGGGACTTTTATAAAGCATTTGTAGTTGGAGGACAAATTTGTAGGGTTTGGTAGGGAAGGAAAAGGTGGGGTGTGGTACTTAAATTGGACAGTTATTTCAAAGAGCTGGCACAGATATGACCAAATGGCTGTCTATGATTCTATGTCTACAAGATTCTATGATTCTCGTAAAAAAAAAAATGAGGCCTGTGAATTGGTCTTAGTTGTCACTGGAGTCACTGAATTGGAAAGCAGCATTAAGGGAGTTATGGTCCTTGCTGTTAGTCACTTGTGTAGTGACTGATGCACGTCGATCTGTGCCACATGGGCTCAGGCTGTTTCTATCATGTGCTTCCTGATGAGGCTGAATGGGGCTTGGCCTACCTCTTTGACCAAGCTTTTGGCCATCTGCCCGAATATTGCTGTATGTGGCTTGGTGTCCAATTTTGCTGTATAACACTCCTGTGAAGCACCTTGGGATGTTTGATTTCATTAAAGCTGCTATATAAATATAAGTTGTTGTTGGTTTGATTGCCTGGTGGCCAATTGGAATCAGCTCAATATTATTTGGGCCAGAAACCAAGCAAAATCTAGGCTACTTTCATGAAAATTATTTTGCTGTATATTTTTTTAAATAGGCAGCTTGCCAATAAAGCCTAATTGGATGAAAACCAAGACATTGACAACAAATATGTGACGTGAGCCCTGAAAAACTGTTGGTAGAAACAGTGGTGGAAATTATATATTAAACACATTCCCGCCCACTTATTTTCTTTGGCTTCCTTGTCTCGAGAGACAATGGATAAGCGCCTAGAGGTGGTCAGTGGTTTGTGGAGCAGCGCCTGGAGTGGCTATAAAGCTGCAGATAAAATTGGTTGTTGGGGCTGTTATACAGTTGGCTCTCTCCTTGCACTTCTGTCTTTTTTCCTGCCCACTGCTAAGTCTCTTTGACTCACTACTCTTCAGCCCCACCTTTATGGCTGTCCACCAGCTCTGGCGATCACTGGCAACTGACTCCCACGACTTGTGGTTAATGTCACAGGACTTCATGTCGCGTTTGCAGACGTCTTTAAAGTGGAAACCTGGACAGCCGGTGGGTCTGATACCAGTGACGAGCTCGCCGTAAAATGCATCCTTGGGGATCCTGCCATCTTCCATGCGGCTCACATGGCCAAGCCATCTCAAGCGCCGCTGGCTCGGTAGGGTGTATATGCTGGGGATGTTGGCCGCCTCAAGGATTTCTGCATTGGAGATACGGTCCTGCCACCTGATGCCAAGGATTATCCGGAGGCAGTGAAGATGAAATGAGTTGAGACGTCGCTGTTGGCTGACATACGTTGTCCAGGCCTCGCTGCCGTAGAGCAAGGTACTGAGGACACAGGCTTGAAACTCTCGGACTTTTGTGTTCCATGTCAGTGCACCATTTTTCCACACCCTCTTGGCCAGTCTGGACATAGCAGCGGACGCCTTTCCCATGCGCTTGTTGATTTCTGCGTTGAATGACAGGTTACTGGTGATAGTTGAGCCTAGGTAGGTGAACTCTTGGACTTCCAGAGCGTGGTCGCCTGTATTGATGGATGGAGCATTTCTGATGTCCTGTCCCATGATGTCCGTTTTCTTGAGGCTGATGGTTAGGCCAAATTCGTTGCAGGCAGCCGCAATCCTGTCGATGAGTCTCTGCAGACACTCTACTGTGTGGGATGTTAATTCAGCATCGTCAGCAAAGAGGAGTTCCCTGATGAGGACTTTCCGTACTTTGGTCTGCGCTCTAAGACAGGCAAGGTTGAACAACCTGCCATCTGATCTTGTGTGGAGGAAAATTCCTTCCTCTGAAGACCCGTATGCTGTTAGCATGTGTTGTTTGGTTTCAGAGCACCTTTCCTTGGATAACCATTTTTCTCTAGATTTTTAGGAAAGGTCTTCTGGTATAGTCTGAGCGGGATGATGTTACTCTGCACTCCAGTATCAATCTTCACCTTCAGATTTATTGTTGTATGCTTATTTCTCAGCCTCTTCCTGATCTGAATGGTTGTGTGAATTTCTTTTCTCTGGGAACTGTCACATCCAGACATTTCATGCAATTCTATGGTTCCTGTGTCTATCATGTTCTCAAACCCATCGCCATCTTCTAGGGTATGGATGTTTTGGTTTCTTTCACTATTCCTTTGCCCTGTTACTCTGGCTCTGATGACTCGTCTACCACCTTCTTGCCTTGTTCTGCACATCTTTTCCCAGCAAGCTCTGCAGATTGATCCATTTGCGGGACATTTCCTTCTGTCTGCCAATTCATGTGGTCATCCACAGCTCCTCTTTCTCTCTGTCTGGTGTACATTCTTTAGTTGTTGTTTCACTGCATCAACCCTCCTGCCTGTCTCTTGGCTTAACTGAAGGCTAGCCGTTTGGGTAGTCAGTCGTCTTCTGTCTGCTCGTGGCTTCGTGTGCACTGGCAGTGTCTGTAGCCTGTGATATTGTAAGCTTGTCCTGTCTGATTAGAGCTTTCTGTACTTTAGGATGTGCAGAACCCCAAATAAACTGATCTATTAGCCTTTCATTTGTGTCCTTAAATTTACATTTTCTGGCTGCATTTTTCAATCTTGCTACAGAATTGTCAATAGGCTCACCTAGTTCCTTTCTGAAGCCTTGAAATTCATATCGGTATATCCGATGATTTGATTTTGGCTGGAGATGGGTGCTGAATCTTTCAGAAATTTTGTCTGGGTTTCTGCTGTCCTCTTTGCTTAGGTCCCACCTGTTAAATAAATATAATCCTTTATCTCCAGCCCACAGAAGGATATAACTGACCCTTTCCACTCGTGCCTTATAGCAAGCTACTGAATGCCAAATTGCACTTTTGTTTAAACTTCCCAAATGCCCCTCCAACATCATCAGCTTCCCAATTTATTATGGGCTGTAGCTGTGCATTCATTCCTATCCTGGCTGACGTTTCGTTTTTTTTTGTTTTCACACGAGTCACTCAGTTTTTCTTTCTCTCTCTCTGGCACTAATATGGGTCAATTTTCTCAATCTGATGCTTTCAAAAAAATGTTCTAGGTTTACTCACAGACACTCGCTGCCACCATTATATGTCTTTATGTTGTTTTCTGGTCCCCAGGTGTTGGAAATAATCACACTTGAAACTTTGAAAGGCTGGAGTCAGTCTGTTTATTACAGCACCATGCTGTCTGCTGTAGAACCTGGTTGAACTGGTTTTTGTGTTACATATAACATGACTCCCCAGTGCAGCCGTGAATGTGGCCCCCCACTGGAACACTTACACATAACTAATTCCTAGCAAATTAGTTCCTAACACTTTACAGATAGTACAACAATATATAACAAGAGTCCTAACACTGAATTAGTCTGAGGCTTGCTATGGGTCTGCATGATTGTTTTGATAAAGTAGACTGCCTGAAGCCGCCTTTACCTGCATGTTGATACATATACTGCTTTAAGAACCCACCTGCTTCCTCTTATAATTTCACTTCCTGGAATTTGGAAAAGAGGCAACAATAGTCTTGCCCTTGGGCAGGAACGAGATTGTTAGTGAAATACCAGGGCCCAGAAATGATGAAAGCGGGTCTAGGCTTCAGCTGAAGTTGCGGAAAGGGAGGCTGGAGAAAAAATGTATTTAGTATTTATATACTGGTACCCTCTCAAGATAAACTAATACAAATATCTGGCCGTAAATTGATTAAAAATTTTTTTTGAAAGATAAACCAGCCAACTCTCTTTATTCCTTCAAGTGAGAGCTGAGCCTGTTTCCAGCTGGGGTAGAGATCATCTCAGGTAAAAGTTGTTGTTGTGGGCGGCACAGTGGCCGCTCACAGCTCCAGTGACCCGGGTTCAATTCTGGGTACTGCCTGTGTGGAGTTTGCAAGTTCTCCCTGTGTCTGCGTGGGTTTACTCCGGGTGCTTCGGTTTCCTCCCACATGCCAAAGACTTGCAGGTTGATGGGTAAATTGGCCATTAGCAATTTCCCCTAGTATAGGTAGGTGATAGGGGAATATAGGGACAGGTGGGGATGTGGTAGGAATATGGAATTAGTGTAGGATTAGTATAAATGGGTGGTTGATCGGCACAGACTCGGTGGGCCGAAGGGCCTGTTTCAGTGCTGTATCACTAAACTAAAAGCCTAATTGGTCTGCTGGGCTAGTTCTGATTGCCTAAAGGGGTTGGAAAGGAATTTTCTAGCTGCCCTCCGTGCCCTAATTTGGATGGGTTTTATCAGCTTTTTTGTTTCTCCCAAGAGATTCCATGTGATGCATAAGACATCACAGTCATGTGGGACAGGCTGGATGGATCAGTGGGTCTTTTTCTGATGAGCATTTTCATGTGTTCATTTGTACTTACTGTTACGAAAGTGCTTCCATTTTTTAATTTATTTTTTTGAGGACTTGTGTTAAAACTGAAAAGATTCCATGGATGTGTTTTTTTTAGCAAGTTCATTAAAAGGACACAAGATGTTGTTTGAAAACAATCTGTGCTGGAAATCGTGTGCTTTAAGCTCAATAAACAACAGAAACCTTGGTGACCTGAGGAAGATGTTTACAAAGAAGCCACATGTCAAGGTTTATGGAGGTCAGGAGGTTGACTTTCTTTTTGGGGTTTGGATATTGTTTTCAGTTTGGTTGAGGTGTGAACTGTTTTGCCTGCCAAGGGAAAAGAAACCACCCAGCTCATCTCTTTCTCTACCTCTTTGAAGAAACCCTGCAAAGATCTAGGGTGGGAGAACTAAAATCCCTGGTGCTGCATCTCTCTTGAGAAGCTAGAAAAACCTACCAGATTAATTCTCAATGCCGCCTGAAAAGAACTGCTTTAGAAAAGATCCCATTGACTCGTCTCTGTATACCCGGATGCCAGACCAAAAGGGGCAACTGATTTCCTTCCATATCTTTTTTTTTTCTCTTCAAAAATTAGCAAGTATTTGGCCAAAGTTGTTTTTTTTGCCTATTTTTGTAACAGACCTTTGCAGAGAGAATTTCTCTGTTTCGTGTATGTGTGTGGGGAATTTAAAAAGGGAGCTTTCATATTTCAATCTGTGTGTTAATGCTTTGCTTCATTACTGGATAAGTCTTGTTTGATAAACTGATAATTTTGTTCAAGAAACCTGGTTGGTGTAATTTATTCTGGGATAAAGAGTAGAGTATATGATTGACTGCATCGGTAACTGGGTAAACATTTAAATATATGTTGTGACCTGTGAAGTAGTGGAACTCGAAAAAACAGTGCACTTCTCCCACCTCAATTGTAACACTATCAGAAAACTTTACTAACTGAACTTAACCATGTGTTCTATATTTTGCTTTTCATGGCTTCTCTGGATGGGGAGTTTGGAAGTTGGGCCCATCACTCTTCTCTGTCTAGGGATCAGCCAGTTTTGCTGTCAATTAAACCAATTACCACCCTTCTAAAAGCGGATTCCTATTGGACAATTCCAGGCTGTGTATGCAAGAGCACAATTTCTTCAACCATCTCATGACTGTCTACTGACAGTTTCTGAAATTAGATTAAGCTTTACCCATTGTCCCACATTGTTTTGAGAAAATGTTTCAATGGCAAACTAATTAAATCCTGGGTGAGCTCATAAGCTTATCAATTGCCTCTGTCTTGGAACCAGTCTGTGCCTCAATCAAGTTGGCAGAATGGATACTGGACCTTTGAGAATTAACTTTTAAAAATTCTGGACCCGAGTTTAAACCAACACCCCACCCCCGCAATGCCCCTGCTTTCTAGGTGCCAAATGAGAAAATGGGCTTAGGTTGTGTAGCTTGACCATGTTGTATTTGGAAGTCTGATAGTGATATGTATGCAGAATATAACATTGCGTTGTGGAACTTGGTAAAGCTGTGACAAATACTGTACAATGAAAAGAATGTTGAATGTGGATGGCAGTTTCTTGGGGAATCTGAGGAAAGTAATGTGCAGAGTATGGACCATATGTTGAAATGTTGTTGACCTGGGCTGTTGGTAGTAGAAATATGGAATGAACGAGTAATAATTTAAACCACAGATTGACTTCTGACAGTGCAGTGCGTAATTCATGGGTAAAATTATTGAGTGATGCTCGGGAGAAGACAGTAGATGCTTTTTCTTTTATATCTTGGGTTGCTTTTAAGATTTTCTCTCAATTATTTGTTTCTTTGTTCGTAATTGGTTGTAATGAAAATTTTATTTAAAAAGTAAAAAGTGTGATGTTTTAATTTATGGTCACCAAAACTGCTCAGTCTTCTGTCTCCCTTCCACACAGTATGTGCTGCAGGTGCAATGCAAATTGCACAGCTAATTAACCTTCTTGGAGTAAACATTTTCCTTATTTGGGGGGGGGTGGAAATATGTGGAAGGAAAGTAGAGGCGTATTGCAACCATGCAACATTTGGTCTCCATCTATATTCCCCATTCCGCAATTAAACATAGCGGCGAGAGGGATGGTGGTGGTTGGAAACCTATGAGGAAACGCACAGCAGCAGATTAATTGTAGATAAGTATCATATCTAGTGAAGTACCAGAAACACAAGACCAAGAGGGAAATATTAAGCAGACTGTTGTTTGGGGTAAAGCGGGGCAAGGGAAAGTAAAATAGAGAAGTTTGGAGGAACTGAGACAACTTGGAGAAAAGGAAGCATCTGTAAGCTAAATCATTTCTGAGATCACGTATATCCTATAAATGGCATTTGGGGTGAGAAATAAGTTGAATTATTGTTAATAGACCTGGAACGTAGGCTAGTACATTGGCTTAGATAGAACGTATGGTCGTAGAGATGTGTGCGATAAAATCCGATTTTTCCTGTTGTAGCAAGATACTAGCATTAAATTTGTCTTTTGCATCAAGCACCTTTACAAGTAAACATTGCAAATATCCACCTCACTGTGAAAAGGAATAAGACAGGATAATTGAAATACAAATAGGATAAATTATCATGTTTACAGTAATGTTTAGTTTAGAAATACAGCACTGAAACAGGCCCTTCGGCCCACCGAGTCTGTGCCGACCATCAACCACCCATTTATACTAATCCTACACTAATCCCATATTCCTACCACATCCCCACCTGTCCCTATATTTCCCTACCACCTACCTATACTAGTGCAATTTATAATGGCCAATTTACCTATCAACCTGCAAGTCTTTGGCATGTGGGAGGAAACCGGAACACCCGGAGGAAACCCACGCAGACACAGGGAGAACTTGCAAACTCCACACAGGCAGTACCCAGAATTGAACCCGGGTCGCTGGAGCTGTGAGGCTGCGGTGCTAACCACTGCGCCACTGTGCCATTTACTTTTGCAAAAACTGGTAAAGATTGGATAATTTGGCAGATATCATTCATCTACAGAGTAAATGGGAATGTCTTTGGACACATTTCCTCAACCAGAATTGATGTGGGTGCATTTTGAGCTTTTACTGCATTCTGATGCATACAGTGGTCAAATGCAATATCTTCTGCCACCCTTCTTCTGCAGGGGCTGACCAAAGCTTGGGATCTCTGTGTTTTCCAGCATAAGTCCTCTGAGGATGTGGTGAACATGATGTAGATATTTTTGTAATCCAGCAGAAATTGGTCTGCTCTTGTTAGGGTGCTACACCTTAAGGAACTAATCTGTGTCTCTTCTAAACTTAAAGTAGTTGTTAGCTAGTAATATACAAAATTGAGTTTAGGAAAAGACCATCTGGCCCATCAAGACCACTCTTTCTATAGACGTGGAGCAGCAACGTATATCATTGATGGGAATGTCCCTGAACACGTTCCTTCTGTTTTTCTTAAATGGCTGATTTTGCATAAATCAATTGTTCAATCCTTCAGCAGTTTTTTTTCTGACATATGCAGCGGGAAATTGGATTTAGATCCAAAGAGCTGTCACGTTGAGCTTGAAACCTTAGTGACGGGGGTGGGTAGAGTTTCTGCTTTGGAAGCAGTTGGCAATCCAGGTGTAAATTGTGTTCAGAATTTTTGAAGTGAAGTTATGGTTCATGTTTCTGCTGAAACTCATTTGCATAATTATATAAAATCCTCCCTTATAGGGAGCAATCGGGCAGCGCTTCAGAACCTAATTGTTTATTTTCTTTCCATTTCTATTAAATATTGTTTGATGTATTTAAGAGTGGTAACTTGGTGTAGTTTTATTACTTTATGATAACCCATTATCAGTGTATTATTTTGATTGTGTCTAGTCCACCATTTGTGAATAACCTGATTTGAAATAACTGAAAATTACGTGAAAAACTATACACAATATTCTAGTTTCATTGGTGTACATGAGCCAGTAAATTAAGGATTTAATATTGAAAAATTTTTAAAAGGTGCCTGTTAGTGCCCTCGTACAAATAAAGGACTTCATTTTAAGAGCTTCCTTGAAGGGCTGCAAATGGGTGCAATTGGTAGAACCTCCCAATCCTTATTATTTTGATCTAGGGTGTGGCTGGTTTTGTGGGCAAGGCCAGCTTCCAGCGCATTTAAAAAAAAAATAAGATTGCAGAAACTTGACTTGTCCTGGACATAACTTTAATGTGAAATTCCTTGATTTTTTTTTTAACGTTGGTTTGGCCAACATTGGGCAAATTTCGTTAAACCAATGCAATTTAGCGGAAACTTGGCCCCTGGAATGTGGTTTTGGAAAAGATTACCATGAATATTATCTGATGCACTTTACCAGTGAGATTCTAGAAAGCTGTTGAGGAAGGTTGAATGCTTCAATGTAAAGGAAAGGTGCCACAAATATTTAGACGTGCACTAATCAATTTTAATTAATGAACTGAGTGGTAGATTTATTTTTGGCTCTTGTGATGATGGCCTGATTGTGAGGGTCTATTTTTATAAGCTATACTGACAGTTTATTTTATGATAAACTTTTAAAAATCACTGGTTCGGCCTCAACTGGAGTACTGTGTCCAATTCTGGGCACTACACTTTAGGAAGGATGCCAAGGCCTTGAAGAGGTAATTGAGATTTACTATGATACCAGGGATGAAGGACTTGGGTGGAGACACGAGAGAAATCTGGGATTGTTGTCTTTAGAGATGAGTAGGTGGAAGGGAGATTTAATGTAGGTGTTCAAAATCATGAATGGTTTTCATAGTCATTATGGCACAGAGATATGCCATCTCTGTAGAGTAATCCTGCCAGTCCCATTTCCTCACAGCCCTGCAAGTTTATTTCCCTCAAGTGCCTTTTCATTTGAAATTGTTCATCGTCTCCGCTTCCACCACCCTCAGACAGCGAGTTGCAGATCTTTACCACTTGCTGCATAAAAATGTTCATCCTCACATACCCCTTGTATCTCTTCCCCAAAATCTTAAATCTGTGTCCCCTAGTCCTTGTGTCATCAGCTAATGGGAACAGCATTTCTTTGTCTACCTTATCTAAAGCTTTCACCTCTACCAGATCTCCCCTCAACTTCCTTTGCTCGAAGAAGAACAACTCCAGCTTATCCAAATTAACACTGCAGCTAAAATCCCTAATTTCTGGAACCATTCTGGAAAATCTTCTCTGCACCCTCGCATCCTTCCTAAAGTGTGGTGACCAGAGCTGGATGTAGTACTCCAGTTTTGGCTTAAGCAGTGATTTATAAAGGCTCAGCATAACTTCTCTGCTTTTGTACTCAATACCTCTATTTCCGAAGCCCAAGGACCCATCTATTTTTGCTAACTGCACTCTCAATATGTCCTGCCACATTCAAAGAATCCTCAGGTCCCTCTGTTCCTGCACACTTTTCAGAGCTGTGCCGTTAAGTTTTGGTCAGGTAAGTAAGGAGAAATATTTACACTGGAAGAAGGGTTGGTAACGAGAAGACACTAATTTAAGGTAGAGCTAGAGGTGAAATGAGAATACATTTCTTTAAGCAGAGTGTTATGATCTGGAGTCCACTGCCAGAAAGGATGGTGGAAGCAGATTCTATAGTAACTTCCAAAAGGAAATTGGATATATACTTGAAAAGGAAAAACTTTGTGGTTATGGGGAAAGAGCATGGGATGGGACTGTTTGTTTAGTTTTTTCAAAGATCTGGTACAGGCATGATGGGCCAAATGGCTGTCTTCTGTGCCTTAAGATCTTATGATTTTTTCTTGTCAGCAAGGCATATGGTACATGATGCTCATAAAGTATAAATCACAAAAGTCTATTGAGACTCTCAGTATTCATAACCATAGATCTGGTTATCATGTGTTGATGTCCAGTTAATTACGGTCTTGGCTGCCTCACTACCAGCTACTGTGTCTGGTGTACTTTGTTCAGCTATCTTTGTTCTAGTGCCATTGATGACATCCTTAAAGTTGATGGCAAGTTAGCAATGTAAATGAGTGGCACTAATGTTTCCAGTCGCACTGGTTCTGATGACAACATAGATTCCTGTGAATGTCATCAGATGCGGATTTTAAAAAAAACTCCCAGTGTCCCTATAGCTCAGTCACAAAATAATTTAGTACCCATTTATCAGTCTGAGTTTTACCCAGCTGTTGTGCAATTGGTGGGATAAAATTGTGGGCATAGATTATAATTTAACTAGACATGTAGTTTTAATGTGGAGCAGGTTGTTTTTACAAACTACTCTATGTGAATAGGGTAGGCTCTACAGCTGTGTGAGCTGCAGCTGGTATTGCAGGACCACTTCAGGAAGCAATTCTGGAATATAAATGTTTCCTCAGCTGGGGTGTTATATTAGACTGAGTTTGCAGTTTGTGCTGCCTTGTTCTCTTTTGTCTCTGATCAGACTGGACCTTTAGCTTTGAGAGTGGCAAGCCTGGTTATATTGCATGATCACCAATGACAGTTACGTTTTACTGAAAAATTAGAAAATTTTCACCTTGGAAGGAACATTGTATTCAATGGCTTTAATATCTGTTGATGTATAATGGGTGTTTTTGCATGAGGGGCCACATTACAATTTTTATCCTACATAGGAGGCTGGTGAGTAAATTTCAGAAATATAAAGGCATTAGAAATAGGGCATACTAAGTTTAAAAAAAATTACTAACCCCTCTTCCAACAATTCCTCCCTTCCCCCACAATGCACCAGGAGTGGAAAAATACTGGCACTCAGCATGGCCCCGCCCTCCGCCAGCATCCCCGCTGTCTCTGCATGCGCTCACCCTGCTGTCTCTGCGTGCTCGCAGACCCCCTCCTGCTGTCTCTGCCCGCTCGGAGCCCCCCCCCAATGCTCTCCTTGGTCAGCTCCCCTGATTGGCAGTGCCAATCTTCCGAGCAAGTTCTGCCTCCCCTGCGCTCTTATTCAGTGGAGGTACGCTCGCTAGCGCTTTTGATTGAGCTTGCAAGTCAATCACACGAGTGTCATTCTGCCCTTACCACCAAACCCTCCTGCCCAGCCTTGCTGCAGGACGCAAAGACTAGTGACTGCCCAGGTATAGGTTGCACTGCACCAACTGTCTGTTCACTTTCTGCTAGTAACGGGAAGACAAATGGAAGAAAATCAATCTCACCGCTTTCTGCTCACAAGTTGTGAAGGGTTGGCAGGCCAGATTGAAAATTTTTGCGAGCCAGGTTCTGGCTCCTGGGCCGTATTTTGGACAACCTTGATGTATAACCTCTTGCATTCCCTTTGCTTTCAGAGGAAGCTCATGGGCTTAGCAATGTATGGGGTGAGTGGTAAATGGGATAGCCTACTTTGTTTAGATGAGGGAATAAAAGTGCGATATCTTGTCTGGGCAAGGGATAAATTGCATCATTAGATATAATTTTGACTTGCTAATTGTAATGATTCTAGCCACTTCGAGGCTTTGACATTGTCTGCAAATGACCAATTTTTTGTGTGGTCGTTGCTTTAATTTCACACTTCTCCAACATTTGCAATGATTGTTTTCCATGGGAGAAATTACATTCATGTATTACGGATTGAATAGTAACTAACTTTTCAAAAATGAATTTGAGTTGGAAGGTTTATTTTTGTAGGATTTCATTTAAACTAACTCTGTGTTGCCCTTCTGCGATGTCACCTAAAGATGTGGCATCTGGTTTGCATGCTGATGATACCCACCTCTACCTCACTACCACAACCTCTCTTTACTGACTGTGTTATCAGCTTATTTGTCTGACATCCAGTCCTGAGTGTGCCACAATTTCCTCCAATTAAACATTGGAAAGATAGAAGTCATTCTCTTTGGTCACCCCCACAAACTACATTCCCTGGTCACTGATTCCATCCTCCTTCCCTGCCACTGTCTTAGGCCGAACCAGACTATTCGCAACTGTGACATCCGATTTAACCCCGCGCTGAGTTCTGACCCTAGATCCTCTCCATTACAAAGGTTGGTTACTTCCACCTCAGTGACATCTCTTGTCTCTGCCCCACCTCAGCCCATCTGCTGCCATACTTTTGTTAGCTCCATTCTTGACTTCCGATGCTTGCCTGTCCAGCCTCCCATTTTCCACCCTCCATGTACTTCAGCTTATCCAAAACTCTGCTGTCCGTAACCTATCCTATATCTTGTCCAGCTCACCCATCAACCCATACTTGTTGACCTACCAGTCCACCAGTGTCTCAAATTTAAAATCGTCATGCTCCTGTTCAAATCCCTTTGTGGCCTTGCGCCTCCCTCTCTCTGTAATCTCCTTCCGTTGGGATCTCTGTCTTCCTGCAACTTGGGCCTCTTGTGCATCCCCTGCTCCTTACACTGCCATTGGTGGTCATGCCTTCAGTTGTCTGGTTCCTAAACTCTGGAATTCCCTCCTAAACTCTGCTGCTTTCTCCACCATTAAGACAGTCCTTAAGTCCTACCTCTTTGATCAAGCTTTTAGTCGCCCCTCCAAATGTCATTGTCTTTGGCGCAGTGCCAATTTTAGTGTGATTACACTTCTGTGACGTACCTTGAGATGTTTTCCTATATCAGACGAGCTATATAAATATGAATTATTGTTATATTTCTTCATCAGTTGTGTGTGGTTAGTGAAGTACTTGTGTAGCCAATGTTACTTGTAGCTTGAATAAAGTTGAATTTTGGAAGGAGGGAAACTCTCCATTTGAAAGGAATGGGGATCGTTGGTTTGGAGTTAGTTTCCCAATGCGTTCAGAGTTTTTACCTGTTTAACCCCCTACTTGCACCCAATCCCACCTGCACATCCATATTTAAATTGCTCCCATTGATCTAGTTGTTTGATTCCTTTCTCCAAAGAAATAAAAGTATAAAAATGAGGTATTTTCATTTAACACTAAAAGGTAGACTTGAAGTGGTTTTATCACAGAAAATCACAGAATCACAGAATTGTTATAGCACAGAAGGAGGCCATTCAGCCCATTGTGTCTGCGTTGGCTCTCTGATAGAGCAATTTACCTCTTGCTACACCCCTGCCTTTTCTCCCAGTAGCCCTGCACATTCTTCCTTTTCAGATAACAATCTAATTCCCTCTTGAATGCCTCGATTGAACCTGCCTCCACCACACTCTCATGTAGTGCATTCCGGATCCTAACCACTTGTGTTGAAAAAAGCTTTTCCTCGTGTTGCCATTGCTGCTTTTGCCAATTACCTTATATCTATGCCCTCTTGTTCTCGCTTCTTCCACCAATGGGAACAGTTTTTCCCTATCTACTCTGTCCAGAACCTTCATGATTTTGAACATCTCTATCAAATCTCCTCTCAACCTCTCTTCTCCAAGGAAGACAGTCCCAACTTCTATCCATGTAATTGAAGTTCCTCATCCCTGGAACCATTCTTGTGAATCTTTTGTGCACTCTCTCTAATGCCTTCACATCTTCTTAAAGTGTAGCACTCAGAACTGGACACAACACTCTCAATGAGGCTGAACTAGTGTTCTATACAAATATAATATAATTTCCTTGTTTTTTGTACTCTATGCCCCTATTAATGAAGCCTTTGTTGCTGTATGCTCAATTAACTGCTCCCTCAACTTGTCCCTGCCACCTTCAATGAATTATGCACATATACACTCAGGCCCTCTGCTCCTGCACCCCTTTTAGAATCACACCCTTTTACTTTATATTCTCTCTTTGCGTTCTTCCTACCAAAAGGAATCACTTCACAATTCTCTGCGTTAAATTTCACCTTCCACTTGTTTGCCGATTCCACCAATCTATGTCCTTTCTGAAGTTCACAATGTTTCCAAGTTTTGTATGGTCTGCAAATTTTGAAATTGTGCCCTGTACACCAAGGTCTAGATCATTAATATATATCGGGAACAGCAAGGGTCCTAACAAGGACTTTTCGGAACTCCACTACAAACCTTCCACCAGTCTTAAAAACATCCATTAAACACTATGTTTCCTGTCACTCAGCCAATTTCGTATCCATGTTGCTACTGTTCCTTTTATTCCATGAGCTATAATTTTGCTCAAAAGTCTGTTGTACGGCAATTTTATTTTTGTGTTTCATGGGATGTGGACGTTGCTGGCAAAGCCAGCATTTGTTGCCCATCCCTAATTGCACTTGAGAAGGTGGTGGTGAGCTAACTGCAGAATTCTATTATGTACACGTAGTTAATTTTTTTTTTTTTAAACCAATTTGTCTGTCTTTTCAACAACCTGTCTGTAAGCAGATTGTGATTGAATTTTCCTCCCTTGAACCCTGACTTGTAAAGGACCGCAACAACACTATTGTTAAAGTTAAAACAAAGTAGTAGGGTTTATTAACACACACACTTAAACTTGGGAGGGGGTTAACTTCACAACGCACGCTCACAAACATACAAGGAAAGGTAAAGGCATCAAAAGGGCAAGGACATTTACCAAATGGAAAATAGCATAACTGCAAACTAACAGGGGTTTCAGTTGAAACTAGAAGTCTGTTTTTTATTTATTTATTTATAGATACAGCACTGAAACAGGCCTTCAGCCCACCGAGTCTGTGCCGACCAACAACCACCCATTTATACTACTCCTCCATTAATCCCATATTCCCTACCACATCCCCACCATTCTCCTACCTACACTAGGGGCACTTTACAATGGCCAATTTACCTATCAACCAGCAAGTCTTTGGCTGTGGGAGGAAACCGGAGCACCTGGCGGAAACCCACGTGGTCACAGGGAGAACTTGCAAACTCCGCACAGACAGTACCCAGAACTGAACCCGGGTTGCTGGAGCTGTGAGGCTGTGATGCTAACCACTGTGCCGCCCAATTAATTAACAGAAAGTCCAAAACTGGAGTTAACCGACTGGAAATGCCAAATGGAGGTAGGAGTCGTTGGAAACCTCTTCTCATACATTTTTCTTCTTCTTGCACTTTCGGAGATAAGCTAAGGCAGCTTAATTTCTGATGTCATCCTTTTTTGACTGAGAAAACTGGCAGAGAGCAGATTTTCTTGCTGTTTTGCAGATTGTGGCTTTTCTTCTTGCGGGGAGGCCTCAGAAGTGAGATGCAGCTTCAAGTCAGCTGTGTTTTTGAATGAGCTGTTACTTCAACTGATGATTCTAATCCAGGCAGGCTGAAAAGGGTGGCTTCTGGGTCATGTGATGGGACCCCTTAAAGTAGCTGTCTCACTTCCTGTTGATGAAGTGATCTCCCTCGTCCATTTTAACAAGTGGAACACAGAAGTAAAATAACTTATCATGCTGTGTATAATGGGAGTTGGCAATCACACTCAAGTGCACAAAAATACAGTTTACAGTTGGTTGTCATCTGTTCGACAATTCCCAGCCTTTGACTTGCTCTTGTAGCCACAGTATTTATGTGGCCGCTCCAGTTCAATTTCTGGTCATTGGTAACCCCTAGGATGTTGATAATGGGGGAATTCAGTGATGGTAAAGCAGTTGAATGTCAGTGGGAGATAGTTAGATTTTGGAGATCGTCATTGCCTGCCACTTGTGTGGCGTAAATGTTACTTGCCACTTATCAGCCCAAACCTGAATGTTGTCCAGGTCTTGTTGCATATGGGCACGGACTGATTCAGTATCTGAGGAGTTGCAAATGGCACTGAACATCATGCAATCATCAGTGAACATCCCCACTTCTGACCTTATGATGGAGGGAAGGTCATTGATGATGCAGCTGAAGATGGTTGGGCCTAGGACACTACCCTTAGGAACCCCTGCAGCAGTGTCCTGAGGCTGAGGTGTTTGGCTTCCAACAACCAAGTGGAGAACCCGGGCCGCTGGAGCTGTGAGGCTGCGGTGCTAGCCACTGCGCGATTGCATCGCCCTAGTGCCTTGATATCACACATACATCTTCTAATTTTTTTAAACACAGGACTTCTTGTCTCCAACGGCCTCTGCTTCAACGCTGACAACCTTTTGTTCAACCGTTACGTTTTGCCCTCTGATATTTCCTATTATTTCTCTCTACTGCTCTCTTACTGATGTGGTGGATCTGGAGGACTGGGTGGTACAAGCTAAAAATGGGAGAGCATAACCCCTTTGAGACTAAATAAACAGTTGGTGAAAGCATGTGGCTCTGTATTTCCTCACATGAATATCCATAGCAACTGTGAAGGTGTTTTGCCACAAGAGCAGGTGGACTCCCCAATGAGTTCCATGGCCTGCTTGCCAGAGGGAATGATCTTTGTAATGTTAGGTATGATCCCTCCAATGGCCCTATCTCGCAGAGGCATGATACACCAATTCTGCAGTTCTTTTTTTTTTCTTCTTTTGGGCCTCCTTATCTCGAGAGACAATGGATACGCGCCTGGAGGTGGTCAGTGTTTTGTGAAGCAGCGCCTGGAGTGGCTATAAAGGCCAATTCTAGAGTGACAGGCTCTTCCACAGGTGCTGTAGAGAAATTTGTTTGTCGGGGCTGTTGCACAGTTGGCTCTCCCCTTGCGCCTCTGTCTTTTTTCCTGCCAACTACTAAGTCTCTTCGACTCGCCACATTTTAGTCCCGTCTTTATGGCTGCCCGCCAGAAGATTGAGTGAATGAGGGGAAGACCGATGAGTGGGTGCCAAGAGGGATGAGACAGTTCTATCCAGAATACATAGCCAGGAGGCTATGATGCTAGACTAACAAGTGAGTTCAATTCCGACTTGGCAAGTTATGAAATTGAATTCAATAAATTTGGTAATTTATGGCTTGACACCAAAAGAAATTACCATAAAAGCTGTTAGGTTGTCATAAAAGCCCAAATCATTCACTAATATTTGTCAGGGAAGGGACCTGCAACATCTGCCAGATATGGCCCACGTATGACTACAGTGTCAAGCTATGTAGTGACTCTTAGCACTAGTCGCCCTGAAGGAATTGAGAAATATATACTGTGTTGTCAGGGAGGGGTGTAAGTTTTGTGCATATAAGGAATTGCTGCGAGGGGCAGTAGTTGCCATACTGCAAGATCCTGAGTTAGTGCCCCCTTAACCATAGTGTTTTATGGAGGGCTATTTGTGCACCTATTAATTTTAGAGGGTGAAAAGTACTGCTGACCAAGGAAGAAAGGGAAAATGGCCTTGATCAGGTCATTGACCTTCTTGTCACAGTATAGTTTGCTGCCTTCCGTGATTTTGCCACTTATATGCAGGAGTGTGAAGAAGGGAGTTTGGTAAGTGATGACATTTTAAGGGTTCATCTCTCTAGACCTGTTTTTTTTTGTTTAAATTTAGCAATTAACTAAAATTACTGATTAAGTTAAGAGGCAAGTTCAGTTTCTTAGAGTTCTAAACAGAGATATACAAGCTCGCAGAGGAACTGTAGGTCCTTAATTAGGTAGCTAGCTTAAACTGGTTCCTGAGCTCCAGCAAAGTTTGATTCATCTTTGTTTTCAGAGAGTATAAATTCAGGGGTCTTTGCATGCTGCTTCAATGCACAGTGTGTGAAGAAGGGAATTTGTTAAGTGTGGAAGTTCAGTGAGGAGGGTAACTAAAAATTAATTAAGAAAAATCAATTTAATTGAGAAAGTGGGAGAATTCACCGGGAATCAGCGAGAGAGGAGCAGGGCTAGCTGCTCCTGCTGCTCCCAGTCTGCTGGCGTTCAGAAAGAAAAGTTGAGGTGTGACATTACAGGGAAGCAGGTAGGTGATTGGCTGGATGAGACTTCGGAGCTACCAACAGGAGAGAGGAGAGCGAGCGGCGAGGCACAGGGAGCTGGTCGGTGGGTATTTTCTTTCTTGCTTTTCTCTGCTGAATTTTAATTTTTCTATTACATTTAAGTCTATCTAGTAAGTAGAAGCTAAAATACCAGTTGTCGGTAGGTGGTTACTCGTTTTGTTCTATTTGTAACCATTTTATTGTGTTTATTTAACTTTCAATTCTAGTGCATGAAATAAGTAATTCGAGGCATGGTAGGATTGCTCACATCCGTTGAATGCACAACTTGTGCCATGTGGGAACTGCAGGGCCCTACCCATGTCCTGGACAACTACATGTGCAGAAAATGCCACCAAATGCAAAAACATGAGCGCCCAATCTTGGAACTCGAGCAGCTGATGTCACTGAGGTGCATTTGCGAGGATGAGAGATACGTGGATAGCACGTTTCAGGAGGTGGTCACTTCGCAGCTAGAGAGAGCACAGGCAGAGAGGGATAGGTGGCTGCCAGACAGGCAAGAAAGACAAAGCAGGTAGTGCAGGAGTCCCCGGAGGGCATCACCCTTTCTAACTGCTATTCAGTTCTGAGTACCGAAGAGAGAGAGTGTTCCTCTGGAGAGTGCAGTGAGAGTCATGACCAGAGAACCATGGGTGGCTCAGCTGTGCAGGGGAGGGAGGAGAAAAGACAGGAGAGCAATAGTCATCGGGGATTCTATAGTTACAGGATCAGACAGGCATTTCTGTGGTCGCAGATGTGATTCTAGGATGGTATATTGCCTCCCTGGTGCAATGGTCATGGATATCATCGAGCGGCTGCAGAGCATTCTGGAGGGCAAGGGTGCACAGCCAGAGGTGGTGGTTCACATTGGTATCAACGATATAGGTAGAAAAAGGGATGGGTCCTGCAGGCTGAGTTTTGGGGGTTAGGAAAGAGATTAGCAAGCAGGACCTCAAAGGTTGTAATCCCCGGATTACTCCCAAGGCTACGTGCTAATGAGTATAGAAATAGGGGAATACACCAGATGAATGCGTAGCTGGAGAGATGGTGCAGGAGGGAGGGTTTCAGATTTCTGGGGCATTGGGACCCGTTCTCAGGAGGGTGGGACCTGTACAACTGGATGGTCTACACCTGAAAGGACTGGGATGAATATCCTTGCAGGAAAGTTTGCTAGTGCTGTTGGGGATGGTTTAAACTAGATTAGCAGGGGGGTGGGAACCTGAGGGCAGTTTTCAGATGGAACAAATTCAGAGCAGGGAACGGAGGCAGAAGATTAGCGAGTGACTCTGAAGTACAGAAGAAGCAATGCTTAAAAAGTATACAGCACAGGAATTTGGCAGTTAAAAGGTATTTATTTAAATGCAAGGAGTATAGCAAATCAAGCCAATGAGCTGAGGGCACAGATAGACACATGGCAATACAATGTCATTACTATAATGGAAACGGGGCTTAAAGAGGGGCAAAACTGGCAGCTCAACATCCCTGGTTATAGAGTTTTCAGACAGGATAGCGAGGGGGATTAAAAAAAAAAGTGGGGGTGTAGAATTATTGGTTGAAGAATCAATTGCAGCTGTGAGGAGGGATGATATGCCAAATGAATCGTCAAATGAGGCCATGTGGGTTGAGCTCAGAAATAAAACGGGGGAAGCCACACTACTAGGAGTGTACTACAGAACCCTAAATAGTGAGAGGTAGATATAAGAACAAATATGTAGAGAGATTTGAGTGCAAAAACAATAGGCAGTAATAATTGAGGATTTCACCTACCCTAATATCACTTGGGATATAGTGTGAAGGGCACAGAGGGCACAAAATTCTTGAACTGCATTCAAGAGAACTTTTTTAGCCAGCATGTAACGAGCCCAATGAGAGGGAGCGCAATTCTAGATTTTGTCTTAGGAAATGAAGCTGAGCAGGTGGATGAAGTAGCAGTGGGTGACCATTTTGGAGATAGTGACCATAATACAGTTAGATTTGGCATTCTTATGGAAAAGAACAAAGAACAGGAGCAAAAGTTCTAAATTGGGGGAAGGCAAATTTTACGAAGCTGTGAGGTGATCTGGCGAAAGTGGACTGGATACAGCTACCCGAAGGAAAATCAGTGGGAGGCATTCAAAAGTGTGTTTTTGCGGGCACAGTGTAGACATTCCCCACAAAGAAAAAGGGTGGTACTGCCAAATCTAGAGCCTCCTGGTTAACTAGAAGCATACACGGTAAGATAAAGTAGAAAAAGAAAGCTTATGACAGTCACAAAACACTTAATACTTTAGAAAACCTAGAGGAGTATAGAAAGTGCAGGGGTGAAGTAAAAAAAGAAATTAGGAAAGCAAGGGAGGACATGAAAAAAATATTGGCAGGTAAAATCAAGGAAAACTCAGATATTTCATCAGTTTGTTACAAGCAAGAGGATAACTAAGGAAAGGGTAGAGCCTATCAGTGATGTACAAGGTAACTTATGCTTCGATGCAGAAGATGTGGGCAGGGTTCTCAATGAGTATTTTGTCTCTGTCTTCACAAAAGAGAGGGATGATGCAGACATTGTAGTTAGAGAGGAGGAGTGTGAAATATTAGATACAATAAGCATCTTCTTTGGCCTCCTTATCTCGAGAGACAATGGGTAAGTGCCTGGAGGTGGTCAGTGGTGTGTGGAGCAGCGCCTGGAGTGGCTATAAAGGCCAATGGCTATAAAGACAATAAGCAAAATAAGAGAGAAAGTACTAGAGGGTCTGACATCCTTGAACGTGGATAAATCACTAGGGCGGTGCAGTGGTTAGCACCGCAGCCTCACAGCTCCAGGGACCCGGGTTTGATTCTGGGTACTGTCTGTGCAGAGTTTGCAGGTTCTCCCTGTGTCGGCGTGGGTTTTCGCCGGGTGCTCCGGTTTCCTTCCACGTCCAAAGACTTACAGGTGATTGGTAAATTGGCCGTTGTAAATTTCCCCTAGTGTAGGGAGGTGATGGGGAATATGGGATTCCTGTAGGGTTAGTATAAATGGGTGGTTGTTGTTCGGCACAGACTCGGTGGGCCGAAGGGCCTGTTTCAGTGCTGCATCTCTAAATAAAAATAAAAAAATCCCAGGGTGTTAAAAGAACCCAGGGGGGAAATAGCGGATGCTCTGAGGATTGGAGGTCTGCGGACATTGTCCCATTGTTTACAAATGGTGTGAGGAATAGGCCAAATAATTGTAGTCTGGTCAGTCTGACCTCGGTGATGGGCAAATTATTAGCATCAATTCTGAGAGATAGGATAAACTGTTGCTTATGTTACGGCCAGAAGAGGAGGGGGTCTCAGGCTCCCCTTTTGCCCCTTCTCTGATTTGACCGAAACAATCGTGTTGATAAGGCCATTCCAGGTAATTTCATCACTGAGAGCACCCCATTGTTATGGCTGGAATGAGACTTCTCTCCAGTTTGATCTTTTGGTGTTTGAGTAATTTGCAGTGGCCACCTTGGCTGCCAGTTTTTTAAAAAGATACTTGTAAGACTTTTCCATTAAAAGTCTAATGTAGGATTCCAACCAAAGAAATATTTCCCCTTTGGCATGTAGGGTTTTCATGACACTTAGCATGGCACGGATTAATCAGGGATTGTCAGCATGGATTTGTTAAAGGAAGGTCGTGTCTTGCTAACTTAATTTTTTTGAGGAAGTAACAAGAGGGATTGATGAGGGTAGTGCAGTGGATTAAAAACAAGAAATGCTGGAAACACTCAGCGGGTCTGGCAGGATCTGTGGAGAGAGACCCTTCATCACTGACCTGAAACGTTAACTCTGCTTCTCTGTCCACAGATGCTGCCTGACGACCTGAGTGTTTCCAGCATTTCTTGTTTTTATTTCAGATTTCCAGCATCTGCAGTATTTTGCTTTTATTGTAGTGCATTGGATGTTGTCTACATGGATTTTAGTGAGGCATTTGACAAGGTTCCACATTGTCAGACTGGTCAGAAAAGTAAAAGCCCATGGGATTCAAGGGAATGTGGCGAGATGGATCAAAAATTGGCTCAGTGACAGGAAACAAAGGGTCATGGTCGATGGATGGTTTCACGAATGGAAAGTGGTTTCCATTGGCATTCCACAGGTGTTAGTATTGGGTCCCTTGCTGTTTGTGGTACATATTAATGATTTGGACTTAAATGTGGGAGGCATGATTGGGAAATTTGCAGATGACACAAAAATTGGCCGTATAGTTGATAGTGAAGAGGATAGCTGTAGACTCCAGAATGAGATCAGTGGTTTGGTTGAATGGGTGAAAAGTGGCAGGTGGCATTGAATCTGGAGATGTGAGCGAATGCATTTGGGGAGGGCAAACAAAGCAAAGGAATACACCATTAACGGGAGGATATTGAGAGGGGTAGAAGAAATGAGAGACTTTGGAGTGCATGTCCACAGGTCCCTGAAGGTGGAAGGGCAGGTAGATAAAGTGGTGAAGAAGGCATATGGAATGCTTTCCTTTATTGCCCAACATGTGGAATACAGAAGCAGGGTTAGAATACTGTAACTGTAAAAAATGCTGGTTGGGTCACAGCTGGAGTATTGTGTACAGCTCTCAGGAAGGACATAATTGCTCTGCAGAGAGTACAGAGGAGAGTTACAAGAATGTTGCCAGGGCTTGAAAATTGCAGCTGTGAGGAAAGATTGGAAAGGCTAGGGTTGTATTCCTTGGAACAGAGGAGGCTGAGGGGTGACTTAATTGAGGTGTACAAAAATATGAGGGGCCTGGGTAGAGTAGACAGGAAGGACCTGTTTCCCCTAGTGGAGAGGTCAATTACCAGGGGGCACAGATTTATGGTGATTGGTAGAAGGATTACATAGAAAAATAGAAAATAGGAGCAGGAGTAGGTCATTCGGCCCTTCAGGCCTGCTCCGCTATTCAAAAAGATCATGGCTGATCGTCTAATTCAGTACCCTGTTCTCGTTCTTTCCCCATATCTCTTGATCCTTTTGGCATTAAGAAATATATTTATCTCCTCCTTTAATATATTTAATTATTTGGCCTCCACTACCTTCTGCGGTAGAGAATGCCATAGGTTCACCACCCTCTGAGTGAAGAAATTTCTCCTCATCTCAGTTCTAAATGGCATACCCCTGAGACTGTGACCCCTAGTTCTGGACTCCCTAGCCATTGGGAGCATCCTCCCTGCACCTAGCCTGTCTAGTCCTGTTAGAATTTTATAGGTTTCTATGAGATCCCCTGTCATTCTTTAAACTCTAGTGAATATAGGCCTAGTTGACCCAATTTCTCCTCGTATGTCAATCCTGCCATCCCAGGAATCAGCTTAGTAAATTTTCTTTACACTCCTTTCATGGCAAGAACATCTTTCCTCAGACCAAAACTGCACACAATACTCCAGATGTGGTCTCAACAAGGCCCTGTATAACTGCAGTAAGACATCCTTGCTCCTGTACTCAAATCCTCTTACAATGAAGGCCAACATACCATTCGCCTTCCTAATTGCTTGCTGCACCTGAATGCTTGCTTTCAGCAACTGGTGTACAAGGACACCCAGGTCTCGTTGCACCACCCCCTTTCCCAATCTAGCACCAGTCAGATAATCTGCCTTTCTGTTTTTACAACCAAAGTGGATAAACTCACATTTTTCCACACTAGACTGCATCTGCCCATGCCCACTCACCCAAATTGTCCAAATCACATTGGAGCCTCTTTGCATCCTCCTCACAGCTCACATTCCCCGCCCCCCAGCTTTGTGTCATGTGAAAACTTGGAATTGTTACATTTAGTTCCCTCACCCAAGTAATTAATATATATTGTGAATAGCTGGGGCCCATAACTCATTCCTCCAGTACCCCATTAGTCACTGCCTGCCACCCGGAAAAAGACCTGTTTATTCCTACTTCCTGTTTCCTGTCTGTCAACCAATTCTCACTGCATGCCAGTATATTACCCCCAATCCCATGTGCTTTAATTTTGCACACTAACCTCTTATGTGGGACCTTATCAAAAGCCTTCTGAAAATCCAAATACACCACATCCACTGGTTCTCCCTTATCTGTTCTAGGAGTTACATCCTCAAAAAACTCCATTAGATTTGTTAAGCATGATTTCCCTTTCGTAAACCCATGCTGACTTTGTCCAATCCCGTTTGTTTTCCAGGTATTCTGCTATCACATCCTTTATAATAGACTCTAGCATTTTCCCCACTACTGATGTAAGGCTAACTGGTCTGTAGTTCCCTGTTTTAAGGATTAGAGGGGACATGAGGAAAAACCTTTTCACCCAGAGGGTGGTGGGCGTCTGGAATTCGCTGCCCGGATCGGTGGTGGAGGTAAAAACACTCAACTCTTTTAAAAGGTACTTGGACCTGCACCTGAAGTGCTGTAACCTGCAAGGCTACGGACTAGATGTTGGAAGGTGGGATTAGAATGGGCAGCTAGTTTTTTCAGCTGGCTCATGCGGTGGACTGAATGGCCTCTTTCTGTGATGTAACTTTTTGATAGCTCTATGTGGTGCATGAGACATTTGTGGAGGCTTTATCCTGCCACCACCTGGCAACCTCCCTCTCACCTTAAATCTATGCCCTCTAGTTTTAGTCACCCCTACCATGGGAAATAGACTCTGGCTATCTACCCTATCTATGCCTCTCGTAATTTTATATACCTCTATCATGTTCCCCCTCAGCTTCCTTTGCTCCAGGGAAAACAGACCCAGCCTGTCCAATCTCTCTCTTTATAACTCAAGCCCTTCAAACCAGGCAACATCCTTGTGAATCTTTTCTGCACCCTCTCTAGCTTAATCACATCTTTCCTGTAGTGCGGCGACCAGAACTGCACACAGTGCTCCAAATGCGACCTAACCAACGTTATGTACAACTGTAACATGACGTCCCAACTCCTGTAGTCAGTGCCTCGGCTGATGAAGGCAAGCATGCCATACGCCTTCTTCACCACCCTGTCTACCTGTGTTGCCACTTTCAGGGAACTATGTACTTGTACCCCAAGGTCTCTCTGCTCAACAACACTCCCCAGGGCCCTGCCATTCACTGTATATGTCCTGCCCTGGTTTAACTTCCCAAAATGTATCACTTCGCACTTGTCTGCATTAAATTCCATTTGCCAATCCCTTGCCCACTTTCCCAGTTGATCTATATCCTGTTGTAACCTTAGACAACCTTCTTCACTGTCCACTATACCACCAATTTTGGTGTCATCTGCAAATTTACTAATTATGCTCCCTACATTCATGTCCAAGTCATTAATATATATGACAAACAACAGAGGGCCCAGCACCGATCCCTGCAGCACACCACTGGTCACCGGCCTCCAATCTGAAAAACAACCCTCCACCACCACCCTCTGCCTCCTATCACCAAGCCAATTATGTATCCAATTTGCTAGCTCACCCTGGATCCCATGTGTTCGAACCTTCTGGGCCAGCTTACCATGCGGGACCTTGTCTAAAGTCCATGTAGACGATGCCCATCGCCCTGCCCTCGTCAATCCTCTTGATCACCTCCTCGAAAAACTCAAATCAAATTCGTGAGACATGATTTCCCACGCACAAAGCCATGCTGACTGTCCCTAATCAGACCATGCCTTTCCAGATGCATATAAATCCTGTCTCTCAGAATCCCTTCCAATAACTTTCCCACCACTGATGTAAGGCTCACCGGCCTGTAGTTCCTTGGCTTATCCCTGCTGCCCTTCTTATGCAAAGTCACAACATTAGCTATCCTCCAGTCTTCCGGTACCTCACCCGTGGCTAACAATGATACAAAAATCTCTGCCAGGGCCCCAACAATCTCCTCCCTTGCTTCCCATAGCATGCTAGGATACACCTGGTCGGCCCTGGGGATTTATCCACCTTAATGCACTTCAAAACCTCCAACACCACCTCCTTTGTAATGTTGATATGCTCCAGGATATCGGTGTTCCCTCCCTTGAACTCACTGGCTTCCATGACCACCTTCACGGTTAATACGGACGAGAAATATTCATTTAAGACCTCCCCCATTTCCTGTGGCTCCACACGTAGATTGCCATATTGATCCTTAAGGGGACCTACTCTCTCCCTAGCTACCCTTTTACACTTAGAATCATCGAAGATTCTACCTTTATCTTATCTGCCAGGGATATCTCATGGCCCCTTTCGCCCTCCTGATTTCCTTCTTAAGTCTAGTCCTACATCCCCTATACTCCTCGAGGGATTCGCTTGATCCCAGCTGTCTGTACCTGACATATGCCTCCTTCTTTGTCCTGACCAGACCCTCAATATCCTTCGTCAACCAAGGTTCCCTAAACTTGCTGGCCTTGCCCTTCCATCTAACAGGAACATTCTGGCCCTGAACTCTTCCTATCTCACTTTTAAAAGCCTCCCACTTGCCAGACGTTCCTTTACCTGTAAACAGCCTCTCCCATTCAACTTTTGACTGTTCCAGTCTGGTGCCATCAAAATTAGCCTTCCCACAATTTAGGACTTCAACCTGAGGATCAGTCCTATCCTTATCCATAACTATCTTGAAGCTATTAGAGTTATGGTTACTGGTCCCAAAGTGCTCCCCCACTGACACATCAACCACCTGCCCATCCTCATTTCCTAAGAGGAGGTCGAGTGTAGCCCCTTCTCTAGTAGGGCCATCCACATACTGCTTCAGAAAACTATCCTGGACACACTTAACAAATTCTTCCCCATCTGATCCCTTAGCACTAAGGCAGTCCCAGTCAATACTAGGGAAGTTAAAATCACCTACTATTGCAACCCTATAATTCCTACACCTATCTGTGATTTCCCTACATATATGCTTCTCCACTTCCCTCTGACTATTGGGGGGCCTATAGTATAATCCCATTAAAGTGATCACCCCTTTCTTATTTCTAAGTTCTACCCATATGGCCTCGCTGGACATTCCCCCCGGGATATCCTCTCTAAGTACTGCCGTGATGTCCTCCCTAATCAATAGTGCAACTCCCCCTCCTCTCTTAACTCCACCTCTGTCACGCCGGAAGGATCGGCACCATGGAACCTTGAGTCCTTACAGGAGGCAGGGTGTGAGAAGTGTAGTCGAGGTAGCTGTGGAGTCGGTGGGCTTATAATGGATATTAGTAGACAGCCTATCCCCAGAGATGGAGATAGAGAAGTCAGGGAAGGGAAGTGTCGGAGATGGACCATGTAAAGGTGAGAGAAGGGTGGAAATTAGAAGCAAAGTTGATAAAGTTTTCCAGTTCAGTGCGGGAGCAGGAAACGGCACTGATACAGTCATCAATGTACCGGAAAAAGAGTTGGGGGAGGGAGCCTGAGTAGGACTGGAACAAGGAGTGTTCGACATATCCCAGAAAAAGACAGGCATAACTAGGACCCATGCGGGTACCCATAGCAACACCTTTTACTTGAAGGAAGTGAGTGGAGTTGAAGGAGAAGTTGTTCAATGTGAGAACAAGTTCAGTCAGGCGGAGGAGGGTGGTGGTGGATGGGGACTGGTTGGGCCTCTGTTCAAGGAAGAAGTGGAGACCCCTCAAACCGTACTGGTGGGGGAACGGAGGTGTAGAGAGTTTGGACGTCCATAGTGCAGAGGAGGCGGTTGGGGCCATGAAACTGGAAATTGTCAAAATGACGTAGGGTGTCAGAAGAGTCACAGATGTTGGTGGGAAGAGACTGGACCAGCGGAATAAAGATAGTCAAGATAGCTCTTTTGTACTGTTGTGCTATGCCCTTATCCTTTCTCTGGCCTTTGCCAGCTGGTCCTGAGGGTGACAACATTGAAAAGTGTGCAAATAAGTTGACCTATGAAACTCTGGTGTAGACAGATCTGCAAATCATCAGGTGCAACACACCTCACATTGGCACAAATGTGGCACAACTCACCACATGGAAATTGGAGGCCACTGTCTAACACTGATACTATTAGCTTTTCAGTATCAAAGCTCTCTTACTGTGGTTATTTTCATCAATAACTTGTATTTATATAGTGCCCTTAACATAATAAAAAGCTGAAGCTGCCTCACAGGAGCATTAGAAAACAAAATATCCGCTGAGCCACATATTTGATCAGATGACCAAAAGCCTGATCAAATAGGTAGGTTTTAAAGAGCTTCTTAAAGGAGGAAAGAGATGTAGCGAGGCAGAGTGGTGTAGGGGGAAATTCCAGAGCTTAGGGCCTAGGCAACTGAAGGTGGAGCCACGAATGGTTGAGCAGTTAAAATTGGGGATACGCAGGAGGCCAGAGTTGGATGAGTGCGGATACCTTGGAGGGGTGTGAGGATGGAGGAGATAACAGATATGGAGGGACGGCAACTGAAGGTGGAGCCACGAATGGTTGAGCAGTTAAAATTGGGGATACGCAGGAGGCCAGAGTTGGATGAGTGCGGATACCTTGGAGGGGTGTTAGGATGGAGGAGATAACAGATATGGAGGGACGAGGCCATGGAGGGATTTGAAAACAAGGGTGAGAATTTTAACATCAAGTCATTGTTTGACTGGGAACTAATATAGATCAGACAGCACAGGGGTAATAGGTGAACGGGACTTGGTGTGTCATGGGCAGCAGAGCTTTGGATGACAAGTTTACGGAGGGTAGAATGTGGGAGGCCAGCCAGGAATGTTTTGGAATAGTCAAGTCCAGTGGTAACGAAGGCTGGAATGAGGGTTTCAGCAGCAGATGAGCTTTTCGCACGCAATACATGCAATATGCAGAGTTTACAAACCATACAACCATTTGTGAAGTCAGTAATGTAGTTACGAAGAATGTGCCATTTCTCTTTTAAAATCTTTTCAAGTTACACACCTGGAATAGAATTGGTAGCTTTGATCCAAAATTGATGTTTTCTTTGCTGATGAAAATTCATTGAAAAGCTAAACTAATGTCTCCACGTTTTGAGACACTGAATCAATTGGGAAAAGTTTGCTTTTGGTGCCTGTTTACCCTTAAATTTTGCAGACTGTCCAGTCCAAAACCAAGCTGCTTGCAACCTTATGATGAAAATTGGGATCTGTTCCCAGTTTGTGGAATTTTCCAATCACAATTCTCCACATAAATTGTGTAACTTTAGTGCTCAGAGTATAAATCTCCCCTTTTAGTGCCTGTAACAACATACTTCATTGCAAATAGAATAGAAGTGTGCAGTAAACCATTTGATTTATATCTGCTCTTTTCCTGTCCTGTGGTATACCACAGTACCCGTCAGATTGTAATTTGATAATATAATAAAAGAAAAATACTGCAGATGCTGGAAATCTGAAATAAAAACATGGTGCTGGAATTACTTAGATCAGGCAGCATCTGTGGCGAGAGAAGCAGAGTTAACATTAAAAGGTCACAGACCTGAAATGTTAACTCTGCTTCTCTCTCCACAGATGCTGCCTGACCTGTTGAGTATTTCCAGCACTGTCTGTTTTAATTTGTAATTTGATAGTATTGAGTTAGTGCCCTATTTTGTAGTTTAAATTACTGGTGGCAATGGTAAGATAATGAAATTATTTTTGCATCAGTGTAAGCTTTTTTTCCTAAACCTTGGGGCTTAGAATCCAGGACTCTTGAATTGAAATTCCGATTTCTGATGTGTTAATTTTTTTTCTTTGGGTGAAGATGGGGAGAGAGAAGTATCAACAAAATCCTTAACAAAAGTGCAGAAATTAATCTTGACATATAAAAATTCACAATATGCATGTGATTTTATTTTTTCTCTTCCCCTTCCAAATATATTTGGGCAGTAGAATCATAGTCATAGAGAGATACAGCCCTTCAGCCCAACGAGTCCGCGCTAACCATCAACCACCCATTCAAAGACTTTTGAAAGGGGAGGGTGAGCAGCCAGCACTCGTGGTCCACATCGGAACCAACGACATAGGTAGAGGGATGTGGTCCTGCAGTCAGAATTTAGGGAGCTAGGTAAGAAATTAGCAACCAGGCCCTCAAAAGCAGTAATATCCAGATTACTCGCAGTGCCACGTGCAAGTGAGTATAGAAATAGAAGGATAAGACAGATGAATGCGTGGCTGGAAAGATGGGTGCAGGAGGGAGGGCTTCAGATTCCTGGGACATTGGACCAGCTGTGGGGGAGGTGGGACCTGTCGAGGTCGGATGGGTTGCACTTGAACAGAGCCGGGACTGTGTTCCTTGCGGAACGTTTTGCTAGTGCTGTTGGGGAAGGTTTAAACTAGTTTGGCAGGGCGATGGGGACCTGAGGGTAGACTCAGTTGGGACAAAATCAGAAATGAAAATGGAGGGCGGAAAATTAATGGATGAGTCTGGAAGACAGAAGAAACAAAGGTTAGAAAATAAAAAAGAATTTGGCAGTGCTCAAGGGTATCTATTTCAATGCAAGGAGTATAACAAATAAAGCAGATGAGCTGAGGGCACAGATAGACACGTGGCAGTATGATATGGCTATTACAGAAACATGGTTTAAGGAGGGACAGGAATGGCTGCTCAACGTTCCTGGTTACATGGGTTTCAGACATGATGGGGGATAGGAGAGGAGGGGTAGTGTCAATTTTGGTTAAGGAAACTTTTACAGCTGTGAGGAGGGATGATATGCTGGAAGGTTCATCAAATGAGGCCACATGGATTGAGCTGAGGAACAAAAAAGGGGTAATCACACTGCTGGGAGTGTACTATAGACCCCCAAACGGTCAGAGGGAGATAGAAGAACAGATATGTAGGCATATCTCTGAGAAGTGCAAGAACAATAGGGCAGTAATAGTAGGGGATTTTAACTACCCCAATATTAACAGGGATAGTTTTAGTGTGAAAGGAATTGAGGGAGCAAAAGTCTTGAGGTGCATTCAGGAGAAGCTTTTTGCCCAGTATGTAGCAAGTCCAACAAGAGAGGGCGCAGTTTTAGACTTAGTTTTAGGAAATGAAGATGGGCAGGTGGAAGGCGTGGCAGTGGGGGAGAGCATTTTGGTGGTCGTGATCATAATTCAGTCAGTTTAATCATAATTATGGGAAAGGACAGCGATAGAACAGGAGTTAGAGTTCTCAATTGGGGAAAGGCCAATTTTATTAAACTGAAGAGTGATTTAGCGAAAGTGGTCTGGAAGCAGCTACTTGAAGGTAAATCAGTGTCAGAGCAGTGGGAGGCTTTCAAAGGAGAGATTCAAGGGGCTCAGAGTAAACATGTTCCCACAAAGAACAATCTAGAGCCCCATGGATGTCAAGGAGCTTACAGGGTAAGGTAAGGCAGAAAAGGAAAGCTCGTGTCCGACACTCAGAACTCCAGAAAACCGAGAGGAGTATAGAAAGTGGAGGGGTGAAAAAGAAAATTAGGAAAGCAAAAAGAGGGCATGAAAGAATATTGGCAAGCAAAATCAAGGTGAACCCAAAGATGTTTCATCAATACATTAAGAGTAAGAGGATAAGTAAGGAAAGGGTAGGGCCCATAAAAGACCAAAAAGGTAACCTGTGTGTCGGGGTGGAAGATGTTGGTATGGATCTTAATGAAAACTTTGTGTCTGTCTTCACAGAAGAGGGGGATGATGCAGATATTGTAGTTAAGGAGGAAGAGTGTGAAGTATTGGATGTGATAAACGTAAGGAGAGAGGAAGTATTAATGGGATTAGCATCCTTGAAAGTTGATAAATCATCAGGGCCAGATGAAATGTACCCTAGGCTATTAAAAGAAGCAAGAGATGAAATCGCAGAGGGTCTGACCATCATTTTCCAGTCCTTATTGGATACAGGTGTGGTGCTGGAGGATTGGAAAACTGCTAACATTGTACCTCTGTTTAAAAAGGGAGCGAAGGATAGACCGAATAATTACAGGCCAGTCAGTCTAACCTCAGTAGTGGGCAAATTATTGGAATCTATTCTGAGAGACAGGATAAACTGTCACTTAGAAAGGCACAGGTTAATCAAGGTTAGTCAGCATGGATTTGTTAAGGAAATATCTTGTTTGACCAACTTGATCAAATTTTTTGAAGAAGTAACATGGAAGAAAGATGAGGGTAATGCAGTTGATGTGGTTGACATGGATTTTAGCAAGGCTTTTGACAAGGTCCCACATGGCAGACTGGTTTAAAAAAAGTAAAATCCCATGGGATCCAGGGAAATCCAACAAGGTGAATTCAAAATTGGTTCACCTACTTGGGTACTAATGTCATTATTAAGTTTCCCATTCATCCTGTTCTATGCTTCAGGTGCAAACATGGTGGAATAGAAGAGCTTTATACACTTCATACCACTTTTCTACTGCCCTTCCTGTCTGATAAAACTTGTACTCAGGTGAGTGCCCAACTGCACTATCAGCCTTCGACATATTGGAGCAGAATTTGCTGTCAAAATAATGGTGAGGCTAAGGGTGCTCGCCGTTATTTATCCACAATTGGTATAGCAACTTAAGGCAAAAGGAAGAGGCAAAACACTGCAAGCTCCTGCATTCAGTAGATCTCGGATGCCATGTTCTGCAGGACTTCTGACTTATTCACCTACGATGGGTCCCCATTGTGGCAAAGTGAGAGGTCTTTCGCATTCCACAGCATCGCTAGATTCGCCAGAGTGCAGGGGCCCATTGATGGAAGCAGTGTGCCATTGAAGGTACCCAATGATGCACCTGTCATGTGCACGAACAGGGGAAGGGTACCAGTTATTAAATGTGGTGACTCTTTGCGATACTGAATTGCAAAGCATAAATGTCAGTGCAGACCACGCTTCTAAATTCCAGCGGATACAAGCCTAGCCTGTCCAATCTTTCCTCATAAGGCAGCCCGCCCATTCCAGGTATTTGTCTAGTAAACTTTCTCTGTACTGCCTCCAACGCATTTACATCCTTCCTTAAATAAGGAGAACAGTACTCCAGATGTGGTCTCACCAATGCCCTGTATAGCTGAAGCATAACCTCCCTACTTTTGTATTCAATTCCCCTCACGATAAACGATAACATTCTATTAGCTTTCCTAATTGCGTGCTGTACCTGCAAACTAACCTTTTGCGATTCATGCACTAGAACACCCAGATCCCTCTGCATCTCGGAGCTCTGAAATCTCGCACCATTTAGATAATATGCTTCTTTTATATTCTTCCTGCCAAAGTGGACAATTTCCCACTTTCCCACATTATACTCCATTTTGCCAGGTCTTTTCCCACTCACTTAACCTATCTATATCCCTTTGTAGCCTCCTTATGTTCTCATCACAAGTTACTTTCCTACCTATCTTTGTGTCATCAGCAAATTTAGCAACCATACCTTCAGTCCCTTCATCTATGTCATTTATATAAATTGTAAAAAGTTGAGGCCCCAGCACACATCCCTGTTGCACACCACTCGTTACATCTTGCCAACCAGAAAATGACCCATTTTTGCCTACTGTCTGTTTCCTGTTGGCTAACTAATCTTTTGTCCGTGCCAATATGTTACCCCCTACACCATGGGCTTTTATTTTCTGCAGTAACCTTTGATATGGCACCTTATCAAATGCCTTCTGGAAATCTAAGTACAATACATCCACCGATTTTCCCTTTATCCACAGCACATGTAACTCCCTCAAAGAACTCCAATAAATTGGTGAAACATGATTTCCCTTTCACAAAACGATGTTGACTCTGAAATAAAAACAAGAAATGCTGGAAATATTCAGCAGGTACGGCAGCATCTGTGGAGAGAGAAGCAGAGTTAACGTTTCGGGTCAGTGACCCTTCTTCAGAACATGTTCTGCCTGATTACCTTGAATTTTTCTAAATGTCCTGCTATAACGTCTATAATAATAGCTTCTAACATTTTTCCTAAGACAGATGTTAAGCTAACTGGCCAATAGTTTCCTGCTTTCTGTCTCCCTTCCTTTTTGAATAAAGGAGTTACAGTCATTATTTTCCAATCTAACGGAGCCTTCCCCGAATCAAGGTCATTTTGGAAAATTAAAACTAACGCATCAACTATCTCACCAGCTATTTCTTTTAACACTCTAGGATGAAGTCCATCAGGACCCGGAGACTTGTCAGCCCGCAGCTCCAACAATTTGTTCAGTGCCACTTCCCTGGTGATTATAATTTTCTTGAGTTCCTCCCTCCCTTCCATTTCGTGACTTGCCGCTAATACTGGGATGTTACTTGTATTCTCAGTAGTGAAGACTGATACAAAATATCTGTTCAATTCATCTGCCATCTCCTTATTATCCATTATTAATTCCCCAGATTCACTTTTTATAGGACCAATGCTCACTTTGTTAACTCTTTTCCTTTTTAAATATCTATAGAGACTCTTACTGTCTTTATATTTCTAGTTAGCTTTCTCTCGTACTCTAATTTTACTTCCTTATCATTCTTTTAGTCATTCTTTGCTGTTTTGTAAAACAATATTCTTTGCTCATCATGGCTACAACCTCAAATTTTTCTCTACAAAATGTCATGAAGGTGCTTCCATTATTTTTTTGAGGACTCGTGTTTTAAAGGATTGTGAAAATTGGTTCCGTTGAAAGACTGAGGAGATGCCTGGGTTCATTTTTTTTTTTGAAAAATGGTACTGGAAGGACACTTCACACTGGAAGAGACAATGAAGTGCTAAATAAACATAAGGAGTCTTGCTGGCTATTGGAGTTGTTTACAGAGAAGTCACATGTCTAGGTTTAAGGTTGTCAGGAGTTTTGGCTTTCTGATTTGGGACTGGACTGTTTGAATGGTCAATTGGTGTATAGCCTGCTAAGAGAAGCCACCCAACTCATCCTTTGCTGCCTGTTTTGAAAAATCTTCTGAGAATCCCATGTGATAAGCTGAAACCACGGATACAGTAATTCTCCGAAAAGCCTACAAGACTACTCCTCGACCTCTCCTAAACAAAACTGCTCTGGAAAGATCCCAGTGATGGCTGTCTGCTTGTACCTGGACACCAGACCCAAGGCCATCTGGAACATTCCATATCTTACCTTTTTTCTTCAAGAATTGACAATAACTTGGCCAAAGTATATATTTTTTAAATTGATCTTTGTGGAGATAGCTTTTACCATTTTTCTTTATTTTTTTTCTTTTACTGGTGTGTGTTAGGTTATTTTAGAAGGGTAGATATTGACACTTTCATATTTCAAACTGTGTTAATAAGCTTTGCATCTTTATTGAATAAGTCTTGTTTTGTAATAAATCAACAATTTTGTTTATTAAAGGAAACTTGGTTGGTGGATTTTTATTCTGAAACTAATAAAGATAAAGTATATAATTGGCTGTATAGGTAACTTGGCCAAACATTTAAATACAAGTTTTGACCAGTGGAGTAGTGGAACTAGAGAACGACAGTGCATTTCTCCAACCTTGGTTGTAACAAAAAAGATAAAAAATCTTGCTGGTGTATTTTGCAATTAGAAATTATGACCTAGCACAGTTTCAACAACATTAGTACTGCTCTCCAGTAACAGCCTCCTTCCCAAAAAGCTAGTTTCAAAATATAATTGTAATGTCCATGTGTCTCACTGATAAAGACTGAGGCTATTTTTATAAAGTGTCTGTGTTTTCTTTTTGGCATTAACAAAGGTAATTCTGGTAACTCTATGTAGTGTCAAATTGTTCCAGCTACTGCATATTATGATTACAAAGCCAATAGGTTAAATATTTTGTACCTTCAGAGTTGTTTCTTATACCAAGAAATGCACTAATACAGATTAAGATTAATTTCACCATGAATTAAGAACTGGGTCAAGAATGGCACAATAGCCGCATCATAGATTTTGAAGTGTATTGCCAAAGGACTGAGGCCTTTTCAAGATGCCTCAGCTCCTAAAATAAATATGAACATCATCTGAAAACTCATCTCAATGCTGTGATGGCATTCATCTATGCACGTGCACAGGGAAGATGGTGGTACTGTGATGAAGTCTTGATTTTGATTTCTATCATGTATTACAAAATTAGCAGACTACAGTTGTTCTCAATGCTCCTCAGCTTATTTTTGAGAAGGGGTTGGGGAGAGGGGAGAAGGGAAAAGAGAAAAAGAAAAGTAATCAGCTAGGGTTCTTATTCCAGTTGGCAATTCAAGCTGATAAAATAATCCAAAGGGGTATTGCGGCTCTCTACCCATATCCAATTGGTCAGTAAGTTAATCAGCCATGGGAAACATCACAATTGAGCCCATCAACCATACATAAAAACTTTCCAGCAGGAATCACTGGATAGTAATTAGGAGCAGGAATTTTCTCTTCCCTAATGTAGTGGCACTGAGGCCAAATGTACTGCCCATATTGAAATAAAAAATGCTGGAAATAGGTTAGGCCGCATTTGTGGAAAGCGAGAGTGTTGACAGCCCAGGTTGATCCTAGTCAAACGTCAGAAGGCTGACACTTAAGTACAGTACTGTATGACCTATGTCCATATTTACAAAGGAAACTGCCTATGTAAACTTTTGGTGGAATTGCAACCTCCAGCTCGTTGCAATATTGCACCCTCTCCACTGGGTGAGGCTGTAATTACAGTTTGACAAATTTTACAATAGAAGTTTTCATTCTAAATGTGGAAGTAAGAATTTATAACTTAGAGCATTGATTATGTTAAGACCGTGTCATGGAGCAACGCACTGTTAATTCGGTCCCATCACTCCATGGGTCACAGCATATTATTAAGCTTTCACACCCAATCGGAAAACAGCCAAATTAAACACTCTAGTAACCCCACAATGAAACAGACCAAACCAGGTATCTTTAGACAACAACAAATTAACTATTTATTAAAAAACTAAATCTTAAACACTAAAGATAAACCTGTGTCAAAGGACCTTATTAATTCTTTTCACCTAACTCCCGCATTCACACACAAACACTCAAAAACTAGCTGTTAACCGGTTTTAAAAGTGGAGTTTAAAAAAAAAAATTAGCTGTCTCTTGAGAATAAATAAATTAAGTTTTTTGTAATTAGGTCTTCTAATGTGGATTTGATGAAAATAGTCCTTCAGAAGATAGGCATTCAACTCATCGACTGCAGCAAGCATTAAACAGTTCTTTGAACGAAGAGCACAGCAATACAAATGGTTTCTTGACATAGGGCTTTTCTTTACTTGGGGAATTAACTCAGCTTGCAGCTCCTTGTAGAATTTTTTCTGAAAGAGAATAAAACAGCTCCTTTTCTTCAGTGCGCCTTGCTGAAAAGTCTCTCAGAACTAACTAGTTTCAGCTGGTTTCTGCCAGTTCCCCACACAGCCAAGTGGAAACATTACCATGTGACCTCCCTCTCCTCCTGCTTTTGCCCAGGGTAACCAAAAATGCAGCTGTGGCAAACTGTGTCTCCATAATGTTCTCTCCCTTAAACGTGCACTGTTTTAAACAAAGTCTTAAAGGCGCACACACTGTTTTTAATCCGAGGAGAAAAATAATTACAAATCCGCGACAATAAGAAGACCTGCAGACATTTTAAAAAAAAATCTAGGAGAGATTGTGGATGAAAATGCCATAGAGGATATGCAGCATGACTTCAACTGAGATGTCTAGGTTCACAATAGGATGGAGATGAATGTCGGGGCAATACTTTAGTGCAGGTGATGTGTCGCAGCAGCAATGTGATGAAAAATATGTACTCTGACCAGCTGTTTGTTAGCACAGATAAACCAGAGGTAGCCATGTCCTTAATAGTTTGATCCCTGTGAGTGCAGTAACAAGATACGTTTTTTTAAATGGCTTTATTAATAACTTAAAATATAAACTGATAGATTTACTTTCTCACAAGCTGTGTCTTTCTGTTCTTTAATATGTAGAATTTTGCAGTTTCTCTGACCAAAATTTCAACAATCCGTAAATAACTTCACAGATTATCTGCTTGAAAATCAAATATCACACATGAAGAAACTGGTAAAGAAAATACAAATCGTTAACTCAACTAATTTCGAGGATGAAAGGCTTATCTTAAGAAGAAAGATTTAACAGGTTGGGCCGATACCCATTGGAGTTTAGAAGAATGAGAGGTGATCTTATTGAAACATGTAAGATCCTGAGGGGATAAAAGCAAAATACTGTGGATGCTGGAAATCTGAAATAAAAACAAAGTGCTGGAAATATTCAGGTCTGGCAGTATCGGTGGAGAGAGAAGCAGAGTTAACGTTTCAAGTCATAGAGAGATACAGTACTGAAACAGGCCCTTTGGTCCACCGAGTCTGTGCTGACCATCAACCACCCATTTATACTAATCCTACATTAATCCCATATTCCCTACCACATCCCCACCTTCCCTCAATTCTCCTACACCTACCTACACTAGGGGCAATTTACAATGGCCAATTTACCTATCAACCTGCAAGTTTTTGGCTGTGGGAGGAAACCGGAGCACCCGGCGGAAACCCACGTGGTCACAGGGAGACCAGCATTTATTGCTCATCACTAATTGCCTTTGAGAAGATGGTGGTGAGCCACCTTCTCGAACTGCTGCAGTCCATGATGTCGTAAGGGAGGGAGTTCCAGGTTTTTGATCCAGTGACGGACTGGCGATATAGTTCCAAGTCAGGATGCTGTATTCCTTGCAGGGGCACTTGCAGGTGGTGGTGTTCCCATGAACCTACTGACCTTGTTCTTCCGGCAGTAGACGTTGCAAGTTTGGAAGGTGCCGTCGAAGGAGCCTCGGTGAGTTGTTCCATTGCATCTTGTAGATGGTACACACTGCTGCCACTGGGCACCAGTGGCGGAACAAGTGAATGTTTAAGGTGGTGGGTGGGGTGCTGATCAAGCAGGTTGCTTTGTCCTGGATGTTGTCGAGCTTCTTGAGTGTTGTTGCAGCTGCACTCATCTAGGCAAGTGGAGAGTATTCCGTGAGACTGCTGATTTGTGCTTTGTAGAAGCTGAGGTTGTTTTCCTTAGAGAAGCAAACATAGAGAGGGAGTTTTGATAGAGGTGTTCAAAATCATGAGGGTCTAGACAGTAGATAGAGAGAAACTATTCTCATTGACATGAGGGTCAAGAACCAGAGGACACCTACTTAAGGTGGTTGGCAAAAGAGCTAAAGGCTATATGAGGAAAAACATTTTTACGCAATGGGTGGTTTGGGTTTTTGGAATGCACCGTCTGAGATTGTGGTGGAGGAAGATTTTGTTTGTGGCTTTAAAAAGGGAATTGGAATAAGCACCCGAAGAAAGAGAAATTGCAGGGCTACGGGGCAAGAGTGGGGGTCAGGACTAGCTGATTTGCTTTTGCAGAGAGCCGTGCAGCCACAATGAGCTGAATATACTCATTCTTTGCTATAACCAGTCTGTGATTCTAATTTTCTCATGGTTGGGTTGTCCTCATGAGTTTTGACATTAAATACAATGTGAGCTGCAAACTGCAGTCAGTTGAGTTGCATCATGCAACAGTGAGTATAGATCAATGTGTAGATAAATTACTTCAATAGAACTTGCTAACTAACAAAAGAATGATGGAATGCTTGTGAAATTTCTTGATAAAACAGCAGCAGGCGAATGGGAACACCATCACCTTCACGTTCCCCTCCAAGTCACACACCATCCTGATATGGAACTATATCATCATTCCTTCATTGTCAATGGGTCAAACTCCTTACCTCACCGCACTGTGGGAATATCCACACCACATGGACTACAGTGGTTTAAGAAGGTGACTTGCCAGCGCCTCGTCGAACAATTAGGCATGGACAATAAATGCTGGCCTTTCTAGTGACACGAACATCCCATGAGTGAATAAGAAAATCATAGGAACCCTTACAAAACCATTAGTTTAATTATTAATTAGTTAGTAAATGAGTTAATCAGCTTAAACAAAAGTTTTGTAAGAATTGTTTTTTGCTGCTGAGCATTAATAGCTTAAAACTTCACTATTACTTACATGCAGTGACCATGTTTAGCAGACATTCCTCCTTGGCCAGAAAACAGTAATTTAATTTTGAGACACTTACACTTGCTTAACTGATTAAGTTCTTGTCCCGCATTTTAGTAGCAGAATTTACAACCATCATAATAGTGATTATGTGCCCATAGAAGACTTTGAGGGGTTTGCACATTGCAGTTATTGCTTTTGATGTTGGATATATAGTTCATGTGGCAATATAAGCAACTGATGTTGGTAGGCAAAATATGAACCCTGCTTGTCAGGTACTCAAGAGGTCAAGAAAATTAATGCTGAAATCTTTGGTCACACTGTTTAATTTGTAAGCTTAACTCTGAGAACACAAAGAACAGTACGGCACAGGAGCAGGCCATTCGGCCCTCCAAGCCTGCGCCGATCTTGATGCCTGCCAAAACTAACACCTTCTGCACTTCCGGGGCCCATATCCCTCTATTCCCTTCCTATTCATATATTTGTCAAGATGTCTTTTAAACGTCGCTATCGTATCTGCTTCCACCACCTCCCCTGGCAGCAGGTTCCAGGCACTCACCACCCTGTGTTTAAAAAAAACTTGCCTCGCACATCCCCTCTAAACTTTGCCCCTCGCACCGTAAACCTATGTCCCCTAGTAACTGACTGTTCCACCCCGGGAAAAAGCTTCTGACTATCCACTCTGTCCATGCCGCTCATAACTTTGTAAACCTCTATCATGTCGCCCCTGCACTGCCGTCGTTCCAGTGAAAACAATTCGAGTTTTTCCAACCTCTCCTCATAGCTAATGCCCTCTAGACCAGGCAACATCCATCCTGGTAAACCTCCTTTGTACCCTCTCCAAAGCCTCCACGTCCTTCTGGTAGTGTGGCGACCCGAATTGCACGCAATATTCTAAGTGTGGCCTAACTAAGGTTCTGTACAGCTGCAACATGACTTGCCAACTTTTATACTCTATGCCCCAACCGATGAAGGCAAGCATGCCGTATGCCTTCTTGACTACCTTATCCACCTGCGTTGCCACTTTCAGTGACCTGTGGACCTGTACGCCCAGATCTCACTGCCTGTCAATACTCCTAAGGGTTCTGCCATTTACTGTATACTTCCCACCTGCATTAGACCTTCCAAAATGCATTACCTCACATTTGTCCGGATTAAACTCCATCTGCCATTTCTCCGCCCAAGTCTCCAACCGATCTGTATCCTCTGACAATCCTCATCATTATCCGCAACTCCACCAACCTTTGTGTCGTCCGCAAACTTACTAATCAGACCAGCTACATTTTCCTCCAAATCATTTATATATACTACAAACAGCAAAGGTCCCAGCACTGATCCCTGCGGAACACCACTAGTCACATCCCTCCATTCAGAAAAACACCCATCCACTGTTATCCTCTGTCTTCTGTGACCGAGCCAGTTCTGTATCCATCTTGCCAGCTCACCTCTGATCCCGTGTGACTTCACCTTTTGCACCAGTCTGCCATGCGGGACCTTGTCAAAGGCTTTACTGAAGTCCATATAGACAACATCCACCAGCCTTCCCTCATCAATCATCTTCGTCACTTCCTCAAAAAACTCAATCAAATTAGTAAGACACGACCTCCCCTTCACAAAACCATGCTGTCTCTCGCTAATAAGTTCGTTTGTTTCCAAATGGGAGTAAATCCTGTCCCAAAGAATCCTCTCTAATAATTTCCCTACCACTGACGTAAGGCTCACCGACCTATAATTTCCTGGATTATCCTTGCCACCCTTCTTATACAAATGAACAACAGTGGCTATTCTCCAGTCCTCTGGGACCTCACCTGTAGCCAATGAGGATGCAAAGATTTCTGTCAAGGCCCCAGCAATTGTCTTGCCTTGCCTCCCTCAGTATTCTAGGGAAGATCCCATCAGGCCCTGGGGACCTATCTACCTTAATGCTTTGCAAGACACCCAACACCACCACCTTTTTGATAATGAGATGACGGAGACTATCTGCACTCCCTTCCCTAGGCTCATCATCCACCATGTCCTTCTCATTGGTGAATACTGATGCAAAGTACTCAATTAGCACCTCGCCCATTTCCTCTGGCTCCACGCATAGATTCCCATCTCTGTCCTTGAGTGGGCCAACCCTTTCCCTTGTTACCCTCTTGCTCTTTATATATGTATAAAAAGCCTTGGGATTTTCCTTAATCCTGTTTGCCAATGACTTTTCATGACCCCTTTTAGCCCTCCTAACTCCTTGCTTAAGTTCCTTCCTACTGTCTTTATATTCCTCAAGTGCTTCGTCTGTTCCTAGCCTTCCAGCCCTTACAAATGCTTCCTTTTTCTTTTTGACTAGGCTCACAATATCCCGTGTTATCCAAGCTTCCTGAAACTTGCCAAACTTGTCTGTCTTCCTCACAGGAACATGCTGGTCCTGGATTCTAATCAGCTGACGTTTGAAAGACTCCCACATGTCAGATGTTGATTTACCCTCAAACAGCCGCCCCCAATCTAAATTCTTCAGTTCCTGCCTAATATTGTTATAATTAGCCTTCCCCCAATTTAGCACCTTCACCCGAGGACTACTCTTATCCTGATCCACAAGTACCTTAAAACTTATGGAATTCTGGTCACTGCTCCCGAAATGCTCCCCCACTGAAACTTCGACCACCTGGCCGGGCTCATTCCCCAATACCAGGTCCAGAATGGCCCCATCCCTAGTTGGACTATCTACATACTGTTTCAAGAAGCCCTCCTGGATGCTCCTCATAAATTCTGCCCCATCCAAGCCCCTAGCACTAAGTGAGTCCCAGTCAATACTGGGGAAGTTAAAATCACCCACCACGACAACCCTGTTACCTTTTACATCTTTCCAAAATCTCTCTACATATCTGCTCCTCTACCTCCCACTGGCTGTTGGGAGGCCTGTAGTAAACCCCCAACATCGTGACTGCACCCTTCCTATTCCTGAGCTCCACCCATATTGCCTCGCTGCATGACCCTTCTGAGGTGTCCTCCCGCAGTACAGCTGTGATATTCTCCTTTACCAGTAATGCAACTCCCCCACCCCTTTTACATCCCTCTCTATCCCGCCTGAAGCTTTTAAATCCTGGAACATTTAGCTGCCAATCCTTCCCTTCCCTTAACCAAGTCTCTGTAATAACAACATCATCATATTTCCAAGTACCAATCCAAGCTCTAAGTTCATCTGCCTTACCTGTTATACTTCTCGCATTGAAACAAATGCACTTCAGACCACCAGTCCCGCTGTGCTCAGCAACAGCTCCCTGCCTGCTCTTCCTCTTAGTCCTACTGGCCTTATTTACTATGTCCTCCTCACTTATTTCACTTGCTGTCCTACTGCTCTGGTTCCCACCCCCTGCCACACTAGTTTAACCCCTCCCGAGTGACGGTAGCAAACCTTTCAGCCAGGATATTAGTGCCCTTCCAGCTTAGATGCAACCCGTCCTTCTTGTACAGGCCCCATCTATCCCTGAAGAGAGCCCAATGGTCCAGATATCTGAAACCCTCCCTTCTACACCAGCTGCTGAGCCACGTGTTTAGATGCACTATCTTCCTATTTCTAGCCTCACTGGCACATGGCACAGGGAGTAATCCAGAGGTTACAACCCTATAGGTCCTGTTTTTAAACTTACTATCTAACTCCCTAAACTCCTCCTGCAGGACCTCATCACTCTTCTTGCCTATGTCATTGGTACCGATGTGTACCACAACCTCGGGCTGTTCACCCTCCCCCTTCAGAATGCCCTCTGTCCGTTCAGAGACATCCTTGACCCTGGCACCAGGGAGGCAATATACCTTCCTGGAGTTTCTTTCACGTCCACAGAAGCGCCTATCTGTGCCCCTGACTATAGAGTCCCCTATAACTATTGCTCTTCTGCGCTTTGTCCCTCCCTGAACAACAGTGCCAACCGTGGTGCCACTGCTCTGGCTGCTGCTGTTTTCCCCTGATAGGACATCCCCCCCAACAGTATCCAAAACGGTATACTTGTTAGAGAGGGGGATAGCCACAGGGGATTCCTGCACTGACTGCCTGCCCCTTCTAGCGGTCACCCATCTATCTGCCTGCACTTTGGGTGTAACCACTTCTCTAAAACTCCTGTCTATGACGCTTTCTGCCACCTGCATGCTCCTAAGTGCATCCAGTTGCTGCTCCAACCGATCCATGCGGTCTGTGAAGAGCTGCAACTGGGTACACTTCCTGCAGATGTAGTCGCCCGGAACGCTGGAAGCGTCACGGACTTCCCACATCTCACAGGTGAAGCTCTTCACCCCACTAACTGTCATTTCTGTCACTAATTAGTTAATTGATATAAAATAAATAAATACTTATTAAATCCTTACTAAATTGTGATACACTTCACCATGTGGTCCCTAGTGCTAGATTTCTAAAATAAATATTAAATGCTGTCTAAATACAGTAATCTCCCTCCTCTGGTTTAGTTACTCTACTTATTAATTAGTTAATTAGTGTTTTAATCAATTTTTATCAGTTTTATTTTCAAATTCGGTATAGATTCCCTACCAGCTAATCAGGTCACAGCTTTGAGGTGTACAAAATCATGAGAGGTATAGACAGGGTGGATAGCAAGAAGCTTTTTCCCAGAGTGGGGGATTCAATTACTAGGGGTCATGAGTTCAAAGTGAGGGGAAAAGTTTAGGGGGGATATGCGTGGAAAGTTCTTTACGCAGAGGGTGGTGGGTGCCTGGAACACGTTGCCAGTGGAGGTGGTAGACGCGGGCACGATAGCGTCTTTTAAGATGTATCTAGACAGATACATGATTGGGCAGGAAGCAAAGAGATACAGACCCTTAGAAAATAGGCGACATGTTTAGATAGAGGATCTGGATCGGCGCAGGCTTGGAGGGCCGAAGGGCCTGTTCCTGTGCTGTAATTTTCTTTGTTCTTTGCTGTGACGTCACTTTTTCAGTTTTTTTTTTCCCACCCTGCCGAATCGCTAGGTAAGTACTTTATACTGAAACTTACCTTCCCAGCTGCCTCCTGGCTCGCACTCTCACTGCTACCGCTGTTCAAAAGGAAGCTGCCGAATCGCTAAGTAAGTACTTTATACTGAAACTTACCTTCCCAGCTGCCCCTTGGCTCGCACTCTCACTGTTACCGCCGTTCAAAAAGGATGCTCTGCTGTTCTCCAAGTAAATAACTGAACAGTTTCACTTGTTTCATGTAAACCTAAAATATAATAAGCCTGTGCATGTCAATGAATTGTACAGTGGTTTGACCAGTTCTGCCCATTACCTACCTGCTATTATGTATCTATTACTATCTTTAGTTTTCCTGCATTTCTGCCATTAATGTTGTAATGTCAAGCAAACACGTTTGGCCTATAATTTTTATGGTTGGGAAACTGTACCTATTTGTCAAAATCCTATTTGTTATAATAGAATTAAAATCTTGCCCAATTGTTTTCTTAAATTGGAGCAATAGTAGGCCATACGGCCCCTCGAGCAAGCTCCATCATTCAATTAGATCATGGCTGATCTGATCTTGCCCTGTTTGTTCCCCATAAACCTTGACTCCCCTCTGGTAAAAAGTCTCTCTTTCAGAGCCTTGAATATATTCAATGACGACCTCCACAGTTCTCTAGGGGAGGGAATTCCAAAAATTCACAACCCACTTAAAAAAAAAAGTTCCTCTTCCTCTCCACCTTAAGTGGGCAACCCCTTATTCTGAAACTGTGTTTCCTAGTTCTAGATTTCCCCATGAGGGGAAACATCCTGTCAAACCTGCTCAGAATCTTGTATGCCTCCACAAGATCACCCCTCATCCTTCTAAACTCCAATGAGTATCGGCCCAACTTGCTCAACCTTTCCTCATAAGACAATCTCTTCATCACAGGAGTCAACCAAGTGAACCCTCTCTGAACTGCCTCCAATGCAAGTTTATCCCTCCTTAAATAAGGAGACCAAAACTGTACACGGTACTCTAGGGGCTGAAATTCATGTTCCCGCCGCCAAAAGTGCGGCGGCTCATTTAAACAGACAGGGTGGCTCCCCTCCCCCCCACGCCCCCAATCGTGGAGGGGGTGGGCTGGCTGTTCCCGGCAATGGCGTCGGCTGTTTCTGTGCAGGCACTGACCTCATTTTAAAAAGGCTTTGAGCCCTATTGTTACATTTAAATATTTAAAGAAATGGTGAGTTTAAAAAAAAATTTATTTTGCCCCTCTCCCACCTCCCCAATAACCATAAAATTAATTGCTTGCCCTCTTTCTCCCCCCACCCCCCAAAACACTTACCTTGTCCACTTGAACTCCCCAACCCCCCCCCCCCCCAAGCAAGTGCATAAACTTTAACCTGAAAACCTTCCCACCATTCCCTACACCAATGATGTTTCTTTGACCCCATCTTCTCTTCCTAATTAATTGCTGTACCTCCATTCTAACTTCTTGTACGAGGGCCCCAGATCCCTCTGTATCGCAGCATTCTGTAGTCTCTCTCCATTTAAATAATCTGCTTTTCTATTCTTCCTACCAAAGTGGCTAACCTCACATTTTCCAACATTATATCTATTTATATCCCTTTGCAGACTCTCTGTCCTCCTCACAACTTGCCTTCCCATCTATCTTTGTATCGTCAATAAATTTGATCACAGTACACTTGGTCCCTTCATCTAAGTCGTTAATACAGATTGTAAATAGTTGAGGCTCCAATACTGATCTCTGTGGCACCCCACAAGTTGCTGGCTGGCAACCTGAAAATAACCCCTTTATCGTGACTGGTTCCTGTTAGTTAGCCAATTACCCCCAACACCATGAGCCTTTATTTTGTGTAGTAAACTTTCATATGGTATCTTATCACATACCTTCGAGAAATCCAAATATGCTACATCTGTTGGTTTCCCTTTATCCACCCTACTTGTTACATCTTCAAAGAACTCTTAATAAATTTGTCGAACACGTTTTCCCTTTCATAAAACCACTGCTTGATTGTATTATGATTTTCTAATGTCCTGCTACTACTTCCTTAATAATGGATTCTAGCATTTTCCCAATGACAGATGTTAGGCTAACAGGCCTATAGTTTCCTGTCTCCCTCCTTTCTTGAATAGGTGCGATTTGCGATTTTGCAATCTGCAGGGCCCTTTACAGAATCTAGGGAATTTTGGAAGATTACAACTAATGCATCTAATATCTCTGCAGCCACTTCTTTTAAGCCCCTCTAATGCAGGCCACCAGGTCTAGGGGACTTGTCAGCCTTTTGGTCCCATTAGTTTGCCGAGTACTTTTTCTCCTGTGATTTGTTTTAAGTGCCTCCCTCCCTTTTGGCCCCTGATTTTCTAATTGTTCATTTTTTAAACAGTTGCATACAATTATATAGAATTTGGCCAGTTTCTGTGCTGTATTCAGCCCAACTGCTCTAACCTGGTGTTTAAGCTGCACACAAACCTCCCCCCACCCCTCTTCATCGACCTCTATCAGAGGATACAAGAACAAAATACTCAAGGTGCTGGAAATACTCAGCAGGTCTGGCGGCATCTGTGGAAAGTGAAACAGAGTTAATGTTTCATGTCCATGACCTTTCTTTATATCCTTGCCTCTTGCCTCTGTTCCTGCTGTTCTCGGGCCTCGGGCTGCCACTGTTTAGATCCTTGCCTCTTGCCTCTGCTCCCACTCTCGCTGCTGCTGCTCATAGTTAATAGTAAATTAGTGGCAGAGTCTTTGCCAAAGGAACAATATTTATGTTCAGCAGTTTGCAAAATACAATTGTGATGTGCCTTCCTTTACTGGAAGCTTAAGTGGTTCAGTCTGTAATGTTTATGAATGATCTTGTAAATTAGTTAGGTATCACACCATCAGTTCGGCATGAGGCTACACAATTTATAATCAGAGCTTGGATACTTTGTGTAGTAATTCTTGACTCTACAAATAGTGAATTTCCCACAACTTTGTGCTTTGAGTAAAAGTAATATTTGAGATTTGATATATTCCCTGTCTCATGCTTTGCAAGTTTAATTGGAGCCTTAAGTGAATTAAAGCTTAGTTAGATATTTTTTGTCCACTCACTGAAAGTGACAATAGTATGTTATGACACCTCAGTGTGGGCACAAGTTTCGATCATCATTCCATTAAGATCACTTTTTACGTTGAATCTTCCTATCTTCTTTCATCTTTTGCTGAAAAATATATTGCACAAGCTTTTAGTGCTCAAGATTGAATCTGATTTTACTCCTATCTCTTCCACTCCTTTTTCTTCCACCTTTCTCACCTGACACATGAACCAGGAAGCACTTTTCCAAAACCCTTCACCAGAGGTTGGGTCTTCTGATCTTTTGGATTATCCAGTGTGCTTGGTTTCCAACCCTATTATCTAGTTACTGCTATACAGTTCCCTACTTAAACTTTAAATTGCTGTTATGCATGTGGTTTCCAGTTATTTTCATTGTGTTCTAATCTGCATTCCAGAGAGCACTTTCTCTCGCTATTCAGTCTTATGAATGGAAGAATACTTGGCGAGTAGCAGCAACTGTTTCTTCTCTTTTCATAGCCTGCGCCATGGTGATGTGACACACATGAATACAAGGTTGGCTTCTTAGTTCTAGACATACCTAAAATAAGTCTTGCTTTTTTTTAAAGTATTTTTCCGCCGGAAAGGACTTTGTGTCCTCATGCAATGTGCATTCTAATTCTTTCCCTGATCTCACTTCCAACACTGAGTGCTGTTCTCACCAGCCCCCACCTCACCCCTAACCAACCACCTTCTTTGGTGTAGAGGTTTACTTTAGTTATAGAATCATGGAATTTTATAGCATTTGGCCCAACCTTGCTGCACCAGCTCACTAAATGAAGTATCTATTAGTCTCATTCCCTTGCCCAGACCATTTAAATTTTATCTTGTTGAAATTTTGGTCTGCTCCCTTTTTAAAAGCTATTATGGATTTTGGTTCCGCCACTTTCTGATGGGATATTCCAGGCTGCTCTACTCAAAAGAAAACTCCAAACCTCTCCATTTATGTACAACACACTCCTTCCCTTCAAAATTGGAGTCATTAACCCTTTGCTTGACCCACCGTCCTTTGCAACCAGCAACTCATCTCCAAGCTCCCTTAAGATATTTTGGCATAGACTCTATGGCCTGAATGGCCTCCTTTTTGTGCTGTTATGACTTTATGATTCTTATGTTGTCGCTTCCCAGTTCTGTGCCTATCTCACCTAAAAGTCACTGTTTGGATCCCTCTACTTTTGCTTTTTATTTTTCTCACAGCACTGAAGCCATCTTAGTCATGAATGACATCCTCTGTGATTGACGATATTGCTTTATCGCTCTTCAGCCTCCTATCTTTCCTAATGATTGATTATGAGCATAGCACCATCCTTTAACGAATCTCCTCTGTTCAATTCCATGGCTTTTCTTCCCACTCCTGCACCTTTGCTACTGATGTCCCCCAAAGATCAGTCCACAGTCCTCCTATTTCTCATCTACATACCATCCCTTGGCAACATTTTCCAAAAATACAGCATCAGTTTCCACATTTATGCTGATGCCACCCAGTTCTACCCCCCACCCCCCAACCATCTCACTTGACGTCTCCACTATAGCTTCCACTCTCCGTAAATTTGATGTCTTGTTTGTCTGACATCCAGTACTGGATGAGCAGAGATTTCCTCAAACTAAATATTGGGAAGACCGAAGTGATAGTCTTTGGTCACCACTATAAACTCCGTTCGCTAGCCACTGACTCCATTTCTCTCCCTGGCAATACACTGAGATTGAACAAGGCAGTTTGCAACCTTGGTACCGTATTTGACCCTGAAATGAGCTTCTGACCACACATTCGTGCCATCACTAAGACCGCTTATTTCCACTTCTAACATTGCCCGACATCTCCCCTGCCTCAGCTCAGCTGCTGAAACATTCAACCATGCTTTTGTCACATTTATACTTGATTATTCCAAGGCACTCTTGGCTGGTTTCCCATCTTCCACTCTCCGTAAACTTGATGTCATCCAAAATTCTGCTGCCCGTATATTAATTTGCACCATCATCCATCACCTGTGCTCGCTGACCTATATTGATTCCAAGGTAAGCTATACCTTGATTTTAAAATTTTCATTTTTTTCAAATCCCCCATGGCCTCATTCCTCCCTATCTCTGTAACCTCCTCCAGCCCTACAACCCTCTGATATCTGTGTTCCTCCAATTTTGGCCTCTTGCTGATCCCCAGTTTTAATCATTTCACTTGGTGGCTGTGCCTTCAGCTGCCAAGGCCTTAAACTCTGGAATTCCCTCCCTAAATACCCCTCTTCACTGCTTATTTTAGATAAGCTTAATTTCATGATTTAAATCTTCAGATTTTCAGGAAGTAAGCAAATTGCCTGCCTACCTCTACCACTAAATGTTAGTTTCCTTTGGTGATCCTGTTAAGACTTGTCTATTTACTTTTGATCTTATATTGGGTTTTAAAATGCATCATACTGTTCCATAATTAGAGCCACTTCCTTTCTTTTTAGTTTATTTAGAAATAGATATTGCAAGTTTGCATTGGTCACTTTTTTTTTTGTACCACTTTTTTTTTTAAGATGGAGTGACAGCTGAAATGTTTAGGTTTCTGTTTGGAGCATATCATGTGATAAACTTCAGACACAGCTGTTAAATTCCAGAAGGCTTGTTATGGAAAGATAATGCTAGAGCCGACATTTACTCAGTTTCACATTTATTGTGCAGAGTAAAAGGATTACAAACATGTAGCTCCTCACTCAAACCCTCCACCAGTCTCAGTGAGTGTCTGCCTTTCAGTGTTCAACTAAGACCCCAATTAACACCCTTCACCTGCATATAATCAAACCATTGACAAACTATTAACAGATTAACACAGCTGATTCAGAAACATTTGAATCTCTGGCAAATGATTCCAGATAAAACAGTTGACATTGTACTTGGACTGAAATTCAGTGTTATGTTTGTAGTAGAACTGCATGTAGCTATGGTGCCAATTCCAATAAAATCTTATCCATTGCCCTTGCAGTGCAATAATTGGTCTAAAATTCATGTGTTTGTTTTCTGTGTAAGGAAAAGGATCACAGGTCTTCTATTTAACTACTTTGTTCATTTTTAAAAAATAGAATTATATAGAATTGCCAGTTTCTGTGCTGTATTCAGAGCAACTGCTGTATCCTGTTGTTTAAACTGCATGCGAACCTCCCCCCCCCCCATTCCTCCTCTTCTACCTTATCAGAGGATGAAGTAACAAAATACTCAAGATGCTGGAACTCTGAAATAAAAACTGAAAATGCTAGAAATACTCAGGACTGGAGGCATTTGTGGAAAGTGAAATAGAGTTGATGTTTCAGGTTGATGACCTGAAACATTAACTCTGTTTCTCTCCACAGATTCTGCTAGACATGCTGAATATTCCCAGCATTTTCTGTCTTTCAATCAGAGGATATAGGTTTAAACACATTGTTGCTGACACGTGAAACTAAACTAGGGGTTCTACTGTCACAGCTTCAGATATTATGTATATCAAATTCCTGTCTGCTTGGTTTGCTTCTGTTCGAGGCTTTCTGCTCTGAACTATCTGGCTGCCTCTCATTGTAACCTGTTTAATGTCAGACTCACAATGTTCTTTTTACAGACTGATCTGAGTCAGTCTGTGAGCTGTGCCAAGGAGTAGTCAGAACCTGGGAGGACAAATCAATGAAACTGTTTGAAGCATATGGGATGCTAAGTTTTATAAATAGGGGCATGGAGTAGGAAAATGAGCAGGAAATGTTAAATCTATCCAAATAATTGGTTAGACTGCAGTTAGAATATTTTGCCCAGTTTTGCATGCCCCGCTATAATAAGGATTTATAGATGACCGAGAGAGAATAGCAGAAATATCCACAGATGAAAGTCTTTGGCTATGAGCACCATAAACATAAGCAAGGGTCCACAACACCACCTCACAGCAACTAGGGATGGGCAATTAATGTGGCCTTGCCAGCATTGCCATATCCCAAGCAGAAGAGGGAATGATAGTCTAGTGGTTTTGGTATAAGACTAGTAACTCAGAGCTCGTTGGTGAGTTCAAATTCCACTCTAGTAATGTTTGAAATTGAATTCAATAAATCTGGTAATTTTTGGGCAAGCACCAAGAAAAATAACCATGAAAGCTTCTGGATTGCTTTACAAATCCCAACTGGTGCACTGCTGTCCTTAAGGAAAGGGAATCTACCACCCCTCTGCTCTCGCCAACAATTCCACATATGTGGTTAACTGCCCTTAGGGCAATTGTGCTGCCTTGCCAGAGCCCAAGAACAAAAAATAAAGCATTAAGAAATTGAATGGTCTGTGTGACTGAATGGAGAGTTGAAGAACTAAAGCCAAGTGTTTGTTATTCCATCCCTTTGCTTGCTCTTGTTTAAACATTTGTGTTTAGTTATTTAAGTGGTGTAAGCTGTAATCAATAGATGTTGTTCTTGTGATTTTGGTTTCAGACTTGTATAAGTTAGATAATAGCCAGAAGTGCGGAAAGAACATCTCAATTATACAATTCACAATTATGTAAATTTTGGACATCTTTGGATGCTAAAATTATTTAATTGTAATTTAGATTTTTACTGGATTTTCAAACAGTTTTCTTGCAATTATTCAAGATTATAAAACACCATAATTGTTTTAACAGTCAGCAGTGCAGTAAGTTTGTGGCACTTGTGCAGTGCCACCTGCAACAGTTATGTGCTAATTCATGTTTTCTTGGACAGTTAAATTGTCTCGGTATTTCTGCCGTTCACCTGGGAGTCCTCGCACACCTTGACACCTTCAAAAACAACAAGCAGCTGAGGAAGACCGAGAAGAGGCCAAAACACCAAATCTGGATAGAGATCTACCAGGATGTTAAATGCTTTTACCTATCAGAAATAGTCCATGGGTAAATACCCGAAATCGGAGATTCTCAACCTTGATTTGAATTATCGTTGTCATGAAATTTCAGCCCCTGCTGTAGTAAACTGCTTATCCTTAGCAAAGCAACATACTGTGGATGTTGGAAATCTGAAATAAAAACAGGAAATGCTGGAAATTCTCAGCAGGTCTGGCAGCATCTGTGGAGAGAAACTGAGTTAACATTTCAGGTGATGACCTTTGAATCAGAACATTGATGAAAGGTCATCAATGTGAAACATTATCTCTGTTCCCCTCTCCACAGATGCTGTCAGACCTACTGGGCATATCCTTGCATCTTGGCTGTCAGAATGGAAGACCTGACCAACCTTGAGGACATTCATGCAACCAGATTGACCGTAAAGTTTCGATATATGGGAAACATCTCAAGATTAACATTCATATTCCAGGTGTGGGTGACTTCACAGTGACGCTGCTATCTTGCCTCTGGATCCATGTCCCTTCCCAGAGCAACAGAAGAAGTAAATAGAACAGTTAATTATATTGCCGTTGATATTTATCATTCCATTTGGTCCTCATGTTGCTTTTAAAATTCTCATCCTTGTTTTCCATTCCCTCCATGGCTTTGCTCCTTCCTATCTCTGTAATCTCCTGCAGCCTACAACCCTTTGCTATATCTGCGCTCCTCCAATTCTGTCCTCTTGAACATCCCAGATTTTAATCGCCCAATTATTGGTGACCATGCTTCCAGCTGCCAAGACTCTAAGCTTTTGAATTCCCTCGCTAAACCCATCCACCTCTCTCTCTCCTTTTAAGATGCTCCTTAAAACCTACCTCTTTGACCCAAGCTTTTGGTCATCTGCCCCAATATTTCCTTATGTGGCTTGGCGTCACATTTTGTTTGATATTGTTCCTGTGAACCGTGGTATTTTTTACTAAGTTAAAGGTACTATCTAAATACAAGTTGTTGCTGTGCTTGTTGATGTGTAATACTTGCTGCAAGGAAAGCTTGTTTTGCTATAATTGCATTTAATTATCAATGATACATTAAATGATGGTTGTTTTCTATGTCAACTATTGAATTTGGCAGTAGGTTTCATTGGGAAGTAATCCAGGAACTTGTATAGAAATACCTTCATTCGTAAGTAACTTGATTTTGGTTGATCAAATATTTGATCTATCGTCTTAGGAAATTAAAACAGATTTTGCTCAGATACTCATTGATAGTGACTCATCCTGACCTTTTTAATTGTTGGGAACTATTTGCTTGATTAATGCATAATCCTAATTGAATAGACACTGTCTATGATATACTTAATGTTGTGCTTAAGTGGCCACTAATACATTCGCAATGTCATTTATTTCATCTTAACGGTGCTCCCTTATGAATCATTTTAAATGGTTTGTCATACTGTAAAATATTGCCTTTTCAGATCATATTTTGCCAGGGCATGAAGGAAGTTTTGTCTTACTCTTCCAAACTTAAACTAAATTCAATTCTGTCCTTTAAAGAAGGATCTTTAGCTATTTGTATAAACTTTGATATTTAAGCTGCATAAAATAATGTGTCTGTGATTCACAATGCTGAAGCCACCTAATGGCTTTGGCATTTACTTCCAGTGGCATTATGTGCAGCAGGCATTTGGTTTACTTGTTCTTAACCCTAGTATTCAAAATAGATTCAGAATGCATGAGTTGGATTGAACCCTTCGAGTTATCTCTGTCAGCTGATCTATTTTTTCCCAAAGTTATGTCATTTGAATTTGAATGCAGTTGTTTTTTTGGGTGCATGAGAGGACAACTTTTATCTTTATCCAGTGTGTGCAGCTTGCATGGTTGGTTTCTGCTCACATTCTGCCCAGGTCATTTGCACTGTCTGATGTGCTGTCTTTTGGGTGAGACTCTCAGCTGAAGCTCCATCTGCCCTCAAGTAGATGGAAAAGATCGCATGACATTTCAAAGATGATCAGCTGAATTCTCCTTGGTGACTTAGCTAATATTTATTCCTCAATCAACATCATGAACACATATTGTCAGGTCATTATCATTTCTGTTTGTGGGACCTTGATGTGCACAAATTGGCTCTTGCAGTTCCTACATTTCAAAAGTAAAGTGTTTTGGGATGCTCTAAGGTCATGAAAGGAACTATATCAATGCATATTCTTCACATTATTACTTTTGTCCTAGCTATGATTAGCTGAGTGAACTCCAGGTGGATTTTGTTTATGCTAATGACTTGGATGGTTTTGCACATTGAGTGTTTCTGCTGATTCAGTTAAGGGAGACCCCTACGTCAAAGTGTTTCAACAAAATTGCATCCTTTTTTAATGTACTAACTGTTAGATGTTAAATTTAACAGTTAATACATTAAAATTCATCCAACTTCATCCACTGTGTATATATATATATATATATACAGGTCCAGCTTCATCTTCAAGTTATTTATTTATTCATTTCGCACCATGGTTCTCTGGTACTTCAACCTCGAAAAGGAGATGAAGCTTTCCCTCTATAAACTAAAACAGACATTTCTGGAAAAGTTCCAGCATAGGTTTACTTTCTTCCTGTAAGCTGTTTGCTACCATGAGAATGACTGACTGCATTACTGAGCACATATTGGGATTTGAAGTATTTGATAATTTAATAAGTTGGGGTTCTACAGCTAGTTAATTTGGAGCACTGTGGTGTTGAGAAATGAATTCCTATTCCTATTTGTGCACCAGGTTAAGCTTGGCACTCTTTCATTATGATGGGTTCAGTGTTGCAGAACTGCGTAATCTTTAATTCGTTCCTGAGAGCAGATATAATAATTGGTTTATTCAATGAAGTTTAATAGGTTAACGGTGAAAGGACATAAATCAAATGTTGTTTAAATCATTATGTAAAACATGTCAATTATTTTCTTTAAATATTTGTTTGAGCTTTTTGTGGAGTAAATCATTATATTGAAAATCCATTCATTTTTGCGTACTTGGTTGCTGTTAAGTAGTTGACGTCAAGGAGCCCTAGCAAAACTGTAGTCAATGGGAATTGGGGAAAACTCTCCGCTGGTTCGAGTCATACCGAGTGCAAAGGAAGATGGTTGTGGTTGTTAGAGGTCAATCATCTCAGCTCCAGGACATCACTGCAGGAGTTCCTCAGGGTAGTGTCCTAGGCCAAACCATCTTCAGCTGCTTCATCAATGACCTTCCTTCAAGCAAAAGGTCAGAAGTGGGGATGTTCACTGATGATTGCGCAGTGTTCAGCACCATTCGCGACTCCTCAGATACTGAAGCAGTCTGTGTAGAAATGCAGCAAGACCTGGGCAGTATCCAGGCTTGGGTTGATTGAAACATATAAGATTTTAAGGGGGCTCGACAGGGTAGATGTTGAGAATATATTTCCACTGGTGGGGGAATCTCGAACTAGGGGATATAGTTACAAAATAAGGGGGCACACATTTAAAACTGAGATGCGAAGGAATTTCTTCTCTGAGGGTGGTGAATCTCTGGAATTCTGTACTTCAGAGAGTTGTGGAGGCTAGGTCACAATGTATTTAAGGAGGAGGTAGATAGATTTTTGAAATCTCGGGGATTCGAGGGGTATGCAGAGCAGGCCTGAAAGAGGAGTTGAGGCCTGGGTCAGATCAGCCATGATCTTGTTGAATGGTGGGGCAGGCTTGAGGGGCTGAATGGCCTACTCCTGCTCCTGTTTCTTACGTTAAGTGGCAAGTAACATTCATGCCACACAAGTGCCAGGCAATGATCATCTCCAACAAGAGAGAAGCTAACCATCTCCCCTTGACATTAGGTAGCATTACGATCATTGAATCCCCCACTATCAACATCCTGGGGGTTACCTTTGACCAGAAACTGAACTGGAGTAGCCATATATATACCGTGGCTCCAAGAGCAGGTCAGAGGCTAGGAATCCTGCAGCGAGTAACTCACCACCTGACTCCCCAAAGCCTGTCCACCATCTACAAGACACAAGTCAGGAGTGTGATGGAATACTCTCCACTTGCCTGGATGGGTGCAGCTCCAACAACACTGAAGAAGCTTGACACCATCCAGGACAAAGCAGCCTGCTTGATTGGCACCCCATCCACAAACATTCACTCCCTCCACCACTGACAGTGGCAGTAGTGTGTACCATCTACAAGACGCACTGCAGCAACGCACCAAGGCTCCTTAGACAGCACCTTCCAAACCCGCGACCTCTTATCACCTCGAAGAACAAGGGCAGCAAATGCATGGGAGCACCACAACCTGAAAGTTATCCTACAAGCCACACACCATTCTGACTTGGAACTATATCGCCGTTCCTTCACTGTCACTGGGTCAAAATCCTGGAACTCCCTTCCTAACAGCGCTGTAGTTGTACCTACCCCACATAGACTGCAGCGTTTCAAGAATGCAGCTCACCACCACCTTCTCCAGGGCAATTAGGGATGGGCAATAAATGCTGGCCTAGCCAGTGACGCCCACATCCCTTGAATGAATACTGCTAAAAACAAGATTGAAAATGTAGCAATGCAGTTAGTCTATATATAGGCAAATCTCAATGTGGTGTGGAAACCCATCATTGGGCAGTATTTAAGTCCAGTTAATCTAGTTTTGCTGGAACTTAAGGATCATTCCATACCGTTTGTGGTTTCTGTAGCTCTGATCATTTTTATTGTTGATTAAAAATTGGATGCAATCAGGTCAGTTTTTTTCTGTAATAAAGGTTCTGAATTCTTTTTGTAGCAATGGTATGCAGCAATCAATTTTCACAATTGCAAAATATGCCACTTCATGAAAAAGGATTGTGTTGGATATCAAAGTTTTTTACAGTAAATATTCCCTATATCTTCCACATATGCTGTTGATGATTGAAGATGGATGTTGTGGAGTATCTCTACAGGCTTGTTCTGTCAGGTGGCTGGTTTAGGATTGTTCCCTCTTTTTTTTCTCCCTTAAAAACATAGGGATTCAATTTTTTAATTTTACATTTTACATGTTAGTTTTCTACTTTCCCTTTATTGAGTCTTACCATGCAATATGCATTTTCTAGCTGTGAAGGCATGTGACCTGCTCCTAGACCTTCCCTGTATGGAACTGCTTAGTGTTAATTACAATACATCCTTAATCAGGAGCTCAGCATGTGACAAATTTTTGACACTATTCTTAGCTCTTGCTGCTCCATCGCTCAATGTTTTAGGATTGCTGCACAAAGCCAAAAAGAGAACCACAGGTGCAGAGCCATTCTACTATGCAGCAGTATTCCATTCAGTATTAGGAAACAAGCATTTAAAAACACTTTGGTATTGTGGAAATATTCAAATAGTGTGCAAAGAAAACAAAATTAAAGCATATAGAAGGAAGTTGGTCAAAGGCCTGTGAATTGGGTCTTAATGAAAACTTTAGCAGGTTGAAAGGAAACTGTTGATTTAGTTTTAAAGCTTTTGCATGGCATGCAAATGTTTGAGTCAAGAAATTGAATTTAGGATTTCTGACTTGTTTTGGGGGAGCAGGGAAGGTAAAAAAGTCGCAGGAGGCAATTCTGAGCCACATAATGTGAACATAGTAGCTAAGCTTTATTGGTCATTAACCTTTTCTACACTTTCCTCTTCCTCTATCCATTGACCATTACGATTTGTGGCTGACTTGGTTTCAGCCTGCCTCCAGTGCAGCTGAGCTGGCCTCAATGTGACAGTAAAGATGGGGAAATAAGCATTCAAACTGCACTTTTGGGAAAGCTTCACTTCTTAATTCAGCTTCCTCACATTTTTGGCCTGTCACTGACTCTTCCATCCTCTTTACTATGATTTTCTTCTGCAACTTTTCCTCTTTCAACAGAATTAGAAGTGATAAGATTTCATAAAGGTTCAAAAATTGCTATTAAAAGTAATGGAGAGGCTAATAGCGCTCACTGATATTAATGTGCAAATGCCACAGCAACTTTAGATGCGGGCAGATCCGTGAGATAATGTGAAAATCCGAAAGTAGTTGTTCGAGATGTGCTGCTCCACTGTTAGCTTTGCAAAAATGGCTCACCATTCAAATGCATTGAGTGGCATGCAGTTCCTGTACTTGCAAGGAAGATACAAAGTAAACTTGCATAACTTAAGGGCGTGTTCATTTCAGTCTAAATGCCCTTTTAACAATGTGTGATATGTTAATTACTGGTGCTGTAAATTATCTATTACAGGTGTGGAGTCTCATTCCCTCAGGTTTTAATTGTTGGAGATTTAAAAATATTTTTTCTTTCTCTTTCAGTCCAATCTTGCTTTCCCTCTGTTGCTATTTCTGTAACATATTTAGTTTAGTTTAGAGATACAGCACTGAAACAGGCCCTTCGGCCCGCCGAGTCTGTGCCGACCATCAACCACCCATTTATACTAATCCTACACTAATCCCATATCCCTACCACATCCCCAACTGTCCCTATATTTCCCTACCACCTACCTATACTAGGGGCAATTTGTAATGGCCAATTTACCTACCAACCTGCAAGTCTTTGGCATTTGACTTCGAATTCACCCATTCTAACTTACACTTCCATGTTCAAACTATGTGCTGTTATTTTCACAATCCTTCAATCTAATTGGTTAAAGTGAGGGCTAGAATTTGCAGGAAAAAAAACATTAATTTAAAATGGTAATGTTTTAAATGGAAGAAATAGGTAAGAGGATAAATATTTTATCCAGGATCATCACCAGTAACTCTGAACTGTGGCCTCCTTTTGATTTTTGAATTTGAGTATCAGTGATATAAATATTCAAAAATGCAGTTAAGTTTTCTATATGTGGCAGACTTGAAGTTTGCTTTTTTTTGCAAGTGAATTGGTGTTTCTAAAGTGATTTTATATTGCTTATATCGATTGCAAAGGGCACTTGGTCATTCTTACAAAGCAAACTGTAGCAACACCTTGTGGCCAAATTGTATATGGCTGTCGTTCGGTGAATGTCCATTTAACTTGTAAGCATATTACCATTAGGAAGCATATAGATATTAGCCCGAGAGGCTTCTTTTAAAACTGTCTTGATGTAGATACTATGAATTGCAATTGATTGGCAACACATAGGGCCTGGTAATTTTTTGAGTGAACACAGGCATTCTGCTTCAAATGTGAAACTAATTTGTCTTTTGCTGTGCGCTGCTGTATTCAAAAAAAAAAATCACAGCGTATATTAACATGACTTTTTATGCTGCATTCATTTTATCTTAAATGCTACAGGATAAGGTACTACAATAACCTACTTTGTGTATTAATCTGAATTCTTGCGTACCCTTTCATGTGTTCGAGGTTAAAACTTTTTAAAGACTCGAACAAGTGGCCAGCTTTGTAATTTGAGCTTCCAAATTTGCAGTATTTCTGAGGCTTAACAGTCAAACATAATAAGTCTGCATCTAAACTTGGGTCTCAGTGCAGCCATAGTTAAAGTTCCTTTACCTTCTACATGAAGAAGTTCCTGACATCACCCTGAACTCCAAGTTTAAGGTGAGGCCCCCTTGTTCTGGATTCCACCACTAGATGAAACACTTTCTCCCTGTCTACCCTATGAGATGCTTTAAATTCCTCTTTCACACCTCAAATGCATTACCCTTTAATCTTCTACACTTGAGGGAGTACAAGCCTAATCTATGCAAGCTTGCCTTTTTTTTTTAAGTTTTGATATCATTCTGGTGAATCTGTGCCACAAGCCCTCCTAGTCCAATATGTATGGTGTCCGGAATTGGGCGCAGCAGTCTTAATGTGATCTAAACAGAGTTTTATACAACTGTGGCATAACTTCCACCCCTTTGTATTCTGGCCCCCTTCAGATGAAGGCTAACATTGCTTTAGTCTTTTTAATTTTTATTATTCATTTGTGTACATGGCTTCCTAAATCTCTGCTGCTCCATAGTTCCAAGCATCACAACATGTAGAAAATAATCTCATCTATCTTTCTTGTGTCCAAAATTATAACCTCGCACTTCCCTGGGTTAAACTCCCATCTGTCACAGTTTTTCTCACTCACTTTCCAACTTTCTGCTCCCATCTACAATACTTAATATGCCACCTAACTTAATGTCATCACCAAACTTGGATATATGGCTCTTGGTTCCTTCATCTATGTCATTTATAAATACAGTGAAATGCTGAGGCCCCAGTACAGATCACTTGGAAGGCACCACTCGTCGCATCCTTCCAATTGAAGTACATACCCATTATCTCTATGATGTGTCTCCTACCTCCTAACCAATGTCCTACCCATGTCAAAAGGTTGCCTCCAAGTCCATGTGCTTCCATTTTTTTCAAACAGTCTCTTGTATGGAATCTTATCACTTTTTAAAAAAAATTCGTACATGGGATGTGGGCGTCACTGGCAAGGCTAGTATTAATTGCTGTTGAGAAGATGGCGAGGAGCCGCCTTCTTGAACCTCTGCAGTCCGTGTTATATAGGGAGTGCCATGCTTTTGACCCAGCGACAATGAAGGAACAGTGATAGTCGTCCAAGTCAGCATGGTGTGTGACTTGGAGGGGAACTGGCAGGTGGTGGCATCTGTTGACCTTATTCTTCTAGGTGATAGAGCTTGCGAGTTTAGAAGGTGGTGTCAAAGAAACCATGGCAATTTGCTGCAGTGCATCTTATGGATAGTACACACTGCAGCCATGGTGCACTGGTGGCAGAGGAAGTGAATGTTTAAGGTGGTGGATGGGTGCCATTCAAGTGGACTGCTTTATTCTGAATGGTGTTGGAGCTACAATTGGAGAGTATTCCATCACATACCTGGCTTGTGTCCTGCAGGTGGTGGACAGACTTTAACGAGTTAGGAGTTGTTACTCGCTGCAGAATTCCCAGCCTCTGACTTGCTCTTATAACCATAGTGTTCATGTGGCTGGTCCAGTTAAGTTCCTGGTTAATGGTGAAACCCCAGAATGTTGATGGTGGGAGTTTCTGTAATGGCAATACCGTTGAATGTCGCGGGGAGGTGTTTATACTCTTGCTTGTTGGAAATGGTCATTGCCTGGCACTTGTGTGGCATGAATGTTACTTGCCAATTATCAGCCCAAGCCAGCATTTCCCAGGTCTTGCTGTATGTGGGCATGAATCCTTTATTATTTGAGGAATTGTGCATGGCACTGAACACTATCAGCGATCATCCCCACTTCTGATCTTATGATGGAGGGAAGGTCACTGATGAAGTTGGTTGGGCTAAGAGAACTGCCTTGAGAAACTCCTGCAGCGATGTCCTGGGGCTGAGACAATTGGCCTCCAACAGCCGTAACCATCTTCCTTTGTGCCAAGTATAACTCCAGCCGGTGGAGAGTTTTACCCCGATTCCCATTGACATTGAATGTCTTGTTGAAGTCCATTAAAAATAACATACAAAGACATTCCCTTATCTGTCATGTTAGTGACCTCCTCAAAAGGTTAGCTACCTCAGTTAGACAGGGCTGACCATAAATCATGCCTTTATTACCTTTAGTCTCAAGTATTCTAATGCTCCCCTAGCTGGTTCCCATTTTCCAACCACCATAAAACTCACATCAAGTCCCATTCACCCATTACCCTGTGCTCGCTGACTTGCATTGACTCCTGATCTACAATGCCTTGACTTAAAAATTTTGGGCTTTGTTTTCAAATCTCTCCATGGCCTCGCCCCTTCCTATCTATGAAAACTTCTCCAGTCTTGCAACCCCCTGCACTCCAACAGTTCTGGCCTCTTGTTCAATCTTGATTTTAATCGCTCCCCATTTCTGGCCATGCTTTTAGCTCCTCGGGCCCAAAGCTCTGAATTCTGTGCCAGTCTGCCTGTCAACATTCTCTCTCTCAGATGCTCCTTAAAAGCTATGTCTTTGATAACATTTTTGGTATCTCTTTATGTGGCTTGGTGTCTGATAATGCTGTTGTGCAGTTTTACTATGATAAAGAGCGCCATGTAAATGAAATTTGTTGTTTAAATGTTCTAAGCATATTTTAGACATGTTGGCATTGAATTCTCCTTTTTGTGCATCATTTTTGAAGATCTAGAATATTGTATATGTATATGCTTTGAGAGGACAGATCCTCTTAAATTTCTGTTCCTAGTACTGCAAAACACTGGTGTCTGAGATGGTGATCCTTCCATGTTACTGTGTGATTGCCAAGCTAGTGGGTGCGAAATGCCCATTGGAAATTTGCTTTCTGATGACTTCATGCTGCAGCATAGCTCAGATCAGTTATTTAGGGCATAGAAGAGTGTCCCTCCATCTCATGCTATCAGGCATTTTTTTGTTCCAGTGTGCTACCATAACAATATGTCGGATTGTGTTGTTAGAAAGCTGAGTGTTAAATCGTGCATTTCTTTCAGAGCAGGGGCAAAGTTCTACCTTGAGGATTGTTTCTCTTTAGGATGGGGGGGCGGGAGGGGGGTGCGGGTTTGGTGGCGATTGGATGGGAATAATATTTCTGGAAGGAAAATGTTTTTCTTTTTTCTTTTTCAGTATTTGGAGAGGACCAAATGTCAATTGTGTGGACAGCTCAGGATATACCCCACTACACCATGCTGCTCTTAATGGACAAAAGTAAGTGAGGTGCTTGCAGACAAAATATTTGGAGTGTGTTCCCAATTTTGATGAATGAGATAATAGAGCATTGAATATAAACTGATACCGGGCATCTTGACCAACTACAAATCTTCCTGTGATAGTCTCTGGAAAAAGTAGCCAAAAAAATGGAATAATGCACAGGCAGTCTTTGTCTTTTTTTGATATGCTGAAAATTGCCCTGTATGCGTCTCAAAGTGAGTCTGCTGTTGTACAAATCTAAAGTGACTAAATGCAGCTGAGTCAGAGCTAACTAAATGGACAGGAATGAAACTGAGCACACAAATATTTCACAACTAAGCTGTAAATAGAATCGCCATTTTAAATTGAAGTATATTTCAGAAACTGAGGCTCGACAAAGCTGTGTGGAACAGACATTTTGATTTCACAGGCTTATTTTCCATTCTAAAGAAAACCATGTTGCAAAACTTCTGAAATTGAACTTCACTTTCATAGCTCAAATATCATATACATTGGTCTTTACATAAACACTGTGGGTTGCCAGCTGCAGTTTCTGTGAGGTCAGCCGCTTAGGATCTGAGAGACTGTCGACGGAGGAGGAGAAAAGACATTTAGGTGTCCATGTACACAAGTCATTGCAAAGATGCAAAAAAAAACATCAAGGGGGTTGGAATTCACATGTACAGAGCCGCGGTCAGGCTCCATCTGGTGTACAGCATCTAACTTTGGACACCAAACATCATAAAAGATATAAAAACAGAAAATGCTGGCAACGTTGAGCAGGTCCGGCAGCATCTGCAGAGAGAGAAACGGTTAATATTTCAGGTCAATGAGGTTTCATCAGAACTGGGAAAAGTTAAAAATGTAATTGGTTTTCAGCAAGTGAAATGGGGAAGGGTGGAAAAAGAACAAAAGGGAAGGTCTCTCATACGGTGGAGGACAGGAGAGATTAAATGACAAAAGAGTTTGTGGTGCAGGGCCAAAGGGAGTGGTAATGGGCCAAGCAAAGAAAGCAGACCCTTTTACCCGTCTCCAGTATTCTCCCTGCATCTGGATGCTCCCCTCCCCTTCCAGTAATCCCCTAGCCTCTTACCCTGTCTCCATCTTTTCATTGAGAACTGCTGGCATGACACCTGTCATCTCAATTTCTCTGCTCTCCTCACTCACTCTAATCTGCCTCCCTCTGAATTTACTGCATTCTGTTATCTCAGATCCAACCTGTCACAGCATTGTCTTCAAACCTGCTGACAGGAGTGGTGCTGTTGGCTGGCAAACTGACTCTAACTTACAGATGCCGCATGCCAACTCTCCGACATTTCATTTAACTCCCATGATGCATAATTCCACCACTGAATATCAAGCCAGTGTCTCCAGGACTGTCACTGACCACATCTCCTCTGGAGATCTTCCCTCCACAGCTTCCAACCTCATAGTTCCCCCAACTCCAAAAGTCCTCTTTTATCCCTTCCCAAGATCCACAAACAGGTCTAGCAGGGCTGTCCTATCATTTCAGCCTGTTCCTGCCCCACTGAACTGATTTCTTCCTATTTCGACTTTCCTTTTCTCCCCTTGTCCAGGCTCTTCCCACCTACATTTGTGACTCTTCCAATGCCTTGCGTCACTTCAGCTTCCAATTTCCTGTCACTAATTGTCTTATCTTCACCATGGACGTCCAATCTCTCAACACCTCCATCCCGCACCAGGATGATCTGAGGGTCGTCTGCTTCCTCCTTGAGTGGAGGCCTAACCTGTCTCCATCCAACACCACCCTTCTCCGTCTGGCTGAACATGTTCTCATATTGAGCAACTTCTCCTTTAGCTCCACTGACTTCCTCCAAATAAAAGATGTTGCTATGGATACCTGCATGGGACCTATCTATGCCTGCCTTTTTGTGGGATATGTGGAATATTCCTTCTTCCAGTCCTACACAGGCCCCCTTCCTCACTTCTTCCAGTACATGGATCACTATTGGTGCCATTTCCTGCTCTCGCCGTGAAGTGCAAAGGTTCGTCAACTTTGCTTCCAATTTTCACCTTCACATGGTCCATTTCTGACTCGTCCCTTCCCTTTCTCGACTTCTCTGTCTCCATTTCTGGGGGTAGGCTATCATTGAATGTTCACTATAAGCCCACTGACTCCCACAGCTACCTAGACTACATTTCATCACTTGCTGCTTCCTGTAAGGAGTCATAGGGTCATAGAGTTATACAGCACAGAAACAGGCCCTTCGGCCCATTGTGTCTGTGCCAGCCATCAAGCACCTATCTATTCTAATCCCATTTTCCAGCACTTGGCCTGTAGCCTTGTATGCTATGGTGTTTCAAGTGCTCATCTAGATACTACTTAAATGTTGAGGGTCCCTGCCTCTACCACCCCTTCAGGGAGTGTGTTCCAGATTCCAACCACCCTCTGGATGTAAATTGTTTTTCTCAAATCCCACCTAAACCTCCTGCCTCTTATCCTAAATCTATGCCCCTGGTTATTGACACCTCCACTAAGGGAAAAAGTTTCTTCCTATTGACCCTATCTATGCCCCTCATGATTTTGTATACCTCAATCAGGTCCCCCCTCAGCCTTCTCTGCTCGAAGGACAACAACCCTAGCCTATCCAGTCTCTCTTCATAGCTGAAATGTTCCAGCCCTGGCAACATCCTGCTGAATCTCCACTCCACCCTCTTCAGTGCAGTCACATCCTTCCGATAGTGTGGTGCCCAGAACTGTACACAGTACTCCAGCTGTGGCCTAACTAGCATTTTATACAGCTCCATCATAACCTCCCTGCTCTTATATTCTATGCCTCGGCTAATAAAGGCAAGTATCCCATATGCCTTTCCAACCACCTGATCTCCCTGTGCTGCTGCCTTCAGTGATCTATGGACAAATACACCAAGGTCCCTCTGTACTTCCGAGGGTCCTACCACACATTGTATATTCCCTTGCCTTGTTAGTTTTCCAAAAATGCATTACCTCACATTTCTCAGGATTAAATTCCATTTGCCACTGCTCTGCCCATCCTACCAGCCCATTTATATCGTCCTGCAATCTAAGGCTCCCCTCCTCACTATGACACCACCAATTTTCGTGTCATCTACAAACTTACTGATCATACCTCCTATATTCATGTTTAAATCATTAATGTACACTACAAACAGCAAGGGTCCCAGTACCGATCCCTGCTGTACACCACAGGTCACAGGCTTTCAATTGCAAAAACAACCCTTGACCATCACCCTCTGCCTCCTACCACTAAGCCAATTTTGGATCCAATTTGCCAAATTGCCCTGGAGCCCATGGGCTCTTACCTTCTTAACCTATCTCCCATGCGGGACGTTATTAAAAGGCTTACTGAAGTCCGTGTAAACTACATCAACTGCTTTACCCTCATCTACATATCTAGTCACTTCCTCAAAATATTCAATCAAGTTTGTTAGACATGATCTCTCCCTGACAATTCCATGCGACTATCCTTGATGAATCCCTGCCTCTCCAAGTGGAGATTAATCCTGTCGCTCAGAATGTTTTCCAGTAGTTTCCCTACCACTGATGTTAGACTCATCGGCCTGTAATTACCTGGTTTACCCTGCTACCCTACTTGAATATTAGTACCACATTCACTGTCCTCCAGTCCTCTGGCACCTCTCCTGTGGCCAGAGAGGATCTAAAAATTTGTGTCAGAGCCCCTGCTATCTCCTCTCTTGCCTCACATAGCGGCCTGGGATACATCTCATCTGGACCTGGGGATTTATCCACTTTTAAGCCTGCTAAAACTGCTAACAACTCCTCCCTTTCATTGCTAATATGTTCGAGTATATCACAGTCCCCCTCCCTGATCTCTACACCTACATCGTCCTTCTCCATCATGAACGCAGATGAAAAGTAGTCATTTAAAACCTCACCTATATCCTCCGGCTCCACACATACATTGCCACTTTGGTCCCTAATGGGACCTACTCTTTCCCTGGTTATCCTCTTGCCCTTAATATACTTATAAACCACCTTGGGATTTTCCTTTATCTTACCCGCCAGTGTTTTTTCATGTCCCCTCTTCGCTCTCCTAATTAATTACTTTAAGTACCCCCCTACACTTTCTATACTCCCACTGGTCTGATGTACACTTTCCTACAAGTAGCTGTTCCCAGTCCACTTTGGCCAGATCCTGTTTTATCATACTGAAATCTGCCTTCCCCCAACTCAGTACTTTTATTTACGGTCCATCTATGTCCTTTTCCATAACTACCTTGAATTTTTCAGAGTTATGGTCACTATCCCCGAAATGCTCCCCCGCTGACATTTCTACCACTTGTCCGGCTTCATTCCCTAGGATTAGGTCCAGTACTGCCCCTTCTCTTGTAGGACTTCCTACGTGCTGGCTCAAAAAGCTCTCCTGTATAAGAAATCCGCCCCCTTTAAGCCTTTTGCACTAAGACTATCCCAGTTAATATTGGGGAAGTTGAAATCCCCTACTGTTATTACCCTATTATTTTTACACCTCCCTGAGATTTGCCTACGTATCTGCTCCTCTATCTCTCCCTGACTATTTGGAGGCCTGTAGTACACTCCTGGCCAAGTTATTGCCTCCTTTTAGTTTTTACTTCGACCCATATGGCCTCATTTGAGGAACCTTCCAAGATATCATCCCTCCTTACTGCAGTAATTGACTCATTGATCAATAGTGCAATGCCACCTCCTCTTATACACACCCCCTCCCTTGCCCCATCACACCTGAAGATTCTATATCCTGGAATATTGAGCTGCCAGCCCTGCCCTTCCCTCAACCATGTCTCTGTGATAGCAATAATATGACATTCTCATGTGCTAATCAACACCCTCAATTCATCTACCTTCCTTGTAAGACTCTTTGTGTTAAAATAGATGCAATCCAGCCTTGCATTATTCGCTTGTGTCTTAACAAGTCTATATTTGAGCTGCCTTCCAGATGCCTTAATTTCTCTTCTCTCTTTTTGGCTGTGCATCACCCCCTACTGTACCTCCACTCTGCATCCCATCCCCCTGCCAAATTAGTTTAAGCAACCACCACCCCCCCCCCCCCCCCCCCCCACCCACAGCACCAGCAAACCTCCCAGCAAGAATGTTAGTCCCGTTGCTGTTCAGGTGCAACCCGTCCAACTTGTACAGGTCCCACCTTTGCAAGAAGCAGACCCAGTGATCCAGGAAACTAAAGCCCTCCCTCCTGCACCATGTCTTCAGCCACGCATTCATCTGCTCTATCCTTCTATTCCTATACTCACGAGCACGTGGTACTGGGAGTAATCCAGAGATTACAACCTTTGATGCTCTGCTTTTTAATCTGCTTCCTAGCTCCCTAAATTCTTGTTGCAGGACCTCATCCCTCTTTCTACCTATGTCGTTGGTACCAATGTGAAACACGACCTCTGACTGTTCATCCTCCAGCTTCAGAATGTCCTGCTGCCGCTCCGTGACATCCTTGACCCGATCACCAGGGAGGCAACATACCATCCTGGAGTCACGTTTGCGGCCACAGAACCACCTATCTGAATCCCCTATAACTATATCTCTCCTACTCTTTTTTTCCTGCCCTCCTGTGCAGCTGAGCCACCCGTGGTGCCACACACTTGGCTGTTGCTGCATTCCCCTGAGAAGCTATCTCCCCCAACAGTATTCAAAGCGTATCTGTTAGAGAGGTAGATGGGCCCAGGGGACTCCTGCACGACCTGCATAGTTCTTCTAATCTGCCTGGTGGTCACCCATTCCCTTTCTGCCGGCGCAGTCTTTACCTGTGGTGTGACCACCTCCCTGTTCATGCTATCCACGATGATCTCAGCCTCGTGGATGCTCCACATTGTCTCCAGCCACCATTCCAGATCCGAAATGCTGATTTTGAGTAGCTGCAGCGGGAGACACTTCCTGCACACTTGTTCGCCATGGATGCTGGCAGTGTCCCTGACTTCCCACATTGCATAGGAGGAGCACTGCATGCTGCTGAGCTGCCCTTCCATGACTTACCCTTAACTCCATTCCATTTTCCCAGTTTCTCCATCTCCGCTGCATCTGTTCTGATCAGCACTTCAGATATGTCTTCCTTTTTCGTTGACTGATAATTCCCCCCCACTGTGATTGACAGAGCCCCTAACTGTGCCTTTCCCATTTCCTGCACTTCTGCCCTCACCCTTTCCCCTCCTCCTCAGAACCATGATGAGGTTCCCCTTGTCCTGACCCCTCTACCATCCTTCCTGATATCTGTGACCTCCAGCATGATGCCACCACCGAATGCATCTTCAGCACCCCTCCCATTTCAGCATTCTGAAAGGATTGGCTCCCTCTGCAACACCCTGGTCCACTCCTCAGTCATCCCCAACACCCCCTCCCCTTTCCATGGCACCTTTGCAAGCAAGCAGACGAGATGCAGCACCTGTCTTTTTACCTCCTCTCTTTTCACTGCCCACGACCCTAAACAATCCTTCCAGGTGGAACAGTGATTTACGTGTACTTATTTCAGTTTAGTATATTGTATTCGCTGCTCACAATACAGTCTGCTGTACAATGGGGAGACCAAACGCAGATTGGGTGAACGCTTTGTAGAAGACCTCGTTTAGTCTGCAAGCATGACCCCAAGCTTCCAGTCGCATGTCATTTTAATTCTCTATCTTGTTCTCATGTTGAGCTTTCTATCCTCTGTACCACCAATCTTTTTTGTCATTTATTCTATCTTGTTTTCCACCCTATCACAGACCTTCCCTTGTGTTCTTTTTCCATTTCCCCCCACCACCCCCATCTTTCACTTGTTTAAAACCTATTACATGTCTAATTTTTCTCAGTTCTGATGAAGAGTCATCGACCTGAAATGTTAACTCTATTTCTCTCTCCACAGATGCTGCCTGACCTGCTGGGCATTTCTAGCATTTTCTGTGTTTATTTCAGATTTCCAGCATCCGTAGTATTTAGGTTTCATATCAGCAAAGATATATTGACTTCGGAGGGGAAACGGTGCAGTTACACCAGAATGATACCTTGGCTCAAATGGTTAATTTATGTGAGCAGTTTACTGCATTACCTTGGTTTGTATCTCCTTGACTTTAGGAGATTGACGGGTAATGTAGTCGAGTTCTTTAAAAATAACGAGACATTGGAGAGGGTAAAGAGGAGAAATTATTTCCTCTGGTGGAATTTGGAATAAGGGGGCATAATCTTAATATTGCAGTTCGACCATTTAAGGACTGAAATCAGGAAACACTTTTTCACACAAACGGTAGTGCAAGTCTGGATCGTGCTCCCCACAGAAAGCCTTGGATGCTGGGCCAGTTGAAATAGTCAAGACTAAGATCAATAGATTGTTGTTAGGTAATGGAGAAGTATGGATCAAAGGTGGAAAAATGGAGTTGAGGTACATATCAGTAGTGATCTAATTCAGTAGTGGGTTAGGGTTGAGGAGTTAAATGATCTACTCCTGTTCCTATTCCTTGTACCTTAAGTTAGTGAAGTGCATCACAGAAAGTTGCATTTGAAGCCTAGGAGATTGGCTTGCAGGTAGAAGAAAAATTTGCTCAGTTTACTGTGGGGATTTTTGTTTTACCTCTAGGCATGGTGCAGTCGTGGTCTGGAAGAAGATGGTATTCCCCACTTTCTCACCTGTAGCTTATGCATACTGTGTGGTGACAATAAAAAGAATACAGAAATAAATATACTATTTTTTCTGAAAGCCTAATATATAGAAAAGCACTGTGGACTGTCCAGTAAACATTTAGTTATGATTGATTTGAAACACTGTTGGTTAGCCATGCACTCAGTATTGCTTTAGACTACTTTGGTAAGTACTGTAGAATTTTATAGTTGCAGTTTCTGTTTTAACAATTGCTTAATATTTCTGTTTTTGTTCATAGGGAAGTTGTTGAAATGCTACTGAAGAATGAAGCTTCCACTAACATTGCAGATAACAAGGGATGTTATCCACTTCACCTGGCTGCTTGGAAAGGGGATTCGCATATAGTCAGGCTTCTTATTCATCAAGGACCATCCCATGCAAAAGTCAACGAACAGGTCTGAAGTCTTAGAAGGATTTGTGAAAAGTAGTGTTGGAGGATATGCATTAATCTGTCTTATAGATAATGGAATGTATCTTAATTTCACATTTCCTTTTGTTGATATTCAGGTGCTATCAAAAACTCTTTGAGGTGGGGACTAGAAAAGTAGTCCTTACCAGGGATTTATTTTCTCATGGTCTAAATTTGTCTGTTCAGATATCTTGTTAGAAGCTTCAATATGATTAGGTTTACAGTAAGAGTTTCTTGCAGCAAGGTTTTACAGTAATTGTGGCACAATCAAACTCTAAATGTATTCCCATCCCTTTTGTACTGTAAATCTGCTTTAGTGCTATTTGCAGTAGGCCACACAACTCTCTTGGAATGAACACTGTCATGTATTCCATAAAAATCTCTTGGGATATAGGCATACCCTGAATAATATTCAGCCTACCATTCTTAGCTATTGGTGAGGCTTCCTCATAAACATAGTGACATTGATAAATAACAATACAAGCCACTGTTCTCCAGCAGCCAACATTTTCTTGACCGCCCTATGTTTCAGCAGTCTAATCTAACACCAGCCATCTGAACTCAGAGTGCCAAACAAAATGTTTATTTGCTGCTGGTATTTGTATCAGAAACAAATACAATATCTATCTTTGTTAATTGATATATTTTTAACTCTCGTGGAAATTTAATTAGGGAAACAATACTTGAGTACTTTTGACGAGAAATAAAATGTTGGCCTCAATTGCTTTGAGCCTTCTGTTTTGTTTGCAACTTTAAGGTTGCGGAGTGGACAATGAATGAATCAAAAGCAATTTGTTACTTAGGAGCTTTACGGATGAGGGAAGGAAAGCCTGAGGATAGTATCTTTGGCATGAAATACTCCCTAATTTACCCAATTTCAAGGAACATTTTAGAATCTTGAGATAGATTCAAACTAATGTTTTCCTCTTTCAGTTTATCCCTATTTTACTTGGTATATAGCTGAAGCCAAGCAGTACTAAGTTTTCCTATCTTGGTCTTATCCAGAATATCATCCAAACCAATCAGCAGCACTGGCTTCTAGGAAATTTAGTTGAGCAAAAATAGTCATATTCCCATATTTGGTGATTAAATACTTCAATCAGAAAGTTGGTGTATTTTGAGTAAGTACTCAATTTCCCCTCTGCTGTCTACACCTGCCCTTGTGTTTCCCGCAAGTTGCATCAAGTAAGATCAGGGACTAATTATTGGCACATTTCAGATCTTTTTCAGGATTGTGTTCCTCAGTTCCCCAATGATTTGAAATAGAGGTTTTGGTTTCAAGATCACCAGGTTTTTACACGGGAAAATTTTTAGCCAACTTATTTTGTTGTTGAACAATGGTTGGAAATGTGCGTTGTATCTCACAATGTGAGTAAATCTGTTCATTGTCCAGCACTACTTTGATAGATAGTGTTTCTCATCGAGAGGAGAAACTGCTAAAAGACAGACTGAAGTATCATATACAGAGAATAATTATTTTTCACTATTTGAGTGCCATGAAGAATAATTTCAAATAGATTTCCCTTTAAGTTACAGAAATTTGTGGTGGGTCGTGCTACTGCTGTTTTGCTTTCTTTCTGTATTGAATACATCAAAAGTATTTTCCCCAAAATGGTTTGCACTGTACCCATTTTTGTTTGAAATTTAAGGGAAGAGTTAGAAAATAAATTAAGTTTTGCACATGTAATGTGTTTGTAATGATCTGTATATACTGTTAATGGGCAAGTAAACTTGCATTTAATATCTGAAGGGTGAAAAGTATTGCTGTCCTTTGTGTTTATCATGTGTTACTTGCTCAATACTTGCTTCCAAATCATTGTACATCAAGATGGAAACTGAGAATTATGAACACACTGCTTTTATACAAACATGGCAGACTAACATGCGTGCGCACAAGAGCACTTGGGGTACTTGGTACACAGAAACGCAGTTGGCCAGTTCGATATTTTAAAATTAACTTGATTACTTTTTTATGCACATCAGCGAGAGTGAAAATTTATTCTGGGAAGTGAAATATTTTTCCATTATACCTACCCTCTGTCAGGTATAATATAATAAACTTTGTTGTACTCTGTCCCAACAGTATACCCTGAACCCTAACCTCAGTCGAGCACACCCAACTATATCAATGTCTAACTGAGATATTCAGAATCATGCAACTTTGTGCCAATTTCTATTTTTAGATCTGGAACCTGATTTTAAAAAAAAATTAAATTGCCCAAATTTTGGGGTTCATCAGTTACCATATGTTGAAATTACGTATTCTGAACCATATATTTATTAAGGCTTGAAATTGAGGCGATCTCAACCCCAGTCCATTGACCTCCGAAGCCGTTAGTTTTGAAACGCCTTTTTTTTTAGAGCTACATATTTACACAAATTCAAACTGCTCCTAGTTCTTAGTAGCTGCTGTATTTTGGTTTGTAAGTTGGATTATTTGCTTTTGAATGTGTGAAGTGTCCAGTGCCCAATTAGATTTTGTGTAACCTGCATGAGATAAATGTATCTACAGAGTTATCCTCCAGTTCTATAACCAAGCATTGAATTAGGTTGAGTCAGCTACTTTTTATTTTTAACACAAGGGAATAATTTTAAAATCCATGGTCCTTACTGCTTTAGTACCTCTATCTCTTTCCTGTTGCTTGTTGAAAGAAATACTAATGATTGCACTGAGACACTGTGTTGATCTGTGGTAGTGACCATAGGCTTTTAAAGTATTTTGTACACTTTTGGCAAGAGCTAAAACTGCAGGATCATTCAGAAAAGGCATCCAGGTGCAATATTTAGGATAGTTGGAAATTGCTTCAGGTCTATATTAAAGTTCAGCCATTTTATTTTCTTGCATCTGACAAAATGAATTCTGCAATTATATTTTGTTATTTAAGTTTTATTGCAAGCTCGATTTATACAATGTGGCAGTCAGGTCAATGGTACTTAAAAATGTAATCAATAAATAACTAATTTTTAAATTTTTTGTGGTTGAGCAAAACAAGGAATCCCACTGTTTGGCCTTTTCTTCGATGTCAAATAAAAAAATGTGCTATTAACTATACCATTTTCGCTAATTCTGCATGTATTCTGGATTTTGTCAGAATTGGATTTTTACAGAACTTGTTTTTTCTCTGGTTTCATAGCAGTTTCAAACCTTTTCCCTATAGGAGCTGTACTTTTTCAATGATATGTAAAGGTACTTGACCTGAAGATTAACAGTTACCTACTCTCAGTAGTCATTTAATTGCAGGATTTAGAATCTCGCACCCCCTTTGAACAGCTTCCTCACTCTCTGAATCCTGTGCTCTGTTCCTTCTGCTGCCCACTCCATCTCCAAATAATCCTTCCAAATCAGCTCTACTTAGGAACTCAATGAAATTGGCTTTTTTTCTTAAAGACAACAACCGCTAATTTATATACAATTATATAGAAATGTATAGCTTCAGAAAATACTAAAAGTACAATATGGAAAAATAAAAATACCATGAGAATCTATAATGGATCAGTTTCACTTCAAAAGATCATCTTCAGCTGTAAAAAGAAAATCTGATACCTGTTGGACAAAATTAAGTCTATGGTAAATAGAGTTAACTTTGTATCTTTTTCTGAGTTTAACAACGAACAGTTTAAAGAAGCCATTTTTACAATGCAGGAAGGGAAAAAAACTTCGCAAATTAGAGTTCATGGGTGTTTGTGCATTGCATAATTATAATTTGTTAACTAAAATTATTCACAGAAATCATTTTCAAAACCCAAAAGTTTTACAGTGTAATATATTGTGCCTAAAACTGTTTGAGGTTGGACAAAGATTTATATACCTTTCTTTCATCCCCTCAGAAAGGCAGCTTGTTTTTTTATAATGGTGAACACATGTTTACTCTTACAATCTTTATTATGTGTACCTTAACTAATTTTGCAGCATTCTGAGTGCTTTGATTAGAAATGAGAGCCCTTTAAAAAAAAAAAATGGTTTTATGTTCAGACAGAAATAGAGATTTATTATTTGGTATATTTCTAGAGATGGTAGTCTTGACTTAAACCAGGTGATTTTGCATGAGTGGGAAAAATCTTGGTTATTGGAAGAGCTAGCAGGTATTGTACAGATAAAACAGTCTAGTATAATCCTACCCTTCCAAATACTCACTCTGAAATGATCTGTTTAACTCACATCAGATGCTGTAAAACCTGTCACATAAACCACAATGCTCAATTGCTGGCATTTCATGCAACGGTGCAGCATGCTGATGACCTTGCCACACTAAGTGCTGTATGTGCTGTGCATGCATGTAGTTTCCTTCATTTGCTGCTTCATCTGTATAAACATGCTTGTGTTACCTTGTAAATTCGGACAGAGGTGGGTTGTGGTGGGGGAGGAGGGGAAGAAAGTAGAATGGGCCCACTTTTTTCAGGGTACTTTAGCACCCCTATTTGGTCTTTTATCTTGATCTACTTAGTCGATCCAATTGTTTAAAAAATGGTGTGCAAGTTGGCTTATTTTGGTTAATCCTGTCTATTACAGTAAAAGATTACTCCGGTGTACTGTATTTTAAAGTATTTTAACAGCTACTTAATCCCTTTATGCATGATGAAAAAAGAACATGCAAACCAAACTTTCCTGTCAATGGGGAAGTGGGTCTTCGACCAACATTTGATATTGGCCATGAATGAAGAAAAGCCAGCTGTTTTTTGTCGGAGGGATGCACATGAGAGACTCAAACTGCTCATTTAATTATTATTGTTAATTAGTTTCTTTTAAAGAAAAAAATGAAGACTGCTGCTTAAAGAAATATTTTTCTCAATGCCTAAGTTATTTTCATTACTATGTACCCTCAACTTCCAGGAGCAGCGGGCCAGCTGCTCAACATTGAAAATAAAATGTTATTGTTAGTATGTACACAGGAATAATCCAGCTGGCTACTCAAAGATAGTTCTAGGCACAGTGCCTGTGAAGAAAGTAACTCTTCCTAATGTACTGGTCAAATTCTGATCTCTTTTGTGCATTCCTAGTTTTGTATGATTTTATTTTTGTTCCAACTGTTTTTAAAAAAAAATTTTAATTGAAGAACTTAAATCAAGTTTGAGTTTGATTAAGTGCAATCTAAATTCTTACTGATTATCTGCAACTGTTTTTAACTGTCATTGCATTTTATCACAATTCATTCATCTTTATTTTTCAGTGTAACTTTACTTTATCATTTGCATTTTCTTTCCTTCCCTCATAGAATGCTATTGAGAGCAAAGACCTCAAAAAGTATGGCCCTTTTGACCCTTATATCAATGCCAAGGTGTGTAGACTGATGTTGCTGTTTCACGTTTCTCCCTCTTTATCCACATTTTAGTTCCATTTTTCCTGTCATCTATGTTACTGTCTCTGTTTTATACCTGTTGTTTCTTTTGTTCATGTTCTACGTCCTGTTCGTTGTCTGCTTGAGTTTGAAACAATTCTAGGAATTTTTGTTAATATTATAAATGTGTATTCACATAGAGCACTGAACTGTAGTAATTAAAATCTAGATTACGTAAGGTTGAATGCAAATGCCACTCTTTGTTGCACATTTAACAGATTAATGTCACATTGGCTATGGAGATGAGCCTGCATTTACTAACTAATTTAACATGCTATTTCAGCAATGACAGCATACTGAACTCCGAGTCAAATTAACTAGGTTGCTTCATAGCCATGTTCATCAGATGATCTAATGTTTGGTTTACTGGTACAGTGTGTAGCGAAACTAACAACTTATATTTAATGTTTTTTTCTTAGCAGTTACCGTGTTATCCAAGCTGTATTCTGCCTTTAAATTGTTTTTTAACTGCAGTTTGCAGTACTTACAGTTGCGTGGTTAGGTGAGAAACTTGTCTCTTGGACTTGATGTTGAGGGGTAAGAAGAAGAGGAGATATTAAAATGGTCGCGCCTGTTTTCGCACCCCCTTTGAACAACTTACTCACTCCCTGAATCCTGTGCTCTGTTCCTTCTGCTGCCCACTCCATCTTCAAATAATCCTTCCAAATCAGCTCTACTTAGGAACTCAATGAAAGTGCAGTTTGTTTGTGCCATGCTATGGAAAATCATCTGGTAATATTAAAAATCTTAGGTCTGTGCTCTCTTCCTGTTGACGTTGTAAGTTTCCTTGTACACAGTTATAATGGAAACGGCCTATGTAAATTTGTCAGGTTGTAGTTACACCCTGTTCCCCACTGCCCCTTGGATATATTGAGCAGTCACCACAGTGTGAGTGTATAATTACTGCAAGTCCTAGTCCAGTTAGCCCTTGTCCTCCAACACTGCTTTACCTGAACACTGCACTTGGTCATAACTGCCTTGGGGTAAAATCTATCCTCAATGGGGCTACAAAATAGGCTAGTGTATCAGCTGCCTGTTATACACGCTGCTTGATTTACCTTTGTATTGAAGTCAATAAAAAGTTAAGTTGGATGGCGATATAATGCTGTCCATTTTGTGCCCTTGCCAAAGTTGAGTTTGGTCCTCGCATCCCCCTGCCTACCGCCCCCGTGCATTTCAATACGTGATATAGATTGTAAAAAATATTACAGTGGCCTCAGAATTGATATTGAATTAAAAAGGGAAATCTGCACGGTCCAAATGGATTATGTATATGCCTCAAGAAGGAAAAATGGAAAATAGTAAGGAAAAAACTGCATCTTTTAAGTTAATCTTTATTTCAAATTAAGGAAAAGCGATTCATATCAGGTATACCATATGCACAGTGCTAACTAATATTATAGTCCATTGTTTTTATCCCCCCCTTTCTTACTTGAAATCAGATGAACTGGAATATACACTTTTGTATACAGGAAATAGTCCCATCACATTACAAGTAGTAGTGAATAGTATTTTACTTGTCTGTTTTATTAAGATGAGCTACATTATGGGTGTTATTTGCCAATTGTTGGCTTATACATGTTGAATCATAAAAATGTTCATAAAATCCATATAAAAAAACTATGCATATAACCAGGTATGAGCCAAAGGTAGTAATTGTTACCATGGCTGTATGTATGAGAATCTTTTTTTAGTTAAAAGCTGGACAGTTATTGTGTCAACAGCATGAATTTATAATTAGCTTGTATTCTATTGTGGTGGAATGTCGAATTGTATATCTCAGAATAACAGGAGCATTTTAATATATAATGTACAAAGCATTATTTGGTACCTTGCTGCTGGGGATCTATTAGTAATAATTGGAAAGTTCTGCATATGCCATACACTTCTGAGTTTCACTGTTGCAAGTTGAGGTTCTTGTCTTAGATATTCTCTAATGCAATGCCAGTCAGTCCTGTAAGCAGTCTGCGTGCATTGAGTTTAGGGATGCACCCAATGTCCAACTATATGAAAATGTAACGATGATTTTAACAGTAGTATCCCTCATGATGTAGATCAGCTACTTTGTGTCTTCCACATGTGCTTCTTAATCATTAACGGTGTTCAGAGAAAATACTTGGTTAAATGAGACTGGAGACTAATTGTTAAATTTTAATTACACAATAAGTGAACATTCAGAGCAGCACGGGTCAGATTCAGGGCCACAGGGATCAAGCGAAGGCGTGAGACTGACTGAATAGCTCTGTGGAGAGCCAGCATGGACTTGATGGGCCAAATGGCCTCATCCTCTGCCATAAATGACTCTTTGACTCTAATCATTCCAACTGCATGTTTTGTGTTATTGCACAAAGACATGAATGTTGCACTTTTGCATGTTAGTGGATTGTCTTGCCTGACAAAATAACTGCTGTCTTGCATGCTAAACTTGTGGGCCTGACAGAATTGTGCCCTCATAGCTTTCCGATCAATGACCTAACTTCTTGTGTTTCTGTCTCTGTTTTTATCAGTATCTGTCCACAACTAGAAGAGAAGGCCTGTATGACCACCCATGCTACATACATGGGATCAGGAACTTCCCAACACACTGGGTGTGAACTGTTAACTGATCGAGACAGCCTAACAAATGTCTTGCTGTTTATAATCTTCAGGAAAGCAATATCAATGTACAGCTTCTTAACATTTTAATCATCACTTGACTTGGTGCTTTTCTTTTTTACTCTTTGTGAGTGCACCCAACATTTAAATGCAACTCCTCCCCTCCCCCCAAAAAATTCTTCCTATGGAAAATTGTTTAAAAAGTCCCATGACCATTGCATTTAGTTCCTGGAACACTTGGTTGCTACCACCCCTTTTGTTTTATAAAGATGTGTATCTCTGCACCATGAGCAATGCCATTGAAGTCTACTATTTATGTAATAAAAACATGTATTGCGCATTTCCCGTCCATCATCTCATATTCCTGTAATGCACTGAATTACAGGCAAATATATTACAATGCAAATTTCTTGCACCTGATCATTTCATATGCAGATTTCTTCTAAATTTATTTTTTTGAAAGAAGAATCCAACCATTTGGATTGGGCAGGGAATATGCCTTTTTTAAAGCAGGAAGCAATGATACAACCTACGACTTAAAAAAATCAGCTTTTAAGAAAAAATGCTAGACATTTTATCCTTGATTTTGATTTGTAGCCTGCAGAGCAATTGAATTTTGACCTTACCTGTACAGTTCTAACAATAGCAACCTGTATTGTCAATTTGTATAATTCAGAGTTTCTTTTTTTGGGCCTCCTTATCTCGAGAGACAATGGATACGCGCCTGGAGGTGGTCAGTGGTTTGTGAAGCAGCGCCTGGAGTGGCTATAAAGGCCAATTCTGGAGTGACAGGCTCTTCCACAGGTGCTGCAGAGAAATTTGTTTGTTGGGGCTGTTGCACAGAGTAAGCAGTCTAAATAACATAGAAAAGCGTGGGATGGATTTTGTGGTCAGCAGTGAAGCAAGAGTGCTCACCATTGACTTTGAAGTAAGTCATGCTGAGCAATCGTGCAATCTCTCTCAAGAATTTGACACCTCACTGTGCTGTGATACTGCAACTATTTGTTCTTTAGTGGGCGTTCACAACATCGAACAGCAGTGATGTCATTAGGCTGTCCAAGCAGTCAATCACATTAAAGGTTTGCCAGAGACACACAAACAGGAAACGAAAAGTAAAATAAAATCACTTTTGAAAATTTTTTACTGGGTGCAAATTGAAGTTTGGGACATACAGGATGAAGGTAGAAACTAAAATGTTCTGAAAAATTTAGCTTAAAATATCTGCTAGTTAACCATTTAACAGCATTTCAAGGTTATAAAATTATTTTTTCGGGCTCAGTTCTGTTGTTCATCAAATTTTATTAATCAGATGCCATTAACAAGTTATAGGCAGTCCATGAGTCTTTGTAACTGAATTTCTGTGTGAGTAACTAGCGCAGCATCATAAGAACATAAGAAATAGGAGCAGGACTAGGCCATTCGGCCCCTCAAGCCTGCTCTGCCATTCATTAAGATCATGGCTGATCTGATTGTGGCCTTAACTCCACTTTTCTGCCAGCCCCCCATAACCTTTGAGTGCCTAGTCAAAAATTTGTCTGACTCAGCCTTGAATATATTCAATGACTCAGCCTCTACTGCTTGCTGGGAAAGAGAATTTAGCCTCTAAGAGAAGAAATTCCTCCTCATCTCGGTTTTAAATGGGAGGCCCCTTAATTTGAAACTGTTGCCCCTAATTCTAGATACCTCACGTGGGTAAACATCCTCTCAGCATCTACCCTGTCAAGCTCCCTCAGAATCTTATATGTTTCAATAAGTTCACCACTCAATCTTCTAAACACCAATGAGTATAGGCCTAACCTGCTCAACCTTTCCTCATAAGACAAACCCCTTATCCCAGGAATCAGTCTAATGAACCTTCTCTGAACTGCTTCCCATGCAAGTATGTCCTCCTCAAATCTTTTCTTTTGGGCCTCCTTATCTCGAGAGACAATGGATACGCGCCTGGAGGTGGTCAGTGGTTTGTGAAGCAGCGCCTGGAGTGGCTATAAAGGCCAATTCTGGAGTAACAGGCTCTTCCACAGGTGCTGCAGAGAAATTTGTTTGTTGGGGCTGTTGCACAGTTGGCTCTCCCCTTGCGCCTCTGTCTTTTTTCCTGCCAACTACTAAGTCTCTTCGACTCGCCACAATTTAGCCCTGTCTTTATGGCTGCCCGCCAGCTCTGGCGAATGCTGGCAACTGACTCCCACGACTTGTGATCAATGTCACACGATTTCATGTCGCGTTTGCAGACGTCTTTATAACGGAGACATGGACGGCCGGTGGGTCTGATACCAGTGGCGAGCTCGCTGTACAATGTGTCTTTGGGGATCCTGCCATCTTCCATGCGGCTCACATGGCCTCCTCAAATAAAGTAACTAAAACTGTACACAGTACTCTATGTGCAGTCTCCCCAATTCCCTATACAGTTATAGCAAGACTTCTCTATTTTTATCCTCCATCCCCCATGCAATAAAGGCCAACATTCCATTTGCCTTCCTAATTACCTGCTGTACCTGCATGCTGACTTTTTGTGATTCATGTACAACGACACCAGGACCCTCTGTACAGCAGCATTCTGAAGTCTATCTCCATTTAAACAATATTCTGCTTTTCTATTCTTCCTGCCAAAGTGGACCACCTCACATTTTTCCACAATATACTCCAATCATCAGCCTAGAGGAGTTCTTTGATCAGGAAACCATGTGTTCTTGTCATCGCTTTCAGCCTTGATAGATTGTAGAGCTTGCCGTCTGACCTAGTGTGCAAGTAGCCTCCTTCCATATCTGCAGGGAAGGCGAAGGTCAGGTGCATGGCGAAGATGATGCCAAATAGAGTGGGGGCTAGGACGCAACCCTGTTTCACTCCATTCTTCACTCCGAAACTGTCGGAAGTGTCGCTATCAAACTATACAGTGCAGTGCATGTTGTCATGGAAGGAGCAGATGAGACTGAGGAGCTTTGGTGGACAGCCAATTTTTCCCAAAATCTTGTAGACCCTGTTCAGCTACCTTGGGTCCACAGTGACAGACAGTCTGTCCCTTGGTGCAGAGCTCTACACGCATAAGGAAAGCAGCTATCACCTTTGGCTGACTTGCGAAACATGCATGGGATAACTACAAGCTGGCTCTTGGGACCAAGCTGATGGTTTACAAGGCCTGTGTTCTCAGAACTTTGCTGTATGGCTGTGAAATATGGGCAACTTAAAGCTACCAGGAAAAGAAGCTGAATAATTTCCATCCTTATTGTCTGCAAAAGCAAGGTAAAAGAGTGTACTCTGTTTCCTACACTTCTCTGTTTCCTACACTTCTCTTGTAGTTGGTGTATGGAGAAGATCATGTCCACAGTGGATCTGCTGGCACATGCCTGTAACTTGTTCTCCTTGACTATAAGCGTCAAGAAAACCATGGTCATGGGACAAGGTGTTGCATCTATGCCTCTGATCACATTGAGGAACACCCACTGGAAGTGGTTAACAAATGCTTGGGTCCATAGTGACAGACAATCTGTCCCTTGTTGCAGAGTTCGATGCGTGCATAGAGAAAGCAGCTATCACCTTTGGCCAACTCGGGAAACGTAAACGTGCATGGGATAATGCCAAGCTGACTCTTGGGACCAAGCTGATGGTTTACAAAGCCTGTGTTCTCAGAACTTTGCTGTACGGCTACCAGGAAAAGAAGCTTAATAATTTCCATCATCTTGTCTGCGCCACAATATGGGTCTATACTGGCAGGACAAAATCTCAAATGTGACAGTCATCTCAAAGGCAGAGCTCCGAAGTATGTTGGCACTAATCAACAGAGGTGGCTTTGGTGGATGGGACACGTCCGCAGGATGGAAGCTAGTCGCATACCCAAGGACCTTCTGAATGGTGAGGTAGCCGGGGCCAGATGACCAGTGGGGCGCCAAAACGTCGCTTCAAGGATGTTTGCAAGCGTGACATGAAGGCCCTAAATGTTAATTATTACAGCTGGGAGTCACTAACTGGTGAAAGAGGGAAATGGCAACACATCCTAGGGACTGGCGTGCACTACAGTAGCTGGGCAAAAGGCGGCATTGTCGAAAACAACAACCTTCGGTCTCCCATGTCAACTTTGTGTGCGGTACTTGCGGCAGAATATGCCTCTCGAGGATTGGCCTTCACAATGATCAGCAAATGTGCACCAAGAGAAGACATCAATGTAAATGGATTATTTGCTGCGTGTCCATCATCTTTTGTAGATGGAAGGATGCCAACCATATCGCCATTAAAAGCCCAGTTACATCTGATTTGAACAATGTGTAATTTTTAAAGGGTTTCAAACAGCAATGTGTGAGCAGGAAGTTGAAGTTCTCATTGAGTTCATGATTACTGGCTCTAGGGGAGGGATGGAGAATGCAGCTTATGTCAGAGCCCTGAGTGACAGACTGCAACTTCAGAATTTCCAGCTAATCACATGCCTGTTGCCTGACATCCTGAAATTGCGGTCAGTTTCAGAAGGGTAATGGTGGCAACCACTGAGTTCGTCATCAACTCCTCCTGCAAAATCCAGCCCTGTGTGTTTAGTGCTTAAAAATTGCATTATCAGATCATTTGAATTAAGTGATCTTGAATTGAGACAAGTTAACTATAGCACCCAAAAGTCAAACAATCGTTAAAAATAATCAAATGCTGAAAAATAGAAGGCGGCAGGTTGGGATGGTCACAAAAGTAAAGTTAAACAGGGAGGCTTTTGAAGGAGAGAGATAGCAAGATTTGCTTTAGAGAAAAAGTTCCAGATGCGGGGCTGAAAGGCAGTGGTGAAGAGGGAAAGGGTAGTGTAAAAGAGGCCAAAGTGAAAGGTATGTGTAATAATATGAGGCTCACTGAGATTGTAGAGGGTAAGGTAAAGTGGAGGTATGGAGAGATTTGTAGATTCGGATAAGAATCTTGAAATTGAGATGTTGTGGATTCAAGAACCAATAAATTTTAATGAGCCTGTGTAATTCAAGAGGACTTAATGTGGGATAGCTTGTTGGGTGAAAGTTTTGGATGAGTGTGCAGTTTGTGAAGGGCTAATGTTGGCAGGCCAGCCAAGGTAGCATTGGAGTAACCGAGTGGAGGTGGGAGGCATTTTAGCAGCAGTGGAGCTAAGGTAGGGGCAAAGGTGGACCATGTTGCAGAGGTGGAAATAGATGGTCATGATTAGCACCCTACTAAATTCACGGACCATGAAATTGGCCATTTTGCAAACTTTGTGCGTTTTACTGGTTGGCGTAAGGCTCAACTTGCTGATTGGTGGATGAGTGTGGGCTTCAGGTGCAGTTTTGAGAGTGGCAGTCTCGAGTGTTAGCAAGCAAGTGAGAATGTCAGAATGAGCAACTCAAAAACAGCCACAACTATTACAGCAGCGCATTGAGTGAAAGAATTTGGAAGCCAAATTCTGCATACTGATGGTAGTATACTGTTTTGTACAAGCTGCAGTGTTTAGTTGGATCACATATAGTGGGCAACGGTTCAGCGCCACTTAGAGTCCGAAAGCCATTGTAGCAGAAAGAGAGCAACCAACACCGTGCTGCTGGAAAATGAACACGCAGGAAAACAATCAACGATTTGATCTCTTTTTAAGAAGTCGTCAGAGAGCTCAGAAAATCGTCAGTTGGTTACAATGGAACTTGTGGATGTTTTTGCAAGTGCCAGTGTACCATTGGAAAAACCTGATCACTCAAAGCCTCGGGTATGCATTCAACATAATGTGCAAATGGTGGTTGGCGGGAATGTGGAGTCGAGGTTACAGTCAGATCAGCCATGATCTTGTTGAATGGCGCAGCAGGCTCGAGGGGCCAAGTGGCCTACTCCCGCTCCTAATTCATATGATTGTATGTATGTTTGTTCGTAAGTGCAAATAAACTACGACAGGATTACATACCGAAGGTTATAGCTAGACATTGTGAGGACAATAACAACCAGCTCTGTGGATACAGTTGTGTTTAAACATGGATAGGTGCTCACAGCGCAGAGACAGGGAATGAAGCGAGAGACAGTTGCAGGTTGAACCAATGCTCACATTCAACCACTGACTTCAGTGAGTAAAAAATGTACCTTGTTTATAGTTAGCTTTTTACAATAGTTTTCACGTATACAATTAATGCCATTTGAAACCGGATACCTCCTTTGTCTTTTTTTTCATGGTTTGTTGAAATCGTGAAATTCATGATTCTTAAAAAGCAGTGACTATGAAATTTGTAAAATTGGACTAGGAATTTGGTAGGGCCATAGTCATAGTGAGGAAGTGGGCTTTGAAAAGGGTCAAAAAGGAGGCACGGTTACAGTTCAACACTGACCTAGAGCCTAGATGTTTCGAGCCTTTTAATTGACCTCAGTAGGAACTCATACAACGTTTATTGAACTTCACGGCCTGAAGGAGACGAACACCTGCACTTCAGAAGAGTAATACAATGGGCTGGATTTTTCAGTTGAAGTAATGGTAAGGTTAACAGCAGTCACCGTTATTTATGTGGAAATCAGATAGTAACTTCCAGCAGCCATACATGTGGATTTAAACCTGGAAATTGGGAATGTGCCTGCTCCTCCAAAAGCTGCATGATAATGGCATCCTGCTCTCTGGCTCCTCACTCCAATACATTCATCCATACTTGTAAAACTCTAACTATGAATAGTTTTATAACTTTTCAATCAAAATCACAGTAAAAATGCACCATTAGTAATGATCAGATGTTTTACATGAACAAATCAACAATCGTTAGTCTGAAGAATCTACCAATAAGAGTACAAGCGCAGCAAATCATTCAAAATACGTTTTAAAAAAAAAAAATCCATCTCGCTTTCATCCTCTGCTTGCTAATTATGGGCTCAAAATGAGATTTTTACATACCTTGTAAAAATTACACCTGCATTAATAAACCTACCTCCAGTATTGTCTGAGTATCTTTGTTACTATTTTTACATTAATGAAAACACTCCTGAAAGCCTGGATTTGGAGTTGATAGTTTTTTCAGGCTTAACTTGCTTCAGCTAACAGTGATTATCAACTTATTCTGTGCCTGGGATTCCCAGGATTCTACAGTCTATATGAATGCATTCTAAAGAATTATCTAGGATGTGGCATTTATGATTGCAGTCTAAGTACACACCTGTGGATCCAAACATGGCATTAATCAGGAAATTAGAGAAGCATGTAGCATGGGTAATACAGTAATCATGGGTGACTTCAGTCTGCTCATAGACTGGTAAACCTAAAGAGCACTAATACTGTGGAGGGCAGGTTTCTGGAGTGTGTTAGGGATGGTTTTCTAGAGCAGTATGTTGAGGAACCGACTAGATGACAGGCTATTTTAGATCTAGTATTATGTAATGAGAAAGGGCTAATTAATAATCTGGTTGTAAATGAACCTTTAGGGATAAATGACCATAATATGATTGAATTTTACATTATGTTTGAAAGTGAGGTAGTTGAATCTGAAGTCAGGGTGTTAAATTTGAACAAAGGAAGTTATGAAGGTATGAGGGGCAAATTTGGTGGATTGGGAAAATACATTAAAAGGTATGACCGTACATAAACAATGGATAGTCGCTAAATAAATATTACATAGTTTACAGCAACAATACATTCCTTCAAGGTATAAAAACCCCAAAAGCAAAGGCGGATAACAAAGGAAGTTAAGGATTGTATAAAATTAAAAGAAAAGGCCTATAAAGTTGCCAGAAATAGTAGTAAACCTGAGGAGTGGGAGGATTTTAGAATACTGCAAAGGAGAATGAAGAAACTGATGAGAGGGAGAATAGAATATGAATGTAAGCTAGCAAAAAATATAAAAACAGACTGTAAAAACTTCTATAGGTACGTAAAAAGGAAACGTTTGGCGAAGACAAATGTGGGTCCATTACAGGCAGAGTCAGGAGAATTTATAATGGGGAATAGAGAAATGGCAGAGAGGTAAATGATTACTTTGTGTCCGTCTTCACTGAGGAAATTACGAGAAACCTCCCAGAATTAGAGATCCAAGAGATTAGGGAGAATGGGGAATTTAAGTAAATTAGTATAGGTAAGAAGGTTATATTGGAGAAATTAATGGGGCTGAAGGTTGATAAGTTTCCAGGACCTGATATTCTACATCCCAGAGTGTTGAACGAGGTAGCTATGGAGATAGTGGATGCATTGATCATCTTCCAAAATCCTATTGATTCTGGAGCAGTTCCTGCAGATTGGAAGGTCGCAAACGTTACCCCACTATTTAAGAAGGGAGGGAGAGAGAAAACAGGGGATTACCGACCTGTTCGCCTTACATCAGTTGTTGGGAAAATGCCAGAATCTATTGTGAAGGATGTGATAAATGGACACTTGGATAATAATGATCTGATTGGGCATAGTCAACATGGATTTATGAATGGGAAATCATGTTTGACAAACCTGTTGGAGTTTTTTGAGGACGTTACTCAGAATTGATAAAGGGGAGTTGGTGAATGTGGTATACTTTGATTTTCAGAAAGTTTTTGATAAAGTATGGCATCAAGGCGCCCTAGCAAAACTGAAGTCAGTGGAAATTGGGAGAAAACTGTCCGCTGCTTGGAGTCATACCTAGCGCAAAGGAAGGTGGTTGTCATTGTTGGAGGTCAATCATCTGAGCTCCAGGACATTACTGCAGGAGTTCCTCAGGGTAGGATCCTAGGCCCAACCATCTTCAGCTGCTTCATTAATGACCTTCCTTCAGTAATAAGGTCAGAAGTGGGGATGTTCGCTGATCATTGTGCAATGTTCAGAACAGTTCACGACTACTCAGATACTGAAGCAGCCCGTGTAGAAATGCGGCAAGACCTGGACAATATCCAGGCTTGGGCTGATAAGTGACAAGTAACATTTGCGCCACACAGGTGCCAGGCAATGACCATCTCCAACAAGAGAGAATCTAACCATCTCCCCATGACATTCAATGGCATTACCATCGCTGAATCCCCTACTGTCAACATCCTGGGGGCTACCATTGACCAGAAACTGAACTGGAGTAGCCATATAAATACTGTGGCTGCAAGAGTAGGTCAGAGGCTAGGAATCCTGCGGTGAGTATCTCACCTGCTGACTCACCAATGCCTGTTCACCATCTACAAGGCACAAGTCAGGAGTCTGGGGTGGCGCAGTGGTTAGCACCGCAGCCTCACAGCTCCAGCAACCTGGGTTCAATTCTGGGTACTACCTGTGTGGAGTTTGCAAGTTCTCCCTGTGTCTGCGTGGGTTTCCTCCGGGTGCTCTGGTTTCCTCCCACATGCCAAAGACTTGCAGGTTGATAGGTTAATTGGCCATTATAAATTGCCCCTAGTATAGGTAGGTGGTAGGGAAATATAGGGACAGGTGGGGATGTGGTAGGAATATGGGATTAGTATAGGATTAGTATAAATGGGTGATTGATGGTCGGCACAGACTCGGTGGGCCGAAGGGCCTGTTTCAGTGCTGTATCTCTAAACTAAACTAAACACTTGCCTGGATGGGTGCAGCACTGACAACACTCAAGCTCGACATCATCCAGGACAAAGCAGCCCGTTTGATTGGCATCCCATCTACAAACATTCACTCCCTCCACCACCGATGCACAGTGGCAGCAGCGTGTACCATCTACAAGATACACTGCAGCAAGGCTCCTTAGACAACACCTTCCAAACATGCGACCTGTACCACCTTGATGGATAAGGGCAAATACATGGGAACAACACCACCTGAAAGTTCCCCTCCAAGCCACACACTATCCTGACTTGGAACTATATCACTGTTCCTTCACTGTCGCTTGGTCAAAATCCTGGAACTCCCTTCCTAACAGCACTGTGGGTGTACCTACCTCCCATGGACTGCAGCTCACCACCACCTTCTCCAGGGTAATTAGGGATGGGCAATAAATGCTGGCCTAGCCAGCGACGCCCACATCCCATGAATGAATAAAAAAAAACTGTCCCCCACAGGAGGTTGGTTAGCAAAATTTAAAGCACATGGGTTAGGAGGTAATATACTAGCATGGATTAAGGATTGGTTAACAGGCAGAAAACATAGGGTAGGAATAAACGGGTCATTCTCGCATTGGCAGGCTGTGACTAGTGGGGTATTGCAGGGATCAGTGTTTGGGGCCTCAGCTGTTCACATTATATATACATATAATATATATATTTCAACGATTTGGATGTGGGGACCAAATGTAATTGTTCCAAGTTTGCAGATGACACAAAACAAGGTGGGAATGTATGTTGTGAGGAAGAGGCAAAGTGGCTTCAAGGGGATTTGGAAAGACTTAGTGAGTGGGCAAGAACATGGCAGATAGAATATAATGTGGAAAAATGTGAGGTTATCCACTTTGTTAGGAGGAACAGGTGCAGCGTATTTCTTAAATGGTAAGAGATTAGAAAGTGTAGATGTACAAAGGGACCTGAGTGCCCTTGTCAATAAGTCACTGAAAGCTAACATGCAGGTGCAGCAAGCAATTAAGAAGGCTAAGAAGTATGTTGGCCTTTATCGCAAGAGGATTTGAGTACAGGAGTAGTGAAGTCTTGCTTCAGAGCCTTGGTTAGACCGCACCTGGAGTACTGTGTGCAATTTTGGACCTCTTATCTTCGGAAGGATATTATTGCCATAGAGGGAGTGCAATGAAGTTTCACCAGACTTGTTCCTGGGATGGCAGAACTGTCCTATGAAGAGAGATTGGGGAAAGTGGGCCTGTATTCTCTAGAATTTCGAAGAATGACAGATGATCTCATTTAAACCTGTAAAACACTTAAAGGGATAGACAGAGTAGATGCAGCTAAGATATTTCCCCTGGTTAGGGAGACTAGAACCAGAGGACACAATTTCAAAATAAGGGGGAAGCCACGGAGGACAGAGATGAGAAGAAATTTCTTTAATCAGAGGGTTGTGAATCTTTGGAATTCTCCACCCCAGAGGGCTGTGGAAGCTCAGTCGTTGAGTATGTTTAAAGCAGAGATTGACAGATTTCTAAATACAAATGACATAAGGAGATATGAGGATAGTGTGGGAAAAAGGCATTGAAGTGGAAGATCAGCCATGATCATATTGAATGGCGGGGCAGGCTCGATGGGCTGAATGGCCTAATCCTGCTCCTATGTTCCTATATCTTCTCAGTTTGTAATCGTCTGTTTTTTCACATACTTTCAAAAGGATCAGTGTGAAGAATTTTAAAAGCTTTTTGAGGTTTAAAACTTTCACAATTGTTTTTCCCCAGAGAAGGCAAACTTGGAGAGAGGAATAGGTAGGAAAGGAATTACTATAGAAAAACACTTAAAATTTATAAGAACACAGAAAATGTGTATATTTTCAAGGTGAAAGTCTTGCCTTATGGTGTAAAAGAATTTCTCAGCTTTCCTTTTACCAAATCATTTGAGAAGGAACCCCAAGGTGAAATATTTCCATTGTTTCTCACATGCAGGCAATTTGCAAGATTAGGCTAGCAAGGGCACATAATCTACTCTGGGTGGGGGACTTCAAAGTCTATCGCCAAGATTAGCTTGGTAACGCCGCTGCTGGCCGAGTCCTAAAGGACATAGCTGATTGACTGGGTCTGCGGCAGGTGGTGAGGGAATCAACAAGAGGGAGAAACCTACTTGTCCTTGTCCTTACCACTCCTTCTGTTGCAGATGCATCTGTCCATGATAGCATTGGTAGGAGTGACTACCGTACAGTGCCTGTGGAGACGAAGTCCCGTCTTCACACTGTGGGTACCCACCATCATATTGTTTGGCACTACCACCGTGCTAAATGGGATAGATTTTGAACAGATCTAGCAATTCAAAACTGGGCATCCATGAAGTGCTGTGGGCCATCAGCAGCAGCAGAATTGTATTCAGCCACAATGAGTAACCTCATGGTCTGGCATATCTCCCATTCTACCACTACCATCAAGCCGGGTGACCAACCCTGGTGCAATGAAGATGCAGGAGGGCATGCTAGGAGCAGCATGAGGCATACCTAAAAATGAGGTGTCAACCTGGTGAAGCTACAAGCCAGGACTACTTGCATGCCAAAGTGCAGAAGCAGCATGCAAAAGACCGGGCTCAGTGATCCCACAACCAACAGATCAAATCTAAGTTCCTCAGTCCTGCCACATCCAGTCGTGAATGGTGGTGGGCAATTAAACAACTGACAGATGAGGAGGCTCCACCAACATCCTCATTCTCAACGATGGGGGAAGCCTAGCACATAAGTACAAAAGACAAGGCTGAAGCGTTTGCACCCATCTTCAGCCAGAAATGCTGAGTGGATGATCCATCTCTGCCTCCTCTTGAGGTCCCCAGCATCACAGATGCCAGTATTCAGCCACTTCGATTCACTCCAAGTGATATCAAGAAATAGCTGAAGTCACTGGATTGCACAATATTCAGCACTATTCGTGACTCATAAGATATTGAAGCAGCCAGTGTCCATATGCAACAAGACCTGGACAACATCCAGGCTTGTGCTGATAAGTGGCAAGTAACATTTGCACCACTCAAGTGCCAGGCTATGACCATCTCAAACAAGAGAGAATCTAAACATCGCCCCATGACATTCAATGGCATTACTGGGGCTGATTCCCACACTATCAACATCGTGGGTCACCATTGACCAGAAACTGAACTGGACCAGCCACATAAACGCTGTGGCTACAAGAGCAGGTCAGAGGCTGGGAATTCTGCGGCGAGTGACTCACCACCTGACTCCCCAATGCCTATCCACCATCTACAAGGCACAAGTCAGGAGTGTGATGGAATACTCTCCACTTGCCTGGATGGGTGCAGCTCCAACAACACTCAAGAAGCTCAACATCATCCAGGACAAAGAAGCTGCTTGATTGGCACCCCTTCAACATTCACTGCCTCCACCACTGACACGGTGGCAGCTTTGTGTACCATCTACAAGATGCACTGCAGCAACGCACCAAGGCTCTTTCGACAGTACCTTCCAAACCTGCGACTTCTACCACCTAGAAGGACAAAGGCAGCAGATGCATGGAAACACCACTGCCTGCAAGCTCCCCTCCAAACCATACACCATCCTCACTTGGAACTATATCGCTGTTCCTTCACTGTCGCTGGGTCAAAATCCTGGAACTCCCTTCCTCACAGCACTGTGGGTGTACCAAGGACTGCAGCGGTTCAGGAAGGCGGCTCACTACCGCCACCTCAAGGGCAATTAGGGATGGGCAATAAATGCTGACATAGTCAGTGATGCCCACATTCCCCAATTGAATAAAAAAAGACGATGCATTTCTAATTGAAAATAGTCTTCGTTTTGAGAAACATTTGATTATATAGCTGTTCTAGTCATTTATGTAAATAGCTGAAATGGGGAGAGAAAACGAACTTTGTTGAGCAAAAGCATTTCACAAATCAATTAATAACTGCTTCTTGGACCTCCACCTTTCCCAAATACTGCTAGACCCTGTAATAACTTCTCCCCAGTTCTGGCAGATACCAGGTGGGCAATAAACCTGGAAAATCTATCTGGCTGTCACAATTTGGGGAGGAGAGAGGATCAACTGCTTTTCCACCTCATTCAAGTGCTGTCCTAAATTCTGCTGGAAATGAGGGAGATTGTATGATATGTCTGCCCTAGTTGAGATGCAATCATGCAAATGATGGGATTTGGCCAGGATGACCATCAGTTCTAATTTAGGTAATTTCTTCCTGAGGATCCACTGATATATCATGGCAATATGAAACATGTAACTTGTATATTAAAAGCAAAATACTGCGGATGCTGGAAATCTGAAATAAAAACAAGAAATTCTGGAAATACTCAGCAGCTCTGGCAGCATCCGTGGAGAGAGAAGCAGAGTTAACGTTTCGGGTCAGTGACCCTTCTTCGGAACTGGCAAATATTAGAAATGTCAATGGTTATAAGCAAGTAAAGCGGGGGTGGGGTAAGAGATAACAAAGGGGAAGGTGTAGCTTGGACAATGCCACAGAATAGCTGACCAAAAGGTCATGGAGCAAAGGCAAGCAATATGTTGATGGTGTGTTGAAAAACAAAGCATTAGTACAGATAGGGTGTTAACGGACTGAAGATTGAACAGCAGCAAGTACAAACATGAGAAAAAAACAGTGGGTAAGCAAACTGAACAAACTAAGATGAAATGAAATAACATACAAAATAAAATTGTAAAATGGAAAAAAATAACTAAAAATAAAAGTAAAATGGGGGGCCCATCATGCTCTGAAATTATTGAACTCAATGTTCAGTCCGGCAGGCTGTAGTGTGCCTAATCGGTAAATGAGATGCTGTTCCTCGAGCTTGCGTTGATGTTCACTGGAACAGTGCAGCAAGCCCAGGATAGAGATGTGAGCATGAGAGCAGGGGGGAGTGTTGAAATGGCAAGCAACCGGAAGCTCAGGGTCCTGCTTACGGACTGAGCGGAGGAGTTCCGCAAAGCGGTCACACAGTCTGCGTTTGGTCTCCCCAATGTAGAGGAGACCACATTGTGAGCAGCGAATACAGTATACTACATTGAAAGAAGTACAAGTAAATCGCTGCTTCACTTGAAAGGAGTGTTTGGGGCCTGGGATAGTGAGGAGAGAGGAGGTAAATGGGCAGGTAATACACCTGGAAAACTTTATCAGCTTTGCTTCCAATTTCCACCCTTCTCTCACCTTTTACATGGTCCATCTCTGACATTTCCCTTCCCTTCCTCGACTTTTCTGTCTCCATCTCTGGGGATAGGTTGTCTACTAATATCCATTATAAGCCCACCGACTCCCACAGCTACCTCGACTAGACTTCTTCACACCCTGCCTCCTGTAAGGACTCCATTCCATTCTCCCAGTTTCTCCATCTCCGACGCATCTGCTCTGATGATATCTTCCATGACAGTGCTTCTGATATGACTTCCTTTTTCCTCAACTGAGCATTCTGACAGGGCCCTCAACCGTGTCCGGCCCATTTCCCGCACCTCTACCCTCACCCCTTCCCTCCCTCCCAGAACCGTGACAGGATTCCCCTTGTCCTCACTTTCCACCCCATCAGCCTCCATATCCAAAGGATCATCCTCCGCCATTTCCGCCACCTCCAGCGTGATGCCACTACCAAACGCATCTTCCTCTCCCTTCCTCTGTCAGCATTCCGAAGGGACCGTTCCCTCCGCGACACCCTGGTCCATTCCTCCATTACCCCCACCACCTCGTCCCCTTCCCACGGCACCTTCCCCTGCAATCGCAGGAGCATAATACCTGCCCATTTACCTCCTGTCTGCTCACTATCCCAGACCCCGAACACTCCTTTCAGGTGAAGCAGCGATTTACTTGTACTTCTTTCAATGTATATACTGTATTCGCTGCTCACAATGTGGTCTCCTCTACATTGGGGAGACCAAACGCAGACTGGGTGACCGCTTTGCGGAACACCTCCGCTCGGTCCGCAAGCAGAACCCTGAGCTTCCGGTTGCTTGCCATTTCAACACTCCCCCCTGTTCTCATGCTCACATCTCTATCCTGGGCTTGCTGCACTGTTCCAGTGAACATCAACGCAAGCTCGAGGAACAGCATCTCATGTACCGATTAGGCACACTACAGCCTGCCAGACTGAACATTGAGTTCAATAATTTCAGAGCTTGACGGGCCTCCCATTTTACTTTTATTTTTAGTTATTTTTTTCTTTTTTACATTTTTTACAATTTTCTTTGTATGTTTATTTCATTTCATCTTAGTTTGTTCAGTTTGCTTACCCACTTTTTTTTCTCATGTTTGTACTTGCTGCTGTTCAATCTTCAGTCCATTAACACCCTATCTGTAATAATGCTTTGTCTTTCAACACACCATCAACATATTGCTTGCCTTTGCTCCATGACCTTTTGGTCAGCTATTCTGTGGCCTTGTCCAATCTACACCTTCCCCTTTGTTATCTCTTACCCCACCCCCGCTTTACTTGCTTATAACCATTGACATTTCTAATATTTGCCAGTTCCGAAGAAGGATCACTGACCCGAAACGTTAGCTCTGCTTCTCTCTCCACGGATGCTGCCAGAGCTGCTGAGTATTTCCAGAATTTCTTGTTTTTATTATGTAACTTGTACAGTTTGTCCATTTTTGCATGGTGAGTAATTAACATACTTGTGTTTTGGACGGGTCATTTTATGTGATCCTGATACATAAATAACTCCATTGAGTGAGCAGGATTTCCCTGAGTGCTTGGAGCTGCAGATTGCACGCAGCTACATGAGCTACTGTTGATGCACAGAATTAGATTGCTTTGTGTCCTGTTAATATGCACCTGCAGGTGTAGGCTTTTTGTATGTTGGTCCATTATGCAGGTTGCTGCCATGATGATTCATTCTTTGGCAGTCGAGTGTTGTTGCAGTCTTTCAGGATCCAGAACAAGATACTTACTGGCTTCTTGGAGATTAGGCGTATCCAGTACTACTGCGACTCCTAACGCCATTGACAAGGACTACCAGTGAAACAGAAGAACACTACAACAAGGCTCACATCTGCAAGCCAAATTAAAATTGAACTGGTCATTCACCTGCTGAAGTGAAAATTCAAGGAGGGAGAGGTGAGGGATTTTCTTCATATGCTCCCAATGTTGTCATGAATTTTGGTTGCCTGCTGTTAGCTGCAGTTTCACTCTTCAGAAAAGCCTGAAAGTTGAGATTCCCAAAGACAGCACTGAGTCACAAGCTGAGCCCCCAAATCAGAGGAGCTTGGACATAACTGCTTTGAGACAAACTTATCAGAGTGACTTTGATTAACACCTGATTGTATAGCTGTACAGCAGCTGTAATAATCAGGAAGCTTCACCTAATTTAAATGGACAACCTTGCAGAGCACTTCTCTCATCATTAAAGAAAAATACGAAGAAGCTCCTGAGTACACAAACATCTTTTTCGGTTCCAGTGCAACGTTGTTTTCAATAGAAGAATCGTGACAATATTTCTAAGTCAAAGAAGAGTTATGAAACTTTATAACAGACAACTCAAGTAATCTCACCACTATCCATTATCTTTGTGACCATACCATTTTTGTAATTTCTTGAATCCTATTCTAACACTTGAGGGGCTGGGATCTGAGGTGTCGATAGTTGCAGAATATGATTGTGAATCTCATGGGATGCAGATTTCAGAGAGACTGTATTCACAACACTTCCCTGGGCTTGAAATCTCCACAGTTTTGATCTGTTCAATCTGATGAGACTGAGCAGAGAGCTGTCTGGTGCTGATGCTGTGCAGCCATTACTTGGAGCCATCTTCTTCTCTCCCACAAAGCATGACATCTTGATATTGTTTGCTAGTGATTTGTGGGAAAACATACTTCATGGAATTAACAAATGTCCTAATCTCAGGGAGAAAGCTTTGTGAGTATCCTACAAACCATCTGAAATTATATCTTAGTATTGGGTAGATATTGCTCTCCATTCTGTCACCATTGGCCTGAATGCCACAAGTCAAAGCCTGCCTCCAGGTTTCTGTATTCCTTGGGATGTTGGCAAATATTCCTAGAGCCGTCACTTGCTCCAGACTGCTCTGCATTATTGAGAACCCCTCACTGCCATTGCTGCAAAGGAGGCCATTGGACTCTGTTACCAGCCCTGTCATGTGCTGGATATTTTTGAAGAGGCTTTGAAGTGTTTTTTTTTATTCGTTCATGGGATATAGGAATCATTGGCAAGACCAGCATTTATTGCCATGCCTAATTGCCCATGAGAAGGCAGTGCTGAGCTGCCTTGAACCTCTGCAATCCATCTGATGTAGGTACGCCCACCATTACACTGCTACTCTGCTGGCATGCTTTTCATGGTAGGGTATCATTGTTGTTCAAATATTCCTCAACCAAGGTCTGGTCTCTCCTTAGTCTTCACTTAGAAATCCCTTCTCCATTTCCCACTATTGCTCTGACTTACTTGTGATGATGCATCATCCAGGGTCCAGTATACATCTGAATGAACTATATCCCCGAGTGTCTCCATCTGGGCTTGAGTGAGAGGAGGAACACCTGCTGACTATCCCTTCTGTTAAGGTCACGGTATTGGATCAGTTTTTCTGACTGCTTCTGTCCTGTAAAGAGAAGACACAGAAAAACAATGAATTTTCTGTTGGCCACTGCTTCCTTTACTGTTCTTATGTAAAGATGGTCTGAGTATTAGTATCAGATATTTTTTGATCTTTGAACATTAATACTTTTTCAACACAAACCAATTGTGGATGCAGGACATCTCATTGCCTCAGTTGAATATAATCCCAGGATCTCAATTGTCTTCTGCTAGGTTAAAGGACGCATATCTGTGGTTGCTCCTCCTGTACTTTGTTCTTCCCTTAAATTACATGCAATTTTCTGCTGTTTGAGAACAGAATGGCTGTTACTTCGAATAATATACTGAGTAATTAACAAATATTCAAGAATTCATATTACATCTCTTGAGTTCTATTTGGAAAATGGTTTTACAAAGTGCATGCTTGCATTGCAGACTCCACAGTGTTATAATGAAATTGTTCCATGGGAAACCGTCTGCACAATTCCTTTAGTTCAGAGCTATAACCTTCAGTTGGCTGCTGCACATTGACTTACATAGTCTGTAAAGTTTAGAATACAGATGAAAGACAGCTTGCTGCCGTCACAATTACATTTGCTGACCTTTTGAGTTCATTGAACGCTTTTCTGCATCAGTTAGGGAGTTGCCACACGTCTGCCACCTTCCATATGGCTTTAAAAACAAGAAATGCTGGAAATACTCAGCAGGTCTGGCAGCATCTGTGGAGAGAGAAGCAGAGTTTCAGGTCAGTGACCCTTCTTCAGAACCAGCAAATATTAGAAATGTCAAAGGTTATAAGCAAGTAAAGCGGGGGTGGGACACAAAATAACAAAGGAGAAGGTGTAAATAAGACAAGGTCACAGAATAGCTGACCAGAAGGTCGTGGAGCAAAGGCAAACAATATGTTAATGGTGTGTTGAAAGACAAAACATTAGTACAGATAGGGTGTTAATGGACTGAAAATTGAACAGCCGCAAGTACAAACATGAGAAAAAACAGTGGGTAAGCAAACTGAACAAACTAAGATGAAATAAAATAAACAAAAAAAGGGAAAAAGAAAAAAATAACTAAAAATAAAAGTAAAATGGGGGGCCCGTGTGAGAACTTTGTCCTATTTACACCTCCTCCTTTGTTATCTCTTGCCCACCCCCGCTTTAATTGCTTATAACCTTTTACATTTCTAATATTTGCTCGTTCTGAAGAAGGGTCGCTGACCTGAATGCCAGACCTGCTGAGTATTTCCAGCATTTCTTGTTTTTATTTCAGATTTCCAGCATCCGCAGTATTTTGCTTTTATTCCATATGACTTTGCCTGCTGTGCTGGCAAGTCCTTTGCCATCCACTGCTACAATTCCAACCCTCCTGTACCTGATTTTAGTTAGAATATTTGTTTATCTCTGAGAAGATCACAGCTCTTTTAATTGTTCCTGTCACAGTCTTGGCTTCACTTTGCTGCATGTTATGCTTGAAGAGTACTCCAACTTTATATCCTGCAATTGTGTGCTCAGAAGGGCTTTCTGTATCCACCCTACATATTTGTCAGGCTTCCAGATCCTAACTCGTGAATTACATCTACCGCTGTATCTCTAGGTGTCTCTAACAGACATTTCTATTTTTATCTACTGATCACACTTGCTCACTGTAATTCTTGTGCATGCTTTCTTGTTGGCTATCTTGCTCTTATCGTATGAGCAAATTTAACGAACATACGAATTAGGAGCAGAAGTAGGCTGCTTGGCCCCTCGAGCCTGCTCTGCCATTCAATAAGATCATGGCTGATCTGATTGTAACCTCGACTCCATATTCCCATCTACTCCTGATAACCTTTTGCCCTCTTTCTTATCAAGAATCTATCTGCCTCTGCCTTAAAAATATTAAAAGACTCTGCTTCCACTACCTTTTGAGGAAGAGCGTTCCAAAGACTCTCAACCCCCAGAGAAAAAAATGTCTCCTCATCTCTGTCTTAAATGGGCGACCCCTTATTTTTCAACAGTGACTCCTTGTTCTAGATTCCCCCACAAGGGGAAACATCCTTTCCACATCCGCCCTGTCAAGACCTCTCAGGATCTTGTATGTTTCACTCAAGTCACCTCTTGCTCACCGCTAAACTCCAGTGGATACCAGCCTAGCCTGTCCAACCTTTCCTCATAAGACAACCCGCCCATTCCAGGTATTCGTCTAGTAAATCTTCTCTGAAATGCTTCCAAAGCATTTACATCCATCCTTAAATAAGGAGACCAATACTGTACACAGTACTCTGGATGTGGTCTCACCACATATAACTGAAGCATAACCTCCCTACTTTTGTATTCAATTCCCCTCACAATAAACAAAATTCTATTAGCTTTGCTAATTATTAGCTGAACCTGCATACTAACCTTTTGCAATTCATGCACTCGGCCACCCAGATCCCTCTGCATCTCAGAGCTCTGCATCCTCTCACCATTTGGATAATATGCTTCTTTTACATTCTTCCTGCCAAAGTGGACAATTTCCCACTTTCCCACATTATACTCCATTTTGCCAGGTCTTTTCCCACTCACTTAACCTATCTATATCCCTTTGTAGCCTCCTTATGTTCTCATCACAAGTTACGTTCCTACCTATTTTTGTGTTATCAGCAAATTTAGGAACCATACCTTCAGTCCCTTCACCTAAATCATTTATATAAATTGTAAAAAGTTGAGGCCCCAGCACACATCCCTGTTGCACACCACTCGTTACATCTTGCCAACCAGAAAATGACCCATTTTTGCCTACTCACTGTCTCCTGTTTTTGTGGTGCCAGGATTCACGAGACATTTACAAATATTTAATACATTTTATCAAATATATTTCCAAATATTGTAAAACACTTTGAAGCAATCTAAGATGCAACGAGATATGAAGCATGTTCAAATCAGGCAGATAGCAGCATGGATTAACATTTAGGGATTCCTCTTTAGTGGATGTGAGGATTTGGTTGATTTAGGAAGAGAGGATTTGAGCCACCATTATATTATTTTAGGTTCAAGTTTATAAAATTTAGCATTTATTACCTTGCCCATTTCTCAAAGTTTGGATGTGTATTTTTGTGATGGTTCTTAAATTGCAACCCTCTGTTGGTATCTCTCCTGCATTTGTGGCCTTCCTTCCCAATTATCCAATTTTCCAACCATCCCTCCTGAAGTATTGATTTCTATTAGTTATAGCTCTCTGGATGCGAGCTGGTCTCTTCTACCTTGTTTAGGTAACCATTCTTTACATACAAGCCTAAACATTGGGTATTCTCAGATTATTTGCTGAAATTGACCTCAATTCATAATCGTATTTGTGCACTTTCCACCTTAGCAGATGAAATTTCCCCTTTTAAGCCCAGTCGATGTTGAGCTCAATTTTTCCACTTTCCCTGTTGTCCTAGATGTTAGCTAACTCAACATAGCCCAAAGATTAAAAGCAAAATACTGCAGATGCTGGAAATCTGAAATAAAAACAAAAAGTGCTGGAAATACTCAGCAGGTCTGGCAGCAACTGTGGAAAGAGAGGCAGAGTTAACGTTTCAGGTTTGAGACCTTTCATCAGAACTGGCAAAGGTTAGAAAAGAATTAGGTTTTAAGCAAGTGAAGGGGGTGGGGAGTGGGGGAGAGAACAAAGGGGAAGGTGTTTGATAGGGCAGAGGGCAGGAGAGATTAAATAACAAAACTGTCCTGGGACAAAGAGTGTGTTCATGCTAGCAGTGAAAGACAAAACATTAGTCCAGTAAGAGTGTTAATAGCAAAATAATGAGCAGCTCTGACTGCATGATAAACAGGCACATGGTTAAAAAATAAAATATAAAAAAAAAGGCAAGTCATGCTCTGAAGTTACTGAACTCAATGTTCAGTCCGTAAGGCAGTAGAGTGCTTAATCGAAACATCAGGTGCTGCTCCTCAAGCTTGCGTTGATGTTCACTGGAGCAAACCAAAAACAGAAGTGTTGGCATGAGAGCAGGGGGAATGTTGAAATGGCAAGCAACCAGAATCTCAGGGTCTTGCTTTCGGACTGAGCGGAGGTGTACCGCAAAGCGGTCAGCCAATTTGCGTTTGGTCTCCCCAATGTAGAGGAGACCGCATTGTGAGCAGCGAATACACTATTCTAAGTTGAAAGTAGTACAAGTAAATCGCTGCTTCACCTGAAAGAAGTGTCTGGGGCCTTGGGTAGTGAGGAGAGAGGAGGTAAAAGGGCAGGTATTACACCTCCTGCGATTGCTTGGGAAGGTGTCAGGGGTAATGGAGGAGTGGACCAAGGTGTTGTGGATGGAGCGATCCCTTCGGAATGTTGACAGGGCGGGCAGGGGAAAGATGCGTTTGCTGGCGGCATCACACTGGAGGTGGTTGAAATGGCGGAGGATGATCCTTTGAATGTGGAGCCTGGCGGCGTGGAAAGTGAGGACAAGGGGACCCCTGTCGTGGTTCTGGGAGGGAGGGGAAAGGGTGAGGGCAAAAGTGGAGGAAATGGGCAGGAAGGTTTAGGGCCCTGTCAACTACAGTTTGGGGGGGTGGGGTGGTGGTGGTGGGGAATAGAATAGGCTGTCCACTAATATTCATTATAAGCCTACCGACTCCCACAGCTACCTCCACTGCACTTCTTCATACCCTGCCTCTTGTAAGGACTCTATTCCATTCTCCCAGTTTTTTCATCTCCGACCATCTGCTCTGATGCAACCTTCCACAACACCGCTTCGGATATGTCTTCCTTTTTCCTCAACTGAGGGATCCCTACCCCACTGTGGTTGACAGGGCCCTCAACCTCGTCCACTTTCCACAGCACCTTCCCATGCAATTGCAGGAGTGGTAATGATGGCGAAACTGCCAGCATTTGCTGTTGAAATGATGTTGAAATCCACCGGAATTGACAGCAACTTCGGGAAATTGCACATATGGAAAATAAAGTGGAAATCTAACAGTTGCTGTCAGTGATTCTGCACTTCGGGGGGAACTATAAGAGCACTTCCAGAATGCAATCATTGGAAATTAATTGAATTGATGAGAGCCTGTACACTTAGGCTGTTAATCTCAATGTAAAAACCTGAGGAAAAAGTTACACATTGAATGAGGTATAACAGGATTTTTAACGGCGTATTAAGTTCATTATTGCTTCTAAACACCTTCAACCTGAAAAGTTAATTTTATGGTTAGCACCGCAGCCTCACAGCTCCAGTGACCCGGGTTCAGTTCTGGATACTGCCTGTGCGGAGTTTGCAAGTTCTCCCTGTGACTGCGTGAGTTTCTGCCGGGTGCTCCGGTTTCCTCCCACAGCCAAAAACTTGCAGTTTGATAGGTAAATTGGCCATTGTAAATTGCCCCTAGTGTAGGTAGGTGGTAGGAGAATGGTGGGGATGTGGTAGGGAACATGGGATTAATGTAGGATTAGTACAAATGGGTGGTTGTTGGTTGGCATGGACTCGGTGGGCTGAAGGGCCTGTTTCAGTGCCGTATCTCTAAATGAATAAATATTCGTGAAATGTTTGTTTTCTCCATAAAACAATAAAAAACTAATTTTTTAAAAGCAGTTTTTTTGTATTTTTAAAAATAGTTTGTTTATCTTTATTTTAGCTTCTACCTTAATCCAATCAATCATTTATTTCGCTACCTGAAAATTTAAATTAAAAGTGAACGATCTTATGTGCTTTTAACCCTGGTTTGCTCTGTGTGAATACTTCAATGTGATTGCATTCCTGCTGCATGCTGGCGCCAGATTTAAACTGCCATTTGGAAAGGGGAAAAGCATGCTACAGAGATAATTAAATCTTTGTGGGCAGCTGTCTTTGTGGACTGTGACAAGCACCCTTGCTGCTGACCATAAAATCCGGACCCGTGTTAAGCAAGGATAGCAAAGGAGTTTCTAAACTAGATGAATAGCTTGACTGGCTGCCAATGGTAATAACACTGCCTTCCTGTTGCAGAAATAAAAACATTGCCTTCCTATTCATAAATTAAATATAGGTACTGACAACATCTTGCATTTATCTGATGCTTTTAGGTAGAAAATATTGTGGTGCACTTTAAATAAATGAAAAAGGCAAATGGGCAGCAGTGGGAGAGTTACGGGAGATGAATGAAAACATGGTTGGATTATTAGGTATTGAGGCTTCTGAAGTCGAAGGAGAATATTGTGACAGAATGGTTTTGGAATGGAGCTCTCGAGAGGAGGGCCAAGACGGCTGAAAACTTTGAATCATAGAATCTTATGGCACAGAAAGAGGCCATTCAGCCTGTCATGCTCTTTGAAAGAGCTGTCCAGAGCCCTCAGGGTTTTTGCACTATGTGATTGAGTTGGAGTGAGCAGCTGAGGAAGGAGATTGATTAAGGAAAATCCCAAGGCTTTTTATACATATATAAAGAGCAAGAGGGTAACCAGGGAAAGGGTTGGCCCACTCAAGGACAGAGATGGGAATCTATGCGTGGAGCCAGAGGAAATGGGCGAGATGCTGAATGAGTACTTTGCATCAGTATTCACCAAGGAGAAGGACTTGGTGGATGATGAGCCTAGGGAAGGGAGTGCAGATAGTCTCAGTCATCTCATTATCAAAAAGGAGGTGGTGTTGGGTGTCTTGCAAAGCATTAATATAGATAAGTCCCCAGGGCCTGATGGGATCTACCCTAGAATACTGAGGGAGGCAAGGGAGGAAATTGCTGGGGCCTTGACACAAATCTTTGCATCCTCATTGGCTACAGGTGAGGTCCCAGAGGACTGGAGAATAGCCAATGTTGTTCCTTTGTTTAAGAAGAGTAGAAGGGTAGCAAGGATAATCCAGGAAATTATAGGTCGGTGAGCCTTACGTCAGTGGTAGGGAAATTATTAGAGAGGATTCTTCGGGACAGGATTTACTCACATTTGGAAACAAACAAACTTATTAGCGAAAGACAGCATGGTTTTGTGAAGGGGAGATCGTGTCTTACTAATTTGATTGGGTTTTTTGAGGAAGTGACGAAGATGATTGATGAAGGAAGGGCAGTGGATGTTGTCAAAGGCTTTACTAAGGTCCATATAGATAAGGTCCCTCATGGAAGACTGGTGCAAAAGGTGAAGTCACACGGGATTAGAGGTGAGCTGGCAAGATGGATACAGAACTGGTTCGGTCATAGAAAACAGAGGGTATCAGTGGATGGGTGTTTTTCTGAATGGAGGGATGTGACTAGTGGTGTTCCGCAGGGATCAGTGCTGGGACCTTTGCTGTTTGTAGTATATATAAATGATTTGGAGGAAAATGTAGCTGGTCTGATTAGTAAGTTTGTGGACGACACAAAGGTTGGTGGAGTTGCGGATAATGATGAGGATTGTCAGAGGATACAGCAGGATATAGATCGGTTGGAGACTTGGGCAGAGAAATGGCAGATGGAGTTTAATCCGGACAAATGTGAGGTAATGCATTTTGGAAAGTCTAATGCAGGTGGGAGGTGTACAGTAAATGGCAGAACCCTTAGGAGTATTGACAGGCAGTGAGATCTGGGCGTACAGGTCCACAGGTCACTGAAAGTGGCAACGCAGGTGGATAAGGTAGTCAAGAAGGCATACGGCATGCTTGCCTTCATCGGTTGGGGCATAGAGTATAAAAATTGGCAAGTCATGTTGCAGCTGTACAGAACCTTAGTTAGGCCACACTTAGAATATTGCGTGCAATTCTGGTCGCCACACTACCAGAAGGACGTGGAGGCTTTTGAGAGGGTACAAAGGAGGTTTACCAGGATGTTGCCTGGTCTGGAGGGCATTAGCTATGAGGAGAGGTTGGATAAACTCGGATTGTTTTCACTGGAACGACGGAGGTGGAGGGGCGACATGATAGAGGTTTACAAAGTTATGAGCGGCATGGACAGAGTGGATAGTCAGAAGCTTTTTCCCAGGCTGGAAGAGACAGTTACTGGGGGACATAGGTTTAAGGTGCGAGGGGCAAAGTTTAGAGGGGATGTGCGAGGAAAGTTTTTTTTACACAGAGGGTGGTGAGTGCTTGGAAGTTGCTGCCAGGGGAGGTGGTGGAAGCAGTTACGACAGTGACGTTTAAGAGACATCTTGACAAATACATGAATAGGAATGGAATAGAGGGATACGGACCCCGGAAGTGCAGAAGGTGTTAGTTTCGGCAGGCATTAAGATCGGCGCAGGCTTGGAGGGCCGAATGGCCTGTTCCTGTGCTGTACTGTTCTTTGTTCTAGTGGTTGGGATATAGTGTTTTTGGCAAGAGCCAAATAAAATGGCTCTGGCATCCCCAGTGTTCAGTTAGAGGCACTTTCACTCATCTCATGACTTGACATCCAATATGCTGCCTGACAATATAGCGATAAATAATGAGTCAAAGGTTCTAGTTCGATCTTGTCAACATGCACATGAAAACTGACCCCATACCTCTGAGGGGAAACATTTAAATCATGAAAAGGAGGGAGCCAAGAATGTAAAATTGGGGTGTATCAGAAATGACTATTGGAGGGAGTTGAGAACGGGAGATAAGGTTATATTGCTGGAGGTTCAATGGCTGCATTGAGGTAGGAATCAGTGGCGCCGCATGAAAGAATTCTCCCAAGGATGACTACATAAGAGAGGCTGTGGAGGGCAAAGGTGTGGTCAGCTTGTCGAACACCTTGGAGAGATCAAAGAGGATAAGGAACAATTGAACATCATGGTCAGATTAAAGAGGGTGTTGATTATTTTGACCAGGGCAATTTTGATTCTGTGTACACGGTGGAACCTGAAAAGAAGAGATTCAAGTTGAGATTTGTGGGAAAGCTGAGAACCTAGCTGGTAAGTAGCAGCACTTTCAATAACCTTAGAAACAACGTTGCACCTAAAGAGAGCCAGGACTGAGTTCCTTGCAGGGCTGTTTGTGAGTGCTATTGGGGCAAGGGTGTGGGAACCAGGAGGAAATATCAGAGAGGAATACCAAGGTGCACAAAATACTGGGAGAGATAGATAGCTCTAGAGTAGGGAATAGTAAGTTATTTGGTGGGGTCAGAGTAAGGGAGAAAGAAATAACGTCTGAATTGGGCTTAATGTGCATATATATGAATGCGCAGAGTGTGGTTAATAAGATTGATGAATTACAGGTGCAGATTAACATGTGGAAATATGATGTTGTGGCTATAACAGAGACCTGGCTCAAAGAAGAGCAGGACTGGATGTTAAGTATTCCTGGATACAAGGTGTTTAGGAAAGATAGAAAAGGAAGAAAAGGGGGAGGAGTGGCAGTATTGATTTAAGGAGAACATTACAGTGCGGGAGAGAGAGGATATCCCAGAAAGGTCAAGGGCAGAATCTATTTGGCTAGACCCAAGGGACAAAGAAGATGCAATTACATAATTACATTGCTTGGTATAGTCTATGGGCCACCAACTAGTGGATAGGATGAAGAGGAACAAATTTGCAAGGAAATTGCAGAGGTGCAAGAATTATAGAGTAGTTATAATGGGGGACTTTGATTATCCGAATATAGCCTGGGATAATAGTGTAAAAGAAAATTGTAGCAAAAAATGAAGGAAATAGTTGATTAAATTCGTTCGTTCATATTGATTTGTTATGTTTTATAACTTATTACAGCGTACTTCTGTTTTTTGTGTTTGATTTAATGTGCATTGTCAGTACAGTAAGCTTATGACAAGTTTTCTATTGTGTCATGTTAATGTATATGTATGTTGAGTGTGTACATATTTCTGTACATGTGTGTATTTATGTAGCTACATTGTCATATACGTACGGCTGTTTCACAATTACTTTCATGCCTTACTATGTTCATGAACTAAATAATTTAAATGCAGTATAAATTGTAAAGCATTATGATTCCATGGTTTGAAAATAATTTATTTAAGATACAAATTGAACTTTCTCTGTGGTGGGTAACTAATTTATCAAGTAAGCTGCCTTCAGAGCTTAGTTGGCGGCAAGCTGCAGAAGAGTTAAATGTTTGTTTTGCTTGAGCTTATCCAAAACTCTGTTGCCTGCTTCCTAACTTGCACTAGGTCCCATTCACCCATCACCCCTGTGATGACTGACCTACATTGGCTCCTGGTTCAATTCTAAAATTCTCCATCCTTGTTTTCAAATCCCTTGATGGCCTTGTATCCCTGCACTCTCCCCCACATCTCTGATCTCTGTAACCTTCTCCAGCTCTACAACCTGCTGAGTTCTCTGTGTTCCTTCATTTTTGGCCTCTTGTACATCCCCAATTTTAATTGCTCCACCATTGGTGGCCATGGCTTCAGATGTCTCTGACCCTTAACTCTGGAATTCCTCTCACTCTCTCTACCTCTCTGTTCTCCTTTAAGACTCTTCTTAAATCCTACCTCTTTGGCCTGTCCTAGTATTTCCTCATGTGGCTTGTTAAGTTTTGTTTGATAATGCTCCCATAAAGTGCCTTGGGAGCTTTTAGTACGTTAAAGCCACATTGCTTTATTAAAGATAGTTTGCTGACCTTTTGTCTTTTGACCAATCTTTTTGGGTGCTTAAAGCCACCAACTAAATAACCCAGTGATTGCAAGATCCAAATTATGTCATAATCCTTTCCTAATTAAATTTTGGGTTAATCCTTTGCATGTGCAAGGCAACAACATGAATTAAAATGTTTTGAATTATAGAAACATTAGTGTTTATCAATTCAGTTAAGTCCTGGACTGTAATTGGATTTGGCCCTCACTTTTAAGACTTTGAGCTTTCACTTTTCTGTCTTTACTGTTCAGCTGTACCTTTTCATTAACTGGATGTTTTGTTTCAGAATGTGGGGATTAGCACATAAAACATTAATACTTTCATAGCTTTAGAAAATCTTATTTCCATAATATTAACACCTCTTGCAACTGAATTTATAAATCCTATCTTGGCTCTTTGCAAAAGTTTAATGTGGGTTGGATATTGTATGATTTTTGCCATTAACTGCACTTTGTAGTCTATATATGAAGTGGTTGTTTTTGTCCTTGTTTATACAAGTGCATTATGGTGTATTTTCTCTTTTTGCCTCTATGAAAATGTTACAAAAGCTTTGCTGGCTTCTGCTCTGTAGTATGCAACTAAACCTGAGTGGAGATCCTTAGCCTTTCACTTGTATGAAGGGAAATCATTTTAATCACTTTAATTAGTGAAAACCTGTAAGCATGCTACTTATTAATGCTTTTCTTTGCTACAGGTTCTTCAACTAATCACAGTTAAAACTTGCCTAATTCAAAACTAAATATTTAACTATTTTTGAAGAATTTGAAAGCCAGATAACTATGTGATATGTAATTTGCATTCACTAATGCAGAGTTGATTTCATTGAACAGAATCTGATCTACTGTTAACCTCATTATTATTTACATAATTTTAAACCACGTTTCTCTGAAATAACTGGAAGGCTTGAACACATATAGGCTACGGATTGGACTGATTTTAAACGCTGTAATTGCCAATTATAATAGGATAATTGTGTTGGTTAGCACAGGGTTGTAAGTGCATGTCATTATTTGGCTTAATCTGATTAATATATTGAGCTTTTTAATCATTTTTGTGCACTTTGTCATCCCTTTTGTAACAGAACAATGACAATGAGACGGCCTTGCACTGTGCAGCACAGTATGGTCACTCAGATGTTGTAAAAGTTCTTCTTGAGGAGCTCACAGATCCTACAATGAGAAACAACAAATTTGAAACTCCACTGGACCTGGCAGCATTATATGGGAGGCTGGAGGTGGTGAAAATGCTGCTAAATGCCCACCCAAACCTACTGAGCTGCAACACCAAGAAACACACACCACTTCACTTGGCAGCAAGAAATGGGCAAAGAGCAGTAGTGCAAGTCCTTTTGGAAGCAGGAATGGATGTTAACTATCAGGTAATGGTCCGCAATACCACTGATGACTTTTTTCTGTGTTTTTACTCCAGTTTTCTCATCTTACTCCTCCGAGGTACAGCTAATAATGAGTTATGTTTTCTTTCATATTGGTAACTTACAGAAGTGGTAATTTGTCCACATAGAGTCAGAGTCATAGAGTTATACAGCACAGAAGCAGGCCTTTCGGCCCATCATGTCTGTGCCGGCCATCCGGCACCTAACTATTCTAACCCCATTTTCCAGCTCTTGGCCCGTAGCCTTGTATGTTATGGCAATTCAAGTGCTCATCTAAATAATAAAATGTTGTGAGGGTACCTGTCTCTACCACCTCTGCAGGCAGTGCGTTCCAGATTCCAACCATACTCTGAGTGAAATTTTTTTTTTCCTCAAATCTCCCCTAAACCTCCTTCCCCTTACCTTAAATCTTTGCCCCCTGGTTTGATTGACCCCTATGCTAAGGGAAAAAGTTTCTTCCTATCTAATCTGTCAGTGCCCCTCATAATTTTGTATACCTCAATCATGTTCCCCCTCAGCCTTCTCTGCTCTAAGGAAAACAATCCTAACCTTTACAGTCTCTCTTCATAGCTGAAATGCTCCAGCCTGGGCAACAGCCTCGTGAATCTCCTCTGTACCCTCTCCAGTGCAATCACATCCTTCCTATAATGTGGTGCCCAGAACTGTACACAATACTCCAGCTGTGGCCTAACTAACGTTTTATACAGCTGAGTTGAGGAGATTTATACACATGAGATGGGGCGATCATTGTCAGTGAATTGTTAGGCTGTGGATGCAAGTAAAACCTCGACTAACAGTGGCCTTGCTTGATGACCACAAAACACTGCACCAGGGCCGGTTAATAGTGATGAGAAGATGCAATTCTGTCCATTTTTATTTTTTGTTTTCTTATTTGATCACCAGGAACTGTGCAAAAGCAACTTGGTGACTACATCCAATTAGATTTCCCTGATGCCGCCTTGCCAGCATAGCTATAAGGCAAGAATTCCTCACAATTGGGTATTGAATCTATGTCCTCTTGTTTTTTGGGATCTCAAATTTCTCGAATGCACAGTGCTAGGTCATTGCTTTGCCACCTCTGGTTATTTTACCTCACCAGCTGTGGTATTGCTTATGATAAATCAGTAGATAGTAGTGTGATGTCTGATGTGTGGGAGAAAGTATGTGCTATAGGAATGACTTTTTAAATACTACGTAGCCGAACAGTTTGTTTTCTTACCAATGAGAAGGAAAGGAATGCCATGAGCAAAGGCAGAAGAGGGCATGGAGGCGAGTGGAGTGAGTCTTGCATATATTTTTAAAGGGAGTATGGTCATTGTATTGTAGGTATTTTTAAACTTGCAGGTGGGTTGCATGACTAGGTTGGGAGCTAGGACTAGATAATTTAATATAAGAAATATTGTAAAGGGGGGGATAATAAAGTTGCTTTACTTTGAAGGGAAAGGGTGGGGGAGTGGGACTCACTAAATTGGTCTTGCAGAGAGCTGGCATGAGCTCAACAGGCCGAATGGCTGCCTCCTGTGCTGTAACCATTCTGTGATACTTAGATGGAAGCAGAGTTAAAGAAACTGGCTAAACAGAGTTCGATGGTAAAAGGGCATATTTAAAGTGTAAAATGTGGATTTTTAAGGAACGTAATGGAGTCCGATTGGTGAAGGAAGCAGGCCAAAAGGAATTTGTTGGAAGATAATGGATCTAGAGCAGTGGGGCAAGTTTGAGGCAGCATAGAGGGAAACCAAACTGGGAGAAAGTGAGGATGGAGGGCAGAAGTGAAATCTGAAAAGTTGAGAAGCCAAGGAGTTAATTTTGTTTTAGTTTGAGATTGTTTTGCATTTTAAGTAGAGTATTGTGATGGTGGAGACTGGGATAGATTGCTATTTAAAACAAAGGAACTGGGAGAGCAGGAGCCAGGTTAAAGGCCTGCTAGGGTATAAAATTAAAACCCGACCTGGACTCGACCCAAACCAAACCCGACTGGAGCCCGAGTCGTTTAATTTTTTTTCATGCTCGATCCGACCCTAATATCGCTAAAATGTAATAATGCATTTATTTATAAAACACGGAGCCAGTACAGACCAGCCTGATCCGACCCAAGCCTGAATGCTGGATACAGAATATAGACCCGACCCCACCTGAACCCGACACTGACCCTCCTATTCCATGAGCCTCAATTTTGTTAACCAGCCTTTTATTTGGTACCTTATCAAAAGCTTTCTTAAAATCCATATAGACAACATCCACTGTATTACCTTCATCAACCTCTGTTACTTCATCAAAAATTCAACCAGATTAGTCAGCATGATTTTCCTTTTACAAATTCGTGCTGATTAACTTGAACCTCTCTAAATTTCTGTTGATATTTTCCCTGATTATTGTTTCTAAAACTTCACCCACCTCTGATGTTGAACTATAACTGGCCTGTAGTTGCTGGGACTGTCCTTACACCCATTCTTGAATAAGGGTGTAACATTTGCCCCTCTCCAATCCTCTGGCAGCTCCCTTGTATCCAGGGAAGCTAATGGCAGGCCCTTCTGCTATCTCCATCCCTATTTCCTTTAGCAACTTGGGATGCATGTGGGCCAGGTGATTTATCAACCCTATGCATAGCCAACTTTTTAATATCTCCCCCCTCTCAATTTTTATCCTGTACATTTCCTCTACTCCCTCTGCTTCTTCTGATATTTTGCTAGCTTCCATTTCCTTAGTGAACACTGATATAAAGTACTCATTATTAGTCTTGCCCTGTACCTCTAAGCATATATTGCCCTCTTTGTCCCTAATAGGTCCCACTCCATCTCTTACTAATCACTTGCTATTGACATGCTGATAGAAGAATTTTGTTTCCTTTTATGTTGGCTGCTATTCTATTTTCATATTCTCTCTTTGCCCGTCTTATTTTCCTCTTCACCTCGCTTCTCAACTTATTGTATATGGCCTAATCAGGACTGCCACCTCACCTCCCTTTTTTACTTCTCTGTCTTTTCTAGACACTTCATATCCTTGTATATTAAGCACCCAGTCCTCACCATTTTTAAGCCACCTTTCCATTATTGCCACTACATCATATTCCCATACTGCTATTTGTGCTTGTAGCTCACCAACCTTATTCACCTCATTTTGTGCATTTACACAAGTGCATTATAATCCTATTTTTGCATTCCTTGTAAGTCCTTCTCAGTCCACTCACATCTAATACGGAGTGACTACCTAGTACTGTCTAACATTCTCACTGTGACCCCACCTAATACTTTACTATTTCCTACTATAGAGCTATCTGTCTCTTCCAATTCTCTTTGCACTGTGGTGTTCCTCTTTTGTATTATCTGCTGGTTCCCACACTCCTGCCAAGTTAGTTTAAATCCTCCCCAATATCACTAGCAAATCGCCCCGCAAGGAAATCTGTCCCAGCTCTGTTCAGGTGCAACCCTGCCGGTCTGTATGCTATTGTCCACCCCCCCCCCCCCTCGACCGCCCATGCAGCTGAGCTAGCCGTGATGCCATGGCCTTGGCTCGGGCTGCAGTCATCAGAGGAACCATTGCTCTGCTCAGTATTCAGAACTGAATACTGGTAGGAGAGTGAGATGCACTTGGGGGTCTCCTGGCAAAGAGAGAATATGAAAATAGAATAGCAGCCAACATAAAAGGAAACCCAAATTTCTACTTGACTATCTGGCGGTCACCCATTCCCTCTCGACCTGCATATTTTTAAGCTGCGGGGTGACCATATCTATAGATGTGCTGTTCACAAAGCTCTCAACCTCATGGATGCACTGCTGTTACGCTAGCTGTTGCTTAAAACTTTTAATTTGACTGCAAAATTTGGCAACTTTTAGAAGATTGGGTGGAAGCAGTAATTAAAGTATAAATTGGCAACAATTCTTTTTTCCTTTCTCCCCTATCCCAATTTCTAGACCGAGAAGGGTAGCGCACTTCATGAGGCTGCCTTGTTTGGGAAGACTGATGTGGTCCAGATACTCCTAGCATCAGGTAAATTCTTTGATCTCTGGTTGCTTAAACCCAAGATATCAAACATAGGTTTTCTAGTCATTTGTAACTAATGTTTGGCTTTTGTATAAGTGATTTGAACAAATATATTCTCATTTATTTAATCTATTTTTATTTTACAGAGCTATTAGTCAGAACTTGGTAGTCAGATGATCACAAAATAGTTTTAGGAAAAGAGTTTTCAGCCCTTTTTTTTTCTTCCCGTTGACCAACTCTTCCATCTTACCATTATAGCATCTAGCAATTTTTTGAATAAGTTCAATGTTGCAATCTCAACCATTTTATTCCCAATATTTCAGTTTATAAATGAAACATCATGACGTCTGCGCTAAGCTAACAGCAAGTCTCATATTTATCCTGGCTGTTTGTTGATATTTCTTCACTAAATATTTTTATGATTTTTCCTTAATTCATTTGTTCCCTTTTAAGTTTGTATATTTATCCATTAGGTGGTTAATTCCTCACTTAAAATGTTACATGTACTGTCTGCATGCACATGGGTTGCAAATCTTTTGTTTATTATTCCAGATCATACTAAGATCCCTCATATCCTTAGACATTGAAAATGTAATTATATAATCCTCCCTACCATTGGGTGGTAAATTGGGCGGCCCAGCCCAAGCTGAATGAGTTCAGCTCAAGGTGCAAGACTGCACTGTAACCCAGACACAAACAAGTCACTTAGCTGTGGGTGCTGACGGCTGCTACCCAGGGAGTGCCTCACCAGACTCCTTTATTTCCCTGCCCTCCCCAAGAGGCACAACATCCTGATCCCAGGTACCTCACAATACAGTTGAAGTGACAATTTGTGCGCCATTGTTCGCCAAAATGATATGTGTTGTGTCTTGATCTAATTTTTCTAGTCTGTTAAATCAGACATGACTACACATGTACATTTTAAACATTAATTTAATCTTTATTCATGACAGACTTGAAGCGCCAATAAATTCAGCAACATAATTATAGCAGTCAGAGGACACTGCACTACATTTCTGCTATGGGGTAATCTTACTGATAGAACATAGTGATTATCTTTATTCTGGGAGCTACGTTTGCTTTGGTCTTCTGTGGAGAATTTATTGTAGTTCTATGACTAGCTGTATTCTTTTTGTATCCTTTATATCACTGCTGTGTTTCAGCCGTCTTGGAACTCCCTTTTGTTTCTCAATTTTCCCATGAAGTTAACCACATCTGTCTGAATCCTGGCAATTAACAGTGGTAAATGTCAACTACTGTTTGTCCAGCATAGTCTTTCCCTTTCTGAAGACTATTGAACTCTAGGATCCATCCCATTTACATGTCCACATTTTTCAGGGGTATTTCTATACTATCTTGTGTTTCTACAGGCTACTTTCTTAGACAGTGCAATCTGTTCAAACATTCCAAACATTGACTAGCTATTTCAAAATATTATGGCTGAAAGCTACAATATCATATTCAACTTTTATACACTACAGAATTCTCAGTTATGTTTATTTTTATGTTTCTCTGTTAAGTTGCAGTATTAAGAGGGCTGTTGGTTGAACTTGCCTGTTGCCCAGCTTGGGAGGGTCACTGGCTGCAGCTTGCAACTATTTCAGAAGTCACTTTCGTGCATTGGCTCTATTTTGTATTGGGATTTATCAACATATTGCTTGGTTCATTTGACTGACTAGAAAAATGATGTTTTGTAATTCACAGCTGAGACTTATGAAAGAGTTGTCAACATATTTAACATGTCAACATGTGCACAACAGTAAATGTAACTTATAATAGTTGACACTTTGTTTTTTGCATGGCTATCTAGATGGTTAGCACTGGTGCATAACTAAGATGTGAAGAATTCCTGATCAGATGATTGCATGTGAACAATGCTCTTTTTTTGGACAGAGATTGATGTTAATATTAAAGATATCCAAGGGAAGTCCGCTTTAGAAATTGTGCGGGAACATCCAGCTCAGAAAAGTAAAGAGATAGCAACTCTTATTCAAGGTACAGAGTCTTTGTTCTTGGTAGCATCTTAAGCTTATTACGGTCCATTTAAGAAAAACCTCCCTAACTTCATCTCCTCAAGAAACTCATCTTTTCCTTGTCGGTGAAGGGTAATTAGGGGACGGCAGATGATCTCTCTAGGCATCTGCTGTCTATGCTCTTTGGTGCTAGATGGTGTAGAAGGTTGGGTCAGGGTCATCTTGCCCTCTTGCAAATGGGTCCTGCAGTTTGATACTATTACGAAGCAATTCTCCATAATTACTGCTCTACCAGAGCAGCACTGATGGTGTATCAAAAACAGTGTATGTTAGAAACAGGTGTTTGAATTATCACTCTCTTTTACATTTTGTCATCAAGTTATACATTTTGCAGGTTGCCTTTCTATATATGAAAGAAAAAAGGCCAAATTTGTAGGTGCATCTTGTACCCCATTTACAGCATGAGTTTGCTGCCAGTGTAACTTCTGAAGTTGGTAGCAATTATGCACAGTACACTTGCAGTGTTTTGAAAGCTGGAGACAGCAGCTATCACTAAAGGAGCCTGCAAAGACAGCAGCACCTGTTTCTGAAAAACATCAATTGACAACCACCATTGCAATTCTGCAACAGTAGGCAAGCAGAATATGAGATTGCTGAGAAAAAGGCATACTGAAGCCAGGTGTACTTCCTCTTCTGCCAACTGAAAAATATAAAATGATTGTTATTCAGCTACTTTTAGTGGGCCAGTATCTGGTTGCTGCTACTCTCAAAAAAAAAACGCCGGCAGATGTTTTGAATAGTGAGGAAAGTGAAGACTGTCTTCTCATTACACCCAAAACTAATGAGGGGGAAAGCTTAAACAATAATCTCTCGGTTGCTCTGAAACATCACTGGTAACACCTAGTATTATGATGACTAATGTTTCAGGGCATTATTTATTTCGCCAGGACTGAAGCCCTGTAAAGTTCTGTGTCTCTGAGAGCAAACAGCATATTCAGGCATTTCATAGAATCATAGAATGGTTACAGCACAGAAGGAGCCATTCGGCTCATTGTGTTCATGCCAACTCACCGAGAGCAACTCACTTAATCCCACTGCCCACTTTTTCCTGTAGCACTGCAAACATTTTCTCTTCAGTTAATTATCCAATCCTCTTTTGAAGGCCTTGATTGAATCTGTCTCTGATTGAACCACACGCTCAGGCAGTGCATTCCAGATCCTAACACTTTGCTACATAAAAAGGTTTTTCTTCGTGTCACCGTTGCTTCTTTTACCAATCACTTTAAATCAGTGTCCTCTGGTTCTTGATCCTTCCGCCAACAGGAGCAATTTCTCCCTATCTACTCTGTCCAGACCCCCAAAAGGTACTTGTATCTCAGCACCAGTTAAGTTTAGTGCTCTCCTCCTTGCAGGTCTTATGGTTGTCGTGACTTTTCACCTCATCTTCCAGGTTGTATTTACTGCCAGTCCCCTTTAGGTTGCTTCTGGACTTTAAATCCCGCTGTGGCATTTCAGTTTCTGCTCCTCCTCTATGGAAATCCATCCAATAACTGGCAGGTCTCCACTGGGATCCTGCTGGTAATTGTGCATTTGGTATAATATTTTGCTAATCTAACTTGATCTGGTTTTTTGGATTCAAAACTCCTAAGTTGCCTCTGGAATCTTGTATTTCTGAAATATTTCTGCCACTAGAATGACAAATGCAGCGTAGTTTTTAAAAAAAGAAATTTTAATTTGCTATAGCTTTAAATTAAATTCAAGCAAAAATTAGGTTGATAGTATTGCACAGGTTTGTATTGGGTGGTGATGGTGTTATCATTGTTTAACGATTCTTGGACGAGAGACTAGTCAGTGCTTCCTTTAGTGCTCCTGTTTCATCATTCTCTGTGCAGATCATATGGCAGGGAAAGATATCTCGATGAATACAGAAAATACAGTTTCAGTGTCCAAAACAACCCCGTTTTCTGTTTCTGAGCCTGGTAACCAAAAGTCGAAGGGTAAGGACAACTGTATTTGTTAAACTTAATATCAAGTACTACTTATGCCTTTGATTAAATTACTTTTAATGAACATTTCACTTTGATAAATTAATATATGCATAATGATTACTTTTCCATCCCAGTTTCTATTTTCTTGGTGACAGGAGCAACTGTACAAAACAAATCTGTGTACTGTTATTTCTTTATTAGGCAATTATAGAGGAAGTAAAGTAAAAGGTAACTAGAAGGACTTGGATCATTTGCTATTAGTATAATTATTTTTAAAAATACTATATGCTTTTGGCTCTTTAAGTGATTATAGATAATTGTACTGTATGTAATTGTAAAGTATGGCACGAGCCATAAAGAGTCTGGATGTCACCAGGGTCAGTGCCTGTTCTATGCTGAGTTAGATGATTTCAGCTGAAGCAGCAGTGGCAATAGTTGTATCTGAACTAGAGATTAGAGGAAAGAAATCAGACTTCAGTCACCTGTGCTGAAAACTAAGTGTATGTAGGACTATTGGACTTGGCAGTAATACAACCCTCTAACATCAAAAAGTCTGGTGACATTTAGGTTCACACATGAAGACTGAGCACTTGGGTGAGGAACCAGAGGGCTACTGAAGCAGAGGGACTTGTATGCCAGCATCTGTTCAAGAAAATTGGGTGGAGGAGGGGTGGGAATAAATATTGTAAATACATGTTTAGTAGTTTTGAAAACTGGTAGTATCAAGAAATGGTGAAGTCAAGGGAAAGAAAACATAATTTGATGAAAACGTTTGAAAGGCCAGTACAGCCATTAGCTTCCCTTTGTATGAAAAGTTGTTCTATTCCATTAAGAAGATAAATAAAATAAAAATATAAAATGAAATACTGTTCTCGGTACCGTGCTTATTTTTAATCGAGCATTTTGTTAATTAACACAATAGTTAATTACTGCTCCTTGATCTATTTCATTCTGTTTTATATTTTTTGAATTAGAATTAGAGATTTAAATGACAAATTGTAAAATATTATTGCATTTGAAACTCACAATACTCAAAATGAGTAAAATTACTAACAAGAAGCCTAGTTATGACTAATACTGTATTCAGAGAAAATAAGACAAAGTTAGCATGCATTTAATGAATAAGGCTGCAGTAGCTGTTATATCGCTTTGTCCTTTTGATGAAAGCTGTTGATGAAAAGCAAATAGTTGTTTACTATGGTCTTCAGTTGGTCGAGTGTTTAACCTTCACTTCTTTTAAAGGCAGATTATGACTGTCTAGATGAATTTGACTGGGTATGCAGCTCATCTTATTTCTGTTCTTTCCTACAACTTGAAGGTGAGGAACAAATGGAATTAACCAAGCTTATTACAGAATTTGAAAGCCAGCCAGAAGAGGAATGTCCATATGAGGCCTTGTGCAATGCAACATCGCACTCTATAGAAAGTTTGAAAGTGTCTGACAAAGAGACAAGTTCAAGCCAGGAATTAATCGAGGTCAGTACTAAAAGAATTAGCAATTTAAAATCGTGTTGCGTGTAAGTAAATATCTTACTGGTTTATGCTGCACGTGTGGAGTTAATGTGTTTCCAGCATCCCCTCTGTCCATCTGGTAATACTTCTGTGGCTGTCTAATTGGTAATCTTCAAGAATCAAAACATTTACTGCTACAAATATGAAGTAAAATGTTATGAAGAAATGTGTGTTTGGCAGAAATAAAATGCATAACTTTTTAACTTCCTTTAAAATACTTGCGTAATTGTGAGTTACTAGTTGCTTAGTGTACTGTTCCACATGTTGCAATTGTATGTTTCCAGTGACATCAGTTTGATTATTTCACGTTGACTGGTAGGCTGTTAGTAAAATACTATCCGTTAAATAGCTTGTTAAATATAGTTAAATAACTTCTTTGTCTCATGCAAAACTTTATTTGCTTTTGAAATGGAATTTCTATTTTAATGCTGTGATATGAATGCACAGAAATTGCTTGGGTATTACTGGTATTCATGCATCCAACTTAGTATTTGTCTTTTAGTTTCTTGAACAAACGTTCTTTTCACTTTGTTTTGGCAGGATGTAGGGCAGGATTATCATGTTAATGTCTTAGAATAGCCTAAGCAGTTGTCATAGTGATGGCAGTAGTTAAGCATTACCAAGGGGTTGATATAATGAAAGTCTTATATAGTCTTAGTAATATCTGAAACATTTCAAACTGTGACTGTTGCTTAGAAGCAGGTCACACACTTTTGAAGCATTGGGGCAGTTGCTAAAACAAACCTGGGGAACCTTCCATGATGCCACTATATTGCACCAGCGTTTATTATTAATTTATGCTGGTTATTTTGCATTATCTTGCAAACTGGAAATGCCTAAAAAAGTAGTATTTTTCAACCTTGACTGTGGAAGTTCTCCTGCAAGTATTAGCTCCAAATGACTACGTAGGTTATATTGCATGGAAGCAGGCCATGTGGTCCAAGCAGTCCATGCCAGCATTTATGCTCGAGCCTCCTCCTCTAAATCTATCATCATAACCCTCTATTTCCTTCTCCTTCATATGCTTATCTAGCTTCCTCTTTAAATGCATCTATATTATTTGCATAACCACTCCCTGTGGTAGTGAGTTCCACATTCTCACCACTCTTTGGGTATAAAGGTTTCTTCTGAATTCCCTATTCAATTTCTCTGTGACTGTCTGATATTGATGCCCTCTGGTTATGCTGTTGCCCACAAGTGGAAACATTGAGTGTATCCACCCTATCAAAACCTTTCATAATTTTAAAACACCACAGCCTGTTTATCCTTTCCTGATATGTATACCCGTGAATTTCTGGTATCATACTTGTAAATTTTCTCTGCACCCTCTCCGATGCCACCATATCTTTACTGTAATGTGGCAACTAGAACAGCACGCAGTACTCAAGTGTGGTCTAACCAAGGTTCGATGCAGTTTTAGCATAACTTCCCTACTTTTCATTTCTATCTCCCTAGAAATAAAGCCTAATACTTGGTTTGCTTTTTCTATGCCCTTGCTAACCTGTAGCACAATTTTTGATTGGTGTATTAGTACTCTGAGATCCCTTTGTTCTTCCACCCCACCTAGACTCAGACCTTCCAAGTAATAAGTGAACCTTCCTATTCTTCGTACCAAAACATAATACCTCACGTTTATCTGTGTTGAACTTCATTTACCAATTATTCGCCCATTCTACATTTGAACTACCCAAAGGAAAACAATGCATTGCAAGAAGTGTTATCATTTGATTACAACAGCAAATATAGATATGACATTAACAAGTACGCAAAATGTGTTGAATGCAAACTTTAGCAGACATTGCATTTGCAGCATGCTAGGTAGCAAGAAATTTGACTCATTAGCTCCCTTTTTAGTGCACTGTGTGCCCTTAGAGCTCCAGATGGCATATGCGATACATGTGCACTTGGGCGAATTGCCAGATGCCAAATTAGTGATGGAATTGGCACCCATGCAGTCAATATCTGCCAGAAGTATGCAATGCAGGCAGATCAGTGCCTAACACTGATTTAACACCAGTGGTGCCATTTTGGAGCATAGTGTATCAACTAATGCCCTTTCTTAACCTTGCGTATCTATACATGACTTCAACAACAGAAAGGTCCACCCTCCCCACCAGCGCTATTTAAAGGGATCATCAACTACTTAAAGGTTAAATTACTGGTTGATTTCTTTTGGCTGTTACTGTGATTCTACAGGTGCTTGTTGCTTTCCATAGTTGTTTCAAGTTGGAAAACTCCATAGGGACTGGTGTGGCAGGAGCTGAAGGAAATTTTGCTGACTTCAAGGCTTTTGCATAAACCAGTTGTTCCGGACATGGTTACACTAGTATACATTCCCCTTGGGATAGAGCATGACGTGGAAAGTGTACAGAGCATGTAGAACAGGATTAGTGTCTGAAAGGTGGGAGGAGGAGAGGGCTCTTAGCAGGAGGCCATATCCACCCAGGGTGTTCAGGGAGTAATTTTCTTAACTGAGCCTCAGCAAGGAACAGTGTGTGAGACGTCTGTGCTTCAGTAAGGAGTTCCACATTAAATTTGCCACCTGCTGCAGCCACAACTCCACAAACTCGGAGCAGGGCAAGGACCATATTGCCAATGGCTTTAAAGGTGACCGTGATGATGAAGTTCTGTGTGTCTGGTTCCTTCCAGACTGGACCTGGAAATATTTACAACATCTTGTAGTTTGCCATCCACTGATGCATTAAGGAGGTCTCATCTATTAGCCTTGTGTGCACTTCATCTACACCTCTGACAAGTAGGATGAGCAAATTGTCTGTGTAACTTTTTAAGACAATTTGTTTTTTTTTGATTCTTATCACCTGATGCCTTTAATGCTGGTCTAACACTCTGAAAAATCAGTTTTTGTTAAGGGGATACGATAGTGTTCTGACTGGGTAAACCATCTATCTACTGGCTTTCCAAAAATAATTGCCATATCATGCTTCACGTCAAGTTTCATTTGTGCCTTTTTCAGAGAAGGTTTACTTATCAGCATAGGTATCTAACTGGAGACTGCATCAGTACTGATAAAATGACTTACACCCGCTGTTTTACATGGAATTACAACTCTCTTTAGTGACATCAAAGTGTTGCCATCATCAAACCTAAAGCAAGTAGTACTTTTATATCCCTTAACCTTATGTTGATCCTCACAACTTAGTGAATCAAGATAACATTTTAGCCAATATGTTCCAGATACTGTTGAAGTGCAAGCACAGTACTGCACAGTTAAAGGGGTCGATGACTAACACGTTCATCACAGGACTAAAACTCCTTGTGACCAGTATAAATTATTTGGATTCTTCATTATCTTTATTTTATGTATTTATTTAGAGTTACAGCACTGAAACAGGCCCTTCGGCCCACCGAGTCTGTGCTGACCAACAACCACCCATTTATACTAATCCTACATTAACCCCATATTCTCTACCACATCCCCACCATTCTCCTACCACCTACCTATACTCGGGGCAATTTACAATGGCCAATTTACCTATCAACCTGCAAGTCTTTGGAGGTGGGAGGAAACCCACGTAGACACAGGGAGAACTTGCAAACTCCGTACAGGCAGTACCCAGAATCGAACCCGGGTCGCTGAAGCTGTGAGGCTGCGGTGCTAACCACTGTGCCGCCCATCCTCTTCCTCAGATATCTCTGTCATATGTCATTTCGAGCACCCTGCCTCCCCTCTTTGGGAAGTTCACTGCATACTGATACTTTGAGTCACACCTAAAGCACCTATTAACTGTTCCTTGGGCATTCCTGGGATTCATTCACCTATTATTGCTATTCTGATTTTGTCTTCTGTAATAGTCAGACCTGCTAAAGGTGCTTTAATCCTCATTCTGCCTGCCTTTAATCCTTTCATTGTATTGATGCCTGCATCCAGTATCTAGATTATTTTGAAATCTGGCAATCATTTTCTCCTCTATTCTTTGCATCACCACTGAGTGTCCCATGAAGGAAATGACTGTTCCCGCAGGAATTTTTTTTCAAGGCAATAGATATCTGATCCAACAGGGTCTCCCTCTCTGAGAACCGAACTCTAGTTAGAACCAGTATTTTGTCCGTATGATACCTTCGCACAATTCAGCAATTTAAATGCTGGAACTGATCCAGGGACCCCTAATTGAATTTTGTCACTCTTTTATACAAACTGTTAAAGTCCATGATATATTCTTCCATGGAATGGTCACCTGTTTTCCGAACTCAAAGTCTGTCCATGTCTCACAGGCATTTAACAGATCATCTTTAGAATTAGAATTAGAACATTCATCGAAGAACGCCAATAGAAGGTCCAAAACTTCACCATTATCCAACTGGCAGGCATCCATCTCACAAAATACTTGACTTCTAATCTTGCTTCTTGTAGGAATCTACAACGCAAGACCATATCTGGTTTCCTCTTTGGCAAAGACGTAACCCTTGTCCACATATCTGCTTTATTCTTCTACTGGTTATATAGCTCAGACTCCAAGAACTTTGGAAAGTAATCATACTCTGCCAATTTACACTTAATTTCTGCCATTTTTTGCAATGGCCATTCGCATTTTATTTTTCGTTCTTAAGTTTTTTTTTTAGTTCCCAACCTTTACCTTTAGGCAACTGTCTTCTGCAACCATATTATACTCCAGGAAGCCTTTTGATAGAGGATAGAACTGGAGCCGATCGTTACATACTTGCTTTTATTAACAGCGTTTCACATTACAAGCATGCACCTCCTAACCGAACAACAGTTTTAGTCTGCATCTATAGGGCTACAAATAAATCTCCAGTTAATATCCACCACCTGCATGCAATTAATATTCAGTTAACATTGCTCATGCATGCATCCAGTGAAAAGTGCGATTAGTGCTGGCTCCACACAGGAGTCATTGAAGTGAGCAGGCAGCACAAAGTCGTTGTGCTTCCTGCTTTACACTGAATGGCGCAGGTTAATTGAGCATTGTGATCCTGTTTTCAGGGGCTATCCAATTTAAACCCTAATATATCTAACCCCAGGTAGACAGAAATCAAAAACTTTGCAGACCTAGTTTGGGATTCAATGCTTCAGACAGATGATTCTCATTAAGCCAGGATAATGGTTATTTTTTTGAAAGCCTATCAATCATAAGCTGCAGTTGATAACCTTTGCTTTAAGATTCAGCATAAATGCTGAGTTTGATTAGACAATAAGAATAAAAATTGTTCTAAAATCCTACGGAAGCAGTTATGGAAGCGGTTTTTCATTTCTATATTTGGAACTGATCTAATGATGCGATTAACAGTCATCAGCACAATATCTGGGCTGCATGCTTTGCTTAAATAGGGCATTTTCAGCACTGCATACTTGAAAAAGTGTTGACAAATCTCAGCAGTTTGAATATATGAAGACTAATTTCTCTGGAGCAAGAAGCTATTTCCAATATAATTCATATTTATAGAAGCAGACATATGTTTCCGTTTAAATTTGATATAGTTGCCACTGTGATAGAATTATGCACTTATTCTTTGTTATCCAGCATGTGCCAGACCTGAAAGATGCCGGATAATTGAAAATTCTAGTTAATCGAGTTGTACTACCATGGCAATACATTACACAGTTGTAATTTTAAGGGAAATGATTACATACAGAGTACAAGAAGATGTACAATACAGAATTCTTGAGGCAGTAAAGATGCATAGAATTCTTGAGGTTCAGTAAACTTAATGTATAAATTACACTAAAGCACTATACTTACATCTTACAGTTCGTCAAGGTCATCAGCTTGAAGTTCAAGTTGATGATGTAGAAGGTGATGGGACAGATACTGTGCTGAGCCTATGGCAAGCCCTGGAAGCTTATTTGAAAAGATTTTGGATATCAGTTTGCCTACTTGCCTCCTGCGTTTTTTTGCATGAAAGTAGAGTGCAAAATATGTCGCTGCATAATTTCTTGTGCAGAATAACAAGTTTCCCTTTCAGCAAATGCTGAAGCAGCATGAGCCCAAGTTAGTTTCTGTTCCACACTAAAATCGTCTTCTGTCGAGTCTTTTTCAGTTTCCTTAGACTTTTCAGGATTCAGGACACACTCTCTATTATTTCTGCAGCACTAACAACATGTGTCACTTCAACCTCCTTGTCAGCTTCAACCCAATCTTCTATATCATTTTCATGAAGCTGGTAGATTGAGTTTGTAGAAGGAACATTCTTCATGTCAAGAATTTGTGATTTTTTTTATGGAGAGCATTGACGCCTTCAAATTCCTTTTCATCAGAAGACATTTATGCAAACATAACATTGGGCCACAATTTTCTCCAAGTCCGCCTTAATGTTTCACCTTTAACCGAATTCGATGCACAAGCTGCATTGAATTTTGCATCTTTAATTTTTTTTTGTTCTTTCATGGGATGTGGGCATCGCTGGCAAGGTCAGCATTTCATGCCCGTCCCTTATTGCTCTTGAGAAGGTGGTGGTGAGCTGCCTTCTTGAACAGCTGCAGTTCATCTGGTGCGGGTACAGACACTGTGCTGTTAGCGAGGGAATTCCAGGATTTTGATCCAGCAACCATGAAGGAATGACAATATATTTCCATGTGTGTGTGTTGTGTGACTTGGAGGGGAACTTGCAGGTGATGGTGTTCTGATGTGCCTGCTGTCCTTGTCCTTTTAGGTGGAAACGGTCACTGGTTTGGATGGTGCTGTCGAAGGAGGCATGTTGAATTGCTGCAGTGCATCTTGTATATGGTACACACTGCTGCCACTGTGCATCGGTGGTGGAGAGGGTGAATATTGAAGGTAGTGGTTAGGGTGCCAATCAAGTGGGCTGCTTTTGTCCTGGATGTTGTCGAGCTTCCTGAGTGTTGTTGGAGCTGCACTCATCCAGGCAAGTGGAGAATATTCCATCACACTTCTGACTTGTGCCTTGTAGATGGTGGACAGACTTTGGAGAGTCAGGAGGTGAGTTACTCGCCACAGAATTCCCAAGTCTCTGACTTGCTCTTGTAGCCACAGTATTCATATGGCTGTTCAGTTTGGTTTCTGGTCAATGGTAACCCCCAGGATGTTGATAGTGGGGGATACAGCGATGGTCATGCCATTCAATGTCAAGGGAGATGGTTGGATTCTTCCTTATTGGAGATGGTCATTGCCTGGCACTTGTGTGGTGCGAATGTTACACACATTAATATTATAATTTGGTTGAAAGTTTTAGATTGTGCGTTCATGATTGATTAACTTGCTTAGGAAATCTCTCCTGTAAAAACATTTAATGTTCTGGATGACGTCCTGGTCTATTAGTTGAATCAATGAGGTAACATTGGCAGGCAGGAAGATAGTAAAAGTATTACCGGGCACTACTCCGATTCATGAGGGTGAGCTTAACAATTGTCTAATAAAAGAATATGTTTTATTATTGCTATCTTCAGGTTTTCTTATTTTTCTAAAATGTTCTTTCACTGCAGGTACAAAAACATAGTGAAACCAATCATAAAAAATTTCTTTGTCCACCAGTGCATTACTTGAAGCTTTATAATCAACAGGTAAATGCTTTACACCTATAAATGCTGAAGGAGGATTATGTTTAATAATTGCTAAAAGCTTTACTTGGTGTGTTCCCGCGGCATTAGCATATGCAAGCACAATTATTGTCTTTATTTTGCTTAAAAGCTGCAGCACTAGATTCACTCACACCAGCTTGGGTAGAATTAAGTAAACAGTGCCAAGATAGGCCTGTTTCATCTGTGTTATAAATTTGTCCTGGAGATAGATCATATTCAACAATTAATTTGTCAGCTGATTTTTGTTCACCAGTTACATCTAGCCTTCTTATGCCATCTCGCCATTTAAAGCAAGAAAGCCATCCCATTGGAAAATGGACATGGTTCAGTCAATTCCATTTGCTTATAAAAGTCTTTTGCCTTTGCAATGCGCATTGGGCTTGAGACTGGAGCATCCTTGGATTGTTTCAACGAAAACCGTTCATAGGATATGCTGCCTATCTGCTCTAATTTAGGTTTATGTAGCGTACGATGTTATTCGTCTCAAAACTAGCAAAGAACTGCAACAACGGTTCTTTTAGATCCTTGATGTCGCGTATAATTGACAAACCAACATTCATTCATCAGGACGTTAGGATTTTCACCTTTTTCAAGACCACTGCAAATGTCTATTTCCTGGTTTATCATCAACACAACCTTTTTCCGTTTTTCTCCTATTCCTGTCAATGGGTTATTGGATGCCATAATGGGTGGATGGTGAGATAAATCACGATATAAGCACAGCGACGCACCAATACTCTCATCACAATGGCGGATGGAAACAAAGTGGACTACTGGCTAAGAAATAGGGACAGGAATAGGCCATTTGGCCCCTCAAGCTTGCTCTGCTGTTCAATGAGATCATGGCTGACCTACTTCAGCTACACCATCCCTCACTATCCCCATATCCCTTTATTCACTTAGTATCTAAAAATCTATTGATCGCTGACATGAATATACTAAATGAATGACTAAACATCCACTGTTCTATAGAGGTAAAAAATTTCAGAAGTTCATAGCTTTTGAGTGAAGAATTGTCTCCTCATCTCAGTCCTAAATGTTCATAAGAATATAAAATAAAGGGTACAATTCTAAAGGGGGTGCAGGAGCAGATGGGCCTTGGTGTTTATGTGCATAAGTCATTGAAGGTGGCAGGGCAGGTTGAGAGAGTGCTTAATTAAGCATAAAGTATCCTGGGCTTTATTAATCGGGGCATAGAGTACAAGAGCAAGGAAGTTATGTTGGACTTGTATAAGACACTAGTTTGGCTTCAGCTGGAGTATTGCGTCCAGTTCTGGGCACCACACTTTAGGAAGGACGTGAGGACATTGGACAGAGTACAGAAAAGATTCACAAGAATGATTCCAGGGATGACGACCTTCAGTTCTGAAGATAGATTGGAGACGTTAGGGCTGTTTTCCTTGGAGAAGAGAAGGCTGAAAGGTGATTTGATAGAGCTATTCAAAATCACGAGGGGTCTGGACAGAGTAGATAGAGAGAAACTGTTTGCACTTACGAAAGGATCGAGAACAAGAGGGCACAGATTTAAAGTATTTGGTAAGAGAAGCAAAAGTGACATGAGGAAAACTTTTTCACACAGTGAATGGTTAAGGTCTCGAATGCACTGCCTGAGAACTTGGTGGAGGCGGGTTCGACTGACGCATTCAAAAGGGAATTAGAGAGTTATATGAGAAGGAAGGATATGCTGGGTTACAGGGAGAAAGCGGGGAAATGGAACTGAGTAAATTCTTTCGGAGAGCTGATGTGGACATGATGGGTTTCCTTCTGTACTGTAACAATTCTGTGATTATGCAAAATATGAATTTTAAATTTGAATTTTTTGAGCAATGAACTTAAAAGGTTGAAATGAATGCACTTGAGTTATGATCCATGGAATATCTCAATATATTTAAAGTTGTGGCTTTGGCCTGGCTTCTCACGTCAAATTGTATTGAAAATCTTCGTCTATCTAAGTAATTTTGTGTTTGTTTTCTGCAGCAGCACCTGCTCCTGCCTGGTCTGCTCCCTGGAATGCTCCAAGTCTTTCCCAGCAATTGGACATTCAGTGTTTTGCCTATAAATTAACCTGTCCAATCCATACAAACACTGTGAAGGCCCCACATTAATGCCCAGCATCTGTGCGCAGATTTCTATTGATAGATCCGCTAATGAGATTGTGTCACTGCAACTTGACCTTTTTTACGCAACTGAGCCTACCAAATATTAAGCTGATGAACCCACCTGTCTAGAAAGGGATAGTGCTGTCTATTCCAACTTATACTGATTACTTTATGTGCTATTAGAGAGGCAACAGACAAGTTTTGGGCAGTATGTCTACCACAGCACTTATTATGCAAGCAAGGCTAATGTAAACATTGGGAGCGCACAGTCCAGCTGAAGAGCCCAGGGGAACAAAACTGAATAAAGAACAGAAATTTTGATATGTGGACGAAACATTGTATCAAAGCTTTTTGCGTGCTCTTTGATATGTTGAGACTATTATGTAGATATGAATGAATTTTTTCAAAATTCTTTGAAAGGGAACTAGAATTTCAAAGCTTATTTCAATATGTGGGTACATGGTTTTATCTTTATAAAGGGCATTTCATTTGTTCGTCATTGATTCAGTTACTATTATATTTTGATGAAACGCTTGACTTGATTTGTTCCTTGAGATTGCTTCTGAAATGGGTGTGGCAGCTCCAATACACCAGTTTTTATCCACACAAAAGTTCCCACTTGGCTGGGCTGAAAAATTAGTTGGCCTCAACTTGATAATAGTTCATAAACTTTGTTCTGAAGCCTGTAGTTGATTGTTTCTGTCACAAGCGTTGCATGGCATACAGACCATCAAGCTATATATACATGAATTATTTTTGGCTCACTTGAGTTTGTTGTCAGACAGAGTTTTGCATAAGCAACATTACTGAGTATGGATCGGTGGTCAGGTTCTGGGAAAAAGGCTTGTGGTTTCTTGTCTCTTTACTAGTTGATGTATAATAGAGATAAGAGTATCTGAAATATATCTCTGAAAAATATTTGCTCACTGTTATTTCTTCAATCTAGCAAAATAATGGATTAAGGGCTTTAAAAAGTAAACTCTATTCTGGACTTGTACACAATTTGGTTCACTAGATTGAATTTGGTGTTGGGTTTCCATAGCCCCAGAAATTACAAAATAAATTTTTGATCGTTAAGGTTCACAGAAGTTAAACATTTATCACATGTAAAAGCATTATACAAACTGAATATTGTATAAAACATTTCAAAACCAAATCTCTTTTGCAACTTTTGTTTGAAATTCAGAAATTAACAATAGTTCTTAGTAATTCAGTATGTTATCTACACAACTCTCCTGTTGCCTGATGCAATACAGTGAACCTGAAGGTCCAGCAGAGGGTGCTGTAACCTTGAATATAGATCAGATGCAGGCAATCCAATATCAGACAGATTTCAATTATGAATGACCTGGGTGAAAATTCACATTTGTACTATAGTAGTTTTAATTTTATGGTAAAGTAAGATTCTGAATCCTCATCATCTGCTATACAAGTCAGCCGTAGGGTATGCTGGTACCATATTACTAGGGAAAATAACCATGGAGCCACCTACCCTTGAAGACTTTGAGATGTCAGTGATGTGACATTGGGGCATCATTTCATTTCTCTGCAGTATGAAGGAAGTGTTGCCATTAAAGGAGTTCAGTTCATTTTCCATTAAGTGAAGCTTTGTTTTGTTTTGGTCATTTACATAAATTCAGGAAATTCTGAACAATTGCAATTGTAAAAAGCTAGTTGGTAAAAGTGTGCTTGTTGGTTGCTGTCACTGTATTACATTATTCAACCATACTTAAACACCATTGCAAACGATATTGATCTGGATTGGGGAGTTGACTATATTGAAGATTTAATACGGATTAATCGGAGATGATGTTTTGTACTTTGGATTATCTAATACAGTGGAGATTTTATTCCTTTCTGTTTTGAATCCATCCTTAAGACGGAGCTGGGTGACTGAAATTTGTGTGCATGCCATTGTTGGGTATTTTTCAGTGAACTAGTCATCCAGAGGCCCAGGTCAACGCCCTCGGGACCTGGGTTCAAATCCCACCATAGCAGTTGGTAGAATTTAAATTCAATTAATTAATAAACTCAATCAATTGATCAAAAAATCTGGATTTGAAAGCTACTCTCAGTAATGGTGCCTTGAAGTGATCATCGATTGTTGTAAAAACCCATCTAGTTCACTAATGTCCTTTAGGGAAGGGAAAATGCCGTCCTTACCTGCTCTGGCTTGCATGTGATTCCAGACCCACAGCAATTCGGTGACTCTTAACTGCTCTCTGAAATGGCCTCACAAGCTGTTCAGTTGTCAAGGGCAATTAGGGATGGGCAACAAATGCTGGCCTTGCTCACGATGCCCACATCCCCTGAAAGAATAATAAATTGACACTGATGGTAGCAGGATAGATCAAGTTAGTTTTTTTCCCCGAGTTGAGAGTATTTTTCAGACGCATGGTGTAACTGAACATAATACATTTTGGTACATAGTAAAAATAGCATCAATGAAGGAAAACCACTGAGGACTTTGTTGTTATGGCTGATTTGTCACATGTGATTGGTTCCAGAGAGAATTAGCTCAGAGGTAGATATCCTTGGGGAAAAGTGATTTAGCCAACTGCAAAATACTTGGAACTTGCATTGAATGACTTTCCAATTGAACGTTTATGCATCTTGCCTTGAATGAGATCTGTTCACTTGAGGGGATATTGTATTATTAGACTGTATATACCAAAGGGAATTCTTGGAATTAAAAAAAAACGCATTTATGCTAGAAAGCCTATGAGGCACAGAAGTACTTCTGTATGGCCCTAGATGTTTGTTTGTGTTTCCTCAGAGATCCAGAGATGGAAATTAAGCAACTGCTACTCTAGATTGTTACGACTGAGGTGGAAGGAGTGCACTGTCTTTTCCAGTTCAACTTCTCCGCAGGTCACGACATATATTTCAATTTTTACCCAGTTACCGATACAGGCAATCATATATTCTACTGTTTATCCCCAAATAAAATACACCAACCAGGTTTCTTTAATAAACAAGAAAATTATCAGTTTATTATAAAACAAGACTTATCCAATAATGAAGCAAAGCATTAACACACAGAATGAAATATGAAAGTTCCCTTTTCACCTTAGCCCCTTACACACACACACCACACAGTTAACTGTAAAATAAAGAAATTTTCTCTGCATACCTCTTTCACAAAAAAAACGGAAAAAAGAATAGTTTGGCCAAATACTTAATTCTTGAAGAAAACGGAAGAGATATGGTGTGTTCCAAAATAGCATACTGTCTGGCATCCGTGTACACGTAGACGGGTCACTGGAATCTTTTCTGGAGCAGTTCTTTTCTGGCAGTGTCTAGAATTAATCTGACAAGCTTTCCAGGAGCTCCTCAGGAGAAATACGGCATTTCACAGAGACAAGAGGAAGGAGGCAAGCTGGGTGTTTCTCTCTTGGCAGATGATCTCCAACTACTTTCAAACACTGTCCACACCCCAACTGAACCAAAACAATATCTCAGAATCGAAACCAAACAGCAAAACCGAACCTCCTGACGCTTATAAATCATGACATGTCACTCCTCTGGAAGCATCTCTCCTAAGTCACCAAGGTTTCTGTTGTTTATTGAACTTAAGGCATGTGACTTCCAGTAAAGGTTGTTTGCAAACAAGACCTTAAGTGTCCTTCTGGCGACCTCCTTTTTAAAAAAAAACAAGTCCAACATCTATGGAATTAATTCTGGTCTCCAATGAATCCATCTCCACAATTTTAACACACGAATCCTCAAAATAAAATAGAAGCACCTTCATAACCAGATGTAGAAGAGTGTTGATGCCATGAATTCATTGTCCCAGAAGCGCTTGATTTGGTGGGTTGGGGGACCAGGAGGCAATGTAGGTCAGCAAAGATGGGTGACGGGTCAGTGAGACCTGGTACAGGATCAGATATGCGTGATAGAATTTTGGATGAACTGAAGTTGATTGAGGATGCAGGATGAGACACCAGTCAGGAGAACATTGGAATTGCCAAATCTGGACATGACAAAGGCATGGTTGAACATTTCAGTGGCAGATGAAGCACAGGTGGAGGCAGGTGATGTTACGGAGGTGGGAATAGGCAGTCTTTGTGAGCTTGGGATTGGAGAATGAGCTTTTATCCAGTAGGATGCTGTGAACAATCTGTTTGAACCTGATATAGTGGCCAGGGAGAGTGATGGAAATGATGGCGAGAGTGGGTGGATTGCTCAAAGATGATGACCTTAATGGTGATTAGCTAGGGGAAATTATGGATCATCCAAGACTACAGTGGAAGGGTAGGCCTGGGTATTGTCAGCATACTTATGGAAGCTGGTGCCATGTTTACGTGATCTTTTGCCAAGGGCCAGCATATAGATGAGGATACACTAGCAGTTTTTTTTGATAAGTAAGGCCTCGCTCATGGTCCAGAGCTTCCCTGTTCTGATCGGTATCGAGATAATTTGTCTTGCCCATTGTTACGACCAGGTGAGGAAGGGATCTCAGGTTCCCCTTTGACCCCTTCTCTGGTTTGACTGCAACAGGGTTTTTTAAAACAGAGTGATTCTATTTACCATTGGCTGACCGGACCGAAGGGGGTTTCGTTTAGGAATCCTCCCGGACCTCTTTTAACCTGTCCTCACAGTCCTTTTCGTTCCCTTCCTCCCTAAGGGTCTGCCAGACCTGTGCTTGTCGGCCCCCTTTTGTTCTCAGCAGGGGTCCCTCACAATTTCCCAAACGCCAGTACAGGAATTAGGGGTGTAGGTTTTACTGCATGATGGGGCTTCCTCACAACCTGGCACATGTGGCAAGTTTTTCAGTACTCCACTACATTTTTGTGGAGTTTTGGCCAGTCATACTGCTGTCTTATACGGACTTTGTTTTTCGTACACTGACATCTTCAGCTATTGTAAGCTCGTGGGCCATTCTTAATATTTCTTTACTGTACCTTGGCAGCACCACGAACTGGTGAACTGCTGTCCACTGTTTGTCCTCAGGTCTGTGAAGAGAACTCCACTGCCTCATCAGCACCTCATTCTTTACATGGTAGCAATCAGGGACTCCCTCTGGTTCAATTACAGTTTGGGTCGCCTGTGCTAACATCCTTAATACAGGGTCACTTGTTGACCCTCAGCTAGGGAAGATTGGTTTAACCCATTCCTTGGGTCCTCTAACTTCCCAAAGAAAGTTTCAGACAGCATGGTCATCTGTCTGTAGTGCCAGTTCGGTCTCCTCTGAGGGAGCTGGTTTGGTCATGACCCAAGTCACTATACAATCAGGGGAAATACAGGGGACCGTCTCCTGCCACTGCCCTAACTCTCTGACCTCCTTCGGTCTCTGTACCACTACTAGGTGAGTTACCACCTTCACCCCTGCCAGATCATTACCTAGGAGCAGGTCAACCCCGTCCACAGGCAAACTAGGGACAATCCCCACGTTCACCAGTCCCGAAACTAGGTCGCACTCCAAGTACACCTGATGTAAACGTACAGGCATACACTGCCCTCAAATATCATTCACTATCATTCTCCTATTTACTGCATTCTCTGGGGGAAAGGTCATGCCTTTTCCCCGCAAAGGAATCTAGTGGCCCCTGTATCCCTGAGTATGACTATGGGCTTGTTTATCCCATTCGAGTGATATGGGGTTACTCTCCCTTTGGACACAAAATCCTAACCTTCACCGATCTTCTTAAATTTTCCTGCACCCACAGCAATATTCTTCTTGGGTCTTACTGCTGTTGCAGTTAAAGCCACTGCCTGCTCTGCTGTGCTTTCCATCAGGGTCCCTTTTCCTGTACTGTTGGGTGTGCCCTGATTAACCCTACAGGCTTTCCCCATAGTTTCCAGTAGTCAGCACTGAGGTGACCTGCCTTGTTATAGTGGAAACACACAGGTCTCCGGGTCTCACTCCTGTGCTCAGCACTGTGTTTTTTGGCTTGAGGAGGGCCCCCTGTGTGCCCAGCTTTCCTCTTCCTCCCAAGACTGTTTGGGCTCCTATTACCCTCCTAAATCGCTTCCTTTTCGGGGTTGTGGGTGACTAGGAAAGGGCTTTCCTTGAGGTGCGGACTTATTATGAGAGCAAACTCGTCAGCCAGAACTGCGGCTTGCCTCACCCTTTGAACTTCCTGTTCCTCCACATGGGTTTTTATAGGAAGGGGGAGAAAGTTTTTAAATTCCTCGAGAAGAATCACCTCTGAATTTGTCATACATGGGCTGTACTTTAAGGGCCCTTAACCACTGGTCAAAAGCCAGCTGCTTACTTCTCTCAAAATGAAGGCAAGTTTGATCAGCCTGTTTCCGGAGGGTTCAGAATTTCTTCGGTACGCTTCTGGTACTAGCACATATGCCCTGAGGATAGCATTTTTAGTCAATTCATAGTCTGATGAACTACATCTGGCAATAAACCTCATGGGCTTTTCCTGTTAGCTTGCTTTGTAGCAATTGTGTCCAGCTCTCGCCTGGCCATTTTAACTGTCTTGCAAGCTTTTCAAACGTGACAGAAAATGCTTCCACATCCCCCTCATTGAACTTTGGCATCAATTGGGAGAACTTTAAGAGCTCAGCACATGGTCCTGAGTTAAGTGTAGCTTTCATATTGGCCATGCTTTCACTGGGGTTACCATATGGCTCCCTGGCTAATTCAAGCTGCTGTAGCTTCCTTTCCTCTTGCTCCTTCTGGAAAACTCTCTCTTTCTCTCTCCTGCCTCTCTCTTTCGCTTTTTCCCTGTCTTCCAATTTAAGTTTCCTCTGTTGCAATTGTATTTTTGATAATATTACCCTGTCTGAGTCTGACTCCAATCCTGTTTCTGACACTTCAGGTTGGAGTGAAAAATGGTTGGCTACACGTCTTAGGAGTTGAGATTTCTTCGCTTTTGCACGGAAAGCGATCCCACACAGACCAGCTACATTCCTCAAATCTTCCATTGATAGTGCTTTTAACTTATCTCAAGTTACTTCAACCTGGCTTGGGAAGGTACTGGCCTCGGATGTATTCTTTGTATTCTAGCAACACAAACCACAAGAAAACCTGTATTGGATTTTTGTTTCGATAGGAATCAGTTTGGTTTCCGACTTCCACTTTCTCGTTTGTCTGTGGGTGCAATGCCGGACTAGAGCCCCCAAATCTCTGTTATGACCAAGTGAGGAGGGGGTTTCGCCCCTTCTCTGGTTTGACTGCAACAGGGTTTATCTTTTTTTTAACACAGTGATTTAACTTACCACCTCAGTGAGCACTTGCTCCTGTTATTCTGATATAATTACAAATGAGCCAATCAGACAGGTTTTCTTGAGTTTAAACAAGAAAGATGTAAGTTTATTAACCTTATCACTCTAAACTGGTTAAAATTACTAAAATACACTACGCATCCAGGCCCCACATTCACACAAGAGACACACACACACGTATAGATTACAGAGGGAAAACAGAGTTTGGAGTTGAGTCTGTAATAAATGGAATTCAAATGCTGCATCTCAGTCCCAGAGTGCTTAGTTGAAATTGTTGTCCTGAAGTCCTCGCTGGGCCATGAACACAATTTGGGCTTGCTTCTCAGGTTCCAAAAGGCAGATGAGGGGCTTTATCCTTGTCCCCTCCTCGTTGCTGGCTCTGCTATGCTGTAGATTTGAGGCTCAGTAGTTGTAGCCGAGGCTTCTCTGGGTCGTTTCTGGACAGAGGAGAGAGATTGCAGCTCCCTTGATGACTTACAGTTACAATGTCTTCTGAGTCACAATTCGCAATCTTCCAGAGTTGCACAAGTGGGCACATGATATTACCATCTCTTTGTGTTTTAAGGTGGTTCATCTGGAATTTCCTCTGAAATTAAAGGTTCTCCCCTCAGGCTGCCCAGACATACTTGGTGGATGGGGTTGGCGCTTTCAAAGTCAAAGGGTGTCGATGGCTTTGGATGACCAGGGCAAGAAACAAATAGGGCCGTAGTGCGAAATAATGCTAAGATGGCTAAGAATGTTAAAAAGACAAGCCTAAAGGCATTGTGTCTCAATGCGCGGAGTATTTGCAATAAGGTAGGCGACTTAACCGCGCAAATAGATGTAAATGGATATGATATAGTTGCGATTACAGAGACATGGCTGCAGGGTGACCAAGGATGGGAACTGAATATTCAAGGATATTCAATATTTAGGAAGGACAGGCAAAAAGGGAAAGGAGATGGAATAGCGTTGTTAGTAAAAGAGGAAATCAATACGATAGTGAGGAAGGATATTGGCTCAGAGAATCCTGATATGATATCTGTATGGGCGGAGCTAAGAAACACCAAGGGACAGAAAATGTTGGTGGGGGTTGTATATAGATGCCCAAACAGCAGTGGTGATGTAGAGGATGGCATTAAACAGGAAATTAGAGACGCATGCAATAAGGGTGCAACTGTAATTATGGGTGATTTTAATCTATATATAGATTGGGCAAACCAAATTAGCAATAATACTGTAGAGGAGGAATTCCTGGAGTGCACACGTGATGGTTATTTGGACCAATGCTTTGAGGAACCAACTAGAGAACAGGCCATCCGAAACTGGGTATTGTGTAATGAGAAAGGATTAGTTAATAATCTTGTGCGGGGTCCCTTGGGGAAGAGCGACCAGAACATGATAGAATTCTTCATTAAGATGGAGAGTGAGAAAGTTGGTTCCGAGACTAGGGTCCTGAATCTAAATAAAGGAAACTATGAACATATGAGGCGCGGGTTGGCTATGATAGATTGGGGAACGTTACTTAAAGGGTTGACAGTGGATAGGCAATGGCTAGCATTTAAAGAGCGCATGGATGCATTACAACAATTGTTCATTCCTGTCTGGCGCAAAAATAAAACCGGAAGGGTGGCTTAACTGTAGCTTACAAAAGAAATTAGGGATAGTATTAGATCCAAGGAGGAGAAATGTAAAATGGCTAGAACAAGCAGCCAACCTGAAGATTGGGACCAGTTTAGAATTTAGCAAAAGAGGACAAAGGGATTGATTAAGAAGGGGAAAATAGAGTATGAGAGTAAGCTTGCAGAGAACCTAAAAACTGACTGTAAAAGCTTCCATGGATATGTGAAGAGAAAAAGATTAGTGAAGACACATGTGGGTCCCTTTCAGTCAATTTATACTGGGGAACAAAGAAATGACAGACCAATTAAATACATACTTGGTTCTGTCTTCACAAAGGAGGACACAAATTACCTCCCAGAAATGTTGGGGAACATGGGGTCCAGTGAGAAGGAGGAACTGTATGAAATCAGTAATAGTAGGGAAATTGTGTTCGGGGAACTGATGGGATTGAAGGTCGATAAATCCCCAGGGCCTGATAATCTACATCCCAGAGTACTTAAGGAAGTGGCCCTAGAAATAGTAGATGCATTGCTGGTCATTTTTCAAAATTCTATAGACTCTGGAACAGTTCCAACGGATTGGAGGGTAGCTAATGTAACCCCACTATTTAAGAAAGGAGGCAGAGAGAAAACAGGGAATTATAGACCGGTTAGCCTGACATCAGTAGTGGGGAAAATGCTAGAGTCCATTATAAAAGATGTAATAGCAGAGCACTTGGAAAACAATGACAGGATCGTGCAATGTCAACATGGATTTATGAAAGGGAAATCATGCTTAACAAATCTACTGGAATTTTTTGAGGATGTAACTAGTAGAATAGATAAGGGAGAACCAGTGGATGTGGTGTATTTGGACTTTCAGAAGGCGTTCGATAAGGTCCCACATAAGACTTTAGCGTGCAAAATTAAAGCACATGGGATTGGGGGTAAGGTACTAACATGGATAGAGAACTGGTTGGCAGACAGGAAACAAAGAGTAGGAATAAACGGGTCTTTGTCCGAGTCGCAGGCAGTGACTAGTGGAGTACCACAGGGATCAGTGCTAGGACCCCAGCGTACAGGTGTCCAAAGGAAACCCGACGTGAGCCCGAATTCCGGACCCGGAAGTCCGACCTGACTCGACCCGAACCCGACACATGGGGTCAGGTCAGGTGGCAGGCCTTTACATCAGTACATGGGTAAAGGCCTGCTACCTGACCTGACCCCGACGGGACCCGACGATATGTGTCGGGTTCGGGTCGGGTCAGGCTTCTGGGACCAGCATTCGGACTGGGGTCGGGTTTCCTTTACACATCTCTACTCCAGCTATTCGCAAAATATATTAATGATATAGATGAGGGAATTAAATGCAATATATCCAAGTTTGCAAACGACACAAAGCTGGGTGGGAGTGTGAGCTGTGAGGACGATGCAGGGAAGCTCCAGTGTGATTTAGACAGGTTGAGTGAGTGGGCAAATACATGGCAGATGCAGTATAATGTGGATAAATGTGAGGTTATCCACTTTGGTGGCAAAAACAGAAAGGCAGATTATCTGTATGGCAATAGATTGGGAAAGGGGAAGGTGCAGCCAGACCTGGGTGTTCTTGTGCACCAGTCGCTGAACGTAAGCAACAGGCAATTAAGAAGGCAAATGGTATGTTGGCCTTCATAGTGAGAGGACTTGAGTACAGGAGCAAAGATGTCTTGCTGCAATTGTACAAGGCCTTGGTGAGACCACATCTGGAGTATTGTGTGCAGTTTTGGTCTCCTTATCTGAGGAAGGACGATCTTCCTATGGAGGGGGTGCAGCGAAGGTTCACCAGACTGATTCCTGGGATGGCAGGACTGACGTATGAAGAGAGTTTGGGTCGATTAGACTTGTATTCGCTCGGGTTTAGAAGAATGAGAGGGGATCTCGTAGAAACCTACAAAATTCTAACAGGACTGGACAGACTAGATGCAGGAAGGATGTTCCCGATGGCGGGGGAGTCCAGGACCAGGGGTAAGCCATTTAGGACTGAGATGAGGAGAGATTTCTTCACCTAGAGAATGGTGAACCTGTAGAATTCTCTACCACAGAAAGCAGTTGAGGTCAAATCATTAAATATATTCAAGAAAGAGTTAGATATAGTTCTTAGGGCTAATGGGATCAAGGGATATGGGGAGAAAGCGGGAACAGGTTACTGAGTTTGGATGATTAGCCATAATCGTATTGAATGGCCTACTCCTGCTCCTATTTTTGTATGACCACATATTGACAAGGCTATCTCAGATAATTGAATCAGGAAGCACCCCATTGTTCTGGCTAGGCTGAGTCAATCATGTCTGTCTCCAGTCTAATCCTTTGTTTTTTTCACATGCAAATGTTCGTGGCCGCGTTGGCTGCTAGTTGTTCTTTTTACAAAGCTATTTGTAACAATTTCCAGTAAAAGTCTCAGGCACAATTCCACAAGAAGAAATTAATATTTTCTATTTAGCATGTGGGGTTTTCATCACACTATATTTTGAACAGAAAACCTTTGTTAATGTATTTTGGCAACCTGGCAATATCTTTGTGCTTAAAGATGATCTTCCTTGCCTTCGAAGTAGGTGCAAATAATTACTTCACTTTTTGTTCATTCATGGGATGTGAACATCACTGGCAAGCCCATCCCTGATTGTCCTTGAGAAGGTGGTGATGAGCACCTTCTTGAACCGCTGAGTCTATGTGGTGTAGGTGCTCCTCCAGAGCTGTTTGGGAGGGAGCTCCAAGATTTTGACCCAGCTACAATGAAGGGTGGCAATATAGTTCCAAGTGAGGATGGTGTGTGACTTGGAGGGGAACTTGGAGTTGGTGGTGTTCCCATTGCCTGCTTCCCTTTTTCTTCTAGGTGGTAGAGGTCGTGGATTTGGCAGCTGCTGTCAAAGGAGTCTCGGTGAATCGCTACAGTGCATTTTGTAAATGGTACACATTACTGCCACTGTGTGTAGGTGGTGGAGGGAGTGAATGTTTAAGATGGTGGATGGGGTGCCAATCAAGTGGCTGCTTTGTTCTGGATAGTGTTGAGCTTCCTGAGTGTTGGAGCTGCACTCATCCAGGGAAGTGGAGAGTATTCCATCACAGTCCTGACTTGTACCTTGTAAATGGTGGACAGGTATTGGGGAGTCAGAAGGTGAGTTACTCACCATAGAATTCCCAGCCTCTGACCTGCTCTTGTAGCCGCAGTGTTTGTCTGCCTGGTCTAATTAAGTTTCGGGTCAATGGTAGCCTCCAGGATGTTGATGGTGGGGCATTCAGCAAGGTAATGCCATTGAATGTCAAAGGGAGATGGTTGGATTCTCTCTTGTTGGAGATGGTCATTGCCTGGCACTTGTGTGGCATGAATATTACCACTTATCAGCTCAACCTGTCCAGGTCTTGCTGCCTGCGAGCATGGACTGCTTCAGTGTCTGAGGTGTTGCAAATGGTACTGAATGAACACTCTGCAATTATCAGCGAACTTCAGACATTATGTTGGATGGAAGGTCATTGATGAAACAGCTGAAGGTGGTTGGACCTAGCACACTCCCCTGAGGAACTCCAGCATCAATGTCCTGGGGCTGAGATGATTGACCTTCAACCACCACAACCATCTTCCTTTGAGATAGGTATGACTCCAACAAGTGGAGAGTTTTTCCTTTGATTCCCATTGACTCCGGTTTTGCTAGGGCTCCTTGATTCCATATTCAGTCAAATGCTGCCTTGACGTTAAGGACATTCATTCTCACCTCACCTCTGGAATTCAGCTCTTTTTTCCATGTTTGGACCAAAGCTGTAATGAGGTCTGGCGCTGAGTGGCCCTGGCGGAACCCAAAGTGAGCATCGGTGAGCAGATTATTGTTGAGTAAGTTGTGCTTGATAGCACTGTCGATGGCATCTTCAATCACTTTGCTGATTGAGATTAGACTTCTGGGGCGATAATTGGCCAGATTGGTTTTGCCTTGCTTTTTTGTGGAAAGGACATACCTGGGCAATTTTCCCCGTTGTCAGTTAGATGCCAATGTTATAGCTGTTCTGGAACAGCTTGGCTAGGGATGCGGTTAGTTCCGGAGCACAAATCTTCAGTACTACAGCCTGGATGTTGTCAGAGCTCATAGCCTTTGCTGTATCCAGTGCCTTCAACTGTTCCTGGATATCACGTGGAGTGAATCAAATTGGCTGAAGACTGACATCTGTAATACTTGGGACTTCAGGAGCAAGCGAGATGGATCATCCACTTGGCACTTCTGGCTGAAGATGGTTGCAAATGTTTCAGCCTTGCCTTTTGCAGTGATGTGCTGGGCTTCACCATCATTGAGGATGGAGATGTTTGTGGTGCCTCCTCCCTCCAGTCAGTTGTTTAATTGCTAACCAGCATTTGCAACTGGATGCGGCAGGACTGCAGAGATTTGATCCATTGGTTGTGGGATCGCTTAGCTCTGTCTATAGTATTACTACAAAAGCAAAATACTGCGGATGCTGGAAATCTGAAACAAAAACAGAAAATGCTGGAAATACTCAGCAAGTCAGACAGCATCTGTGGAGAGAAAAGCAAAGTTAATGTTTCAGATCGATGACCTTTCATCAGTTCCATCCTGATTGAAAATTAGCCATCATATCGGCTAGCTAAATTGCAATGTAAATCAATTGGACTCAGGATCCCTGAAAAATACTTATTTAAAAAATGACCAGGACAAAGCATTTAAAGTCAAAAAGAGTTGACAGTCAAAATTATATCCAGAGAAAGCCACAAAATCCTGGTATTGAATTGAGCAGATTAGCCCCACCTTTGCATAATGGGCCAAGACAATAATACCTCATTTTGTACCAAGGTAAGTTGATCCATTTTGTGTGAATGAACCTGGTCTTTGAACCCATATTACTATGAAAGAAACCAATTTTGTCATTCACCATAAGCAAAAATGCATAAATATTATCTCACAGGTATCAAGGATGCATCTGTTTCTTTTAAGTATTGAGATAAGCAGAATGTCTTGGGAACCAGTTGGGAAGTAAGGTGGCATTATAGGGAGAAACTCAATGACTTTGACTTTGCTGGTGCTGCCATCTTGGCATGAATACCAAATATCTTAGGTGCAAAAACTGACAGTACGGATTATCTGTAAAAGTGCCAAGTTGTTAATGAGAAGGTCATCATGATAGAAATCACTGTGGCAGTCCTGTGAAATTCTGTAGTGAAGTACAAGAGGTTGTGAAAATATATTGGCAGTTGCATGAAAGGTAACTAAATATAGAAGTTAAGGTTTGCTTTTATGAGGGTGACTGCTTTTAAATATTTGGAGAATATGGAACTAATAGCGTGGATTTTAACTCCCGGATGGAAATTGAAGCCAGCTAATATCCATAGGCGGTTCAGCAGATTTTTCGGGGCTCATTAACTTCTGACTGATAAGTTGCCCACTTGATGTGAAATTGTAGTTGGCTGACTGCTGGTAGGTGAAGATCAGTGGCTTGCAGGCTGCCCACCCTGCTCTATAACTCTCCCCAAAAAGCTGTTGAGGCTGGGTCAATTGAAAATTTCAAAACTGAGATTGATGGATATTTGTTGGGCATGGGTATTAAGGGATATGGAACCAGGTGCGTCAATAGAGTTGGTACAGAGCTGCAATGATCTAATTGAATGGTTGAATGGCCTACTGCTGTTCTTATGCTCCTGGCAAAGGTTTTTCTTAGTGTTTGTGACCCTTGCTGTGTGTCCAGCAGGTTTTTTATTTGGAGCAACCGCAGTGGCTAATCCGACCAGTAGGCTGGTAAAATTGCCTCGGCTTTGAGTGACGTGGCCCCACTTAGCATATATTAATGAGGTGTGGCCTAACTTGGGCAGACTCAACTGTCCAGTATGAAAATGGCCATAAATATCAGCAATAGTGGAGGGAAAAAAAGCAGTTCAAGGTTTAATTCTTATTCGAGCTGACTTCTACAGGATGGGATGACTAAGATGTTAAAGAAGAAATTGGTCTAATTTGGGTTAGACAAATACAACAGAGATTGCCCAAACATGTCCTTGCCTGATAACAGAATGAAGATGGATCTGAGAGACGGTGAAAAATTGATAGACTGATTTCAATAGGAACTGTGAAATGGAGTTGAGCTGATATGACTTAAAGAGTGATGAAAATACAAGTGTTATGCCCTTAGGGTGCAGAAGACTGTATATATTCATCTATGAGTGACTTAACCCCTCTGCAATGCCATAGCATTTGTACAGGAGAGAAACATTTAACTATACTTGAGAAGGTATTCTGTGATGTATACATTTCTGTAAAACTGCTTGGAAAAAAATTGCTGAAAACAGTTTTAAAATACAGCAAATATATTAAAAGTTAAAGTACATGTAATTCAATTCTGAAATCTTACATCAGAAACTATTAAATATTCATCCCCAGGATAGCACTGCAGGAGTTCCTCAGGATAATGCCCCAAGCCCAACCATCTTCAGCTATTTCATCAATGACCTTCCCTCCAACATAAGGTCAGAAATGCGGATGTTCGCTGATGGCACAGTGTTCCCTACCATTCGCAACTCCTCAGTTACTGAAGCAGTCTGTGTCACATGCAACAAGACCTGGACAACATTCAGGCTTGGGCTGACAAGTGGCAAGTAACATTCACGCCACACAAGTGCCAGGCAATGACCATCTCCAACAATCTAACCATCTCCCTTTGACATTCAATGGTATTGCCATCGCTGAATTCCCCACTATCAACATCCTGCGGAGGGGGTACCATTGACCAGAAACTTAACTGAATCAGCCATATGAATACTGTGGCTACAAGACTGTGAATTCTGCAGAGAGTAAATCATCTGACTCCCCAGAACTTGTCCACCATCTAGAAGGCACAGGTTAGTATCATAAATACTCTCCACTTGCCTTGGATGAGTGAAGCTCCAACAACACTCAATAAGCTCGACACCATCCAGGACAAAGCAGCCCGCTTGATCAGCACCCCATCCACTAGGTTAAACATTCACTCCCTCCACCACCGATGCACAGTGGCAGCATTGTGTACCATCTACAAGATGCACTGCAGCAACTAGCTAAGCCTCCTTCGACAGCAGCTTCCAAACCCACAACCTCTACCACCTAGAAGGACAAGGGCAACAAGACGCATGGTCACACCTCCACCTCCATTTCCCTTCCAAGCCATACACCCTCCTGACCTGGAACTATATTGCCGTTCCTTCATTGTTGCTGGGTCAAAAACCTGGAGCTCCCTTCCTAACAGCACTGTGGGTGTATTTACACCATATGGACTGCAGTGCTTCAAGAAATAGCTCACCACTACCTCCTCAAGGGCAATTAAGGATGGGCAATAAATGCTGGCTTTGCCAGTGATGCTCACATCCCATGAATGAATTAAAAAGAATCTATGATCCAGTTCTCCATTTTTTTCTGTTCAGTTTAATTATATAACCCCACGGTGAACATAGATTTGAATCCCTAGCCAGCATTGTGACTTGTCAGTGACTCGTCTAATGTGAGTTTATAATTTTTTTAAACTCATCTGTATAAATGTTGTGATCCAATAAAATGGAGAAGCTGAGAGTTTGAACTCTGGCTAGGGGTTGGAAAGCTTTATTACTGGTTGTTTTTTGGTGAAGGTGACCTCCTGTGAACTGATTTTATGCCGCTGGAATGCAGTAAGAGCTGTTCTGGCTGAAATTCAATGCTTGTTTAATTGAAGAATCTATGAAATAGGGAAGATAAATCCAAAAGGCACTTAAAATAGAGATCTTAAAATCTACCGATTTATGTGTACAAGAAGCTGAACACGTTTTTCAAACCATTAACTCTAGATATATAAACAAATGTGCAAACTTACCTTACCCTTGTTGCTTTCACAGCTGTTTCATTGCAGTCTGATTAATCTTTTTTTTTAGGAACAGTTTGCAGTATTTGGCCCATTGAAAGTGTGATTACAATATTTAGATGAACTGATGTGTAAACCAATCTATATTCTATTCATGTGTCATAGGATTGAATGTCATTGGAATTATAGATTTATGAAATAGTCAAGGGCATTGCGATTTTTGATTTGAGCTGACTGCCGGAAGCAGCTAATAGCACAGTGGTAGCATTATTCTTCTGTGCGATGATAGTGTTGTGGCCTTCTGGGGGGCATGCATTTGACTTTGCATTTATTGTCTAATTTGATATTCATATGCACCTGCTACCCCTGTAAGTCCCATATTCTCCTTCTGTGAATCCTCTTTTTCACCTCTTATCCGTATGCCAGATCTTTGCTCTTCTAAAGAAAGCTGACCTATCATTTTCTTGCTGTGTACCTCCGAACTTAAAATTGCTTCCTGACATTTCTTTTCTCACTATTGTAACTCTTCTAGTTTATCTATTTAAGAATACTAATATTGTTGGTATTGCTCAGGACATCCCTCTTTTCCCCAAGCTGTAACTAAGTCATCTTACTCCTTTTCATTCCTTCCTATGTCTTCACTGTCTTGAAATCAAGACACATTTCACAGTCTTGCATTCCAATTCGTTATTTCCCAGAACCTCAAGACTGTGGGATACCTTACCTCTCTTAGCCCCTCTTTAACAGTATTTCAGTTTTCAAAAGGTAGGATTAGGACTTTAATTTACTTGATTACTTTCTCCCAGTCCTTCTAACAGTGATGGTGTCTGTGTATGTAATGAATAATTATTTATTTTATTTGCAGTTATATCATATTTGCTTAAAGCAAGAAATGTGTAATTTTAAAATATAGGAATGTAAGATGTGCAGACTAACTAAATCCTGAATTTGGAGAGTTGATGAAGGGAGAAAAAAGTTACACAAATCATAATATTGCATCGATTCCATTTTACTTCAGTTTGATTTGCAGTTGAACATTTGTTTGTTGGTGAAATTTAGAATAAAGTGTATTGTGGCAATAACATGCAGAAACATATTTCAGATTCTCTGTACATTGGCTTGCCTCTTGAGCTTGATGTGAGGGTAATTGCTTTTTCTCAGGATTCCGATGTCAAAGAGATTCCAGAAGAGCTGGAGGAAGATGAGAATCCGTATGAACTTCTCCTGACTGCGGAAACAAAGAAGCTAACTACTTTGGATGTATCTCAACATAAAGCAGAAAGTGCAGGTATTGTGTTGATATTAAACACACAACATAGGGGAAAAAGGTGTCTAATATTAATCTGTAAATGCCACTTCTGAAATGAACTAGGGCATTGAAAGTGATTGGTTTACAGAAGCTCGATGTGTCCCTGACGTTGATGACTGGCTGTGAAGCTTAATTCATTTTGTGCTTTCACAATTTTAAAAGCAGTACACCTTAGTGGGCTCTTAATGGGATACTGGGATAGATGCCATGTTTCCTTTGTTTCCATCCCATCTCTATATATGGGGAAAAATTTCCTGAATATTCTGGAACTGCCAGAAGTATGGAATGTGTGACTGGAAGTTCAAAGATATGCCTAATTCCCAATATAGACAGCATGCATTCAGTTTCATTTTTAATATGGAGGCTGTTTTATCCTTTGGAATGAGAGTATGTTAATTATGATCATTGTTTGGAAATAGCTATAGAAGGTATTTTCCTGAAATGAACTTTCCACATACATATACAAACATAAATATTGCAGATGCTGGAAATCTGAAATAAAAACAGAAAATGCTGGAAAAACTGAGCAGGTCAACAACGATAACTGATAGTTATATAGTGCCTTTAATGTAATAAAGCATCCCAAGGCGCTTCACAGCATTATAAAAGAAAGTATGACACCGAGCCACAAAAGGAGGTATTAGGTCAGATGATCAAAAGTTTAGTCAAAGAGGTAGGTTTTAAGGGGTGTCTTAAAGGAGGAAAGCAAGCTGGAGAGTGTAGGGAGGGTATTAGAGCTTGGGGCTAGGCAACTGAAGGCGCAGCCACCAATGGTGGAGTGATTAAAATCAGGGATGCACAAGAGGCCAGATTTAGAGGAGCGCAGATATCTTGGAGAGTTTTGGGGCTGGAGGAGATTACAGAGACCGGGAGGGGCTTGAAAACAAGGATGACAATTTCAAGATCAAGACGTTGCTTGACTGGGAACCAGTGTAGGTCAGTGAGTATAGGGGTGATGGGAGAACAGGATTTAGTGCGAGTTAAGACCCGGACAGCAGAGTTTTGGATGATCTCAAGTTTACGGCGAGTGGAATGTGGGAGCCCAGCCAGGAGTGCATTGGAATAACCAAGTCTAGAGGTAAAGGTGACATGAATGAGGGTTTCAGCAGCAGTTGAGCTGAGGCGGAGGTGACGTCAGGTGATGTTATGGTGGTGGAATTAGGCGCTTTGTGCCATCACTAAGATGAGGTCGGAAGCTCATCTTGGGGTCAAATGTGATACCAAGGTTATGAACAGACTGGCTTAATCTCAGACAGTTGCCAGGGAGAGAGATGGAGTCGGTAGTTAGGGAACTTAGTTTGCAGTGGGGGCTGAAAATAATGGCTTCAGTCTTCCCAATATTGGAGGAAATGTCTGCTCATCCAGTTACTAATGTCAGATAAGCAGTCTGATAATTTAGCAACAATTGAGTTGAGGGAAGTGGTGGTGAGGTAGAGCTGGGTGCCAGCATACATGTGCAAATTAACGCTGTGCGTTTGAATGATGATGCTGAGGAGCAGCATGTAAATGAGAAATATGAAGGGGGCCAAGGATAAATCCTTGGGGTACATCAGAGATAATGGTGCGGGAGCAGGAAGAGAAGCCATTGCAAGTGATTCTCTGGCTGCGATTAGATAGATAAGAATGGAGCCAGGTGAGAGCAGTCCCACCCAGCTGGACGATGGTGGAGAGGTTTTTTAGATTAGATTAGAGATACAACACTGAAACAGGCCCTTCGGCCCACCGAGTCTGTGCCGACCATCAACCACCCATTTTATACTAATCCTACACTAATCCCATATTCCCAACAAACATCCCCACCTGTCCCTATATTTCCCTACCACCTACCTATACTAGTGACAATTTATAATGGCCAATTTACCTATCAACCTGCAAGTCTTTTGGCTTGTGGGAGGAAACCGGAGCACCCGGAGAAAACCCACGCAGACACAGGGAGAACTTGCAAACTCCACACAGGCAGTACCCGGAATCGAACCCGGGTCCCTGGAGCTGTGAGGCTGCGGTGCTAACCACTGCGCCACTGTGCCGCCCTGTGTTGGAGGAGGATGGTGTGGTCAACCATGCAAAGGCTGCAGACAGGTCGAGAAGGACAAGGAGGGAAAGCTTATCTTTGTCACAGTCACATAGGATGCCATTTGTTTTGGGTACTGTGGCAGGGGCGGAAACCAGACTGGAGGTATTCAAAAATGGCGATCTGGGAAAGATGGGAAGGGATTTGGAAGGGGACAACATGTTCAAAGACTTTGGGGATGGGACAGTAGTTTGCAAGGGTGGTTGGGTCAAGGGTTGGTGTTTTGAGGAGAAGGGTGATGGCAGATTAAAGGAGCGATGGACAACACCTGGAGAGAGAATTGTTCACAATATTGGCTAACATGGGGACCATGAGGGGAATTTGGATAATCAGGTCGTGCAGCCTCTGTGGAGAGAGAAATGGAGTTAATATTTCAGGTTGATGAACTTTCATCAGACTGGAAAAGTTAGAGAACTAATGGGTTTTAAGCAAGTACAGTTGTGAGTGTGGAGAACGAAAGGAATAATCCGTGATAGGGTGCTAGGCAGGAGAGACTAACATACAAAAGGACATATATACGGTTACAGATATGATATGATGGCATATAAGTTTGCTTCCATGTCATGTAAGTTTGGTTTTCATTGGGGATTAACTGACAAATAGATGAAAGTTAAATAATTCTGTTAGAGACTAGTCATGTAATTTAGAACCTGCATAAATTTGCATAACAGATTAAACACATTACTGATGTGAGACTAGCTCATGTCTGTCATTTAATATTATGATAATTTATTGTCAGGTTTTCTTGTCCTCATACCAGAACCTGCCGTTTCCTTTTGACAAAATCATTGGGTTCACATTTATTCAATATGTACATAAAAATAGCCTCTGCCATAATGAATTTAAGCATTGTGTATTTTCTCAGCTTTCAGTACAAAATAAAAGATATTGAAGAAGATAGTGGTGCAGTGGTTAGCACCGCAGCCTCACAGCTCCAGTTACCCGGTTCGATTTTGGGTATTGCCTGTGCGGAGTTTGCAAGTTCTCCCTGTGACCGCGTGGGTTTCCGCCGGGTGCTCCGGTTTCCTCCCACAGCCGAAGACTTGCAGGTTAATAGGTAAATTGGCCATTGTAAATTGCCCCTAGTGTAGGTAGGTGGTAGGGGAATTGAGAGGATATGGGAGGAATATGTGATTAATGTAGGATTAGTATAAATGGGTGGTTGATGGTCAGCACAGACTCGGTGGGCCGAAGGACCTGTTTCAGTGCTGTATCTCAAAAAACAATTGTTAAATATTAGGATATAGCATAGAGCCCTATCATAACAAAACTGATTAATATGGATTATAAATCTGCTAAAACATTGCTTCAGATACAAATTTCATAGGAAAATCAACTCTCCAGCCTTTCCAGCTTTTCTAGCATGATCTTCTGTAGGTCTGTAACAAAAATCTTGCATACAGCACACCACACACATCCTAACACCAGAGAAGAAACTGAAGTCCTACTTTTTCATTGGCTAATGATCTTATGCATTCTGATTTGCTGAAAAGTAGATCCCTCAAAAACGTGCAGAAAAGCAACTCTCCGAGAAGGTGGAATTTCTAATTCTGCTGTGAACTAAGACGCATCCTGATCTATTCCATTTCCTTTGCACCATGCGCAATGCTACAAGTGTTTGGTTAGTAAGTGTTGTTCATAAAATCTATCCAGCCTTCCTATTGATTCAAATCTGGCTTAGGATGTTCTCATAGAGGGTTAAATGACATATTAGGATTTCAGCCTGGACCAATTAGAAGGAGATGAAAGTGGTTGAACTCTTGGAGCTGCATTGTCCCATCCCATTTCTCTTCCCCTCACCCTTCAAATCCCAACCCCAGGAAAAAATAAAATTGGTATAATTAACTTCTGAATGGGAATTTCTTCTCTTTGTAGCTGGATCTACGAGGTCAAGTTTGTCTGTTTAAAAAGCAGCATTTAAAAATCTTGTTATTGGAGAATTTTGTCTGCTGAAAACTATTACATAATATATGAAGTTTTACTGTTTAGTTGAAAAGTTACGTGCACAGTTATTTACCTAAATATATTTACTAAATTATTTTCTGAAAAATTGATTAACAGGAGCCTGAAAGCTGGAGCTTGGTTATTAATCATTTAGATTTGAATTTGTTTGAAAATTGAAAGTATTTTCAGTTGCAATATTGTATCTCAGTTAAACATCATGTTCTAGAAAGTAAAAAAGACGGTTTAACATATTTAGATCCCATTAGAAGTCAGACTGCATCATTTCTTTGTTTCTACCTGAAACTCCCTTGTACCACTGTTGAATCCGTTTATTCTAGCTTCTTGAAGTCGGGGGTCAGGTTCCATCCAGGTTTTGCACAAAATGCCCCCCTGTTGCCACATTGATGAAATACACAATTAGAACGATAGAAAGAAAGGATGTCATTTAGTGTGAACTGACGGTGGAAATAATATAGATAGAGCTAAGGAACAGAAAAGGATGCAAGACTCTAGTGGGAGTTATCTACAAATCTCCTGATAGGAATAATGTAGTGGGGGCTGTATGAACACAGACCCAGGAGACATGTACCAGGAACAATGCAGATGTAATAGGAGATTTTAAATTTCACATAGCCATGGAGAAGCAAAATAACTTAAGTAGTAAAGGCTTTGAATTTCTAGAATGTATTTGGGGCAGTTTTCTACAACACTGTGTTTTAGAATTGACAGGTTTAATGCCATTCTAGATTTAGTGATGAGTCATGAACCAGAATTAGTTAACAATCTGACTGTAAGGAAACATATTGTTTTATGAATCCTGGGAAATCCCGACATCAGATTTTTTTTGCTAATTAACAATTAATCAACTAGCTTAAATGCTATGATTGTAAATTAGAGCTTTGTTAGCTGATATGATAATGCTTATACTGAACTGTATTTTTTAATCCTGCTTGTGATGCGCTCTGGGTAAAAGTGGTTGAGAATTGGCATGATGGGAAACTGTGGTTTGGACTTTCAATGACCAAATGTTTTATTGGCCTGAAAAGTTGATAAGGAACCAAATGGTCAAAAAGTAAACTTGAGCAGAAATCTAGTAGTGTGTGAAAACGGGCACCTTGCTGTGTGAGAACTAAAAGATAAAACAACTTAGCAGAATCTGAGGCCCAGATGTGGGTAGAGCCGAGACAAAATAGCCGAGTACCTAGCCACCATGTTTTTCTTGCTTTAGTCAAGCTTGGCATTGAAACGTTTTGGAGCTCATAAGAGTTTGAGCGTGGGAAGTCAGAGATCCTGAGAGCTTGACCTGGTTTGAGCGGACAGATGGTTAAATGACGTCTTTTATAATTGGGCTGGTCAAATAATAGCAAGGTGATGATTGGTCTCCATAGACTTGCTGTGTAAAGGAGGTATAACAAGGGATGCCCTGAGCAGAGAGGGGAGAGATATTCGAGCAGAGGAGATTTGGTCCAACTCACAGATGGACCAAGGAGGACAGGCTGGTAGAGGATTCACATACATGTATGTGTCACATTGACTGGTACGACTGGGCACAACTGTTTGGTGTTGTCATGTGGAGATTACGCTGCTCCCCAGGGCATACTGGTAATGCTGTTGCATTTTGATAGTACTGCTCTGACATTGGCATGTGTCAAGCCTTTCTTATACTGATTAAAATAAATCACTGTCACTGAACAGGATTATCACTTCGGAACTTGAGAATAAGGGAATAAAGGGTTAGTTGATTCTGATACTCTGAATTCCAACAAAGTGGCGAGCCAGCCAGGAGTGACAAGACAGTTGTTTTTTATTTTAAAGTTTTATTTGGCTTAAGTGGGATCCTGATGACCTTTGGGGGGAGCTCAGGAACTAAGTATAGGGCAACCTTATTTTGTGTGCCAGAGACAGGGAGTTTGAGAATCTTTCTGCCATGACTTGGTTTCATTTCTTGGGAATTCAGAGGGGAAGAAAGCTGTCGATTGGGTCCAGGATCAGATCAACCTGGGCAAGTTTAAATCAAAAAAGGGAAGCATCTATTGAAGTACGTGACCTATTTGTAAACATAGTGCAAAGATTTGAGAGAGGAAAAGCTCCAAGAAGAGAAGGAGTAGTTAAATGAACATTTTATTAAAGAAAAGAAACAGTGGGCATTAGAACACCAGAAGTTAGAGGACAAATTGAGTGACCTCAAATGCACGCTGACCTGGCTGCGCAAAGCTGGGGACCCAGAAAATAAGAGAACATAACCATGAGTTAGAGGCCAAAGTCTGGAACTTGGAGAATTTGGAACAGGATTTCGAGGATGCCCGAGGTGCCCTGTGGGTGATGACAAGCAGGCCTGCACGGGAGGCTGAACATTGTGTGTAACAAGGTCAGCTAAGGCAGCGTGATGCTATGGTCTTGAGTTTAACTGCATAAGGAATAGTCTGGGGGGTGCAGTTCAGCTGGGATGATAATAGCTATGGGATTTATCCGGAGATCCCAGCGCCAGAAGAGTGGCCCGCTAATGTGGTTTCACACGGGAGAGCGCTCATTTTGGGTACAGCAGTTGGTCTCCCAGACACCGTTACCGAGGCTACAATTTCAATCCCTGTAAGGGCAGTGGAGGCTGAGGCCCTGTCTATAGAGTTAGGAATTATTGAAATTGGTAACTGTCCCTTCGAAACAAGCACCAAGATCGAAACTTGCGTCCAGGTTCACTCAGACCTGGAGGACGAGGATATAAAGGTGTTTTTTTTATTAGGGTGCCCTTGACCCAGGAGTTAGGGCCACTGTTGTGATGGTGATGGGCACGGATAGCATTTACCTCATTGGGGGACTGTGCGCGCCTTAGGCATTAATGTCATTGACATGTTAGGGGTGTGCACGCGAGCAAAGCATGGTCCCAATGAAAGCTCAACGCATTTCTCTATTAGGCTGGTGGACCTGTATAGGCGCGCACAGTCCATTCATCTCAGATCTCTGAGCGACACTGCCTACGATTTCCATAACTAGGAACAATTTAAATGTGTTTTCATCAAAAGCGCTGTGGGCTTGGTGGTAGATAGGTTCAGCAATTGGGAACAAATCTTATGCGGTGCTAAACAGGCATCGCTTGTGGTGCGCGATAACATTCCCCAACTGGGAAAACTGTTTCAGCAGTAGAAGGACCTTACTGACGGACAGTAACTTGTTACAAAGTGACTCCTGACAATGCAGCCAAGTACTGACGTCATCAGTGTGTTCCCAGCTGCACACATGTGCAGAACAGTTTCTTCCTGCCCAGTATGGTGCTGCGCATGCGCAGCCTACGTCAGCACCTGGCTTGCGGGGCCGCTTGCTCCCAGCCTTGCAGCTGCCTCTCCTCAACCACTCAATCCTGGCCTTGCCACTTGCACCCCGCTTTACCACCCCCACCCCAGCCCCGGCTGATAGTTCCAGGCCTTGCTGCTTCCCCTTCTTGGCCGATCGCTCCCTGTCGTGCGCCCGAAGAAGCGGCGGGGAATGAGCTGCCGAATCGCAATGCAGGGCGCAAGCAACTGAGAGAAGGCAGTGGTTAGGCAGGAGTGAGCGACGAGCATACAGGTGCGGGAGGGAGCAGCGAAGAGAAGCGCAGTGGCAGAAGGGAGCGGGGTACTGTTGGGGGTGGGATGGAGGCAGTGATTGCAGCCATTTTGGGGATTTGGGCTTAATTTGTTTTTTGTGATAAATTGAGCAGCGTCATCTTTATTACTGGCAGCTGCCTTGACGTTGCAGACAGTGAGGTTTCAGTGGATGAGGCTGAATTTGCACTTTTGCCAGTACTGTGCCACCTTGTTATAGATGCAGGAGACCGGACACACAGCGAAGGATTGTTGGTGGGGAAGGAAAAGACAAGTACCAAAGTTACAAAGGCAACCTCCTGTTCCCTATCGTGTTCAGGGGTGGCCCAACCCCTGGACTCCTTCGGTCGTGGTAAAGGTTGACAAACTACAGGAGGAATTTGATAAAATGATGACTATGTTTATGACCTCAGACATAATTGGGCGACAGATGGGAGCCTCGGTTCCATGATGACTATACCTTCAGCTCCTCTGACTCCACCACCAGAAGGATGGGGAGAAGTGGGGCAACAATGAAAGATTTTGGCTCCCCAGCATAGTCGATGGGGTTCCGAAGTGATTGTCATACTCAACCAGTGGTGTTTGCTATCGTTAATGGGGGCCAGCAGCAGATGATGATTGTCGACATAGTCGACTGTGACTGTCATTCATACCCCATTTCCAGAACTCTACCAGTAGCTAGAGGGAAAAGTTCACTTTTAGCGGGCTTTAATGGATTCTGTCAGGTGGCACAGAAGTTCCTATTGTCGGGTTACTGATGGATTCTGTGATATGTGAAGTGTGGTCCTCGGTTGTTATGTGCAGTACGGATGGGAGAGGGATTTTAGCAACCAATGTGCTGGGACAATATGTTGTCTTTTTGGACGTCGCGAATGAGTCCCTCGGGTCTGGCGGGGGGCGTGGTTTGTCCCAACCCTTGACGGAAATCCCGGATGCTCACTTGTTATGTGCAATTAAAAAGGGAGAACAGTAATCTCCTTTTGTGCATTCCGAACCCATGATGAACGCGCTTGTCCAGAAGTATACTGAGGTTTTTGCAAAATCAAAGCATGTCTGTGTGCACCTGAATGTTGAAGAGGCCGTTAACAGGCTCAGCATTCCTTTGTCAAACAGTACTCTTATTCTGAAAAACTTCCACTCCTATGTTCGTGCAACGGTACTATCTCTATTACAGCGGGGTGTTATTAGAAAAGGCACATTCGTGACAAATTCACTAATCTGGCCAGTTTAAAAAATACCTGATGGCAACAGGCACCTGACTATTTATTATTGTAAATTGAATGCTGCCATGCCAGAATACACTCCAGTGGTATGAGGAACTCAAACCCTCCTGTCCCAAATCCCACCGGGCTCAGCTCTTTTTTTTATGTTGGATATTGCTAACTCTTCTGGAGCAACCCCGTTTGATGGGGTGACCAGTATGAATTTGCTTTTATGTCTGAAGATCAGTTCTATGTGGACTTGCTTTCCACAAGGCTTGTGGAAATGTGCCAATGATTTTCCATAAACATGTGGCCACAGCTATTAAAACCTTTTTGTAACCAGAATGTTTGTTACAATATGTCGATGATTTACTGTTGGCTACCACCACTAAGGGAGAGCATGTCTTGCTCTTCGAAGAGCTACAGTTCTTGCAGAAAGCAGGATAAAACTCAATCTCCACGAGGTACAACTGGCGCATCCCTGCATCACACCTTTTTGGGTGTGTGTCTCCGCCAATGGTCAGGAACCGGATGCGCTGAAGATACAGACTATTCTAAGACCACCCCACTGCGCACTTCTAAAACTGCTTTGCGATCTTTTCTCTGACTAGTCGGTTATCAGAGAATGTGTATCCTGAGGTTTCCTGAATTGGCAAAGTCTCTATATAAACCTACTGAGAGGGAAGAGAGACCATGTACAGTCCAATTGGACACTGTAGCACGCTGACAATATCCGGTCCAGCGAACCTGCCGTAATGCAGGCAACATGTTTAATAGCCCCAGACCCTAGCTAGCGCTCCCAGTTCGAAATGGGGCAACCAACCAAAGCTTGACTGCAGTACTCTGTCAGGGCATACAGGGTAAGCTGTTGCCGATCACATATGCATCACAAATCGCCACTAGAGTTGAGAAAACCTATGTCCCCTGGGACTGGCCTTTGTTAGCTACCTTCTGGGCAGTAAAAAGTATTACATTCATCACAGGCTTGCAGCCGATCATCTTATACTCCCCACACGCTTTGCTGAATTTGTTTGTGACATATTGGTCTCCTGCTTGACTAAGTCATAGGACTTCGCTACTAATGGAGTGTCACTTGGACATTAAACCAAATGCACCACCCTACAACCTCAAACAATGCAGTGTGTGGGAGAGGGTCGTGATTGTCCGCTCCCCTTCCTTAACTTTGCAGCATATCCAGTTAAGAAGTCGGCGATCAAAGATGCTCCTGACATTTACATCACAGGCTCTTCATTTCATGAGAAAGGGAAGCCCGCGACTGGATTTGTTCTTGTCATTCTCAACTGTGTTATTCAGTATCGGTATACATTCTGCATAATATGCTGAGATAGCAGCCTTAGTGGTGGTGGTAGTTGAAACTGCCGAACAAAAGGTTAATATGTGGTCTGATAGTGACTATGCTATTAACACTATGCATTGGAATGATTGGCAAACCTCTGACTGTAAACCTCCGACTCATGCTGTACTCTTTAAGCAATTATGGGACATGCTACATAAAAGGATCCGGGTCTGTTTTATAGGCGAGGTTAAAGTGCACTATTTTTTCCGCTGCAGAAGATCATTTGTCAGTATGATATGCTGTCTCTCCAGGAATCGTGGCCACCCTATCCAGTCACCCTCGTGTGGCATGAGGAGGGTAAGCTTCGGTCCCAGACAACTGCTTGGGCTCACCAAACCTTTATATATGGGGGGCAGTCTAACCTTTCTAAGAACTGTCTTTTGATACTTCAACCAACATCTGTTTATTTTCCTGCTGTCTGCGATTCCCTACTATGGCAGAGGAGTTTTTTTTGAGATGTTCACCGTCAACCTATAGATGGCCACTATTACAGTGAAACAGCTATTGATAAAATCCTTAAAGTAGAATGGTGGACTGAAGAAGGGTATCTCCAGTAGAGTAGCTGAATGTCTGATTTGCCTTCAGCATAACCTGGCACCTGGCTCCAATAGAGCCTTCCTTCAGAGTGTCCCGGCCCCTAATGGCCCTTGGGCATACCTTCAAATTGATTTCATCAGCCCCTCTTGTTGATAAAACCACCAGACAAAATGTGGAAGTTTTCAGACGGCTTATACAAATCTCAAGAAGAATGAAAATCCAGCACCCTGGGAGAGCTGTAAAGAGCTATAAAAGCATGCAAAGAAAGTAATAAAAGATACAAAAGGGGAGTATGAAAACCAAAATGCATAGGATATCAAAGCTTATCGAATCATAGAAAGTTTAAGGCATAGCAAGAGGCCACTTGCTGGCTGACAAACAACCCACCTATTCTAATCCCACCTTCCAGCATTTGGTCCATAGCCCTGCAGCTTACAGCACTTGAGGTGCATATCCAGACTCCTTTTGAATGAGTTGAGGGTCTCTGCCTCAACTACCCTCTCAGGCAGTGAGTTCCAGACCACCACCACCCTCTGGGTGAAAAAGCTTTTCCTCGCCTCCTCTCTAATGTGTCTAACAATCACTTTAAATCTATGTCCGCTCCTCACTGAACTCTCTGCTAAGGTGAATAGACCCTTCACCTCCACTCTATCCAGGCCCCTCAACATTTCAATCAGATCGCCCCTCAGCCTTCTCTATTCTAAGGAGAACAACCCCAGCTTATCCAATCTTTCCTCATAACTGCATTTTTCCAGTCCTGGCAGCATCCTTGTAAATCTCCTCTGTACCCTCTCTAGCACAATTACATCCTTTCAGTAATGAGATGACCAGAACTGCATGCAGTACTCCGGCTAATAAAGGAAAGGATTCCATATGCCTTCTTAACCACCTTATCGACCTGGGCTGCTACCTTCAGGGAACTGACATTCACTCCAAGGTCCTTCACTTACTCTACACTTCTCAGTATTTTCCCATTAATCGTGTATTCCTTTGCCTTGTTTGACCTCCCTAAATGCATCACCACACACTTCTGCAAGTTGAATTCCATTTGCCACTTTTCTACCCATCTGACCAGACCAGCAATATCTTCTTGTAGCCTACAGCTATCCTCCTTGCTATCTACCACACTGCCAACCTTTGTGTCGTCCGCAAACTTCTTGATTATACCCCCTACATTTACGTCCAAATCGTTAATATACACCACAAGATGCAGGGGAACCCAGTACTGAGCCCTGTGGAACGCCACTGGAAACAGCCCTCCAGTCGCTAAAAGAGCCGTTTGCAATTACCCTTTGTTTCCTGTCACTGAGCCAGTTTTGTATCCACCTTGCTGCATTTCCCTGGATTTCATGGGCTTATATTTTTTTAAACCAGTCTGCCATGTGAGACCTTGTCAGAAGCCTTGCCAAAATCCATGTAGTTTAGTTTAGTTTAGAGATACAGCACTGAAACAGGCCCTTCGGCCCACCAAGTCTGTGCCGACCATCAACCACCCATTACACTAATCCCATATTCCTACCAAACATCCCCACCTGTCCCTATATTTCCCTACCACCTACCTATACTAGTGGCAATTTATAATGGCCAATTTACCTACCAACCTGTGTAGACCACATCAACTGCACAACCCTCATCTATCTTCCTTGTTACTACTTCAAAAAATTGGATAAAGTTGGTCAAACAAGATCTTCCCTTAACAAATCCATGCTGACTATCCTTGATTACCTGTGCCTTTCTAAGTGTCAGTTTATCCCGTCTCTCAGAATAGATTCCAATAATTTGCCCACTATTGAGGTTAGACTGACTGGCCTGTAATTATTCGGTCTATCCTTCTCTCCCTTTTTAAACAGAGGTACAATGTTAGCAGTTCTCCAATCTTCCGGCACCACACTTGTATCCAGTGCGGACTGCACAATGATAGTCAGACCCTCTGCTATTTCCTGTCTTGCTTCTTTTAACAGCCTAGGATACATGTCATCTGGCCCTGGTGATTTATCAGCTTTCAAGGATGCTAGTCCCATTAATACTTCCTCTCTCCCTGTGTTTATCATATCCAATACTTCACACTCTTCCTCCTTAATGACAATATCTGCATCGTCCCCCTCTTTTGTGAAGACAGGCGCAAAGTATTCATAGTAAAAGTTTTTATAAAGATATTAAGAGAAAGAGTGATAAGGGGAATGTGCGCTTATTAAAGACAGATGCAAGGGAGAGTATAATCTATTTTCACAGTAGAGGAAGAGGAAAAATACCAGTTGTTCAAGGGAAGTTAAAAACTTGTTGGATTTGATATAAGTAAGAGATGGAAATGGAGGAAATAATTGAACTTAATATAGACAAGATAGGACCTGATGGTTTCCACCTTAGGATATTAAAAGTAACAAGTGGGGAAATTGCAGATGTCTTGGTCATAATTTTCCAAAACTCTAGAGATTCAGGAATTTTATTTTTGTGAAGAAAAGTTATAAATTCAATCCATAATTTAAGAAAGGAGAGAGGGAGAAACAAGGAAAGTCAATTTAAGATCAGTTATTGGAAGTTACTAAAGTGTATCATTGGGGATAGCGTGACTGAATACTGAACAAATATGAGCTGATTGAAGGGTTCATCATATCTGACTGATCTTGTTTAATTTTTAGAGAATGTCACTAACATGGTGGACAGGGGAGTTGTAGAAGGCATTTGATAAGAGATGATTAGCAAAAATAAAAGCGCACAGAATTGTAGGTAACCTTGTGAAATGGGTTGGAAATTGGTTGGATGGTAGGAGACGGAGATTAGGGATGAAGGAATGTACTGATATGTGGGGTGTCAGAACTAGAGTTCCCTAAGGATCAGTACTGGAACCTCAACTTTCTGCCATATATATATTAACGACTTGGATAAAGCAGCGGAGAGTTGTATATCCAAGTTTGCAGGTGACACTAAGTTATGAGGAGCAGGAAGTTTCAAAACGGCATACACAAATTAACTAAGTGGACAAAGCTGTGGCAGATACTACAGGGAAAGGGTGAAGTCATTCACTCTGGATCTGAGAAAGACATCTCAGAATTGCGAGACTAGGAACTGTGGCAGAGCAAAGGGATTTACACAATTCACTAAAATCTAGTACACAAGCAACAAAGAAAAATCAAAAATGCAAATGTGATGCTGGGCTTTATTTCATAGGGACTGGACTACAAAGTAGAAGAAATTATGCTTCAGTTGTACAGAGTCTTGGGCAGACTCCACCTTGAATAGTGCGTTTAGTTTTGGGCACTGCATCTCTGGAAGGATATATTGTCCTTGGAATAGGCAAATTCACCAAAATTATGTCTGGGCTTAAAGGGTCCTATGAGAACAAGTTGCATAAACTTGATTTGTATTTCCTTCAGCACATACGGGTGAGGGGTGAACCAACTGACATGTTTAAAATTATGAAAGGATTAGATAAGGTTCATATAGAGAATTCCTCTTGTCGGGGAGTATTGAACAAGGATGCACAACCTTAAAATTAGACCTAAGCCATTTTAGAGTGAAATGACAAAAATAGAAATCTATATCACTCTTCCGCAAACAGCTGGGTCCTTTGAAATTTTCAAGACTTAGCTTGACATATTTTTATTAGGTAAGGGTATCATGGGCTATGAAGCAAAGGCAGCTAAATAGAGTTGAGGGTGCAGATCAGCCATGGTTTAATTGAATGGCATAACAGCCTTGTGCAGCTCAATGGCCTACTACTTTTCCTATGCTTACTCCATTTCCATTTTTTGTTATAATAAATAGAGCCTTTTTCTAAACTGAAGAGTTGAGACTCTCAATACACATTTGTCAGACTGAAGAAAATACTAAGTGGCTCAGTTTTTATTGAGGATGGAAGGTGTTTTTCTTAAAAGGCCTCAAAACCCCTATAAATACCACAAATACAAGAAAAATGGCTCTTATAAAGTAATGAATAATAATTCCTCAAAATTGCATGGGATTTTTAATTCAATAAATTTGAATATGTCCATTTATAAATGTAGGTGGGTAGAAATGTGTAGATGCACTTCCTGTAAGATCACAATTTATAGCAGGAAGATTTAATTATGGATGTCTTGAAGGAACATTCATGTGTAGAATTCATAATGTACTTGTTTATATGCATTAACTGTAACAAATTATGTTAACAAATGATTCTTTGCTTGTAGCCAAGGAACTGCTCTGCACTTTTGTAAAGGAGTATCATTAAATATGATGGATTTTTTAATTGTGCAGAGAACACAAGAAATAGGAGCAGGAGTAGACCATATGGCCCCTTGAGCCTGCTGTCTCATTCAGTATGATCTTGGCTGATGTTTTGCCTCAAATTCACTTTCCCGCCTGCTCCCCATATTCCTTGATTCCCTGAGAGACCAAAAATCTGTTTATTACAGCCTTAAATGTATTCAGCAATGGAGCATCTACAACCCTCTGGTGTAGAGCATTCTAACGATTCACAACCCTTTAAGTGAAGACATTTCTCCTCATCTCAGTCCTAAATGATTGACCTCTTATCCTGTGATTGTGGCCATGTGTTCTACATTCCCCAGACAGAGAAAGCGACTTTTGTGTCTACCCTCTCAAGCCCCTTCAGAATCTTGTATGTGTCAATGAGATCACCCCTTATTCTTCTAAACTCCAGACACATAGGCCCAATTTACTCAGCTTCTCATCATAGGACTGCGCTCTCATCCCAGGAGCCAATCTAGTGAACCTTCGTTGTACTGCCTCCAATGTGAGTATATCCTCAGAGATGGAGATCAAAACTGCGCACGGTATTCCAGGTGTGTTCTCATCAAAGCCCTATACAATTGTAGCAAGACTTCCTTATTCTTGTACTCCAATCCCCTTGCAATAAAGACTAACATGCCATTTGCCTTCCTAATTGCTTGCTGTACCTGCATGCTAACTTTCTGTGTTCCTTGTACAAGTATACCCAAGTTCCTCTGAACATCAACTTTTAGACGTTTCACACCTTTTAAAAAAAATTCTGCTTTTCTGTTCTTATTACCAAAGTGAATTAATTCACACTTCCCCACATTATGCTACATCTTTCACCTTGTTGCCTACTCACTTAACCTGTCCATATCTCTTTGTAGCCTGTGCCCTCTTCACAGTTTACATTGCAAGTAGCCTAAGAACTTACCATACCTTGAATCCTGGGATGTTTATGATTGCCTGCAGTTTAACTTGGTACATCAACTAATAAAGAATGTTTACATGTTGACAAATAACCAGAAATATTGTGTGTGTTTTTCTAGTCCACTTAATTAGTACATATTAGTACATACACAGGTCGGCGTAACATCGAGGGCCGAAGGGCCTGTATTGCGCTGTAATGTTCTATGTTCTATATTTCATTGAGAACTCTGATTTTCTAGGGATGTTTTATAATTAAAGTAATAATTGAATTGTGACTAATATTCCACTTTACCTAATGACAGTGGTGTAATGTAATCTTAATTGAGTTTACTTTTAAGTCATCTATTTTTATGAGACCTCTAACATGGATATTCTGCATCTGATGAATAGGAGTTCTGTCATAATTCAAATCATAAAGCTTACATTTTTAATATCAATCTCTGATGTTTCTGGTCACTTTCAATTTATTGCTGGTAAAGTATCTCAGTAAGATAGAATCTATTTTTTGTAGATGTGGTGTAAAATTGCGTTGAGCGGAAAATATAGATCCACATGACACGGACAACTATGGTTGCAATAATATCAGTTGGACTTGCTATTTTAATACTTTTTTAAATACAGCCATTAATTTTTATCTTAGCAGAAACACTCTTCGATAATTGCACAGTTATCAGTCTAATGAATCTAGCTGATTGCCAATTTTCACCTAGGTTGGCTGGAGACAGGCTTTTGAATGGGTTGGGATGGGGGTGGGCAGTACTGTTGCTTGGAGTGGGCAGCTCAGTATCCAGAAGCTGCTTATTTTGAAGAATAGAACAGGATAGTCTTCTCCAGTTCATCAGTCATCTGGGTTCACTTAGATAGAAATACATAGAAGTTACTTATAATACAGAACCGGGCCATGTGGCCCAACGAGTTCAGGTTGGCATTTGCCCTCCATGTGAGTAATTAGTTGTAGTCACATTTACCCACCCTTCCCTTCGATCCCTTTTTCATCAGCCAATCACCCAATCTAGTCTTAAATGCTTGAACCATCAAGCCTAGAAGTGAATTCCACATCCTGAGAAGTCTCTAAACAAGTTTCTCCTGTCCTCTTCCAAATTTCATTGTTTTAATCTTGTATCTAAGACCCCTTGTTCCTGATCCCTTAAGGATTGGAAACAGTCTATCTATTCCATTCTTAAATAATTTTAAACACTTGTCATATATCCTAGAAAAGGATGAATACCTTAAAATTCTGTAATTGTTGGACAAAACCTTATAGAAAAGATTGTTACATTGTTACCGACGCTGGCATTAGAATTACCAAAATGTCAATTTATTTTTTGTTTTTGCATATTGGAGAGTTGTATATTAAATGTTAGGTTAGCAAGTGAAATCAGCTATATTGACTGGATGTTACCAGTTATCTTTATGTTTAATAAACCTGATTTATGGTTTATAGCCTGAATATCTCAATCTGGCACGCTGTTCATTCTTCCACTGTTGAAAACTAGACCAATACGAGTGATCTAGCATCAACTCTGGTTAGCTAGTTACAGTAATAAGGGTTTCTGTTCAATCCCTATGTGATGCTATGTTGCCAGGTATGCATTTAAATTTGTAGGGAGTGGGGGCTTGCTTATGGCACAGAGCACAATATTAATGTTCGAGTAAAGCCTAAGTACGTAACCGTATATATATCAAAACTCCCTGAAGTAAAGATGAAATATTTTGAATATTATTTGAATATTCTTGCTACAGAGTGGGTGTGTATGCACTTGGTACTATACTGTCTTCATTTCCTGATCTGAACTGTTTTGGAAGAGGAGTGTAAAATTGCAGGTGATTATCCTGCCTTGGGCAGTATCTTGTGCCTTCTGCTGGCCAGCCAAAGATAGCTTGGCTTCCCTTTCAGGACCAGTGACATGAAATTCAGACAGAGACAGTACTTGGAAAAAAAAATTGGAGCTGACTTGCTTTGTAAAACAAATCCAGAAATATAGTATGAAATGCTGGCTGTTTAAAATTTCATTTCACTTCCACAAAAAATAGTTTTTTTAATCGTGGACATCTGTCGTCTGTGATACATTAGGACAAAGTTTAAAAATGTAGGAAAGACTGTTGTTAGAAATGGCATGAGGTGATCACAACTGGACTATTTTCTTTGGAAATATTCATTAAAATTAACTTTACTTGGGTTCAGTGGATTACAAAATAGGCTTTTTATGGTTCCAGTATAAGTAGGAGACACTGAAGACTCTAGCAGGGCCGAGGGCATTAAAAGTAATTGTGAAGGTATGTTAAGTAAATCAACAAGAACAACTTATATTATTATAGGGGTTTTAACTTGATAAAACATCCCAAAGCGCTTCACAGGAGCATTATAAAACAAAATATGACACCAAGTCACATAAGGAGATATTAGGTCAGATGACCAAAAGCTTGGTTAAAGAGGTAGGTTTTAAGGAAACAAAAGCAAAATACTGCGGATGCTGGAAATCTGAAACAAAAACAGAAAATGCTGGAAATACTCATAAGGTCTGGCAGCATCTGCAGAGAGAAACAAAGTTAATAATTAATTTCAACAAAATTAATTTCAGGACCTGTGTCCTAGGTTTTAAGGAGGGTCTTAAAAGAGGAAAGTGAAGTAGAGAGGTATAAGGAGGATATCGCAGAGCTTAGGGCCTAGGCAACTGAAGGCGCAGCCACCAATGGTGGAGTAGTTAAAATCAGGGATGCTCAAGAGGCCAGAACTAGAGGACTGTCGATAACTTGGATGGTTGCAGAGCTGGAGGAGATTAGAGAAATAGGGACGAGTGAGGCCATGAAGCAATTTGAAAATAAGGATGAGAATTTTAAAATCAAGGCTTTGCTTGTCCAGAAGCCAATGTAGGTCAGGGAGCACAGAGGTGAGTGATAGGAGAATGGGATGGTGCGAGTTAAGAGACGGTGTTATAAAGGTGTTTCCGTGTTTTAATGTTTTTTGAGGACTTGTGTGTAAAAGTCTGTGGAAATCTGATGAGCCGCTGGACTTTTCTTTTTTTTAAAAAAGGTCACTTGAAGGACTCTGGGACATGGTTTAAAAACAACCCTCACTGGATATCACATGTCTTAAGCTAAATAAATAACAAGAGCCTTAGTGACTAGTGGGAGTTGTTTACCGAGAAGTGACATGTCAGGATTTATGGTGGTCAAGAGTTGGTTTCATTTTGGGATTGTTGTGAGTCAAGTTGGGATTGCAGCCTGCTGAGAGAAACACCCAGCTCATCCTTTCCCCACCTCTCTGAGAAATCCAGAAAATCCAGTGTGATAGCTGAAACCCCTGCTGCTGCATTTCACCTAGAAAGCTTGCTAGACTAATCCTCGATGTTGCCTGAAGAGAACTGCTCTGAAAAGATCCCAGTGTCAGCCGTCCACACGTATTTGGGACGTCAGAAAAGGGACAAAGGATATCATTCCATATCTTATCCTTTTCCTTCAAGAATTAACAAGTATTTGGCCAAAGTATTTTTTTTGTCTTTTTGTAAAGAGAAATTTTCTTTATTTTTTCTTGTGTGTTGGGTTAATTGAGAAGGGGAACTTTCATATTTCAATCTGTGTGTTAATGGTTTGCATCTTTACTGAATAAGTCTTGTTTTATAATAAATTGATAATCTTGTTATTTGTTTATTAAAGAAACCTGGTTGATGGATTTTATTATGGAATAAAAAGAGTATATAATTGGCTGTATCGGTAACTGGGTAAACCATGTGACCCATGGAGAAGTAGAATTAGAGAAAGACAGTGCACACCTCCCACCTTGGTTGTAACAACGGGGCACAGAGTTTTGGATGGCCTTAAGCTTACAGAGGATAGAATGTGGGAGACCAGCCAGGAGTACATTGGAATAATCAGATCTAGAAGTGAAAAAGGCACGAATGAGGGGTTCAGCAGCAGTTGAGCTGGGACAGGGGCAAAGTTGGGCGATGTTATGGAGGTGGAAATAGACGGTTTTAGTGATGGCATGAATATGAGGTTGGAAACAGATCTTGGGGTCAAATGTGACACATAAGTTGTGAACAGACTGGCTTAATCTCAGACTGCTGCCAGGGAGAGAAATAGAGTTTGTAGCTAGGGAATGGATTTTGGAGCGGGAACCGAAAATAATGGCTTCAGTCTTCCTAATATTTAAGTGGAGGAAATGTCTGCTCATCCAGTTACGGGTGTTGGATAAGCAGTCTGATAATTTAGCATCAGTGGAGGAGTCGAGAGAAGTGGTCGTGAGTTAGGGGTGGGTGTCATCAGCGTACATGTGAAAACTAACACTGTGCTTTTGGATGATGTTGCCAAAGGGCAACATGCAGATGAGAAATAGGAGGGGGCCGAGGATAGATCCTTGGGGGGCACCAGAGGTAATGGTGCGAGAGCAGGAAGAGAAACCATTGCAAGTGATTCTCTGGCTCTGAGTACATAGATAAGCATGGAGTCAGGTGAGAGCAGTCCCCCAGCTGGATGACAGTGGAGACATGTTGGGGGATGACGTGGTCAGCTGTTTCAAAGGCTGCAGGCAGCTCAAGAAGGACGAGGAGGGAAGGTTTACCTTTGTCACAGTTACATCGGTTGTCATTTGCGATTTTGCTAGCTGCTTCGGTACTGTGGCAGGGAGGGAAACCTGATTGGAGGGATTCAAACATGGAGTTCTGGGAAAGAGGGCATCGATTTGGGAGGCGGCAGCATGTTCAAGGACTTGGAGAAGAAAGAGACGGTAGTTTGCAAGGGCAGCGGGGTCAAGGGTTGGTTTTTTGAGGAGGGGTTGATGATGGCAGATTTAAATAAACGCCTGCAGAGGTATCCAGCATGGAGGGCAAAATGCTAGGCAATTGGAAGTTTGAAAGTGTAGTTATTATTCACTTGAAAACTTCCAAGGACTGATGTTGAAAGAAGTGGGGTTGAAGGAGATATGTGGATTGGGAGGGAAATAAGGAAGTAGTCAGCAGTAGTCCTGTTGGTGATAGAGATCATGGGAGTAAAAAGGCCATGGGAGCTGTTCAGGATTGGGAGAGTTAAATATAGGTAGAGTTCATGTGAAGGGCGAGTATTAGTGAGGACAAGATGATGGTGAATTAAGAGGAGAGTGGGCAAGGGAAGCTGATGTAAAGTTTGAAGTAGCCAAGAATGAAGACTTGCTTGGTGTAGAGGCTAAGGCTGTGAAGAAAAGATATCTTGAGAAATTAATGCTTGCGGTTAGATGAGAAGGATTTTAAAGCAGGGATAGAGCTTGTAGGAGGAGAGACCAAAGTGTGACTTATTCATATGGGCCAAAGCACCACTGCTGTGTCTTGGTTGGGGCAGGTGGTGCAAAGATATATCCAGGCACGAGGCTTCAGTAAATGGGGAAAATGTCACCCATGAGCCAACTTTTGGTTAATGTCAGGATGTCAGTACAGTTATTCACAATGAGGTTATGGACAGGGCCTCTTTCATGAGTGAGTGGGCATTCTGGAAGGAAATGCAGATGAACTGCCAGGGGGTCAGTGGTGAATTGGATTTTGTGGAAAGTAAGTTGATGAGGTTAACCACCAGCAAACATGCTAGATGAAGATGTTGTTGATAATGGAGGATGAGGCAGTGTTGGGGTCACTTATGGTAAGGTAAAAATTGAAATTGAGTCAGAATGTTCTTTATCCAAGGTCAAGATTATGAGTTGTAGGAGTCAACAATTGTATTATCAGGCTACAAAATAAGTGGAAGAGGATTCACATTTTAGGAGGCAGCTTTGAGATGGAACCAGCAGGAATGTTTGAACCTAAGAAATGGGGGTGGCAGGAGGGGCAAAAAGCCTGCTCTGCCATTTAATAAAATCATGGCTGATGCTCAACCTCAACTCCACTTGCCCGCCCGAACTCCATATTCCATGATTCCTTTGGTTTCTAAAGGATCCACATTTACCTTTGCTACTCTCTTCCTTTTCACACACTTGAAGCTCTTGCCATTATGTTATTATATTTTTCTCCCTCTATCAGTTTTTTGGTCATCCTTTGTTGGTGTCTTTAAGACTTCTAATCCTCAGGTTTACTATTCTTAGCAATATTATAATCTCTTCTTTTCATCTAATACTATCCTTAACCTCTTTATTTAGCCACAAATAGATCTGTTTTCCCATGCTGTTTTTAATTATCAATGGAATGTAGATTTTTTGAGAATTATGAAATATTTCTTTAAATGCTTTCTGTTGCTCACCTACTGTTAATATGTTTTAATCTACCTTCACCATCTCATCCCTCATACATATGTAATTGGCTTTATTTAAGTTTAATAGTCTAGATTCTGACTTAAACTTAGCCTCAATGAGGAATCCTATCATATCACTCTTTCCCAGAGGATCTCATACAATGAGATTACCAATTGACCCTATTTCACTACACAAAACAAGATCTAAAATAATCTCATCCAAGGGTTGGCAACGTGTGCATACATGGACATCATTGTGGTAAAACCTTGGGGTCCCTGACTGGTAATTTCAGGGCAAAGAAATTTTCCGTTGGCTTCTTCTTTCAACTAGTCAGTTTTTTAAAAAATTGCAGCTGGCAGTGTCACAGCTGATATGTGTTTAGAGTGGGACCAGCGCTTCTAGTTCGGACAAGTCCGGGGTGTTCTGGCGGGCTTTAAAAAAAAAATCGGAACCTGCCGGAAAACCCCAAAATTGTCTGAATTGGAAGTGCTGGTCCCGCTCTAAACATGTCAGCTGTGACACTGCCGGCTGTGTTTTTTTAAAAAAAGGATCAATCACAAAGCTGAGAGTTCCCGTTCGCTGCAAATATTAATGGAAGGAGAGGGGAGGGAGAGGAAGGAGGGGGTGGCAAAAGGAGGGAGGGGGAGAAAGGCAAGGGAGAGGGAAGGGGACAGGGAGAGGGAGGAGGGGGAGCAGAGAGACTGGGGGGCAGAGAGAGGGAGGGAGGGGGGGCCTGAAATAGGAGGGAGGGAGGGAGAGGGGGGCAGAGAGTGAGGGGGGAATGACAACGGGGGATACAGAGAGGGAGAGGGAGAGAGCGACCGACAGACAGAGAGAAGTGGGAGAGCGTGCAATCAAGATCACTCTTGACAGTGGACATCTAGCTGGAATACTGTGCATCGCTACAAGAAGTGTGCAGGCAAACATTGACTACTTATGCAAGCAAAAAAAAATGCCGGGTGTCTCACTAAATCAGTGTCCAACATAGTGACCAGAAAGTAAATCAATAAATTAATCTTCTCATTTAAAGCTTCTTCACAAAAATGCACCTTTGTTGTTTTGCTTAAAAGTAAGATACATTTTTAATGCTTTTATCTTTCTAAAATTGTCTCACCGGCCCCCTATGTAAGACAAAAATTGTAATGTGCCTCCCCCCCCCCCCCCCCCCCCCCCCCACCACGTGAAAATTGTGGGCTCCCTTGCTTCAAGCCTTTAACCTTGTGTTTTAAAAGAACCTGGCAGCAAAAGTAATTGCAAAAGCAATTCGCATTTGCATTGCATACTATTTTGCTTGCTAGCGAATACAATTGTGTGGCTCTCCATTGATATTTGTACACTTAGCTACTTTACTTATAGGGAGAAATGGCATTAAATTGGATGTATACTTTATATACAGATTAATCTGCCCCATGTCCGTGGCTGAGTCAATAATTTTGTCAAATGGCTGTGATGCAACATGTTGGTGCCTATCCCTGATCTCATCTCTGGTTGGACCCACGGCATATATTGTTTCAGGAAATTGTCTCAAATGCATTCCATGACCTCGTCTTCCAAACTACTTTTACCAATTTGATTTGTCCAGTTTATATGAATTGTCTCCCACGATTATTACATTGCCTTTGTTGCAAACTCCTCTTACTTCTTGATTAATACTCTGTCTAAATGTATAGCTCTGGTTAGGAGGCCTATACACTGCTCCCACTATGCTTTCTTCCCCTTGTTATTTCCGATCTCCCCTGTACTCATTCTACTTCCTGTTGTTCTGAGCTAAGATCCTTCCTCACTACTGTCTGTATGTCATCCTTTACTATCGAGGCTACCACCCACCCCTGACCCCCTTCTCCATTTTGTCTATCTTTTCAAAACATCAAGTATCCCAGAATATTTAGTTCCCAACTTTAGTCACCATGCAACCCAGTCTCTGTAATGGCTATTAGATCAAACTCATTTAGAACATAGAACATTACAGCGCAGTACAGGCCCTTTGGCCCTCGATGTTGCGCTGACCTGTGAAACCATCTGACCTACACTATTCCATTTTCATCCATATGTCTATCCAATGACAACTTAAATGCCCTTAAAGTTGGCGAGTCTACTACTGTTGCAGGCAGGGCGTTCCACGCCCCTACTACTCTCTGAGTAAAGAAACTACCTCTGACATCTCTCTGCCATTAATTTGTCTACCTAGTTATGGATACTTCCGACATTCAGATAAAACACCTTTAATTTTAATTTTTTTTAACTATTTTCCCTGATTTGACCTTATTCACTGATGCACACTGTTAGCAATAAACTTTTTGTGCCTTCCTGTCATACTCTGCTTATCTTTACCCAAATTGCTATACTGCTCTGTGGCTTTGACTTTTCTTTTCAGAATTATAAATTTCCCCTCATTTGAACCCTCTTTTCCCCCCCAATTTTTTAGTTTAAAACTTTATCTATAGCGCTAGTTGTACAATTCACCAGAACATTGGCCTAGCCCGGTTATATAATTCACCAGGACTTTGGCCTAGCCTGGTTTAAGTGGAGTCTGTCCCAATTTTTTCCTTCGTATTGGTGCAAGTACCCCATGAATTTAAACCCGTAACTCCCACACCACGTTTTCACCATGCATTCAACTCTCTGATCTGTTTGACCCTCACCAATTTGCATGTGATTCAGGTAACAATTCAGAGCTTATTACCTTTGAGGTTCTACTTAATAATTTGGACTCTAGCTCCTCAAACTTCCTGAGCAGAACCTCATTCCTCACACTGCCTTTGAAATTGGTTCCTACATGGATCACGACAATTGGATCCTCCCCTTCCCATTCCAAGTTCCCCAGCCGCAAGGAAATGTTCTTAACCTTGGCACCCGGAGGCCATACAACTTTCAGAACTCCCACTCGTGGCTGCACAAAACAATATCTGTCTATTTGACTATACTCTCCCACCACTGCCACATTCCTTTTCACCCCCTATACGAGAATGGGGTGCCATGGTCAGTTTGCTTATTCACCCTGAAGACTTTGCTCCTCTTCATGAGGGCGGCAGGAATTGTGTCCTTGTTGGATATGGGTAAAGGCCGAGGCTCCTCCAGCACTGCACCTGGAGTTCCCTTACCTGTCTGACTGACAGTCACATGCTTCAGTCCATGACCACTAACCAGACCTGTACCACTCCCTAACCTAAGGGATGTGACTTTCTCCTGTATTAAAGTATCCAGGTAACTTCCCCGTCCTTGATGTCTGCAATGTCTACACCTCAGGCTCCGAGCTGAAGTTCCTTGAGAGGCAGACGCTTACTGCAGATGTGATGGTCTGGGATTGCAATGCTCTCCACAAACTCCCACATGCTGTAGTTGTGGTACACCGCCTGCACTGCCATCCCAATTTAATCTTGTTTTATTTATTTGTTTAATTCATTAAAGTCTATGTATTTCCCTGTAACATGAGCCACCACAAGTATTGGAAGCAAGATGCAGCATCTCCTTCCCCCTCTGGATCCAATTCTCACTTGCAGCAAATTCCCAACTTTTACACCCTGTTTGTGATGCAGTCTGTTATGCCCACTCTGTGCCAACCACGCTCCAGGAGTTTGCAAGAAGGAAACAGAGTTGCTTTTCAAAAAAATTGCAGTTAGCACCTCAGGTAATTGAGTTTTAGAAGCTATGGGCAGAAATAAAGTTGGCTTACAGTGCTTCATAATGATCAAGGTAATGAACACAATTTTAACAAAACTGACTCAACCAAAATGTATTACTGAATCTAATGGAATGACGAGTAACATATTAAACATTTCTTGCCATCAAGAGGAATCTAACTTGTACAGGCAGACAGTCAGAAGAGTGAAAGTAGCAATTGGACCAGCGAAAGGTAGTAAAGAATTCTACAAGATCACCTCAGTGTTGCTGGTTGCATGTGATCTGTACATCAGGCACTGGTAGAAAGTGAATGCCACTCAAAACAGTCACAGTCCAGGAGTTAGAATTAAAGGTCAGAAAGAGAACCAAGAAAATTAGTTACTTTCACCTTTTCAGTGTGCTAGTGATTTGTGGGGAGTTGCTTTCTCCATTAACACCACATGGGGGGTTTGAAGTTTATGGTGTCCTATGCTTTTGTACTCCATTCCTAATACTTTCAGGTCCTCTGTGTGCTTAAAAGTTTCAAGTAGTTAATAATTTGATTTAAGTGATAGATAGCAGAGCAAAATTAGGAATTTAGTGCAAGAAGTTCCGAATTACATGGCATTGAATTAAAAGTACAGTGCATGCTTAAGATAGGTGACTGAGGCATGTATATGAGTTGGTATGTTCTGTGGGGTGCAAATGGCATTGCCAACCCTCCCACTTTGGATGGGAGTCTCCCGAAATCAGCAATTTGAGCGCTGCTGCTGGCAACTTGGGGTAGGTGGAAAACAGCTTCACATTCCCGTTTCACATGTTTTGTACTTTGTCTCGGACTGTGGTGGTTTTGCTGCGTACAAACAATGGGACACACAATTGTACTTTATTGCTGAGTAGGTGAGGCTGTGTAGGTCTTTCTTCCCAATGGCTTGCACATTGACAGACTGTTGTGAACCTTACCAAGGCAATACTGACCTCCCTTAGCTCAGCTCCTGACAAACAATATGAATGCTTTGAACCAAATGTCAGAAAGCTCAGCAACACACCTCTTAAAGGGACAATGCATATGTAAAAAGCCAAGTATTTCAAAGGGAGTTCCTTTTCCGCAACATCGTAATTCTCCTTGAGCATTTTAATTTGTTTTTTCCGTCCCCCACTGAAATCACTGAGGTATGTTTCTTCTTGCAACAATTCTCACTGGGCTATGGTTCACCTGGCACAGACTCTCACTTGGGTATAGTTACCCTGGCAGTGACCCTAGTTGTTGTACAGTTCCACTACCACCAACTCTTGCTGGGTACAGTTCCCTTGGCATGACACTCAGTGGGTCACTTGGTACCGACTCGTGTAGTGGTATGGCTCCCTGGCACCAGCTTTTGTTGGGGGTCCAGTTCCTCAGGCACCAACTCTTGGAGGGGTTCCCTGAGTAGTGACTCTCACTGGTGTCTGGTTCCACAGGTGTCAGCAGCCCCCGAGTGGCCATTCTTCATGTGAGAGCCTGGATAATATCACGTGATTGAATGTCATCTGTTCATGTCACGTGATTGACCCTCCAGGAATATATTCAACCAGAGTTGGCCATCGTAGGGTCAATTTGCAATTCCACATCCCATACAGCACTAACAGTGCAAAAACCAACTCTGTCCAGATGATTTTCACAATACTTAGAGCATTTTTCAAACCATTTTGTATTTAGCATTATATATATTTGGCATTGGTGCTGCATGGAAGCAATGCAACACTGATGCCAAACTGTGCATCATGTACTCGAACATATGGACACCTTTGCACTAAAGATGAATATCAATGACAAATGTGCACTTACCATAATTGACATAATGAAGTTGCAGAAGGAAACGCAAGGGCAAACCATGGACAGAATAAATGATTGCAGCACAAGTCTGACAGATGAAAATTCTTTGTTAAAGGCAAAGATCAATGCACATAGAAAAATGTTGGAATCTCCTGCAGAACTGGGAACACTTTGTTATTATTATGTTCCAACATAATCTGCCACTGTGACACAGTCATTGTCAAGTATTGCAACAACCTGTGAATTCCAGTTTTAAAAATTCTGAAATGTAGCAAGGTTTTAGAAAAATGTTCCAGACCTCAGCTCACCAGGGACAGAGTTAAGATTGTACAGTAATAGTGGGACATCTTTTCCATTCTCAAATGATATATTATGTACTGAATGTGTGCAATAAATTTTGTAGTGTTGAATTACTTATTTGGCATGGTAAGAGTGCAGCGGATCTTCCAACCAGTCATCATGCTATGTTTATGCTGCCCATCAATCCTTAGGTTAAAAATCTTGAATATCCTACATACTTCCGGTCCACAAGCATTATTTCTGATTGACATTTTTCGCATTATAATGTTGACATGCTTAGAGTCAGAGTCATTTATGGCATAGGAGGTGGCCATTCGGCCCATCTAGTTAATGCCAGCTGTCCTCAGCAATCCAATCAGTCCCTCTCTCCCGCTTGATCCCTGCATGTAAGCATTTTATAATTAGAAGTAAACAGTTTCTCACTCTGCAAAAGAAAAATGCTGCAGATGCTGGAAATCTGAAATAAAAGTAAAAAATGCTGGAGATACAGAGTTTTGTTGAAGGGTCACAGACCTGAAACATTAACTCTGTTTTTCTCTCCACAGATACTGTCTGACCTGCTGAGAATTTCCAGCATTTTCTGTTTTTAGTTTCTCATCATGGTTCGTTCTTGAACCAGCTGAATCACTCGGTAAATGTTGTAACAAAAAAATTGCCTGTCATGTTGTCTCAGTTAACTGAAATTTGTGATGATCTAAATAAAATTCTAACAAAGTGCATATTTCACAGTATTTTGATTAAATATTTCCATTGAATTGTCTTTCTGTCTTTTAATGCTTTCATTAAAGCTTTTACTTCAAGGTCTCAGCTTGAGCTGATTCTGAACCATTTTACAGTCTTAAGAATTATTTTATAACGTTTATAACTTGCAAAGTTTATTGCATATGGAAATGTATGTTAATTAATGACTAAAATGGCACAGTATGGTTTGTGCTTTTTCACTCCTGGCACGCGTATTGGAAAAACTGCACACCCAATCAATGACTTTCCATCTACTAATTTTAGGAAGCGGAATACTTTCTGTTATCCTTTTCAGGCAGGAACATCAGATGAACCACTGATGGTGAAATCAATGGGAAATACCTGAAGGCACAAAAGGGGCTATGGGTGGGTCAGGGGAGAAGGTTCGAAGATAGGAGCAAGATGGGAGGGCAGCACTAAATTGTCCGAAAGGGCTGATAGCATTTTCTCCTAATTCCACGCTCCCGCAAAGCTAGTAGACCCTGCTGTCCAGTAATTCCAAATTACTGCAGACCCACCATTAGTGCCAGACTCTGATCCTCTGTTGCTCCAAAATCTTTTCCCTAGTACCTCTGGACCCACTCAGTGCTAAAGAGCATCTGGACAGAGTTGCCAGTGCTCCCTAAATGCAAGTTGTTGTTTATTAACATTGTGAAAAGTTCCAAAGAACTTCACGGGAGTGCTATCAGACAAAATTTGCCACATAAGAAAATATTAGGACACGTGGCTAAAAGCTTGGTTAAAGAGGTAGGTTTTAAGGAATGACTTCAAAGGAGAGAGCGAGTTAGGGAATTCCACAACTTGGGCGTAAGCAGCTGAAGGTACAACTGCTAAAGATGGAGCGATGAGAAACACAAGATGTGCAAGAGGCTGGAATTGGAGGAGTACATAGATCTCGGAGAGTTGTTGGGGTGGAGGACGTTACCGAGATAGGGAGAGGCCATGGAAGAGTTTGAACACAAAGGTGCAAACTTTAACATCGAGGTGTTGCCAGACAGGAAATTCAGTGAGCGCAGGGGTGCTGGGTGAATGGGACTTGCTGCGAGTTAGAATATGGACAGCGGAGTTTTGGATGAATTCAACTTTACAGAGGGTGGAATGTGGAAGAGCATTGAAATAGTTGAGTTTAGAGGCAACAAAGGCACGGATAAGGGTTTCAGCAGCAGACAACCTGCTTCAGGGGAGGGGGTGACGTAGAGGTATTGTCACTGGACAAGTAATCCAGAGACCCAGGGTATTGCTCTGGGGACATGGGTTCAAATCCCATCACAGCAAAAGGTGGAATTTGAATTCAATTAATAAAAATCTGGAATTAATGATGGCCATGAAACCATTGTCAATTGTTGTAAAAACTCATCTGGTTCACTAATGTCCTTTAGGGAAGGAAATCTGCTGTCCTTACCTGGTCTGGCCTCCATATGACTCCAGACCCACAGCAATGTGGTTGACTCTTAGATGCCCTTTGAAATGGCCTAGCAAACCACTCAGTTGTATCTAACCGCTACAAAGTCAATAAAAAGGAATGAAACAGGACAAACCACACGGCATCGACCTATGCATCAGAAATGACGATGGCAAACCCAGCACTGTTGACCCAGCAAAGTCCTCCTTACTAACATCTGGGAACTTGTGCCAAAGTTGGGAGACTAGTCAAGCAACAGCCTGACACAGTCATACTCACGGAATCTTACCTGACAGACAATGTCCCAGACTCTGCCATCTCCATCCCCGGGTATGTCCTGTCCCACCGGCAGGACAGACCCAGCAGAGGTGGCGGCACAGTGGTAAACAGTAGGGAGGGAGTTGCCCTGGGAGTCCTCAACATCGACTCTGGACCCCATGAAGTCTCATGGCATCAGGTCAAACATGGACAAGGAAACCTCCTGCTGGTTACCACCTACCGCCCTCCCTCAGCTGATGAGTCAGTACTCCTCCATGTTGAACACCACTTGGAAGAAGCACTGAGGGTGGCAAGGGCACAGAATGTACTCTGTGTGGGGGACTTCAATGTCCATCACCAAGAGTGGCTTGGTAGCACCACTGCTGACCGAGCTGGCCGAGTCCTAAAGGACATATCTGCTAGACTGGGTATGCGGCAGGTGGTGAGGGAATCAACAAGAGGAGAAAACATACTGGACCTCATCCTCACCAATCTGCCTGCCGCAGATGCATCTTTCCATGACATTATTGATCGGAGTGATCACCGCACAGTCGTTGTAGAGATGAAGTCCCACCTTCACATTGAAGATACCCTCCATTGTGTTGTGTGGCACTACCACCATGTTAAATGGGATGTGGAGCAGCAGCAGAATTGTACTCAACCTCAATCTGTAACCTCATGGCCCGGCATATCCTCCACTCTACCATTACCATCAAGCCAGGAGACCAACCCTGGCTCAATGAAGAGTGCAGGAGAGCATGCCAAGAGCAGCACCAGACATACATCAAAATGAGGTGTCAACCTGGTGAAGCTACAACACAGGACTATCTGCGTGCCAAACTGCGTAAGCAGCATGCGATAGACAGAGCTAAGCGATCCCATAACCAACGGATCAGATCTAAGCACTGCAGTCCTGCCACATCCAGCCATGAATGGTGGTGGACAATTAAACAACTAACTGGAGGAGGTGGCTCCGCAAATATTTCCATCCTGAATGATGGGGGAGCCCAACACATCAGTGCGAAAGATAAGGCTGAAGCATTTGCAACAATCTTCAGCCAGAAGTGCCGAGTTGATGATCCATCTTGGCCTCCTCCTGAAGTCCCCAGCATCACAAATGCCAGACTTCAGCCAATTCGATTCACTCCACGCGATATCAAGAAACAACTAAAGGCACTGGATACTGCAAAGGCTATGGGCCCTGACAATATTCCGGCAATAGTACTGAAGACCTGTGCTCCAGAACTTGCTGCACCCGTTGCCAAGCTGTTCCAGTACAGCTACAACACTGGCATCTACCCTGCAATGTGGAAAATTGCCCAGGTATGTCCTGTACACAAAAAGCAGGACTAGTCCAACCCAGCCAATTACCACCCCATCAGCCTACTCTCAATCATCAGTAAAGTGATGGAAGGTATCATCAACAGTGTCATCAAGCGGCCCTTGCTTAGCAATAACCTGTTCAGTGACGCTCAGTTTGGGTTCTGCCAGGGCCACTCAACTCCTGACCTTATTACAGCCTTGGCTCAAATATGGACAAAAGAGCTGAACTCAAGAGGTGAGGTGAGAGTGACTGCCCTTGACATCAAGGCAGCATTTGACCGAGTATGTCATCAAGGAGCCCTAGCAAAACTGAGGTCAATGGGAATCAGGGGGAAACCCTCCGCTGGTTGGAGTCATACCTAGCGCAAAGGAAGATGGTTGTGGTTGTTGGAGGTCAAACATCTGAGCTCCAGGACATCACTGCAGGAGTTCCTCAGGATAGTGTCCTAGGCCCAACCATCTTCAGCTGCTTCATCGATGACCTTCCTTCAATCATAAGGTCAGAAGTGGGGATGTTCGCTGATGATTGCACAATGTTCACACCATTCGTGACTCCTCAGATACTGAAGCAGTCCATGTCCACATGCAACAAGACTTGGACAATATCCAGGCTTGGGCTGATAAGTGGTAAGTAACATTTGTGCCACACAAGTGCCAGGCGATGACCATCTCCAACAAGAGAGAATCTAGCCATCTCCCCTTGACATTTAATGGCATGACCATCGCTGAATCCCCCACTATCAACATCCTAGGGGCTACCATTGACCAGAAACTGAACTGGACTAGCCATATAAATATCGTGGCTACAAGAGCAGGTCAGAGGCTAGGAATCCTGCGGCGAGTAACTCACCTTCTGACTCCCCAAAGCCTGTCCACCATCTACAAGGCACAAGTCAGGAGTGTGTTGGAATGCTCGCCACTTGGCTGGATGGGTGCAGCTCCAACAACACTCAAGAAGCTCGACACCATCCAGAACAAAGCAGCCCGCTTGATTGGCACCCCATCTACAAACATTCGCTCCCTCCACCACCGATGCACAGTGGCAGCAGTGTGTACTATCTACAAGATGCACTGCAGCAATGCACCAAGGCTCCTTAGCACCTTCCAAACCCGTGACCTCTACCAACTAGAAGGACAAGGGCAGCAAATACATGGGAACACCACCACCTGCAAGTTCCCCTCCAAGTCACACACCATCCTGACTTGGAACTATATCGCCGTTCCTTCACTGTCACTGGGTCAAAATCCTGGAACTCCCTTCCTAACAGCACTGTGGATGTACCTACCCCACATGGACTGCAGCGTCAATAAGGCAGCTCACCACCACCTTCTCAAGGGCAATTAGGGATGGGTAATAAATGCTGGCCTGGCCAGCGACGCCCACATCCCATGAATGAAAAAAAAAGTCATGACTTGCCTTAGTATTTCCAGAACTTCTCTCCAGGTGTCCCTACGGACCCGCTGAAACATCAGCTCATCAGTACCAGCAGAGACCCACAAAACAATTGCAGTCAAATCGGTATACTTAACCAATTCCATCTTTTCCATGACATTCTCTCCTTCCCATGCCATCTCTTTCATGCCATACCCATTATATTTTTTTCTCCATCTCCTATCATTCCTGTCCCATCCCACCCCTTCTTCCTATGCCATTCCATTCCATCCCTTGCATACCATTCCATTTCTCCGTTCAATACTTCCCATGCATTTTCCTCTCCCATTCCTCCCGTGTCGTTGAACTCCCCTCCACAATCCTTCCAGCCAGGGCAACTTTGTTGGCCTCCCCTTACCCTCCACTTCTGCACTGCCCCGCTGCCGCCGCCAGCAACCTTTGGCAGCTGTGCATGCTTCACGCTTTCCAATTGACACCACATCAGAGCAGCTACACTTTAAAGCAGCAACCACTAACTACAGCTCACAGAAAAATAAGACACATTTTTGAGGGAAATGCCAAAGAGTATGTGGACAGACACAGCTTCGAGCCCTGCCCTTCACACTTTCTGATCTCTCTGCCTGCATTCATCAGAAGAAATTAAAATGTTTCCCATCTGTGAGCTAGAAGGGGGCAGTGAGAGGGGAAAATCAGATGGGAAATTTTGTTATGTTCAGTCGACATGATAATTCAGTAAAATGTTACAATATCTAATTAGCCAACTGTAATCCCACAGGTGCAGAATTTCACTTGATCAATATCCGACCAATCAAAACAGTCTGGACAGACGAAAACTGAGTATTGTTATTGTACAAGATTTCCAAACTTGAAATCCTCTACCTAGTTATAAGTAGGCCTCCATTCATCGAAATATAGATTTTATAAAGTTACTTGGCGCTGTGAGGAAAGATGCTCCATATGTTGTTCTACTGCCTAGTTAAACTTTAGTATCAAGTTAAACTTTGACATGATCCAGAGAGCCGTAAAGAACCCTTCCTAATGTAATATCCTTTACCACTTGAATTCTCCTGTCTTCACTGTGGGTGTACTAAAGAAAAACTTGCACTTATAATAACACCTTTCATGACTTCAAGGCGTCCCAAAGTGCTTTACAGCCAATGAAGTACTTTTGAAGTGTTGACACTATTGTAATGCAGGAAATGCAGCAGCCAATTTGTGTACAATAAGCTTCCACAAAAAACAATGTGATAATGTCCGGTTAATCTGTTTTGCTTTCGTGATATTGGAAAAAGCACGCTATTGAGATGAGGTACAACTGCTAACCAACAAATTGGTTTATTTTTGCAGCAAATACACAAGTAAACTGGATACAGTTTACATGGTTGTATTATTCATTTTGCTATGCTTCTCATCTCATGAAAAAATAACATACGAGTAGGTGGGCAAGTATTGCGGATGCTGGAAATCTGAAAGACAGAAATGCTGGAAATACTCAGCAGGTCTGGCAGCATCTGTGGAGAAAGAAACAGAGTTAAAGGTTCAGGTCAATGACATTTCATCAGAACTGAGGGCAATTAAGTCAACAAAATGGCATTGTGTCTGGAGTCACGTAGGATCGACTGGGAAGAAACATAGAAAAATAGGAGCAGGAATAGGCCATTCGGCCCTTCGTGCCTGCTCCACCATTCAATACGATCATGGCTGATCATCTTCACTCAGTAACCTGTTCTCCCCATATCTCTTGATCCCATTAGCCCTAAGTACGATATCTAACTCTTTCTTGAATATATTTAATGATTTGGCCTCAACTGCTTTCCGTGGTGGAGAATTCCACAGGTTCACCACTCTCTGGGTCAAGAAATCTCTCCTCATCTCAGTCCTTAATGGCTTACCCCTTATCTTTTGACTGTGACCCCTGGTCCTGGGCTCCCCCGGGAATCTCCTTCCTGCATCTAGGCTGTCCAGTCCTATTAGAATTTTGTAAATTTCTATGAGATCCCCTCTCATTCTTCTAAACTCGAGTGAATACAAGCCTAATCGACCCAATCTCTCTTCATATGTCAGTCCTGCCATCCCAGGAATCCGTCTGGTGAACTTTCGCTGCACTCCCTCCATAGCAAGATCGTCCTTCCTTAGATAAGGAGACCAAAACTGCACACAATACTCCAGATGTGGTCTCACCAAGGCCTTGTCTAATTGCAGTAAGACATCCTTGCTCCTGTACTTGAATCCTCTCGCTATGAAGGCCAACATACCATTTGCCTTCTTAACTGCTTGCTGCACCTGCATGCATGGGTAAGGGCAGCAGAATGGCTCACCTAAAGGACATTAGGTAACTAGATGTCAGGTACTTTCATGCTCACCATTACTGAAGACTGGCTTTTTAATTCCATTATTTCATTAACTGAATTTAAATTCCCCAGCTGCCATGCTGGGATGTGAACAGATAGTGATTTTCAGTCTTCAAGTAATGATTCTAAATCCCTTGATTGTTTATAATGTAATTTAATCTGTGTTTTCTGGCAATTTGGTATAGAAAACTAATATAAGCAGCTACTTATCATTGCTGAAATTACCTGATTGAGTTTGTTTCTTGTAGAGTAATTCATTATCATACAAATAAGTTTCTTAAAATAGATGAATCCTCACAACCATTGGTGGCAAAATCGATTAAATTATTAGCCTTCTATAGTTCTTTAAATTAAATAAACCGTCCCTTGGGGTTAACCATAGAATTTAGAATGAAACAGCACAGAAGGTGGGCATTCAACCAATTGTTCCTGTGCTGGCTTTTTGAAAAGGGTATCCAATTAGTCCTCCTCCCTGGCATTGACACCATAGCACTGTAAATTTTTCCTTCAAGTATTGCTGCTTTTTGAAAGTTACAATTAAATATGTTTCCAATACCATTTGAGGCAGTGCATTCCAGATCACAAACATACATTGGGTTAAAACAAAAAATTGCCTCTGGTTCTTTTGTTTGCCACCTTAATCTGTGTCCACTGCCAACCGGCCCTTCTGCCACTGGAAGCAGTTCTCCTTATTTACTCTCCCAATTTACCATTTTGAACAGCTCTATCAAATCTCCTCTTAACTTTCTCTAATCTAAGGAGAGCAACCCCAACTTGGGGCGGCGCAGTGGTTAGCACTGCAGCCTCACAGCTCCAGCGACCCGGGTTCAATTCTGGGTACTGCCTGTGTGGAGTTTGCAATTTCTCCCTGTGTCTGCGTGGGTTTTCTCCGGGTGCTCCGGTTTCCTCCCACATGCCAAAAGACTTGCAGGTTGATAGGTAAATTGGCCATTATAAATTGTCACTAGTATAGGTAGGTGGTAGGGAAATATAGGGACAGGGTGGGGATGTTTGGTAGGAATATGGGATAAGTGTAGGATTAGTATAAATGGGTGGTTGATGTTCGGCACAGACTCGGTGGGCCGAAGGGCCTGTTTCAGTGCTGTATCTCTAATCTAATTCTCCAGTCTCTCGACATAACTGAAGTTCCCTGATCTCTGTTACCATTTTGGTATTTTCTTTCTGCACTCTCTCTAAGGCCTTGATATCCTTCCTGGAGTTTGGCGCCCAGAATTGAACACTCCAGCTGAGGCCCAACCAGTGTTTTGTAAAGGTTTAGAGAACTTCTGTGATTTTTGTACTCTATTCCTCTACTAATAAAGCCAAGGATCCCATAGGCTTTTTAAATGGTCTTCTCAACTTGTTTTGCTAACTTCAAAGATTTGTGTACATATACCCCCAGTTCACTCTATTTCTTCACCTCCTTGAAAATTATACCATTTAGTTTATATCTTCTCATTCTTTCTACCAAAAGTAACCATTTCACACTTCTCTGTTAATTTTCATCTGCCATGCAGCTGCCCATTTCACCAGTTTGTCCATGTGTTCCTGAAGTCTGTCACTAGTTCCTCAGTGTTTACTGCTTTGGGTTTTGTGTCAACTGCACACTTTGAAATTATGCCCTGTCTACCTAAGTTCAGGTTATTAATATATGTCAAAAAGGGCAGTGATCCCAATAGAGACCACTGGGTAACATCACTGTATACTTGCCTCCAGCCTGAAAAACAGCCATACTTCACTACTCTCTGCTTTCTGTCCCTTATCCAATTTTCTATCCATGCTGCTACTCTTTGTTTGATCCCATGGGCTTTTATTTTGCTTACTACTATGTGATAATTTGGACTTTCAAAAGGCATTTAACAATTTCAACTGCTCTATCCTCATCAACTGTCTCCGTTAGTTCATCAAAAAACTCAATCAAGTTAGTCCAACTCGATTTGCCTAACTTTCATTAATTAGTCAATATTTTTTCAAGTGCCAATTAATTTATCCCAGAGTATTGTCTCGAAAGGTTTCCCCACCACTGATATTAGGCTGACTGGCCTGTAGTTCAGGGTGGCGCAGTGGTTAACACCGCAGCCTCACAGCTCTAGCGATCCGGGTTCAGTTCTGGGTACTGCCTGTGCAGAGTTTGCAAGTTCTCCCTGTGACCATGTGGGTTTCCACCGGGTGCTCTCTTTTCCTCCCACAGCCAAAGACTTGCAGGTTGATAGGTAAATTGGCCATTGTAAATTGCCCCTAGTGTAGGTAGGTGGTAGGAGAATGGTGGGGATGTGGTAGGGAATATGGGACTAATGTAGGATTAGTATAAAATGGGTGATTGTTGGTCGGCACGGTGGACCGAAGGGCCTGTTTCAGTGCTGTATCTCTAAATAAAAAAATAAATAGTTGTCAGGTTTATCCCTCTCTCCTTTTTTTGAACAATGATGTATCATTTGCAGTTTTCTGGCAACACGTCCATATCTAAGGAAGATTGACTAGAGCCTCCGCAATTTCCACCCTTCCCTCAGTAACATAGTACGCCTCTCATCCGGACTGGGTGTCTTTCTTTTTAACTTTGAGCACTGCTACACACTTAAATACCTCCTCTTTATCTATTTTGGTCCCATTCAATCTTGTTAGGACCTCCTTTACAGCTACAGTGACAGCATCCTCTTCTCTAGTGAAGACAGATGCAAAGTACTCAGCCATGCCAACTGTCCCACTGCCACCACAAGATCATCTCCTTTCTGGCCCCTAATTTGCCTCACCCTTCCTTTGACTACTCTTTTACTAGTAATATATGTTTATAAAAATCTTTTGGGTTCCCTTTTATGTTGGCCGCTAATCTATTCTCATACATGCTCTTTGCTTCTCTTCCCTTTCTTTTTGATGTCCTCTGTACATTCTGTATTCATTTTGGATCTCTACTGTATTATCAATCTTACATTTGTCATGATCCTTTTTCTGTTTCATTTTCATCTTTATCTTTAGTCATCCAGCTAGCTCAAGCTTTGGATGCACTTCCTCCTCCTTGTGGGAATGGGTTTAGTCTGTCTCCAAATTATCTGCTTGTTCAGTTACTGTTTTGCCTACCTATTTTTGATTCCAACTACCTGGGCCAGATCCACTGAAATTAGCCCTCCTCCAGTTAAGTATTTTTACACTTGATTGTTCATTATTGTATTCCATATCATCAGGTTTATAATAGATATGATCACTGTTTTCCAAATGGTCCCTGACTGAAACATATTTCACTTGCCCCACTTCATTTCTCAGAATTTCCAGCACTGCTGGACACATATAAAATGCCAAAGACTTGCAGGTTGATAGGTTAATTGGCCATTATAAATTTCCCCTAGTATAGGTAGGTGGTAGGGAAATATAGGGACAGGTGGGGATGTGGTAGGAATATGGGATTAGTGTAGGATTAGTATAAATGGGTGGTTGATGGTCGGCACAGACTCGGTGGGCCGAAGGGCCTGTTTCAGTGCTGTATCTCTTAAAAAAAAATGTCTAGAAGGGGTTACTCAAATGTGATGGCCTGGTGCAATGTCTGATTGTTCTTTTGCCCATTTTCACTTTTTTTATTTATTTCGAGATACAGCACTGAAACAGTGTTTCAACCACCCAATTATACTAATCCTACACTAATCCCATATTCCTACCTGTCCCTATGTTCCCCTACCACCTACCTATACTAGGGGCAATTTATAATGGCCAATTTACCTATCAACCTGCAAGTCTTTGGTGGTGGGAAGAAACCGGAGCACCCGGCGAAAACCCACGCAGACACAGGGAGAACTTGCAAACTCCACACAGGCAGTACCCAGAATTGAACCCGGGTCACTGGAGCTGTGAGGCTGTGGTGCTAACCACTGCGCCGCCCTTGTGGTGAAGAGCAAAACTTCAGGCCATCAATATAAGATTGTCACCGAGAAATCAGATAGGGAATTCAGAAGAAATTTCTTTACACAGGAAATGGTGAGAATGTGGAACTTGATGCCACAGGGAGTAGTTGAGACAAATAGTGTAGATACATGTAAGAGGAAGCTAGATAAGTATATGAGGGAGAAAGGAATACAGGATTATGCTGATAGACTTAGATGGGGAAGGCTGGGAGGAAGCTCGAGTGGAACCTGGTGTAGACTGCTTGGGCTGAATGGCTTGTTTCTGTAGTGTATATTTTATGTAATTAGGCCAGTGCGTGAGCTCCACTGATGGATGTTTTTAATGCATTAAACTGTTCTCACGTTTCACAAAATTTTGGTTTCAAAATTTTTTTCCCAGTGGGATTCATGCTAACTATCTTCCCCTCCACTTCCATCTTTAAAAATCTTCTGAGAACCCATCTTTTTGACCAATCTTTTGGTCATCTCTCCTGACTCTCATGCTATTGCACAGCGAGCAGTTCTTTGTGCATTCTCCCAACTCCTTATGAACCATTTTGGGGGATGCTTTCTATGCTAAAGGCATACAATTGCTAGATAAAGTGTAGCTCGGTATCACACAGGACAGTACATTTATCAACGGGGCATTTGGGTGGTTGGGGATGCACATCACCTATTTGAAACTGGGTGATATTAGTATCTGGTGACTTCAGCAATCCATTTCTGTTAAAGTACAGAAATAAGCCAGGCAAAGTGCGGAACCTCAGTGTCTAATAGAGGAATCTGGGATAAGCTCCTACAACTACCTAAAGAAACAAGATGGGTTGATGACTTTAAATAAAAAATGTTAGTTTTTCAATTCTCATCTTGAGGTGACTGATCTCTTGGCAGTATCCACATGTGGCTTGAAGTATTGTAATTCTTTGCTTAACATCTGCTTCCTTGCTGTTTTTAATATTAACATATCTATAACTATATAGTATATTGCATAAGTTATTTATAAAGTCTAAGAACATAAGATATAGGAAGAGGAGTAGGCCATATGGCTTATTTATTGCATGGCACAGCAGGCTCAGATTATGGCTAATCTCCCACCTCAACTCCACTTTCCTGTCCAATCCCCATATCCCTTGATTTCCTTAGCGTTCAAAATCTATTGATCTCAGTCTTGAATATATTCAAATGTCTGAGCATCTATATCCCTCTGGGCTAGAGAATTTCAGAGTCACAACTCTCCAAGTGAACAAATTTCTCCTCATCTCAATCCTAAATGACCGACAGCTTATCCTGAGACGATAACCTATAGTCCTAAACTCTTCAGCCAGTGACTCCAGAGAATATAGGTCCATTCTACTCAGCTGCTTCTTATAGGATAACTCTCTTATCCCAGGAATCAATCTTGTGAATCTTTGTTGCACTCCCTCCAAGGCAAGTACATTCTTCTTTGGGTAAGGAGACCAAAACTGTACACTGCATTCTAGGTGTATTCTACATTTGACTGTGGCCAATAATACAGATATCACTCAGAATTCGTAATTGTGTTTGGACTTGAGTTTTATTGATGAATTGGCCTGTTTGAGCTGCTATGTTGGGGGAGGGGCTTAAAGCAACAGCAAAAAAAACTGTCTGGGAAGAAAGCACAATGCATTTCCACAATGCTCAAGGATATTTCCTGGCAGTATTAATACAATAAAAGAGAAACTTCTGTCTGATTCAGTTCTTACAGATGAGAAGGCTGTTCCTGGTTCTGTATCCTCTGAAGTGACAACCAAACCTGGTCGGAACCTCACCTCATCTCAGGTTAGTGGAAAGGAGTAGAATGGCATTTGAAAGAGCTGCTGCGACACATTATAATTGGATTTATTTTTCAAAGCAAATTTTTGTAACTCTTTTGGAAAGTATGGTAATCTACTGTCGCCTGACTGTAGTACAGTAGGTCAAATCAACATACAATTAATATGCATCATTGAGAGCCAGTTACAAATGAAAACTCAATTGCTGAATCTACTTTGTAAAAGTTAATCTAGTTAAAATTAAACATGTTTGTACCTTTTTTGCAACAAAACCACACTTATGTGCAGGTTGCTTTGAAATGTGACAAAATTTCCATAGGTCTTTCTGACTTGTTACTTTTTGGATAACTTTTTCTGATCACTTTCTTGGATACGTTATCTGTACTTGAATGTCTTATCTCTTTTTAAAAAAAAGTACACTTGTTACAGTATTTAAGCAAATTATATTGTCATTATTTTTGTGTCTTTATAAGGTTAATTTTTCCTTCGCTAGTTCTTCCTGGGTCATACACCTTCTGTGGTTGAGAAGAAAAATCAAGCAGCTTACTTCAACATCGCTGTTGATTTTTGATAGCCTACCAGAAAGTTCATGAATGTAGCTTAGAAGAGCCATGTCACCTCCCAAACCAGAAGCTGAGCAACTATGCAGCACCTTTCCATTGTATTGCAGCTGAGTTGAAGAGCTCGGGAAAATGGTGGAATCTGACCTGTGCTCTACTGTGACATGCATGTCTTGTTGGCTTATTGTGTATACACGCAACTATGCTACTGAGAATAGGGAAAAAAAACATTTTTTTTTTTCTCTGCAGGGTACAGCTATGCCTGCACTTAATGCCATTCATTCAGTCAAGAGTCAAGATGCCAATTTGCCACCTAGCAGTAAACCAAACCTTGCACTCAACCTTAAATCTCCATCTATTATTGTTACCCCAGGTACGTTGATGGCTTATGCACTATTGAAAGATGAGGCAATTTAATGATCTGAAGTGCAGCATTGTTATTAAAGCATAATGATGAGTGTGAAATTTCCATATTATGTCTATTTAAATTGTAAAAAATCTCAAAGTGCAATTCTAGATTACTCCCTTCCAACCTTGAATTATGTCGTCCTCTTGAGCTATATATAATGGAACGCTGCATTAATGGTCACATTTTATTAGGTGCAGTACTTATGATGGAACATTGAGATGATGAATTTAAAAGGATTGCATAAGAATGTTGCCACAGCATTAGAGTGTTGGTTTATGCATAATTTGTCCTGTAATGTGCTAGTACTAATAAGCGTGGTTATACTGCACACTGCAGTGTCTGTGCCGGAAGCAAATAATAGCTATGAAAGTTGTATGATTAACTGATAATTATCACTAAATATGAGGTGTAGAACCATATGAAGTCCAGCAGTATTCTACAATACTTGCAAAATAATAGCACCCAACTTTATGTAGTTACAGTGCATTTTCTCCTTCCACAGAAGTGTGTACTGAAACAAGTGTGCTGCCTTGACAGCTTAGTGACTTTGTCCAATGAGTAGCTGAGCCACACAGATCAAGAAGGTCGCCAAGGTTAGGGTTCCCAATATTCTCGCTTTTGGTCAGTGTCTAATGGAATGGAGAATGGTCTCCCAAGTGCTGCTGCTGGAGACTCGGCAGAAATAATCCCTGTATGCATGGTTCTTGCATGCATAGTATCCTGACTGTCACAGCTTGCAGCCAGTCTGTGATGTCTAGGCCTGCTGGTCAGCCTGCTATTTGTAACGTACTGCTTCCTTACCTGCTATGAAGATGGTGGCATCAAGGACAATGAAAATTGCCTGAAAACACTTGAAAGAGCTGCACAAACTGAGGAATGGATAGAGATGCCCAAACTGGCTAAGGGAGAGCGAGTACAAGCAATAAGCTGGGGAGAGCAACATAAACTGGTGGAGGGAGAAGACAACAAATCTGAGGGAGAGTGCGAGCAACACAAACTTGGTGGCGGGAGAGACCGGGGAAAGCAGCACAAACTGAGGAAGGAGAACTAGAGCAACACAAAGTAAGGGAGGCAGAGCGAGAGCAGCGTGAGTTGCATGAGGCAGAAAGAGAGCAGCGCCGGCTGCGGGGAGGCAGAGCGAGGAAAGCAGCGCTGGCTGTGGGGAGGCAGAGCGAGAGCAGTGCGGGCTGCCGAGAGGCAGGGAAAGAGAAAGCACAAGCTGGGAGGGAGAGAGAAAGCAACACAAAGCCCAGGTGGTCGGGAGAGAGTGTGAGAGTACAGCTTGAATTTATTCAGCACCTTTATCATAGTGAAACAACTCAAGACAGTTCACAGGAGTAATTATTAAACAAGATTTCGCACTGAGCTACATGAGATGTTAGGACAGGTAGGTTTACAGCAGCTTAAATAAGGATAGAGAGGAAGGTAAGTGGGAGGAATTCCAGGGCTTGGGGCCTGGGTAGCTGAAGGCATGCCTGTCAATGAAAGAGCAAAAAAATCAGGGATGGGCAACAGGCCAGAGATCTCAAGAGGATTTGGGGGCTGGAGGAGGTTACAGAGATGGGGAGGGATTTGAAAACAAGGATAACAACTTTTAAATTTAGATGTTTCCAGACCGGGAGTCAATTTAGGTCAGCAAGCAGGGGGATGGTGGGTGAACAGGACTTCATGTGAATTAGGATACCGGTAGCAGAGTTTTGGATGAGCTCAAGAGGGTAATAATACAAATTGAGGAGGAAATGAGAGGGAAACAAACTGGGGAGGGAGAGATCCTGTTGGCCTGTGAATTGCGCTTTGTATAATGTGCTTTTTTTTTTAACAGGAGTCAGGCAACTGTGGTGTTGCTCTTTGAGGTCTGTGTTCGATAAAGGGAGGGACAGTGCTGCTTTTTGCTCTCTTTGCCTCCCTAAATCTCCATGATGACGTCATTTTGGCAAATGGCTACTACTACCACACAGCTCCAGACCTCATTACAGCCTTGGTCCAAATGTGGACAAAAGAGCTGAATTCCAGAGTTGAGGTGAAAGTGACTGCCCTTAACTTTAAGACAGCATTTGACTGAGTTTTGCACCAAAGAGACCTAGCAAAATTGAAGTCAATGGGAGTCGGGGGGGGAAACTCTCCACTGGTTGGAGTCATACCTAGCACAAAGGAAGATGCTTGAGGTTGTTGGAGGCCAATCATCTCAGCCCAGGACATTGCTGCAAGAGTTCCTCAGGGCATTGTTCTAAGCCCAACCATCTTCAACTGTTTCATCAGTAACCTTCACTCCAACATAAGGTCAGAAGTGGGGATGTTTGCTGATGATTGCTTAGTGTGCAGTTTAATTTGCAACTTCTCAGACAATGAAACAATCTGTGCCCACATGCAGCAAGACCTTAACAACATTCAGGTTTGGGCTGATGTGGTAAGTAACATTTGTGCCACACAAATGTGTTACTACCGAGGTGAGAAGAGTGTTCTAGTCCCACTTCTCCACAGGTCACAACATATATTAAAATTTTCCCACTTATTGATATGGTCAATCATATACTCTGTTTTTCCCAGAATAAAACACACCAACCAGGTTTCTTTAATAAACAAAAAAATTGTCAGTTTATTTCAAAACAAGTCTTATCCAGTAATGGAGCAAAGCATAAACACAGATTGAAGTACAACAGTTCCCTTTTTACCTTAGCCCCTCTCTTTCTCACATATACACACACACACATACACCAGTTAGCCGTAAAAGTAAAAGGGAATTTTGCTTGAGCTCGGTTACAAAAAAACAGACTAAAAAACCACTTAGGCTGAAAACTTGCTCATTCTTGAAGAGAAAAAGAGAAGATATGGAAAGATGTCCTTTGTTATAGTTTGGCGTTCCAAATGCATATAGACAGCTCTCACTGGGATCTTCCTAGAACAGTTCTTTCCAGGCAATGTTGAAGATCAGTTTGTGTGGGCTTTCCAAGAAATGCACCAACAGAGGCTTCAGAGAGGCCTTACAGCAGAAATGCAGCAACAAAGGTTTCAGTTCCCAAACATTCGATTCAAATTTAGGAGGAAAGAGGGGACTAACACACTGGACACACAGGCTTTCTTTCAAAGGGAGAGAAAGAGATGAGCTGGGTTTTCTTGGCAAGCAAAAACCAACTGTCTTTTTAAACAATTCAAAGTCAAACCAAAAACATTCCAGAAGTCCAGCCTCCTGATCTCTATAAATCTTGACCTGTCACTTCTCTGTAAACATCATCTTCAAGTCAGAACAACAAGCTGCCTGCTGGTATTTTATCTGAAATTAGGTGCCTTCCAGTAAGGGCTTGTTTACAAGCCAAGTCCAGGAACTTTCTGGTGACTTCTTAAAAAACCCCCACAAAGTTCAGCATCTCTTCAAACTTCCAGATGTCCATAATTCAACTTTGTCCTTAAAAATCATATTTCACAAAAAAAAGAAGCACTCTTGTAACAAGTGCTAGGTAATGACTATCTCTAACGAGGGAATCTAGGCATCTCCTCATGATGTTCAAAGGCATTACCACTGATGAATCCCCTGCCATTAACATCGTGGGGGTCACCATTGACCAGGAACTGAACTGGACCAGAAACTGGACCACAGTATATAAATGCTATGGCTACAGGAGCAGGTCCAAGGCTGGGTATCACGCAATGAGTAACTCGCCTCTTTTTTTACTTGTTCATGGGATGTGGGCATCGCTGGCTACGCCAGCATTTATTGCCCATCCCTTATTGCCCATGAGAAGATGGTGGTGAGCTGCCGCCTTGAACCGCTGAAGTCCATGTGGGGTAGCTACACCCACAGTGCTGTTATGAAGAGAGTTCCAGGATTTTGACACAACGACAGTGAAGGAACGGTGATATTGTTCCAAGTCAGGATGGTGCGTGGCTTAGAGGGGCATTTGCAGGTGGTGGTGTTCCCATGCATTTGCTGCCCTTGACCTTCTAGGTGGTAGAGGTCGTGGGTTTGGAAGGTGCTGTCTAAGGAGCCTTGGTGCATTGCTGCAGTGCATTTTGTAGATAGTACACACTGTTGCCACTGTGCGACGGTGGTGGAGGGATTGAATGTTTGTGGATTGGGTGCCAATCAAACAGGCTGCTTTGTCCTGGATGTTGAACTTCTTGAGTGTTGTTGGAGCTGTACCCATCCAGGCAAGTGGAGAGTATTCACACTCCTGACTTGTGCCTTTTACATGGTGGACAGGCTTTGGGGAGTCAGGAGATGAGTTGCTCGCCACAGAATTCCTAGCATCTGACCTTCTCTTGTAGCTATGGTATTTATATGGCTGGACCAGTTCAGTTTCTGCTCAATGGTAACCCCCAGGGTGTTGATAGTGGGGGATTCAATGATCGTAATGCCATTGAGTGTCAAGGGGAGATGGTTAGATTCTCTCTTGTTGGAGATGGTCATTGCCTGGCACTTGTGTGGTGCAAATGTTACTTGCCACTTATCAGCCCAAGCCTGGATATTGTTCAGGTCTTGCTGCATTTCTACACGGTATCTGTTTCAGTATTTGAGGAGTTGTGAATGGTGCTGAACATTGTGCAATCATCAGCAAGCATCCCCACTTTTGACCTTATGATTGAAGGAAGGTCATTGATGAATCAGCTGAAGATGGTTGAGCCTAGGACACTACCCTAAGGAACTCCTGCAATGATGTCCTGGAGCTGAGATGATTGACCTCCAACAACGAATACCATCTTCCTTTGCGCTAGGTAGGACTCCAACCAGTGGAGACTTTTCCCCGATTCCCATTGACTCCAGTTTTGCTAGGGCACTTTGATGCCATACTCGGTCAAATGCTGCCCTGATGTCCAGGGCAGTCACTCTCGCCTCTTGAGTTCAGGTCTTTTGTCCATGTTTGAACCAAGGCTGTAATGAGGTCAGGAGTTGATTGGCCCTGGCGGAACACAAACTGAGCGTCACTGAGCAGGTTATTGCTAAGCAAGTGCCGGTTGATAGCACTGTCGACGACACCTTCCATCACTTTACTGATGATTGAGAGTAGACTGATGGGGTGGTAATTGGGGCGGGGTTGGGCTTGTCCTGCTTTTTGTGTACAGGACAGACCTGGGCAATTTTCCACATTGCCGGGTAGATGTCAGTGTTGTAGCTGTACTGGAACAGCTTGGCTACGGGCGCGGCAAGTTCTGGAGCACAGGTCTTCAGTACTATTGCCGGAATATTGTCAGGGCCCAAAGCCTTTGCAGTATCCAGTGCCTTCAGTCATTTCTTGATATCACGTAGAATGAATCAAATTAGCTGAAGACTGGCATCTGTGATGCTGGGGACTTCTGGAGGAGGCCAAGATGGATCATCAACTTGGCACTTCTGGCTGAAGATTGTTGCAAATGCTTCAGCCTTATCTTTTGCACTGATGTGCTGGGCTCCTCCATCATTGAAGATGGGGATATTTGTGAAGCCACCTTCTCCAGTTAGTTGTTTAATTGTCCACCACCATTCACGACTGTATGTGGCAGGACTGCAGTGTTTAGATCTGATCTGTTGGTTATGGGATCGCTTAGCTCTGTCTATCGCATGCTGCTTACGCAGTTTGGCACACAAGTAGTCCTGGGTTGTCTTCCCAAAGCCTGTCCACCATCTATAAAGTACCAGTCAGGAGTGTGTTGCAATACACTCCACTTGTCTGGATGACTGCAGCTCTGACAACATGGAAGATGCTCAACACCATCCAGGACAAAGCAACCTGCTTGTCGTTCCTTCAACCACCTTAAACATTCACTTCCTCCACCAATGATGCATGGTGATAGCAGTGTGTACTATCTACAAGATGCACTGCAGCAACTTGGCAAGGCTCCTTTGACAACAACTTCCAAACCCACAACCTCTACCACCTAAAAGAACAAGGGCAGCAGATGCATGGGAACACCACCATCTGCAAGTTACCCTCCAAGTCATGCACCACCTGACTTGAAAATATATCACCGTTTCTTCACTGGTGCTGGGTCAAAATCCTGGAACTTCCTCCCTAACAGCACTGTGGGTGAACGGCAGTGGTTCAAGAAGGTGGCTCACCACCACCTTCTCAAGGGCCTTGCTAGCGACATTCATATCCCAAGAACGAATTGAAAAGAACACTGATCTAGTCATTGCACTGTAACCTCAAAGGTTTCAAAATCTTAACACTGACAAGATTCTTTGTAGCAGTTTTACATTTTTGCTTCGATTAATTTTGCTGCTGTTGCTATCCTCTCCAGTGCGGTGGGGTCGGGGTCAAATAAGTGTAATGTGTGTCGGAGATGGTGGGAAGGGGTGAACTTTAAACTTTGTGCAGTCTGCTGGGGGGGAGGTCAGATTTAACAGGCAAGACTTTTGATAGCCTCACGCTACTCAGGGGTACGATCACCTATGTGCAGAACATGGGGGTGGACACCTGTCTCATCAGCTTGGACTAGGAGAAGGCTTTTGACAGGATATTGCATGATGGAGGTGCTCTCCAAAATGGGGTTTGGGGAGGGAATCCGCAATTGGATCAAACTGCTCTACACAAAAATCAGTTGTGCAGTCCCAATGAATGGGTGGGAATCAGAAAGTTTCCCGATCAAATTGGGAGTCAGGCAGGACTGTCCTCTCTCCCCTGTCTTGTTTGTTTGCTGAGTCCATTTGGAAGGATGCGGGCATAAGAGGCGTCTTCTGCTCGGATCGGCTGTCCATTCGCAGGCTGAATAGCATCTGCGGCCAGTTCGAGCTGGCCTCAGGAGCCAAAGTAAATCGCGGCAAGAGCGAGGCCATGTTCTTTGGGAAATGGGTCGACCGATCCTTTGTCCTGTTCACCATCAGGTCAGATTACCTGAAGGTGCTGGGGATATGGTTCAGAAGGGCCGGGGCGTGCGCAGAAACCTGGAAGGAGGGAGTAGTCATGGTACGCCATCAACTAGGCATGTGGGAGCAGCATTCTCTTTCCATTGTGGAGAAGAACCTGGTCATCAGGCGTGAGGTGCTCACATTGTTGCTGTACGTGGTGCAGGTCTGGCCCATATCCCACTCCTGCGCCGTGGTGGTGACCCGAGCCATTTTCTGCTTTATCTGGAGATCCAAAATGGACCGGGTCTGGAGGGACACGATGTTCAAACCTCTAGATAAAGGCGGAAAAAACGTACCCAACGTCACTCTCATCCTGATGACCACCTTCGTGTGCAAGTGCATCAAGCTGTGCATAGAGCCCCAGTACGCTAAAACCAAGCGTCACTACGTGCTGAGGTTCTATCTGTCCCCAGTGTTGCGAAGGATGGCTCTGGCCACATTGTCCCGGAACACTCCATCCACTTGGACCGTGCCGTACCACCTAACATCCGTGAAAAAGTTTGTGCAGAAAAACACATTTGACCACCAGTCCATCAGGTAGTGGTCTGAACGGAATGTCCTCAAGGCCCAATGGGATAAGGAGATTGTGGAGATCCTGTCAGATGGTTCCCCAAGCAGACTGCCAAAGTCTTTTGGCAGAATTCCTCATCAGAGCTTCCAAACAAGCACCAAGACTTAGCTTGGCTGGTGGTGAGAAGGGCCTTCCCCGTCAGATTCTTCCTGCATGCCCAGAATCTCACCGCCTCCGCACGCTGCCCTCGAGGTGGTTGTGGTGGGGAGGAGACTGTTGCCCATCTCCTTCTGGAATGTGCCTTTGCAAAGCAGGTGTGGAGGAGATGCAGTGGTTTTTGTCGAGGTTCATCCCAAGCTGCTCTGTAACACAGGAGTCTGTGCTCTACAGGCTGTTCCCAGGGACGCACCGAGATAAACATCAACTGCTGCTGGACGACCATAAACTCGGTGAAAGATGCTCTTTGGTCTGCCCGAAATTTGCTGGTCTTTCAGTGCAAAGAGTTCTCCACGACCATGTATTGCAGACTGGCACATTCAAAGGTCCAGGACTACGTGCTGAGGGACGCACTAAAGCTTGGGGCAGCGGCCGCAAAGGCTCAATGGGGGAAGGCCACTGTGTAAGTTCCTCCCACCATAGTGAACCAAGGGTCTGGAACCCATGAAAAACCCCTCGGGCTGTATGCACCAAAATATGGTTTTGCTGTGCAATGCAAATTTAACTTGCATGTAAGGGGGAACAGAAGGGTTGTGAGGCAACTCGCGTTCTATATTGCAGGAAACTGATTTCTTTTACAGTATCTGGAATGTCAACTTGGAACTGTTTTGAACTTTTTGTAATGTATGTTTTATAGATTTTTATGAACAAAGTATATTTTTGGGGGAGAAAGTGTTTTGGTGGGGGAAAAGGCAAATTGTTAATGTGATTGTTATTGGGGGGTGGGAAAGGGGCATTAGAAATTTATATAACTTTTTGAGGGGTGTAGCTTTAAAAATTTAAATCTGCCAGCATGATTGGCTGCACTTCAAAAATGGCGCCAGCGCCTGTGCACAGGCAGCTGCGCCATTGCTGGTGATAGACAGCCTGCCCCCTTCATGTGATTGGGAAGGAGGTGGGGGTGGGGGTGGGCCGCCCTGGCTATTTAAATGAGCCGCCGCATGGGAGATTGCGGCTGCTCTTTGGCGTGCGTGCAGGCCACCATTTTTTAAGCTCACCGCTGAGATCGGTGGCGGGCTCTTGAAATCCATGTTTTGAAGTTTGTCGATGCTGCCATTAACTTGCATGTATCTTATTCACATACAGAAAGATCTTAGTGTTCTGATTTAAGTTTTGCCCAACAATGAAATAGTGGTATAAAAGCAAGAAATGCTAGAAATAATCAGCAGGTCTGGCAGCATCTGTGGAGAGAGAAGCAGAGTTAACGTTTCAGGTCAGTGACCCTTCTTCAGAACTCTGTTCTGTTCTGAAGAAGGGTCACTGACCTGAAACGTTAACTCTTCTTCTCTCTCCACAGATGCTGCCAGACCTGCTGGGTATTTCCAGCATTTCTTGTTTTTATTTCAGATTTCCAGCATCTGCAGTATTCTGCTTTTATTTTAGTGAACTAGTGGTACTAAGCATAGCCCTTTCCAAACCTTGTAAATTTGAGACAACAAACCAATGAGTAAGGAATAGAAATACAAATTGAATTGTGTTGCTTTCACTTTGTGCACTAAGTTATTGCATATAGTTAGGCACGTCGGTGATACAAAGTAGTTTGAGCACTCCCAACAATACAGAAAGCCCTTTCTTCCACCCTGAAATAAAGTCCAACACTGCCATTTCAAATGTCCTTGTCAAGCTACACTCGCCTCATGTACCCAGCTGATCTATTGCAAGTTCTTTTTTTTTAGATTAGAGATACAGCACTGAAACAGGCCCTTCGGCCCACCGAGTCTGTGCCGAACATCAACCACCCATTTATACTAATCCCATATTCCTACCAAACATCCCCACCTGTCCCTATATTTCCCTACCTATACTAGTGACAATTTATAATGGCCAATTTACCTATCAACCTGCAAGTCTTTTGGCTTGTGGGAGGAAACCGGAGCACCCGGAGAAAACTCACGCAGACACAGGGAGAACTTGCAAACTCCACACAGGCAGTACCCGGAATCGAACCCGGGTCCCTGGAGCTGTGAGGCTGCGGTGCTAACCACTGCGCCACTGTGCCGCCCCCTTCATCAGCATGCCTTCATTGCAAGATTCATTGCATCTTCAAATCCCTTGATGCCTTTGTTCTACCTTGCCTCTGCAGTATTCTTGAGCCATATGTTTCTGTATGCACTTTCATCTCTTTAAGGAGAAATATTAGCATTATGAGACAGGTCTGGTAAGACTGTGATCATAAAACAGATAACCTTGAGGAGTAAGGGAGCCAATTCAGTTTCCTCATGGCCCAAATGGAGATCACTACTGCAATTGCTTTATGGACCTTACAAACCAAGTTGTTTCATCTACATGCTATTGGAGAAACTAGCATTTCCAACTTCCTGGGTGAACTAAAATATGAAATAATGTCACCTCAAAGGATAGCTTTGGCATTCTCTCACAATAGGGTAATTAAAACATCAGGATTGTAGTTTGCCTAAGGAAAGCAGACTAAAACAAAAATTAAAATATAAATCATTATTTCAGATCAACAACTTCTTGGTTAAAAAAAAAAATCCTTTCTTGTCTGGATTGCCTTAAGTTTAGCTCTAAGGGACAGTTCCTGCTACTGGCCACAGATGGTACTGTACAGTTTGGAGCAAATACAGTTAGGCAGAAGACTAATTTCGTCTTGATGAATGAAGCATTGTGTAGTGTCTTATTTTGGACATTAATGGCAGACAAAAATACAGATTTAGTCTTTGTATTGCTCTGTTGCTCAACTATGCTTATGACCTTTAAAAGAATTTTTTCTGCTGCATCGCAATTGTTGGCAGAGGCTTCAGCATTCCACTTGCAGCTTGCTTATTCTGTTGAAGGTTGGTTGTACTATAAATCATCTTGTAGAGCAAGCAAGCAGTGACAGTTGGAACTCCATGTATTGACCTGAGAAATATCACAGCCAACCTTCAAGAAGCAATGTATCTCTTAAGCAGTTCTAGTCAGCATTCACATTCGGCTGAAAATCTCAAAGTGCTATTGCTGGATAATAAATAGGCTGCACCAGAATTGAAGGCATTGTTGCAGTGAACTTGTTTTCCAGTGTTACACCCAGCATTCATTGAAATCAAATTTTGGAATCAAATGCTAAGTGATGTAAGCTTTAGATTTGTCTTCAACATCTTATTTCCTGGAATGGCCACGAATACCTCAGCTGAAAACTCAGAGGTGCCCACAAAATAACACCAAATCCACTATATGCTCTTATGTTATCAGAACTTTTCCTTCGGCAATTTTCCATTGCCCCTGCATTTCCTCCAGGATGAAAGCTAGGTTTGACAAGCTAGCCCCTTTAAATGCAGATTGATTCTGAAACATTCAGGGCTTTCATTCTAACTCCTGTGACTAGTCAGAATTCTACTACAGTGCTGCATAGAGAATGAAGAGCATCTCTAAATGTACTTTTAATGCCAGAATTAGTTTGGTCATGGGTCAGTCTGAATTGTTATGGACAGGTGTTAAATGGTGTGGGTGGCTTCCACTTTTCACCTCCCAACTGACCACAGTTATGCTTTGTTAAAAATGATGCGTTAGTCCCTGAGTGTTTTTATGATCAAATAAACAGACAAATTACAGGTTTTCTCGTAGGCTTAAACAAAAAGGAAGGTAACTATTTAAAATAATTCCCGAAATGGTTGCAACCTTCACCCACTCACGCATTCACACGCACATGCATACACAAGAATAGATGGATAGAGAGAAAAGGGCCAGATGCAATTAAAGTTCAAGGTGATGTAAGAGTTCGTGGTTTACATAATACTGTTGAATCTTCTCGGGAGGAAAGTTTTTTTTAAAGGTGCAGGCCTGAACATTTGCAGTCTTGAACTTGCTGAGGTATTGTAGAGTTTTAGTGGTTAAAACTCAGTCCAAGATTGGTGGTGTGAATTTGGTTATTCTTCACAGATGGAGCGTCTCAAAGTCACTTTGTAATTTCTCTACTGCAGTGGTTGTTCGGTTCTTCAGCAGGGTTCTTCTGTTTAGCTGGAGCTCTCTCACAGCCTCTGACTAGAAACTGGCTTTCTGTGGTCTTAGTTTGATCTCCCTCTGTCTCCAGAGGGCTACCTTTTAAGGTAAAAATTCATCACATTTGAGTTTATGTTAGGTGATACATGGCCCCCTGCCCTGGTGTGACCACACAATGGACCAGGATATGGAATCATGGCTATCTATTGATGTTTGAATGGGGACAATTCTGTTATAATTTTACACCTATTTTGGTTTGGACTGTGAGTCAGTCTCCAGAACCCTTTGTTAGTTTGTTCATGTAGATAGGAATCATCAATATGCAATGGTGCCCCTTTCATTTTCAGTGGGTTCTCCCAGAGCTATTACAGACGAGGTTAACGAGTTTCATCCTCAACAGATGGACATGTGTATTGTCAATACAGGTGGCGTCACATGACCGCTAATCCATTTTGTCTGTGGTACAAGTATCCAAGTTCTTGTGGTTCAATTTAACATTTGACTTTTTATTTTAATAATTCCTCCATTTTATTGTTTATTTCATCATGGCTCCTTCCGAGCATGACAGAATTCAAGAATGTGGATAATGCTAGTAATTCAATGTCTAAATCGGCATCTCAAAGCAAGAATGACTTCATCTTTGTTTGTCTTTGCCACCAGTTTTAATGGCTACATTTCATGTTACCTTTTTCGATGTGGTTCAACATACAGGTATAGGTCACATCGAGTGGGGTGGGAGGTGGAAAGGGAAGTCAAATTTTTATTCTGAATCTCTTAATGCTTCAGAAATCTTGGAAAGATTTTTCAACCTTCATAGATTCGTTTACCATACTCTACAGCTTACTTGGCTTACTAATGCACAGTATAGGTTATGCAGGATTGATCTTTAGCAGGGGTGTCCAAACTTTCATGTGGTGGGGGTGGGGGGGGGGGGCAAGTTACAGTTTTTGTCCTACATAGGGGAACAGTGAGAACATTTCCAAAAGACAAAGGCATTAAAAGTTTATCTTACTATTAATCAAAACAACAATTAATGTGCATTTTTGTGAAAAAGCTTTAAATGAGAACACTAATTTGTTGACTTACTTTCTCAACACTATGTTGAACACTGACCTGGTGACATACCTGGCATTGTTTTTGCTTGCATTAATAGTCAACCTCAGCCTGCATTCTTGATGTAGCGATGTGGGGTATTCCGGATAGATGTCCATCTGTCAGGAGTGATCTTGATCTCTTTCTCTCCCCTCTCTCTTTCCCCTCTGTATGTCTATATCTCTCCCCCTCTCTTTCTCTCTCTCTCTCTCTGTCTCTCCCCATGCTCTCTTTGTGTGTGTCTCTCTCTCCCCCTCCTTTCTGTGTCTGTCGCTCCCCCCTCTCCCTGTTCCCCCTCTTCCCTGTTCCCCCTCTTCCCCCCCCCCCCCCCCACCACACTGGTCCCCTTCTTTCTCCTCACCCACCCCCCGTTTCCCTCTTCTCCCCCCCCCCCACCCCCCTGTTCCCTCTTCTCTCCCCCCCACCCCCCTGTTCCCTCTTCTCTCCCCCCACCCCCCTGTTACCTCTTCTCTCCCCCCACCCCACTGTTCCCTCTTCTCTCCCCCCACCCCACTGTTCCCTCTTCTCTCCCCCCACCTCACTGTTCCCTCTTCTCTCCCCCCCACCCCCCTGTTCCCTCTTCTCTCCCCCCCACCCCCCTGTTCCCTCTTCTCTCCCCCCCAACACCCAGTTCCCTCTCCCTGCCCCCCCACCCCACCGTTCCCTCTCTCCAACCCCCGTGATATGGACTACAGATTTCTTTGGATCTTTGTGCCATGGTTAGCTGCTGAACATGAGTGCATCATGACTTTGAAAAAGTTAATTAAGTAGTGCTGATCTTTCATCTGTAATGATCGATTATTTTTCTTTCACATCCTGAATTTTCAACTCTAGCTTTTTTTCAATGGGCTTATTTCTGAAGTTTTATTGAGGTAAAATCTAACATTTGTTTTTAAAAGCAGAAAATGAAAGTAGCAGTGTTCTGATTGCATACCTTTTGTAGCATTTCCTTTCTGCTCTATAAACTTGAAAAAGCACCTTAGACTGCGGAGGAGGAGAGGCAGGGGAGCAGGGGTGGGGTTCCTGAGAAAAGGGGTTAACGATGAGTTATTGTGTCTTCATTTAAGGCTACTATAATCAGAATAGGAGTTGAATTTTGAAGTCAGATGATTATCTTGTTCATCTTGTTGGTAAGTTAGTCAAGGTTGTTGCCAACATCTATGAGATAGAGACTCTAATTTGTAACACCTGTGAGACAGAGAGGGAAAAGTGAGATAGACGGATTCTTTGCTCATTCTAATTGATTTATTTTGGAAAAAATAAAGTTGAATTTCAAAAGCAAAAACCTCTTTGAGGGAAACCGGTAAGAAAAGAAAGGGAGGTTAGGAGAAAAATTGATTAAGAGGCTTATGGCCACTCACCACCTATCTTTGGTGAATGGATGGAGGTAACAGACAGCAAAGCAAAGGGGAATATAAGATACAGGAGTTGAGGGGTAGTTGAAATGTTAGATGTAGTACTCATTGCATGCTGGGAAGGTGAAGGGGTATCTGATGAAATTGGAGTGAGATAGTTGGAACGGAGCTACTGAGGGCCACATTTTCAGTGTAGATCCCATCCGAAATGTAGTCTAGCTTCTTTCCCTTCTATCACTTAAAAGGAACAAAGATAAAGGACGGATAAAGAAACAAACCAAAAAAATTAGTGACTGAAGCAGAAGAGAAATACAGTCAGAAGCAAGATAGAGAGAAAGAGCAACAGGAGGACAAGAGACACAGAAGAAAGAGGTTTTTAAAAAATTACTACCTGAACAGTCAGTTTTACAGTAATCTTAACACTTTCAAGATGATCATTGACATAAAGGATCAGTAGTTGATGTATTTTCAACAAATTACTTAGGCCAATGCTTAACCTCCTGTATGGCCACTGCATTTTAAAGCAGCTTCTTCTGTTAATACAAGCAATTATTTCTCTGACCTTTTAAAAGCATCCAACACACTCAATTTTCACAACAATGGAATGCTTATACTCATTGTCTTTTGCTCTTAGGTTTTCCGCTTCACTGATTTAAACCTAGTGTTTTGGTTCAAGTAGAAAATGCTGAAGGCAAGCATTAAGTCAATCAACATCAGAAAGAGTGAGACGATAGACTAACATCGTCAATCTTTTCATAGGAACATGGGCAACAGGAGTAAACCATATAGCCCCTTGAGCCTGTTCTGCCGTTCACTGAGATTATGGCTGATCTGTGACCTAACTCCATATAGGTACCTTTACCCCATATCTCTAAGAACCTTTAGTTAATAAAAATCTTATCAATTTTAGATTTAAATTAACAATTGACCTTGCATCAACTGCTGTTTGCAGAAGGGAGTTTCAAACATCTATCACCCGTTGTGCGTACAAGTGTTTCCTAACTTCACTCCTGAAAGGTTGTGTCCCCCTAGTCCTAGACTCCTCAATCAGTGGAAATAGAGTCTCTCTCTCTTTCCTCTATCCTGTCTGAAGATTTCAAGATATTAAGGGAAACAATCAAGTCACATCGTAACCATCTAAATTCCAGGCGATACAGCCTAGTTTAGTGCACAATCTACCTGAATTAGATGCTGAAAACGAATGTGTTGTGTATTGGCAGAATTTGTGACATCATTCAAAGTTTCCAGCATTCACAGCTCCCCTGCCCCCACCATATCTTTAGTTTAAATATTGATAGGAAGCTGTACTCATGTCTCAGCAGATATTGTGCATATTGTCTTCTGTGAATCAAGTTTATGAAGAAAATGAAATTCAATATTTATTAATCTAACCCAAATATATTTGAGCACAATTCTGTACTGGTGTCACTACAGGAGGTTTTCACTCTAAACAGTGGGCAAGTAAAGGTGAAAATGATTGCAGTTTCTACTTCGATTATTTTATTTATTTTATTTAGAGATACAGCGCTGAAACAGGCCCTTCGGCCCACCGAGTCTGTGCTGACCAAGAACCACCCATTTATACTAACCCTACAGTAATCCCATATTTCCTACCTACACTAGGGGCAATTTACAATTGCCAATTTACCTATCACCTGCAAGTCTTTGGCAGTGGGAGGAAACCGGAGCACCTGGCGAAAACCCACGCGGTCACAGGGAGAACTTGCAAACTCCGCACAGGCAATACCCAGAATTGAACCCGGGTCCCTGGAGCTGTGAGGCTGCGGTGCTAACCACTGCGCCACTGTGCCGCATAATTAAATGTGTCATCCTGATCGTTATTTTTTTCTTACCCTCCATATTCTCCCTATTTTTTGGACATAAATCATCAAAATAATGCCCAATTTCTTGGAAAAAAAATTCTAATTTTAATGAATATAAAATTTTAGTTTTTGAAATGCAGTCAGATTTTGGTTTCCATTTAATCTATCAGTCCTAATTATGCCAGACATACAGGCAAGAGTTAATTGAGAAGGCCTGTTTACATCGCAGTGCAACCATCGGCAACTCAACTTTGTACTGTATACCCGTAGAGTCACTGCAATATATGGCATGTGTGTATCTTCCATAGGCAAGTGTGAATGCTTGCTATCAACATTGCAGACCTCAATATTTTACTGGCCTCGGGGTTGACTTGGTGCTTGACCCACCTGAATCAGGCAACAATATGATTTTGCATCATTCAGGAAGGTGCTTGGTCAGAAATGGAACACTTATTGTGACTTATTAACAACAATGTACACATAGGACTGCATATGCATAGTTGCTTTACCTTTGCTACCTGTGCTGTGGAAGCCACCCCATTGGCTGAACCTATTCTACTTAAAAGGTTCTGTTACATGAAAGGACTTTAAGTATTCATCTGAAGGGTGGTTCTGGGTATGTCACTATTAATTTTTCCAAATAGTTATTGCATCCATGTGCTTAATGTAGTTGGACTTTTGTTGATGAGGTCAAACAAAATTAGATGCTCCAAAGGCGACTTGATCATTATTTGAGTAAAACTCATTTGCCTTTAATCCACTATTATTCTATAGCAGTTCATTAAATTTTCTCACCCTCTTGTTACGAGATTACATCTGTCTTTTTAAAAAAAATTGTTAATGGACATTGATTAATCTGGAATCTTGAAGAAGCTGAACTTTGTGGGGTTTTTTAAAAAAAGGAAGGTCACCAGAAGGTTTGACCTTAGAGTAAACAGTTATTGGAAGGCACTTGTTTTCAAAGAACCCAACAAAGGGTTGTTTTGGCTTGAGAGATGATTGCAGAGGAGAGACAAGCCAAGATTTATCAATTCACAGGACTTGCTTCTGGAAAATTTTAGTTTCAACTTGAACTTTTAAAAAAGCCAGTGGTGTTTGGCCTGAAACAGAAGAAGTTTGCTTATTGACCTGCCAGGAGACTACCAGCCCATCTTTCTCTTGAAAATGAATCCTGCATCAAGAGTGTTCCTATTTCTTCCTGTAGTTGAAGAAAGCCTGCACGATTAAAGAACTTGCATCTCAAACGTGTGGAACTGAAACCTTTGCTGCATTTCTGCTTTAAGACCAACCTGAAGCCTTCTGTTGCTGCACCTCTTGGAAAGCCTACCCAAAACTGATCATCAGCATCGCCTGGAAAGAACTGTTCTAGGAAGACCCCATTGACAGCTGCCTATTCACCTCTGGGGAAAAATAGAGTATATTATTGACTATTTGGGTAAGTGGGAAAATTTAAATATATGTTGTGACCTGTGGAGAAGTGGGACTGAATTAACAGTGCACTCCACCCGCCACGGTCATAACACTGCTTTTAAACACACTTGTGAAAGACGTTATTTCCTGGACTAGAAATAGCAATAAGGCTACCTAGTCTTGACTCTTTTGTGATGTTACTTTTGATCTGCCTGCTAGACAATGGGCAGGTAGTCAATAATATACTCTATTTTTCCCCAGAATAAAGCACACCAACCAGGTTTCTTAAACAACTGAATTATCCATTTATTATAAACCAAGTTTTAACCAATGAGGAAGTAAACATACACACGAATTGAAATATTAAAGCCCCTTATTTAGCCCCCGCCCCCCCCTCCCCAATCCCTACACATTGATCATCCAACAGATTCATTCTAATGGCACTGTGTCTTCCCATACCACTTACAATACGAACCCGATGATTCTCAACTGTCGGTCCTATGGCCTTTTCTTTCCCAATTCCCAATATTTCTATAATTAATAATTGAATTAGTTTTTATGCCCTATTATTTTTCCCCAAGTTTCTCCCAGTCATGTTGTGGAGATTAATTTTCAATTCTGGTGGGTTGACAATCTACGCCTGGCACCTGCTGCACTCATTTGTGAACTAATTTGACAGAAGGCTCCTTGGACCACTATTAGGCTCCTAATTAACATATGCATGGAGCCTTGCCCCATTTTTAGGTGGTTGGCCATAACATTTGCATAGCCGTTTGCACCAATAAGGCAGCACTTGTAATGCAGGCGCTAATTAGATGCAGGAAGTTGTATTCAAATTATTCCTTTCTGCCCCGTTTTCCACCGGTTGAGGCTAACCGACAAAATCTCATGTTTCTGCACTTAATTTTGGAAGCTGAGAATATTGTATCTCACCATCAGGTGCTAGCTTTCAAAAAGCAAATTTAGAATGTTTTGTGACTAAATAGTTATAGTTCAGATATGTACTCAGTTTATGCCATTGCCGGGCCCCTATCCTGGATTATTCCTTACAGTGTGCTGTAACCCTTTTAACCCTTAAAAAGTTGATTTATAGCATTTGTAGACAATAAATGTGTGTTCCTTATCGAAAAGTTAAGTATTTAGATTAAGCAGGCACAGTGTAAAGTTGAAGTGCCATTCTGACCGATAGCTGTTGTGATTTTATTTTGTTAGTACTTTGAAACTGATCATTTTTGACACTTTTGACAAGTTATTTTAGACACTTGGAACCTTGCTTTGCCCACTTTACCTTGGTTCTTGCAGCTTCCAAGACTCATGTTCCAAGCTTAGATAGAAGGTGACAAGTTAAAGCTCTGATTAAAAATGAAACATGTGAGGAAGGGTTAAAAAGAGAGTAAACATTGTGTCTTTGACGGACAATTTGTGAAGTAAACAGGAAAAATAATCAGATGCTCTGACCAGCTAAGGAAATCCTGCTGCACTGCCTCCTGTGGATATAAAAAAGGGCATCAATCTTAAAATCTTTTGAACACTGACTCCTTTGAAGTTTGCTACGCGAAGCATGTCTTCCAACCTATTAGCTCTAACAAGCTGCTCTTTTGACAATTTTTAAGGCCCAAGTAATATCAACGCTCACTTTGTGGGAAGACTGCAAGCTCACACTGTGTAGATCCTTTGTTTCCATCAGTGCATACTTGAGCTTTGTCCATAAAATGGCAATCATTCTTAGCCACTAATACATGAGGTTATTTTATTGTTTGAAATTTATAAAATTCTATGGGAAGTGACTGAAAAGGTTTTTTATGATGAAGTAGCTTTGCAACAGATATAACATCATATCTCCATCATGCTCTGCAACAGAGCGACATAGTGATATTTCCTGAAACACTTGCAGCTTAGTGTATAACTTGTATAAATATGGTCTTGAAATCGAACAAATGTGATATCCCATAGGTATTCATATGTAACATTGAATGCACGTCTTTGTGGTGATTTAATCCCTATCCTCTTTTTTCATCGGTTTTCCTCTCCTGGAGAGTTAACTTGTTGAGTTGTTGTTCCATAGCTGTATGCCACCTTCCCTCACTGCATGCAGTTTTTTTCTATTCATTCAAAGGCCAGCATTTATTGCCTATCCTTAATTGCCCTTGAGAAGACGGTAATGAGCTGCATTCTTGAACCTTTGCAGTCCATGTGATTTAAGTTTACCCAGCGACAAAGAAGGAGCTATATTTCCAAGTCAGGATGGTATTGCATACATTCATTGTTCCTGTATTACTGGTGATAGCAATTGCCAAATTATTCAACTGTAGGAAGAATCACAGTGGAAATTAATTCTGTCTTCACTCAACATTTACATGTATGCATTTCCAGTGCTGGTGTGTTACTCTTAAAATTCCTAAGTACTCTCCATGTAACTTCTGTGATTAATGCATATTAAATTAATTTCTAAAAATATGAATGAATTGAGACAACCCTAATTAATGCTGATACTGAACTTGAGGGAGTTTGTGCCATAGGACCACATCCATGAGCAAATGCGTTGTGACTACGAATTTCCATTTCACACAGCTGGCAGAGGGGGGAAATTTTGTATGGTCTGACCTACAATCTTGAAGTAAAAAGGCAATATATGAACCCCATCCATTACGCAGTCCCTTGATAACTTTTCACCTTCATTCTTTTCCTCTTTTTCACATATGATCATTGTCTTCCTCTTTTATCCTATTTATGTATAGCAAGTTGGATGTCAGGGTAAATTACATGGCTGGCAAAATCTAAATTTTCGTTGATAGCGTTTGTGTGCTCCGAATTGGCCCCGGCCCAAAGCAAATTCCTACTTTGGACTAGCTTCTGTGGTAGGCCTAATTCAGAACTAGTGCAATGTAATTGACAGAGAGATTCATAACTGAGCTGCACAGGCAAACCGACAGCGTGCTGGCTATGTGGGCACTTTTGCATGTCACAAGAAAAATACATGTTGCTTTGGAGATAATCCTGTAAGATCTGCCTGTGTAAACAGGGAACTTTGTTAAATCAGATGTTGCAGATCAGAATTCTGAGACTAAATGAAGTCATTGGGGTTCCATATAAACAAGATACCAGAAAGAATTGGAACTGGATAGTGATTGAAAGAGCGACTTAATCAGCAGTGCTCTTTTTTAAATAAAAAAGATAAAAAATATGAACTGTTGTTACCCTTATGTGAGTGACACTAGCTTGTTTGAGCCGATTAGTTAGCCTCGCCATGATAGAGTGCTGGGTACAATTAAAATTACAAGCACCTGAATGGAGGATGGTGTTTCCTCAGTTCAGTCCCCTCACTACCAGTTATCAAACTGCTCCAAGATGAGGTCATCTTCACTCTGCATTTAAAGAACCAATTTCAGACCACAACTGGAAAAAAAAAAGTAAAACTGTGATTGATTTTAGAAGGGATATTGATTGGCAAGACAACCTCTTTCATCTGTTTGAAAGAATTCTTCTGATTTTCCTTCACAGTTTTGCTGTGAGCTGATCATGATGTGGATGTTTCAATCTTATTATTCTAATTCCTGAACCACACCACTCGTCACTTTAATTCTTCCTGTAACTCCTGCATCATTGTGAATGTAACCACCATGGAAGTGCAAGTTATTGTAATGTGTAGTTACCTTAATTAAAAAAAAAGATAGACAGCTTTCACCTCTCTGTTTTTCCCCTTTTTCAGATGCTCATACACTGTTCCCCAGGCCGAATAAATGACCTTCCACCAGACTTCTAATAGTTGGGTGGAAAAAACAGCTAGGAGGTGTGTAACAGCACCCGGACTTGATTCACTTCCTGATTTTCTGCTCATTTTGAAGTATGCTTCCAGAAGTTGACTTTTACTCACCCCTCTGGACTGCCCAAACATAGGGGAGACAGAGGTAGTTTAAATTTAACTATTGTGCACATAGGGTGGTAAACAGAGCTTGGAATGAACTGCACTGGGCAGCAGTGGAGGCAGATAGTTTAGAAACATTTAGGGGATAATTGGACAGATATTTGAGCCAATCGGCAATTCAGTTCTTGGGACCAGTTAGATGGACTGCAGTGTTTTCTTCTCCTGTACATTCCTATGTTCCCACTGGAAGGAAGAAAAAAAAAGTGGTGACACATCCCAGTTTTAGTCTGCTATCTTCAACCTGTTCACAAGTACAAATGGAGGTTGTATGATTTAGGCTGTCTATCATCTCAACATGAGAATGGCACGGGGGGAGGTGGCAGGGTTAGAATCATAAAATCATTGTTATGTAAGGATCATGTATAATAACCAGAGAAAACATAGGTGCATAACTTAGCTACCTTTAGTGAGGTATGCCACTTAGAATACAGAAAAAATACATAAGAAGGTTTAGAAGGAAAAATGCACAAAAATCAGTGAAGTTTAAAGTGATGCTGTTGGACTGTATTTTTGACCAGTAACTACCCATTCCAGTTGTATTGTAAAACTATCAAATAATGTGGGGAGACGCTATATGCGAGAACTGCAGACCTGTCATGTTAGACCTGTACCTGCTACCTGTCTGTTGGGTATTTAGATTTGGTAGTGGCTTATCAGTGATTTAAGTAAAATCTCAAACATCCAGTACAACTGCTACTAGTAATTAATTCAGACTGCCAGTAAGATAGTCCTTGTCCTTCAATGTTTGCAGAGAGCCTACTGATGTGAGGCACATGAAAATGGGGCAAACGCAATGATTTTGTTTTTAATTTCTGGATTGGCAACTATTTTGGCACTTGAAGTTACTGTTAAGCATGACATATCATAGCAGTGAGTGTCATGTCCTTAGTCGTACAGTGAACGTACTGACCAATGTCCTCACTTCAGCTGTGAAAGACATTTATTTTGTAACTGTTTAAAATTGTTTTAATTTTCACTTGGGAGATCGACTTTTACTTGCTGGAATTTAGTGATGATGTCAGATGTTCCAAGTTACATTGTGGTTATGCAAGATGGGTTATCACAATGGTAACGCATAAATATTTTATTGTAAAGGATGCATTTTTTCTGTAGACTGGGGAGTGAATTGACTGAATAAACATTAGCATTGTGGAGATGCAGTAACCAAGGGAAATGCACAGTGACTTGAGTATAGTCGACAGGATCAAAAATGTTGTGATTTGAATGTGGTGTAATTAAAACTTCAACCACCTTCAGTTGAATGCAATCATAATTGAACAATGATTGTTGACTGCTGACTGAGGTGTAGTGATTTGTAAATTCTGTTTGCCTGGTTCTAGTCATGCCACTAAATGTAGTGGCATTTCCATTTAAATTGACAATTTTTGTGATTTGTACCTGAATGAAAAGCAGTTTTCATATTGACCTTATTTTAATTTGGATTCTAAGAGGCCAGTTCCCCATGTTTACCGAGCTTAATCCAGTCCCTTTAGCCCTGCAGTGGCTCGTAGATCTACAAAAGTCTGGATCTGAGTCTCTGACCAGGATGTGGGAATCAGATTTAGCAGTAGAATGGTCTCCCTGGATATGTTAAAATAGGGTTAATATAAGAGCAGTTACAAAACACAGTGAATTCCCTTTTCTTGTATTGGGTCTGCCAAAATGTCAGCCTCCACAACAGGATCGATTTCTGGTGTTGTGAAATTTCCTGCAAATAAAGCATGCTTATTTGAAAAGGCATGCTGCAGTTTTTTTATATATAATTTGAAGGAACTAACTGTACAAATAGTATATATTGAAGTTAAAGGAATAAAGATTTTAAATTGCTCTCTTGTCTGTGGCTATTAGGATAAGCTGTGTTTTTTGGGGGGAGCATTTATTAATAAGGTTGCATTGTGTATAAACAGAAATCTGTTATCTCTTGCAGTTTTTTGCTGTACAATTGAATGTTTTCTTCAAGGGCTGCCTGACTCTTTCATCCACCTTAATCTATGCCTTTCATTGTACAGCTTGCAATTTATTCATAGAATTCTGTCCATATAAAGCGAGTGTCTGCTATTAATGTTAATAGAGACTAGACATGGACACCGTCTTTCGCCAGACTGAATAAATCAGTTTGGGATTGGAATTTCACAAATGTTGTGTGGCTGTGTGTTGCAGAAATCTTTTACAATCAGCTGTCTGTTGCAGCTGTGTGGGCTGGATTTTTAATAAACTGTTCTTTTTTTTCTCCTCAAGATCACATGAATAGTGAGGTTGAATCTCAGGATGTCAACATTCCTGAGCAGTTTTCGGGACTTCTGCATGGGTCACCTCCAATCTGTGAGATTCAGGACGATCCAGTCACACTACTAGCTGCTTTGAGCAAAGTGGGAGTGGAAGCTGAAGCGATGCAAAGCAGAGTATTGCCAGAGAGGCAACACTGTGCAACAGGGCAGGCAGAGAACACTGGCATTAAGAACTCTGCGGCAGCAGATACTGCTGAGCAAAAAGGGCAGCAGGTAATCTATAATACAGTCCTCCCCACCACCATCAACCAGGCGGATCCTCCAAGCTCCAAGTCTGTTCAAGGTAAAAACCTTCCATTCAGCAAGAGAGTAGAAAAACGGACATGTACTTTGGAAAGGGTACGGCCAAGTGGCAAGGGTAAAGCCGACCTTAAATTCGCAAGAAGTTTGTCAAAATCAGATTCAGAGCTCGTTACACGTTCTCCATCTGAGGAGGATATGCTGGGAAGTCGCAGTGAGTCTCTTTCGAACTGCAGTTCAGTGAAGAAACGGTTAGAAAAATCACCATCCTTTCAATCAGAATGGGAGGAGGTATGTACAGCTAACTATAGTTTATAATTGTTGTTTATATCAGCCAACGGAATAACATATTTACCAGAATTAATTAATATAAATTTAGGTCATGGATCTTTATAATCTAAAGTTGTTACAAGTCATGCTGAGTTGATCTGTTTTTGTCTATTTAGACCAGTATAAGTACCTAAAAATATTGTTCTCCTGACAGCATCCTGATTTTGTAAAGCTGAGTTTGGACTTGTTACAGATTTGCTAATTGATACTAAAACTACTGCAATATTATTGGTGCTTTTCATAGACACTCCTGTTTTAGAGATTGTTGTAATGAGTACAAGTCATATCTGACAAGTATAAATGGTTTGATTTGAACTTATAGCCACTTATTCCCCACAGTGTGATACTGAGTTGATATTGGGGAACAGAAATGCAGCACATACATCAGGTAATTGGATCTGGTTTGATGTAGGAACAGTTGAGCTTGTGTAAGCACTGAAAGATTGCTATCAGTTCTGATCAGCTTGAACAATTCTCAGTGCAGTCTCCTACTATAAACATAAGGCCTGAAGTAGCATTCCTTTCTGGAACCATTAAAGTTTGTCAAAAATGTAATTGTATTTTTAAAGCTGCACTTTATGATTTTTTTGAAAGCTTTTGAATGGCATACAGATTAGTTATTAAATAATTCACCCCTAAGAATTCATTCTAGTACATATACCTAAATTATTCATTCTACTTCAGCTTGATTAGCTATCACATGTAAACCAGAAGTACTATAACATGAGCTTGTAATGCCATCTCAGCGTGTGAAAAAAATGTAGTCTTGATGAATCCACATCAGATCCTGGACAATTGCTGCATTCAAAATGACTGACCTCGTAGGCCTCATTCATGTTCCCCTTGATTTCTGTATGCATTGTATATGAAAAATAGATGTGAAGTAAATATCCGCAGCTAGAATATCGCAGATGATTAATTATTTACTTACAGATCATTTTAACAGTCCAACATTTAACTAGAGTCATTAAAAACATTTATAATATTGGTACTAATACAACTGATTTTGTTTTCTTAGCCCAGCCCTGCCACACCTACACTCTTGTGAAATTTAAAAACTGATGATCTCAATAAATGTGTTTATATTTTTGTGACTAAAAGTTTTGCACATAGAAGCCAGAGTGGGGATAAAAGTATGACCTTTGAGAGTCTGTAAGTTTATTGATGAACACTGATTCCAGCTGTGCCTGTCTGGCTTGCTCCAGCCTTATTGAGGAATTAAAATGAAAGAATCAATTCAGTCAATATAAAAACATTGACTATCATGCTACATTTTGTAACTAGATAACTTACGATTCATTGTACTGGTCTAGTTTTTTACCAGGTACATCACTGTAAAGCAATTTTTAAAGTAGGTGTCGAATGCTATTTCGCAGCTTATGTTCAGAATTGCTCTTGTAAAAGGGAAGGAAGGTTGTTTGACAAAACCACTTTTAAAATAGCAGTTGAGACTCGAGAATCTGAATAAATCTACATGTTAGTGATAAACCATAAACACATTTTAGTTGTATACGTGGCTCTAGTTTGTCCTGTCTGTTATTTTAATTCAGTGATCAGACTAATCCATTGCAAACAGCTCTAGTGTTCATATTTTACATAAGAGCAACATTTCTGGAGTATGGAAGGACATTTTTTTTTCAATTTTTTCTAAGAATGTTGAAAATGCAGGCAAGGCCACACTTATTGCCCATCTCTAGTTGCCCCGAGAATGAACTGAAGGTGCTTAGTCGGAAAAGTATAGAAAGTACCATGGAATGTTAATGTGAAGTATGGTTCTTTCCCTCTCTTTCTCCAGCTGCGCTCCTGAAAAAGTAAACTTGACTCATTTCTTGAAGCCAACTGCAGAAAAGCAAGGAGCTGATGTAAAGTCTTCCCACAGCAAGGAGAAAAGGAGAAGTAGTTTGATCACTGGGCTGTTCTTGAGTGGTTTAGTTGGCAATTTGGACTGTATTGTATAGGGACTGCTTTCTCTGTTGTCGGTGATATGTGGCTTGGAAAAACTAGAATGTAAAAGATCAGTACCCTAAAATGGACTAAAAGTTCCCATGGCAAGTCAAAAATTAGCATTACACTTACAATTGTTGTTATTTATTGAAATTTGTTCAAAATATGTACTTTTTGTAGACTAGAAATTTGATCTAATATCTACCTAAAAGCTTAATTGTACAAGAGACTGGAGCAGAGAAATTGCTTAGAAGTTTTTTTGGAGCTACAGTGACTGAAATTTGTGAGGAGTTTGATTCCTTGCCAAGGAGGTATCTTCAGAATACGGTTAATCGTCTAGAAAATTTATTTTATGGATTTTAGGGATTTTGAAGTGGATCAAAATTAACTAAACAAGAAAAAGCTGGAATAAAAGCAAAATACTGCAGATGTTAGAAATCTGAAATTAAACAAGAAATGCTGGAACTACTCAGCGGGTCTGGCAGCATATATGGAGAGAGAAGCAGAGTAAATGTTTCAGGTCAGTGACCTTTCATCAGAACTGGTAAAGGCTAGAAATGTAATAGGTTTTAAGCAAATAAAGCAAGGGTGGGGCAAGAGATAACAAAAGGGAAGGTGTTGATAAGACAGGGTCACAGAGAATAACTGACCAGAAGGTCATGGAGCAAAGGCAAATGGTGTGTTAATGATGTGCTGAAAGACAAAGCGTTAGTGCAGAGAGGGTGTTAATTGACAGAAAAATAAACAGCCCTGGCCCAAAGCACAAACATGGAAAAAAAAAGTGGGCCACACACATGGTTTAAAAAAAAAAGTGATGAAACAAACTAAAATAAACAAATAAAAAATGAAACAGAAAAAATAACTAAAAATAAAAAGGGGGGCCCATCGTGCTTTGAAGTTGTTGAACTCAGTGTTCAGTCTGGCAGGCTGTAGCGTGCTTAATCGGTAAATGAGATGCTGTTCTTCGAGCTTGAGTTGATGTTCACTGGAACACTGCAGCAAGCCCAGGACAAATAAGTGGGCATGAGAGCAGATGTGTGTGTTGAAATGGCAAGCAACCGGAAGCTCAGGGTCATGCTTTCAGACTGAACGGAGGTGTTCCGCAAAGCGGTCACCCAATCTGCGTTTGGTTTCCCCAATGTAGAGGAGACTGCATTGTGAGCAGCGAATACAGTATACTAAATTACTAAAAGAAAAAGCTGTAAACTGAGTTGAACCACCATAGAAAGTGTACTCTATGCTTTTGTTGTCAAACTGGAGCTATGTTTTCTAAATGTATCAATGGTTCAAGCAATTGGTTATTTCAACAAAATGTAGAGTTTTTCTAGGCAGACGTAACAGCAATAACTTAGATTTATATAGTGCATGTAACATAGTAAAATATCCCAAGGTGATTAACAAGAGAGATATCAATAAAAACACTGAGCCACAGAAGGAGATATTGGGACAGATGACCAAAGCTTGATCCAAGAGGTAGGTTTTAATGAGGATCTGAAAAGAGGAGATAGAGGCAGAGAGTTTTAAGGAGGGGATTCTAGAGTTTAGGGCATGGCAGCTGAGAGCAAGGCTGCCAGTACTGGAGTGATTAAGATCAGGGATGTACAAGAAGCCAGAATTGGAAGATCACTGAGATCTTGAAGGCTTGTAGAGCTGGAGGAGATACAGAGATAGAGAGGAGCCAACCATGAGAATTTGAAATCAAGGATGAAAATTTTAATATTGAGGTGTTGCCGGATCAGGGGTCAGTGAAGGTCAGCAGGCTTGGAGGCAATGGTGAACGAGACTTGGAGTGGTTAAGATATGGACAGCAGAATTTTGGGTGAGCATGTTTATTAGGGAGGAAAATGGGAGGCCGACAGGGGAACATAGAAATAGTCAAGTCTAGAGGTAACAATTTGGATTTGAGTGATGTCAGAGGTGGAAGTAGGCAGTTTGATGTGGATATGAGATTGGAAACTCCTCTTGGGGTCAACACGATACCAAAGTGAGAATGTTCTTATTCAACTTAAAAAGTTACCAAAGATGAAAATGGTATTCAGGGATTGAAGTTTCTGGTAGTCTGGCGCCAGTCTTCCCAATATTTAGTTGGAAGAAATTTTTGCTCATCCAGTATTAGATATCAGACAAGTAGTGTGACAAAACAGACAGTGGAGGGGTCCAAAGAAGTGGTAGTGAGATAGAGCTGAGTGTCATCAGCATCCATGTGGAAGCAGATACGATAGCGACGTTTAAGAGACATCTTGACAAACATATGAATAGGAAGGGAATAGAGGGATATGGGCCCCGGAAGTGCAGAAGGTGTTAGTTTCGGCAGCCACCAGGATCGGCGCAGGCTTGGAGGGCCGAATGGCCTGTTCCTGTGCTGTACTGTTCTTTGTTCTTTGACGTGCTTTCGAATGATATTGCTGAGCATGTAGCTGAGAAATAGGGGGCCCAGGATAGATCTTTGGAGGTAATAATGTGGGAGTGGGAGGAGAAGCCATCGCAGGTGATTGTTTGTCTGACTGTGCTTCGCTAGATAAGAATGGAAGCAGGCAATTACAGTTCCACCTAGTTGGATGACGGCGGACTGATGTTGGAGGAGGATTGTGTGGTCAGTTGTGTCAAAGGCTGCAGATAGGTCAAGAAAGATGAGGAGGGATAGTTATAGAATATCTATCCTTGTACTCTAATCTTACTAGGTGTGTGAATTAGTCATAGAGAGATACAGCACTGAAACAGGCCCTTCGGCCCTCCAAGTCTGTGCCGACCATCAACCACCCATTTATACTAATCCTACATTAATCCCATATTCCCTACCATATCCCCATCTTCCCTCAATTCTCCTACCACCTACCTATACTAGGGGCATTTTACAATGGCTAATTTACCTATCAACCTGCAAGTCTTTGGCTATGGGAGGAAACCGGAGCACCCGGCCAAAACCCACAAGGTCGCAGGGAGAACTTGCAAACTCCGCACAGGCAGTACCCAGAACTGAACCCGGGTCGCTGGAGCTATGAGGCTACGGTGCTAACCACTGCACCACTGAGTTGGAAGTTAAAAGAAATGGGCGCAAATGTAGTGCACGCATTGCTTGTTTGCAACTCTCATTGAGAATCTTGTTGCATGCAAGTTCCCTATAATAATCTACTGTGTACAATTAATGGGTTGAATTGACACTTAAAAACAAAACACGTATATTTCATGAACAGAAAGAGTTCATTTTTGTTGGTGCATATATATCTTGCAGTGTAATTTGAGCATTAGGCTTTTCAATAAAAATGGTAACAGCTATGATATAGAGTATGATTGAATAGAAGAAGAATTGATTAGAGATTGAATTTTGTGAAGGAGGAAGATGGGGTTGGAAACTGCAAATCTAAAGGCATGCCCTGTTCGAGTACATTAAGCGAAAATAGAACCAACTGAAAGGCAATGATTGCTTAACATCATCACATGACAGTAATTGGCACGATGCTGAGAACTTAAACAAAGGTTTGAGAGCCTTGTTTCAGCCCAAATATGGTAAATCTTAGTGCATTCAGTCCAGTCTACAACCAAGTGGGTATGATCTCGAAAATGATTTTACTGTTAGATTTTATTAATACTATTTTTTTTTAGTAATTTTATGATATATTTTACTTACAAGGAAGTTTGGACTAAGTGAGGTGATTTTATAATGGCATTGTTTGAAAATGGACATTTTATTTCTGTACAGAATGAAAGAGTATTTTCTGTTCAAGCACTTCTCAGTTCATATAAAAATATTTTGCTGGAAGTTTTTGTAGCATACTGACATGGATTCTGTGGAGATTTTTGGGTCAGTTAAGAAGTCATGTTTCTTAACAATGTCTCGTAAAGTAATCCAACAGCAAGGGTAACCTGACTAAACTGTCTTTATGTGGACAACAAAATTGATGATTTTACAAAAATGGAAATTGACATTTCGGTTACTGCTTTGTATTTCTACAGAAACTTGAAAAGTTCTTGGGGCAAAAGAAACTCCTGTAAACCTTCGTAGCACCTACACTGGTATAGTTTCCACAAATACAACAATATTGGCTGGTGTTTTACACTGTCCACTCATCAGCCTATGATTTGCCTGTTAATCAAAATGGGGAAAATCGTGGGCTGGCAAGATCACAGGTAGAAAACCCTGGCCATAATGTCTGATTTTAAAGGTATAAATCGTGTCACTTAGCCCAATCTCCTCGAGCTTCTGATTGTAAATGGATTACTTTTAAAATGGCTAAAATAGTTTAGATAAAAGCCAACACAGTTTTTAAAAAAAGACAAAAGTTATGTTAACCTGCAATGTTGAAATTACTGTTAGATTTATAGAATGTTACAGCACTGAAACTGGGACTTTGTTTTTCTCCATGTGTACCATTTATTCATATCCCACTCTTTTGCTCAGCCCACATACCTTTTAATAATATTCTTCAAGGTCGAGATCGACCAAGAGAGATCGACCGTTGACATGCTGTTCTCCCTTCGTCAGATACAGGAGAAATGCCGTGAACAACAGATGCCCCTCTACATTGCTTTCATTGATCTCACCAAAGCCTTTGACCTCGTCAGCAGACGTGGTCTCTTCAGACTACTAGAAAAGATTGGATGCCCACCAAAGCTACTAAGTATCATCATCTCATTCCATGACAATATGAAAGGCACAATTCAACATGGTGGCTCCTCCTCAGAGCCCTTTCCTATCCTGAGTGGCGTGAAACAGGGCTGTGTTCTCGCACCCACACTTTTTGGGATTTTCTTCTCCCTGCTGCTTTCACATGCGTTCAAGTCCTCTGAAGAAGGAATTTTCCTCCACAGAAGATCAGGGGGCAGGTTGTTCAACCTTGCCCGTCTAAGAGCGAAGTCCAAAGTATGGAAAGTCCTCATCAGGGAACTCCTCTTTGCTGACGATGCTGCTTTAACATCTCACGCTGAAGAGTGCCTGCAGAGTCTCATCGACAGGTTTGCGGCTGCCTGCAATGAATTTGGCCTAACCATCAGCCTCAAGAAAACAAACATCATGGGGCAGGATGTCAGAAGTGCTCCATCCATCAATATTGGCGACCACGCTCTGGAAGTGATTCAAGAGTTCACCTACCTAGGCTCAACTATCACCAGTAACCTGTCTCTAGATGCAGAAATCAACAAGCACATGGGAAAGGCTTCCACTGCTATGTCCAGACTGGCCAAGAGAGTGTGGGAAAATGGCGCACTGACACGGAACACAAAAGTCCGAGTGTATCAGGCCTGTGTCCTCAGTACCTTGCTCTATGGCAGCGAGGCCTGGACAACGTATGTCAGCCAAGAGTGACGTCTCAATTCATTCCATCTTCGCTGCCTCCGGAGAATACTTGGCATCAAGTGGCAGGACTGTATCTCCAACACAGAAGTCCTCGAGGCGGCCAACATCCCCAGCTTATACACACTACTGAGTCAGCGGCGCTTGAGATGGCTTGGCCATGTGAGCCGCATGGAAGATGGCAGGATCCCCAAAGACACATTGTACAGCGAGCTCGCCACTGGTATCAGACCCACCAGCCGTCCATGTCTCCGCTTTAAAGACGTTTGCAAACGCGACATGAAATCCTGTGACATTGATCACAAGTCGTGGGAGTCAGTTGCCAGCATTCGCCAGAGCTGGTGGGCAGCCATAAAGACGGGACTAAAGTGTGGCGAGTCGAAGAGACTTAGTAGTTGGCAGGAAAAAAGACAGAGGCGCAAGGGGAGAGCCAACTGTGTAACAGCCCCGACAAACAAATTTCTCTGCAGCACCTGTGGAAGAGCCTGTCGCTCTAGAATTGGCCTTTATAGCCACTCCAGGCGCTGCTTCACAAACCACTGACCACCTCCAGGCGCTTATCCATTGTCTCTCGAGATAAGGAGGCCAAAGAAGAAGGACATACCTTTTAATAATAATCTTCAAGGTACTGTTGAATTCCTTTTTAAAGTGCATCCTATCTTGTACTAAGGCATGCTTGCCTATTAACCTGTCCCTGCTGAAGAACATTAGCTCCCGATCTATGAACATCACAAGTTTAAAATTCCTTTCTTATTTTTAGAACCATTAAAAAGTTGATACACAGAAAGAGGCCATTCAGCCCATTGTGTCCGTGCCGGCTGGAAAAATCTAGCCTCCCCATTCTAATCCCACCTTCTAGCACCTGGTCTGTAGCCTTGCAGTTTACAGCATTTCATGTACAGGACCAGGTACCTTTTAAATGAGTTGAGGGCTTCTGCCTCCACCACCGATCCGGGCAGTGAATTGCAGACTCCCACCACCCTCTGGGTGAAAAAGTTTTTTTGTCATGTCCCCTCTAATCCTTCGACCAATCACCTTAAATCTTTGCCCCCTCATAATTGACTTCTCCACTAGGGGAAACATGTCCTTCCTGTCTCCTCTATCTAGGCCCCTCATAATTTTGTAGACCTCAATTAAGTCACCTCTCAGCCTCCTCTGTTCTACGGAAAACAACTCTAGCTTATCCAATCTTTTCTTCATAGCTGTAATTTTCCAGCCCTGGCAACACTCTTGTAAATCACCTCTGTACTCTCTCCAGAGCAATTATGTCTTTCCTGTCTGCATGGATTTTTGTAATCATACATGGCCTTTTCCCTTCACTAACTCCATAACTTGTCCAGCCCTAAACGCTCCCCCCTGAGCTTTGTTTCTCTGACTCCTGCCTCTTGCGCACTTCCCTCTCCCTTTTTCCTCTACCACTGGTAGCCATCAAAGTTATCAGAGAAAGATCGGGTGGGGTGTACAGCAGGCAACAAATCCAATATCACTTGTTTTTTGTTCCCCTGAACTTGAATATTCTGACGTCTCTCTCTCTTGGCATTTCTGCGTGGACGAAGATTTTTGGAAGGTTTACTCATCGGTTGTAGGCCCGCTGGTGGCTTGTCAGGCATATCCGTGACCGGCAGATTCTCCCACCGTGGGTACAAGTGAAGGTGTATTCGCTGCTGAGGGCAATTGGATCTATCCTTCTCCTCCCTTTCTCTTTCATGCTGGTTCTTCGCTCACTCTCAAAGGTGTCTTTCGCACTTCTGATGTAGCATCTCCAGGCATCACGAGCTATGGCCTGTGCTTCCATCTCGCGATGGTTGATGTGGCACACAGAGAGGGACTTCTTCACGGAGTCCTTGAAATGTTTGGTGGGGCCCCTCTGATCAGTTTAGCAGTGGTCAGCTCTCCATACAACACGATCTTGGGCAGGTGACTGTCATCCATCTGCGCAACGTGACCCACCCAATGCAGTTGGCTTTGCAGGAAGATGGCCTCGATGCTGGCGATGATAGCTGTTTTAAGGACTTCAATGTTTGTGATGCCAACCTGTCAGCGGATCTTGAGGATGCTGCGGAGACAGTGCTGATGGAAGCGGTCTAGAAGGCATACTTGACGATGGTATAGGACCCATGACTCGGTGCCATACACAAGGATGGTGAGGACTGTGGCTTTGTACACTGAGTTTGGTCTGTGCTCTGAGGATATGGTTGCTCCACGCTCGTTTGTGGAGTCTGTCGAATGTGCTGTTTGCTTTTGAAAGCCTATTGTCCACTTCCTTGTATATGGTGGCATCAAATGAGATATTGCTCCCCATTAGGTAAATTGCTTGGCGACATTTAGCTCTGTTCCCTTGGTGGCAATGCTTGGTGGTCTATATTCTTGGGGTACAGGCTGATGCAGGACTTCAGTTTTCTTTAAACTGATTTTTAGTCCTAACAGTTGTACCGCCTTGGAAAAATGTGTTGTTATATATTGCAGGTCTGACTGACTGTTGGTCAGGAGAGTGCAGTCATCGGCGAAAAGAAGTTCATGGATGAGTTTTTCTTGTGTCTTTGTGTCAGCCTGAAGTGCCTCAGGTTGAAAAGGCCACCATGAGTCCGGAAGTGTACGTAAACTTCCTCCTTAAGGTCTTCTGTTACTTGCTGCAGCACCATGCTGAAAAAATGGTGGATAAGGTTGGGGCCAGCACACATCCCTGCTTCATACCATTGGAGATTCGGAAAGTACTCGAAAGCTGTTGTGCTTGACTGTTTCCCCATGGCCAGGAACCTAGGTGGGCATCCGAGTTTTTCGAGGATTTTCCAAAGTTCATCTCAGCTCACAGTGTTGAATGCCTTGGTGAGGTCTATGAAAGTGACGTACAGGCTTTTGTTTTGCAAACAAGTTTTTTTCTTGTAAATGTCTGAGTGCAAATACCATGTCTGTGGTGCCTCTGTTTGCTCTGAAACCGCACTGGCTCTTTGGGAGATTTTCTTCCACAATGGTAAGCACAAGCCTGTTCAGAAGTATTTTCACCAGGATCTTCCCAGCAATAGAAAGGAGGGTGATCCTACGATAGTTGGAGCAGTCTGACTTTTCTCCTTTGTTTTTGTACAAGGTTATGATAATGGCATCACGACGATCCCATGGAATCCTGCCCTGTTCCCAGCAGGCCATGAAAAACTTATGGTGTATAGGGCAGGGCCACCATGCTTCAAGGCTTCGGGTGGAATTTCATTGACTCTGGGGGCTTTGTTGCTCTTCATCTGGTTGATGGCAGTCACAGTTTCCTCTAGAGTTGGGTTGTCATCCAGTTCTTCTTTGACAGGTTGTTGTTGGATGCGATTGATGGCAGTATCATGCACTGTGCACGTGGTGCTGAAGGGTGCTTCATAGTGCTCTGACCAGTGAACCAGGACTGACTCCTTGTTGATGTGTAGGGTGTTGCCATCGGCACTCCTCGGGGTTTTGCGTTTGATATTCTGGTCCCTAGACAGATTTTAGTGCTTGTTAGAAGCTTCTTATGTCGCCAGTATCAGCATACAGTTGAGATTTTTCCACAAGTGCGGTCCACCAGTCATTTTGGATGTTCCTCAGTTTACATTGAAGGGTGCTGCATGCTTGACAGTAGGCTGTCTTTTTCTCTTGACTGGCCAGGTGAGCCTGATGAGCTGACCTTTTTATTGTTAGCAGATCTTTAATTTCCTTGTCATTTTCATCAAGCCAGTCCCTATTCTTTTTGGTGCTGGGTCTGGTGACCTTATTGGAAGTATCCAATACTGCAGCTTTGATGTGTTCCCAGAGTTCTTCTGGAGTGGAATCAGAGGTGAGATCGGGATGTTCCAGTCTGGTCCATAAGGTTGCTTAATCTCTGTCTCTGCAAGATGAGGTTTGCAGGTTGCTGACCTGAAATTTCTTCGATGGGTTGTCTCTAGGTCTGTTCTTGGGCTTAGGCTTGAAGTGGAAGTTCAGCTTTGAGTGAACGAGCTGGTGGTCTGTATGACAGTGAGCATTGGGCATGACTGTAGTATGCAGGACGTCCTTTAGGTCACACTGGTGCACCAAGGCATAATCTGTCAGATGCCAGTGTTTAGAGCAGGGACGCATCCGTATAGTCTTGAAGCGATCTTTTTGTTGAAAGAAGGTGTTAGTTATGGACAGCTGCTTTTCTGCACAGAGTTCCAAGAGTAGATGTCTGTTTTCATTGCAGTTTCCAAGTCCACGGTTTCCGAGGACTCCCTTCCATGCCAAGCTGTCACGGCTCACTCTGGCATTGAAATCGGCAAGGACAACAATTTTGTCCTTGTGAGGGGCATTCTGAATGAGTTCAGAGATCTCTGTAGAACTTATCTTTGTCACCTGGGTTAGCCTTCAGAGTTGGAGCATAAACGCTGATGAGCGTTACATGCTGCTGGTCTTGAAAGGACATGATGCTTTTGGAATGGCCAATTGGCAGGCTTGAATGTTTAGTGGTGATGGTCTTTTTCACCATGAAGCTAACACCAAAGAGGCGTTGTTCATCTTGAGGTCTACCTTACCAATAGAGGGTGTAGTAGAATTCTCTACTGCAAGCCCTTGGTGGAGCCCAGGCAACAACTTACATTTAACAAAGCTAAAGATCTAAGGTGCTCACAGAGGTATTTGGAGCAAATGGGCATCAAACCAAAGGAGGAGAGATTTAGGAGGGGTTATCAAACACTTATGTCAGAACATTCAAGTAACCATGTTTTTCTTCTTTTCCTACCTTTTAAAGTGAGGTTAGGAGTTCACGTTTTCTTCTCTGTTGCAGTTTGGCTGCATTAAGAGATGCCTGTTGACCGCAGCAAGCCACCTGGGTGGTGGGGAGACGTGCATCTGTTTAGGCCACCTTTTCTAGGCCCCTCTCCAATTCAGGAGCAAGCAGTGCTGTCCTTCAAAAAGGCTGCTTGGTCGCTCAGGGTGCTACTGGGTGATGATGTCGTCTCTAGGTCATCATCAAAAAGAACAATATCCTGAGCTGCCTGTATGCAGGATTGGAACTGCGGCTGCCAGTGTCATCCTGCAGTTTTCGCCCCTTTCTCATCGCTACAGGACTTACTTGTTGAATTGCAGTTCAGGTGAATCTTTCCTTCCTTCCTGCACAGTGGTGCTTTAAGGTGGAATACAGTTTGTGCTGACTGACCCCACCATTTTAGCCTGGAGCTCATCTGTCGTGGCCCAGCGAACTAGGAGAGCAGCAGCGAGGTCTCCAAGCCGTAGGTTTGGATTCAGAGTTTCCCTCTTCAAGGTGGGTTGCCGACCAAGGCTTGAAGGGACCCACCTTCCCTTGTTATTTTATCCATAGCTGGTACCAATAACTGTAGTCCACACAATATGGTGTGGTACGCCTTTGGTCCAGAACATGATGGTCACTTGAATGTTCTGCCATAAGCCTTTGATAACCCCTTCTAAATCTCTCCTCCTTTAGTTTGGTGCCAGTTTGCTCCAACTACCCCTGTGAGCACCTTAAGTCTTTAGCTTTGTTAAAGGCACTACATAAATGTAAGTTGTTGCCTGGGCTTCACCAAAGGCTTGCAGGAGAGAATTCTGTGTATTAATCACCCTCTGTAAAGATTTTTTTTAAATTAACATCCCTTTTATTTTTTTATTGTCTTACATTTGTGGCTCCTCATTGTTGTAGCAACCAGTGGAAAAATTATCTATCACTATTTATTTTATAATACAATCTTGACCTCCATCAGGTCACACTTAATAGTGAAGGTTTTTGGATGGGGGCAGGGGAAGTTGCAGTGTTATTTGCAACTATCCAGTTAGTTAACATTTAATTCTTCTGCCTGCAGCACAACCTTTGCCACTGATGTCATCACCCTCTCTGCCTATTGACATGGGTGGAATCAGACTGTTTGCTGTTTCGGTGTCCTATTTGACCCTTTGCTGAGCTTCCAACTCCATACCGTATTACTCACAAAGGCTACCTACCTCCAACTGCATTCCACTGCCCATCTGCTGTTGAAACTCTTATTTGTGCCTTTGTCACCTCCAGACATGGCTATTCCAATGCTCTCCTGGCTGGCTATCCAAGCTCCATAAATTTCAGCTCATATCCTATCCTACACCAAGTTCGCTCCATCTATCACCCTTATTGTCACTGGCTTACATTGGCTGCTGGTCTCTCAACAATTCAAATTTAAAATTCTCATTCCCATGTTTAAATTCCAGGAGCAGGATGGTGTGTGAGAGAGAGCACGTGATTGTGAGAGAGAATGTGCAGTTGTGAGAGAGAGCGGGAGCGTGATTGTGCACAAGAGAGCACAGGCAAAAGCGCGATTGTGTGCTTGCGGGAGAGCGCAGATCGGAGTGCGATTGCCTGCTGGCGGGAGTGCGATTGTGTGCTTGTGGGAGAGAGCAGTGGGAGTATGATTGTGCGAAAGAGGGGGAGTGCAATTGTGCATGTGTGTGAGAGAAAAAGAGTGCAATTGCGCGAAAAAGTGAGCGGCAGCGCAATTAAAGAAATAGGAGCGGGAGTAGAGCATTTGGTCCCTCAAGTCTGAACTGGCATTGAATGTGACCCTGGCTGATCCGCCTCAACTCCACTTTCTCACCTGCTCCCCATCCATTGATCCCCTGAGAGTCTGAAAATCTGTCTACCTCAGCCTTGAATATACTCCAACAAGGAGCATCCACAATCCACTGTAGTTGAGAATTTGAAAGATTCATAACCCACAAAGTAAAGAAATTTCTCCTTTCAGTCCTAAATGATCGACCCTTTCCCCTCCCCCACCCTGGCACACTCCATCCTGAAACTGTGCCCCCCATGCTGTACATTCTCCAGCCAGGGGCAACAACGTTTCAGTGTCTATCCTGTCAAGCCCCTTCAAAATGTTTCAAGGAGATCAGATCTCATTCTTTAATCTCCAGAGTGTAGGCCCAATTTACTCAGCCTCTCCTCATAGGACAATCCTCTCCTCCCAGGAGCCAGTCTTCAGTCTAGTGAACCTTTGCTGTACCACCTTCAAGGCAAGTATATCCTCCTTTAGATACGGAGATCAAAACTCCGGTCTGGTGTCACCAAAGCTGTATACAATTGGAGCAAAACTTCCTTATTCTTGTACTCCAATCCTCTTGCAATAAAGCCCAACGTGCTATTTGCCTTCCTAAGTGCTTGCTTTACCTGCATGCTAACTTTATGTTCCTTGTATGAGTACATCTAAATCTCTCTAAACATCAACTTTTAAAAGTTTCATGCTTTTTAAAAAAAAATTCACTTTGCTATTCTTGCTACCGAAGTGAATAACCTTACACTTCCCTACATTATACTTCATCTTCCACCTTGTTGCCCACTCACTTAACCTGTCTCTATCTCGTTGCAGCTCCATTGTACCCTCCTCACAGCTTATACTCCCACCTAGTAATCAGCACCCTTAGATACATTTCTCTTTGTCTAAGTCATTAATATAGATTATAAATAGTTGAAGCCCCAGCATTGATCCTTGCATTATTCCACTAGTTATAGCTGGCCAACTTGAAAATGCCCTGCTTAACACTTCTTTCTGCTTCCTGACCAAATACAGTTGCGTGTGAGGGGGAGCAGGAGTGCAATTATGTATGTGCACGAAAGACCAAGTGCGGCGGCGCAATTGTGTGTGTGTGTGAAAGAAAACGTGAGCACGATTGTGTGTGTGTGTGAGAGAACACGTGAGCACAATTTGTGTGTAAGAGAGAACGTGAGCATGATTGTGTGTGTGTGAGAGAGAACGTGAGCGCGATTGTGTGTGTGAGAGAGAACGTGAGCGCGATTGTGTGTGAGAGAGAACGTGAGCGCGATTGTGTGTGTGAGAGAGAACGTGAGCGCGATTGTGTGTGTGAGAGAGAACGTGAGCGCGATTGTGTGTGTGAGAGAACGTGAGCGCGATTGTGTGTGTGCGAGAGAACGTGAGCGCGATTGTGTGTGCGAGAGAACGTGAGCGCGATTGTGTGTGCGAGAGAACGTGAGCGCGATTGTGTGTGCGAGAGAACGTGAGCGCGATTGTGTGTGCGAGAGAACGTGAGCGCGATTGTGTGTGCGAGAGAACGTGAGCGCGATTGTGTGTGCGAGAGAACGTGAGCGCGATTGTGTGTGCGAGAGAACGTGAGCGCGATTGTGTGTGCGAGAGAACGTGAGCGCGATTGTGTGCGCGAGAGAGAACGTGAGCGCGATTGTGTGCGCGAGAGAGAACGTGAACGCGATTGTGTGTGTGAGAGAGAACGTCAGCGCGATTGTGTGTGTGCGAGAGAACGTGAGCGCGATTGTGTGTGTGCGAGAGAACGTGAGCGCGATTGTGTGTGCGAGAGAACGTGAGCGCGATTGTGTGTGCGAGAGAACGTGAGCGCGATTGTGTGTGCGAGAGAACGTGAGCGCGATTGTGTGTGCGAGAGAACGTGAGCGCGATTGTGTGTGCGAGAGAACGTGAGCGCGATTGTGTGTGCGAGAGAACGTGAGCGCGATTGTGTGTGCGAGAGAACGTGAGCGCGATTGTGTGTGCGAGAGAACGTGAGCGCGATTGTGTGTGCGAGAGAACGTGAGCGCGATTGTGTGTGCGAGAGAACGTGAGCGTGATTGTGTGTGCGAGAGAACGTGAGCGCGATTGTGTGTGTGAGAGAGAACGTGAGCGCGATTGTGTGTGTGAGAGAGAACGTGAGCGCGATTGTGTGTGTGAGAGAGAACGTGAGCGCGATTGTGTGTGAGAGAGAACGTGAGCACGATTGTGTGTGTGTGTGACAGAGAGCGTGAGCGCGATTGTGTGTGAGAGAACGTGAGCGTGACTGTGTGTGTGTGAGAGAACGTGAGCGCGACTGTGTGTGTGAGAGAACGTGAGCGCGACTGTGTGTGTGAGAGAACGTGAGCGCGACTGTGTGTGTGTGAGAGAACGTGAGCGCGATTGTGTGTGTGAGAGAGAACGTGAGCACGATTGTGTGTGAGAGAGAACGTGAGCACGATTGTGTGTGAGAGAGAACGTGAGCACGATTGTGTGTGAGAGAGAACGTGAGCGCCATTGTGTGTGTGAGAGAGAACGTGAGCACGATTGTGTGTGTGAGAGAGAACGTGAGCGCGATTGTGTGTGAGAGAACGTGAGCGTGACTGTGTGTGTGTGAGAGAGAACGTGAGTGCGACTGTGTGTGTGAGAGAGAACGTGAGTGCGACTGTGTGTGTGAGAGAGAACGTGAGTGCGACTGTGTGTGTGAGAGAACGTGAGCGCGACTGTGTGTGTGAGAGAACGTGAGCGCGATTGTGTGTGTGAGAGAGAGAACGTGAGCGCAATTGTGTGAGAGAGAGAACGTGAGCGCGATTGTGTGTGTGTGAGAGAGAGAACGTGAGCGCGATTGTGTGTGTGTGAGAGAGAGAACGTGAGCGCGACTGTGTGTGTGAGAGAGAGAACGTGAGCGCGATTGTGTGTGTGTGAGAGAGAGAACGTGAGCGCGATTGTGTGTGTGAGAGAGAACGTGAGCGCGATTGTGTGTGTGAGAGAGAACGTGAGCGCGATTGTGTGTGTGAGAGAGAACGTGAGCGCCATTGTGTGTGTGAGAGAGAACGTGAGCGCCATTGTGTGTGTGAGAGAGAACGTGAGCGCGATTGTGTGTGAGAGAGAACGTGAGCACGATTGTGTGTGAGAGAGAACGTGAGCGCCATTGTGTGTGTGTGAGAGAATGTGAGCGCGATTGTGTGTATGTGTGAGAGAGAACGTGAGCGCGATTGTGTGTGAGAGAGCGAGAACGTGAGCACGATTGTGTGAGAGAGAGAGAGAGAGAACGTGAACGCGATTGTGTGTGTGTGTGAGGGAGCAGGAGTATTTTTTTAAATTATTCTTTCATGGGATGTGGGCATTGCTGGCAAAGCCAGCATTTGTTGCCCATCACTGATTACCCTTGAAAACTGAGTGGCTTGGTAGGCCATTTCAGAGGACAATTAAGAGTCAGCCACATGGCTGTGGGTCTGTAGTCACATGTAGGCCAGACCAGGTAAGGACAGCAAATTTCCTTCCTTACATTTGTGAATCAGATGGGTTTCCATGACAATCGAAGATAGTTTCATGGCACCGTTACTGAGACTAGCTTTCAATTCCATATTTTTTCTGTTAATTTAGTGAATTTATTAATTAATTGAATTTAAATTCCACCAGCTGCCGTGGTGGAATTTGAACCTGTCTCCAGGGCCTCTGGATTACTAGTTCAGTGACATTACCACCGCACCACTGTCTCCCTTATTGTGTGCATATGTGAGAGCGCGGGAGCGGGTACGTAATTGTGTGTGTGAGAGTGAGAGAGTGGGAGTGCATTTGTGTGAGCGAGAGTGAGTACAAGAATGCAATTATGTGTGTGTGGAAGCGCAATTGTGTGTGTGGGGAAGATAGCATGAGCATGATTTGTTGGTGCGTGTGTGTGGAAGAGAGAGAGAGCAGGCGCGCGATTGTAGGAGAGAAAGAGAGTGGGACCGTGATTGTGTGTGGGGGGGGGGGAGGGGCGATGAGAGAGAGCAAGAGGGACACAGACCGCAGGGGCGTGATTGTGGAAAGAGAGAGAGACTGGAGCAGGAGTACGATTGTGTGAGGGTGAGGGAGTACGATTGTGAGTGTGAGAGAGAGAGGGAGAGACCATTGTGAGAAAGGGAGGGTGGGAGGAAGACCATTGTGAGAGAGGGAGGGAGGGAGACCTTTGTGAGAGAGGGAGGGAGGCCGACCATTGTGAGAGAGGGAGGGAGGGAGACCATTGTGAGAGAGGGAGGGAGGGAGGGAGACCATTGTGAGAGAGGGAGGGAGGGAGGGAGACCATTGTGAGAGAGGGAGGGAGGGAGACCATTGTGAGAGAGGGAGGGAGGGAGGGAGACCATTGTGTGAGAGGGAGGGAGGGAGACAGACCATTGTGAGAGAGGGAGGGAGGGAGGGCGACCATTGTGAGAGAGGGAGGGAGGGAGGGAGACCGACCATTGTGAGGGAGGGAGGGAGGGAGACCGACCATTGTGAGAGAGGGAGGGAGACCGACCATTGTGAGAGAGGGAGGGAGACCGACCATTGAGAGGGAGGGAGGGAGACCGACCATTGTGAGAGAGGGAGCGAGGGAGGGAGACCGACCATTGTGAGAGAGGGAGGGAGACCGACCGTCGTGAGAGAGGGAGGGAGGGAGTCCGTCGTGAGAGAGGGAGGGAGGGAGGGAGACCGTCGTGAGTGAGGGAGGGAGGGAGACCGTCGTGAGTGAGGGAGGGAGGGAGACCGTCGTGAGAGAGGGAGGGAGGGAGACCGTCGTGAGAGAGGGAGGGAGGGAGACCGTCGTGAGGGAGGGAGGGAGGCCGTCGTGAGTGAGGGAGGGAGGGAGGCCGTCGTGAGGGAGGGAGACCGGGAGGCCGTCGTGAGGGAGGGAGACCGGGAGGCCGTCGTGAGGGAGGGAGACCGTCGTGAGAGAGGGAGGGAGGGAGACCGTCGTGAGAGAGGGAGGGAGGGAGACCGTCGTGTGACAGAGAGAGAGAGAGAGACCGTCGTGTGACAGAGAGAGAGAGAGAGAGAGACCGTCGTGTGACAGAGAGAGAGAGAGAGAGACCGTCGTGTGACAGAGAGAGAGAGAGACCATCGTGCTGGAGAGAGAGAGGGGGGAACGCCTCTTGAGAGAGCAGGCATGCGATTGTGTCGGAGTGAGAGAGCAGGAGCGCGATTGTGTCGGTGTGATGAAGAGAGAGAGAGAGTGGCAGCTCAATCCTGTGTTTATGAAAGGCACAGCAACGTGACTGTGTATGAGGGGGGAGTGGGTGCTCAAATTTTGTGAGAGAGAGAGAGCTTGGGAGAGGAGGAGAAAGTGTTATTGTGAGTGTGTGGGGTAGAGGGAGTGAGATTGAGTGAGACAGAGAGAGCATGAGCGATTACATGTGGGAGAGAGTGTGAGAAATTGTGTGTGGGTGAGGGAGAGAGCGCGTGAGTGATTGTGGGTGACAGAGCACGATTGTTGCAGAGAGAGCTAGAGCACGATTTTGTGGTGGAGAGGGAGAGCGCGAACGTAAGTGTGTGTGTGGGGGAGAGGGAGAGAGCAGGAGCGCCATTGCATGTGTGAGAGCAGGAGCGCCATTGTGTGTGAGAGAGCGCGCGCGCGGGAGCACCGTTGTGTGCGAGAGAGAGCGTGAACTCCATCGTGTGCCTGAGAGAGAGAAGGAGTGCCATTGTGTATGAGAGAGGGAGAAGAAGGAGGGAGCGCCATTGTGTGTGAGAGAGAGGGAGGGAGCGCCATTTTGTGAGAGAGAGGGAGGGAACGCCATTTTGTGAGAGGGAGGGAGGGAGCGCCATTTTGTGAGAGGGAGGGAGGGAGCGCCATTTTGTGAGGGAGAGGGAGGGAGCGCCATTTTGTGAGGGAGAGGGAGGGAGCGCCATTTTGTGAGGGAGAGGGAGGGAGCGCCATTTTGTGAGGGAGAGGGAGGGAGCGCCATTTTGTGAGGGAGAGGGAGGGAGCGCCATTTTGTGAGGGAGAGGGAGGGAGCGCCATTTTGTGAGGGAGAGGGAGGGAGCGCCATTTTGTGAGGGAGAGGGAGGGAGCGCCATTTTGTGAGGGAGAGGGAGGGAGCGCCATTTTGTGAGAGAGAGGGAGGGAGCGCCATTTTGTGAGAGAGAGGGAGGGAGCGCCATTTTGTGAGAGAGAGGGAGGCAGCGCCATTTTGTGTGAGAGAGGGAGGGAGCGCCGTTTTGTGTGAGAGGGAGGGAGCGCCGTTTTGTGTGAGAGGGAGGGAGCGCCGTTTTGTGTGAGAGAGGGAGGCAGCGCCGTTTTGTGTGAGAGAGGGAGGGAGCGCCGTTTTGTGTGAGAGAGGGAGGGAGCGCCGTTTTGTGTGAGAGAGGGAGGGAGCGCCGTTTTGTGAGAGAGAGGGAGGGAGCGCCGTTTTGTGAGAGAGAGGGAGGGAGCGCCGTTTTGTGAGAGAGAGGGAGGGAGCGCCGTTTTGTGAGAGAGAGGGAGGGAGCGCCGTTTTGTGAGAGAGAGGGAGGGAGCGCCGTTTTGTGAGAGAGAGGGAGGGAGCGCCGTTTTGTGAGAGAGAGGGAGGGAGCGCCGTTTTGTGAGAGAGAGGGAGGGAGCGCCGTTTTGTGAGAGAGAGGGAGGGAGCGCCGTTTTGTGAGAGAGAGGGAGGGAGCGCCGTTTTGTGAGAGAGAGGGAGGGAGCGCCGTTTTGTGAGAGAGAGGGAGGGAGCGCCGTTTTGTGAGAGAGAGGGAGGGAGCGCCGTTTTGTGAGAGAGAGGGAGGGAGCGCCGTTTTGTGAGAGAGAGGGAGGGAGCGCCGTTTTGTGAGAGAGAGGGAGGGAGCGCCGTTTTGTGAGAGAGAGGGAGGGAGCGCCGTTTTGTGAGAGAGAGGGAGGGAGCGCCGTTTTGTGAGAGAGAGGGAGGGAGCGCCGTTTTGTGAGAGAGAGGGAGGGAGCGCCGTTTTGTGAGAGAGAGGGAGGGAGCGCCGTTTTGTGAGAGAGAGGGAGGGAGCGCCGTTTTGTGAGAGAGAGGGAGGGAGCGCCGTTTTGTGAGAGAGAGGGAGGGAGCGCCGTTTTGTGAGAGAGAGGGAGGGAGCGCCGTTTTGTGAGAGAGAGGGAGGGAGCGCCGTTTTGTGAGAGAGAGGGAGGGAGCGCCGTTTTGTGAGAGAGAGGGAGGGAGCGCCGTTTTGTGAGAGAGAGGGAGGGAGCGCCGTTTTGTGAGAGAGAGGGAGGGAGCGCCGTTTTGTGAGAGAGAGGGAGGGAGCGCCGTTTTGTGAGAGAGAGGGAGGGAGCGCCGTTTTGTGAGAGAGAGGGAGGGAGCGCCGTTTTGTGAGAGAGAGGGAGGGAGCGCCGTTTTGTGAGAGAGAGGGAGGGAGCGCCGTTTTGTGAGAGAGAGGGAGGGAGCGCCGTTTTGTGAGAGAGAGGGAGGGAGCGCCGTTTTGTGAGAGAGAGGGAGGGAGCGCCGTTTTGTGAGAGAGAGGGAGGGAGCGCCGTTTTGTGAGAGAGAGGGAGGGAGCGCCGTTTTGTGAGAGAGAGGGAGGGAGCGCCGTTTTGTGAGAGAGAGGGAGGGAGCGCCGTTTTGTGAGAGAGAGGGAGGGAGCGCCGTTTTGTGAGAGAGAGGGAGGGAGCGCCGTTTTGTGAGAGAGAGGGAGGGAGCGCCGTTTTGTGAGAGAGAGGGAGGGAGCGCCGTTTTGTGAGAGAGAGGGAGGGAGCGCCGTTTTGTGAGAGAGAGGGAGGGAGCGCCGTTTTGTGAGAGAGAGGGAGGGAGCGCCGTTTTGTGAGAGAGAGGGAGGGAGCGCCGTTTTGTGAGAGAGAGAGGGAGCGCCGTTTTGTGTGAGAGAGAGGGAGGGAGCGCCGTTTTGTGTGAGAGCGAGGGGGAGCGCCGTTGTGCGTGAGAGAGAGAGAGGGGGAGCGGCGTTGTGCGTGAGAGAGAGAGAGGGGGAGCGGCGTTGTGCGTGAGAGAGAGAGAGGGGGAGCGGCGTTGTGCGTGAGAGAGAGAGGGGGGGAGCGCCGTTGTGCGTGAGAGAGAGAGAGGGGGAGCGCCGTTGTGCGTGAGAGAGAGGGGGAGCGCCGTTGTGCGTGAGAGAGAGGGGGAGCGCCGTTGTGCGTGAGAGAGAGGGGGAAGCGCCGTTGTGCGTGAGAGAGAGGGGGGGAGCGCCGTTGTGCGTGAGAGAGAGAAGGGGAGCGCCGTTGTGCGTGAGAGAGAGAAGGGGAGCGCCGTTGTGTGAGAGAGAGAAAGAGGGAGCACCATTGTGTGAGAGAGAGAGATGGAGAGGGAGCGCCATTGTGTTAGAGAGAGAGATGGAATGGGAGCGCCATTGTGTGAGAGAGAGAGCGATGGAGACGGAGTGCCATTGTGTGAGAGAGAAGGAGGGAGTGCCATTGTGTGAGAGAGAAGGAGGGAGCGCCATTGTGTGTGAAAGAGAGTGGGAGCGCCACTGAGAGAGAGAGGGGACGCCACTGTGAGGCAGAGAGAGCCGGAGTGCGATGGTGCATATGTGTGTGAGCAGGAGCGCGATCGTGCATGTGTGAGAGAACAGGGGCACTATTGAATGTGAGAGCATCTGGGAGCAAGTCTGTGATTGTAATGTGAGAGAGGGAGGGAGAGAGCGAGACTGTGTGTGGGTGTGAGAGAGAGCATGAGTGCAGCTGTGTGAGAGAGAAGATGAGCATGACGATGTGGGTGTGTGACCGGTAGAAGGTGTGAATGTGACTGTGTGGGAGAGAGCTGGAGTGAGACCGATTGTGGAACCGGGAACAGAGAGAGAGAGAGAGAGAGAGAGATTGGGGAGGGAAGAGGAGAGAGAAATGATGAGATATGCTACAGCATCCACATGCATGCTGGCAATACCTTGCTGTACTTCACCACCTCTCTCAAACCTTCCACTGCCTCTGTGTTATCTGACTGCTTACTTGATATAGAGTTGTGAATGAGCTGCTATTTCCTAAAGTTAACCATTATTAATAAGGCTGAAACCATCGACTTCAATCCCTGTCATAAACTCTCCAATTACCATTGATCCCCGGCCATTGTCTCAGGCTAAACTTGGCTTCGCAGTGTCAGTGTTCTACATAAAAATACAACCAAGTTGCATGCAAACAGGCCTTTCGTTCCAACAAGAATTTGTCAGTGTTTACTGTCCACACGAACAAATAGTATTCACATTTACCCACCCTGTTCCCATATCTCTTCAAATACTTGATCTTCATTCACCTATCCAATCTAATCTTGATGTCATTACTACCTCAACCATTAACTCTGAAGTGAATTCTAGAGCCTCACAACTCTGAGAAGAATTTTCTCCTTTCCTTCGTTCTAAATCTCTAGCATTTATTCTTGGACCTGCGGTCTGTCTTTCGGGAAACAGTCTTCTTCTGTGTACAAAGAAAAATACTGCAGATGCTGGAAAATTGAAATAAAAACAGAAAATGCTGCATCTGTGGAGAGAGAAACAGTTAACATCTCAGGTTGATGATCTTTCATCAGAACTGTGAAAAGGTAAGAGATGTAATGGGTTTTAAGCAAGTGAAAAGGGGAGGGTGGGAAAAGGAACAAAGGGCGTAAGTCCGTGATAGGAGCAAAATACTGTGGATACTGGAACTCTGAAATAAGAACAGACAGTGCCGGAAATACTCAGCAGGTCTCACAGCATCTGTGCGGAGAGAAACAGAGTTAACGTTTCAGGTCTGTGACCTTTCCTCAGAACTGGCAAAAGTTAGAAATGTTACAGTCATTGAGCAAGTGAAAGAGGGGAGGGGTGGGGAAAGAAGAACAAAAGGGAAGGTCTGTAATAGGATAGAGGGCAGGAGAGATTAAATGACAGATGTCATGGAACAGAATGCTAATAGAGTGCTAAATAGTTGCAGAAAGAGACAAAGTATGAGTCCAGAGAGAGTGCTAATGGCAGAATAATGAACAACTCTATCTGAAAGCGATAACATGAAAAACAAGTTTAAGACTAGCACATGGTTTAAAAAATAAATAAAAACTGAAACTATATAAAAATAATAAATAAAAAAGGGGCTCATGGTCTGAAATTATTGAACTCAGTATTGAGTCCAGAAGGCTGTAGAGTGTCTAATCAAAAGATGAGGTGCTGTTCCTCGAGCTTGCGTTGAGCTTCAGTGGAACACCTGCAGCAGGCCAAGGACAGAAATGTGGGCATGAGAGCAAGATGGTGAATTAAAATGGCAAGCAACCGGACGCTTGGGGTCATGCTTGCGGACTGAGCGGAGGTGTTCCGCAAAGCGGTCACCCAATCTGCATTTGGTCTCCACAATGTAGAGGAGACTGCAATGTGAGCAGCGAATACAGTATTCTAAATTGAAAGAAGTACAAGTAAATCGCTGCTTCATCTGGAAGGAGTGTTTGGGGCCTTGGATGGTGAAGAGAGAGGAAGTAAATGAGCAGATATTACACCTCCTGCGAGATGAACCACGACAGGCTTCCCCTTGTCCTCACTTTCCACCCCACCAGCCTGCCCATCCAAAGGATCATTCTCCGCCATTACTGTCACTCCAGCGTGACACCGAAGGGACCGTTCCCTCCATGATACCCTGGTTCACTCCTCCATCACCCCCGACACCTCGTCCCTTTCCCACGGCACCTTCCCACTCTATCACAGACCTTCCCTTTTGTTCTTTTCTCACCCTCCCCCTTTTACTTGCTTAAAACCTATTACATCTCTTAACTTTTCCTAGTTTTGATGAAAGGTCATTGACCTGAAATGTTAACTCTGTTTCTCCACAGATGTAGCCAGACCTTGAGTATTTCCAGCATTTTCTGCTTCTATTAGCCATTCCTATCCTTTCAAAATTATGAACACCACTTTAATATCGCCCCATAAACCACATAGTTCTAATGAAAAACTCTACCTCAGAGTTTTGCAATCTCTCTCCATTTAAATAATTTGCTGCTTTACTGTTCTTTCTGCCAAAATGGATAAGTTCACAATTTCCCACATTATGCTCCATTTGCTAAATGTTTGCCCACTGACTTAACCTATCTATATCCCTTTGCAGACTTCTTATGTCCTCTTCACAACTTACTTTCCTACCTATCTTTGTGTCATCAGCAAATTTAGCAACCATATATTCGGTCCCTTCATCCAAGTCATTGATATAGATTGTAAATATTTGAGATCCCAACACTGATCCCTGTGGCCCTCCACTCATTACATCTTGCCAACCTGAAAATGACCCATTTATGCCTACTCTCTGCTTCCTGTTAGCTCACCAATCCTCCATCCTCTATCACGGTGGAGGACACTATAAACATCCCACAGATATCAGATAAGGAGCTAATGGGAGGAAAGATCTTCTAACAGTCCCTATCACGAGGGACAAAGTGTTTGACAAACTAATGGGACTAAAGTCAGACATGTTGCCCGGACCTGATGGCCTACATCCAAGGGTTTTAAAGGAAGTGGCTGCAGAGATAGTGGAGGCATTGGTCGAAATATTCCAGAACTCACTGGTTTCCGGCAGCGTCCCAGCGGATTGGAAAACCACTAATGTGATGCCTCTGTTCAAGAAGTGAGGGAGGCAAAAAGCAGGAAACTACAGGCCAGTCAGCCTAACATCGGTCGTTGGGAAAATGCTAGGGTCCATTATTAAAGAAGAAATAGCAGGACATTTAGAAAAACACAAACAAACAGGGTCAACATGGTTTTGTGAAAGGGAAATCATGTTTGACAAATTTGTCTAGAGTTCTTTGAGGATATAACAAGCAGAGTTGATAAAGGGGAACCAGTAGATGTAGTGTATTTGGATTTCCAGAAGGCGTTCGATAAGGTGCCACATAAAAGATTATTGCACAAGATAGGGGCTTACGGCATTGGGGGGTAATGTATTAGCATGAATTGAGGATTGGTTAACACACAGAAGACAGAGAGTCAGGATTAATGTGTCTTTTTCAGGTTGGAAAGACGTAACTAGTGGAGTGTCACAAGGATCAGTCCTAGGGCCTCAATTATTTACTATCTATATTAATGACTTGGAAGAGGGGGCAGAATGTAATATATCCAAAGTTGCTGAAGATACAAAAATAGGTGGGAGGGCATGTAATTAAGAAGGCAAATGGAATTTTGGCCTTTATTTGCTAGGGGGTTGGATTTTAAAAATAGGTAAGTCTTATTACAACTGTACAGGGTGTTGGAGAGGCCGCACCTGGAGTACTGTGTACAGTTTTGGTCCCCATATTTAAGAAAGGATGTACTGACATTGGAGGCAGTTCAAAAGAGATTCACTAGGCTGATTCCTGGGATGAAAGGGGTTGTCTTAGCAAGAATGGCTAAACATTCATTAGAGTTTAGAAGAATGAGGGGTAATCTTATTGAAATGTACAAGATTCTGAGGGGGCTTGACAGGGTAGATGTTGAGAAGATGTTTCCACTAGTGGGGAATCTCAAACTAGGGGACATAGGGCGGCACAGTGGCGCAGTGGTTAGCACCGCAGCCTCACAATTCCAGGGACCCAGGTTCGATTCCGGGTACTGCCTGTGTGGAGTTTGCAAGTTCTCCCTGTGTCTGCGTGGGTTTTCTCCGGGTGCTCCGGTTTCCTTCCACAAGCCAAAAGACTTGCAGGTTGATAGGTAAATTGGCCATTATAAATTGTCACTAGTATAGGTAGGTGGTAGGGAAATATAGGGACAGGTGGGGATGTTTGGTAGGAATATGGGATTAGTGTAGGATTAGTATAAATGGGTGGTTGATGTTCGGCACAGACTCGGTGGGCCGAAGGGCCTGTTTCAGTGCTGTATCTCTAATCAATAGTTACAGAATAAGGGGACACTCATTTAAAACTGAAATGCAAAGGAATTTCTTCTCTGAGGGTAATGCATGTCTGGAATTCTCTACCCCAGAGTGTTGTGGAAGATAGATCACTGAAAGTATTTAAAGAGGAGGTAGATAGATTTTTGAAATCTCAGGGAGTTAAGGGCTGTGAGGAGCTGGCATGAAAAAGGAGTTGAGGTCTGGGGCAGATCAGCCATGATCTTATTGAATGGCAGGGCAGGCTTGAGGGGCTGAATGGCCTGCTCCTGCTCCTATTTCTTATGTTCTTATGTTCTAATATGTTACCCCCAACACCCTGAGCTCTTATTTTGCTCAGTAACCTTTGATGTGGTGCCTTGTCAAATGCCTTCTGGAAATCTTGGTATAGCACATCCACAGGTTCCCCTTTATCACTTTCTTTGTTACTTCCTCAAAGAACTCCAATAAATTAGTCAAACATGATTTCCCTTTCATAAAACCATACTTTCCTAAGACTTGTTGTCCATTAATTCGGGACTCTATTTCTTTTTCATGAATGAAATTATCCAATCCTATCTTGCTGTTATTTCATCTTATATTCATTAACTTCATATTGCCTTAGTGTCCACAACCTCCAGTTGAAGCAGAGGGAAATGCAGGGCAATAAAATTGGTTTTGGTTTGCTCTAGCAAAGGAGCCATAATAGACATCATGAACTAAGTGACCTCCTTCTGTGCTGTAAATTTCCATTATTATTTTGCTATTGTATTTGCTGAATCATGACATCTTAATCTCCACTATGCCCTTCAGTGGGCCAGTGAAGATATTGTTTCTTTCAATTTATTGAAGGCACAGATTCTTTATGTCTCTGCAAGTCCAACCAACAGCATCCATCTCATTTTTGATGTTTCCTCACTTAGCTCTTTGTCATCTGTCAATTTCTATTCAAGGTGACAGGAAATAGTAAGGTTCATCTTGGCCTTACTGTATCCTATGATCGCAAATGGAATTCCTACGTCTTCATTGCTAAAGCTAGTTTCAAGGAACAATTTCTGTTTTCATGTCAAACCTTTATTTTCAACTCAAAAATCTTAACTCATTGTATAGCCTAGGTCCACGTTATACTGATATTGCTCCTCTGTCCAGGAGAGTTCTGCTAACTTTTTTATTCATTCATGGGATGGGTTTTGCTCATTAGGCCAGCATTTATTGTTCATCCATAATTAGCCTGGAGAAGAAGGTGGTGAGCCACCATCTTAAACCACTGCCATCCATGTGGTGTAGGTACACCCACAGTGCTGTTAGGAAAGGAGTTCCAGGATTTTGACCTAGTCACAATGAAGGAATGGCGATGGTGAGTGACTTGGATGAGAACTGGTAGGTGGTGGTGTTCCCATGCATCTGCTGCCCATGTCGTCCTAGATGGTAGAGGTCGTGGATTTGCAAGGAGCTATCGAAGGAGCCTTGGCAAGTTCCTGCAGTGCATCTTCTATATGGTACACACTGCAGCCACTGTGTACTGGTGGTGGTGGGAGTGAATGTTTAAAGTGGTGGGTGGGGTGCCAATCAAGCAAGCTGCATTATCCTGGATGATGTTGAGCTTCTTGAGTGTTGTTGGAGCTGCAGGCAAGTGGAAAGTATTCCATCACACTCCTGAATTGTGCCTTGTAGTTGGTGGACAGGCTTTGGACAGTCAGGAAATGAATTACCCCTTTGCATGCCATGCTGGATGGAGGAACATTCTGGCAATTGCTTTTCTACCTGTTTCCACTGTGTATGTGTGTGTGTGTCTCTCTCTCTTTCCCTCCTATTTTTCCCTCTTTCACACCATTTTCCTTTCCCTCTTTCTCCCACTTCCCATCTCTCCCACTTCCTCTCAATCTCCCTCGTCTGCCTTTGGCTGCCTTCATTGGCCCCTCCAACCTTTCGTGCCCTCATTGGCCCTTGACCTCTCCCCAGACGCCTGCTGTCCTCGACCCCTTCCCCAACACCTCCTGACCGTAGCCACTTCCTGACGCCACCTCCCCCCGCCACATGTATTTGGTGTTTTCTCAAGTTTCAAAAGTCTACAGGAAGTGCTGTAGCCAATGCTAACTTCCAGGCACAAACCAATTGCTTCCAGACATTAAAGCAAAATACTGCAAATGCTGGAAATCTGAAATAAAAACAGAAAGTGCTGGAAATACTCGACAGCTCTGGCAACATCTGTGGAGATTGAAACAGAGTTCACATTTCAGGTCTGTGACCTTTCATCAGAACTGGCAAAGGTTCATGGGCCATCACGGTCTACAAGTGTTATTGATGGAGTTGGCCATCATTTCCATGCTGGAAAGAATGGACACCAAGCTCAGCGCTAAGCCCCGTGTCAAGTTAGTGTCAGACTCTTAAATGCTCCTTAAGCAGGTTTTCTGTTAGACTTCCCAACGCACCAAGTATTTTGTTGTGTACATTTATCAGCCTTTTCCTGTAGTCTGGCTCATGGAAGTCTTCATGTGAGTCCTGTGCAGCAGAAGCCGTGTGCAATCTTGTCCTCCAGCGAGCTGGCACTTGTACTATTTGCAGACATTATAGTTGAGGAGGAGTGTGAAATATTGGATGGAGTAAACCTAGCGAGAGAAAATATTAAAGGGATGAGCATCTTTCAAAGTAGATAAATTGCCAGGCCTGGATGAAATGTATCCCAAGTTTTTAAGAGGAGCAAGGGAGAGAATAGCAGAGGCTCTGACCATCATTTTCCCATCCTCTCTGGCTATAGGCATGGTTCCAGAGGACCATTGTTTAAAAAGGGAGAGATGGACAGGTCAGTCAGCCTAACCTTGGTGGTGGGAAAATTAGTGCAAAACATACTGAGGGACAGTATTAATCATTGGTCATTTTGGAAGGTACAGACTGCTCAAGGACAGTCGGCATGGATTTGTTAAGGGAAGATCGTGTCTGACTAACATGATTGAATTTTATGAGGTAATGATGAGAGTAGGGCATTTGATGTAACCTATATGGATTTTAGCAAGGCTTTTGACAAGGTTCCGCTTGGCAGACTGGTCAGAAAGTAAAAGCACATGGCATATAACGGAAAGTGGCAGGTTGGATCCAGAGGTGGGAAGCAAAGGATAATGGTTGATGGGTATTTTTGTGATAGGGCGTTTTCAATGGGATTCCACAGTGTTCAGTACTAAGTCCCTTGCTTTTCATGGTATATATCAATGATTTAGACTTAAATTTAGGGGGCATGATTAAAACGTTTTCAGATTATACAAAAATTGGCGATGTGGTTGATGGTGAGAAAGAAAGCTGTAGACTGCAGGAAGATAAAAATAACAGTGAAAAATAGTGGGAAGGGGACAAGTAATGTTAGAAAGACAAGCCTTAAGGCTTTGTGCCTTAATGTGCAGAGAATTCGCAATAAAGTGGATGAATTAATCACGCAAATAGATGTAAACGGGTATGATATAGTCGGGATTACGGAGACATGGCTGCAGGATGACCAGGGATGGGAAATGAACATCCAGGGTATTCGGTATTTAGGAAGGACAGACAAAAAGTAAATGGCGGTGGAGTTACATTGCCGGTTAAAGAGGAAATTAGTGCAATAGTGAGGGAGTGTATTAGCTCTGATGATGTGGAATCTGTATGGGTAGAGCTGAGAAACACTAAGGGGCAAAAAACGATAGTGGGGGTTGTATATAGACCCCCAAACTGTAGTGGTGATATTGGGAATGGCATTAAACAGGAAATTAGAAAAGCATGCGATAAAGGAACATCTGTAATTTTGGGTGACTTTGATCTGCATACAGATTGGGCAAATCAAATTGGTCAGAATACCATAGAGGAGGAATTCATGGAGTGTATACAGGATGGTTTTCTGGACCAATACGTTGAGGAACCAACTAGAGAACGGGCCATCCTGGACTGGGTATTCTGTAATGAGAGAGGAATAATTGACAATCTAGTTGTGCGAGACCCCTTGGGGATGAGCGACCATAATATGATAGAATTCTTCATCAAGATGGAGAGTGACGTAGTTGATTCTGAGACTGGGGTCCTGAATCTTAGTAAAGGAAACTACGAAGGTATGAGGCGCGGGTTGGCTATGATGGATTGGGAAACGTTACTTAAAGGGATGATGGTGAATGGGCAATGGCAAACATTCAAAGAGCGCATGGATAAACTGCAACAATTGTTTATTCTTGTCCGGCGCAAAAGTAAAACGGGAAAGGTAGCCAAACCATGGCTTACAAGGGAAATTAGAGATAGCATCAGATCCAAGGAAGAGGCATACAAATTCACCAGAAAAAACAACAGACCTGAGGATTGGGAGCAGTTTAGAATTCAGCAAAGGAGGACCAAGAGATTGATTAAGAAGGGGAAAATAGAATATGAGAGTAAGCTTGTGGGGAACATAAAAACTGACTGTAAAAGTTTCAATAGGTATGTGAAGAGAAAAAGATTGAAGACAAATGTAGATCCCTTACAGTCAGAAACAGGGGAATTTATTATGGGGAACAAAGAAATGGCTGACCAACTAAATGCATACTTTGGTTGTGTCTTCACAAATGAGGACACAAATATACCAGAAATGTTGGGGAACACAGGGTTTAGTGAGAGAGACGAACTGAAGGAAATCAGTATTAGTAGAGAAATGGTGTTGGGGAAATTGATGGGATTGAAGGCCGCTAAATCCCCAGGGCCTGATAATCTACTTCCCAGAGTACTTAATGAAGTGGCCCTAGCAATAGTGGATGCATTGGTGGTCATCTTCCAAGATTCTATGGACTCTGGAACAGTTCCTACAGATTGGAGGGTAGCTAATGTAACCCCACTATTTAAAAAGGGAGGTAGAGAGAAAGCAGGAACTAAAGACCAGTCAGCCTGACGTAGGTAGCAGGGAAAATTCTAGCGTCCATTATCAAAGATTTTACAGCAGAGCACTTGGAGAACAGTGGTAGAATCGGACAGAGTCAGCATGGATTTATGAAAGGGAAATCATGCTTGACAAATCTACATCTTCGAGGATGTAACTAGTAGAGTTGATGAGGGGGAGCCAGTGGATGTGGATTATTTGGACTTTCAGAAGGCTTTCGACAAAGTCCCACATAAGAGATTAGCGTGTAAAATTACAGCGCATGGAATTGGGGGTAGTGTATTGCGACGGATAGAAAATTGGTTGGCAGACAGGAAACAAAGAGAAGGAATAAATGGGTCTTTTTCCGAATGGCAGGCAGTGACGAGTGGGGTACCGCAGGGATTGGTGCGAGGACCCCAGCTATTCACAATATATATGAATGATTGAGATGAGAGAACTAAACGCAATATCTCCAAATTTGCAGATGACACAAAACTGGGTGGAAGGGTGAGTTGTGAGGAGGATACAGAGAGGCTTCAGGGTGATTTGGACAAGTTAAGTGAGTGGGGAAATGCATGGCAGATACAGTATAATGTGGATAAATGTGAAGTTATCCACTTTGGTAGCAAAAACAAGGAGGCAGATTATTATCTGAATGGCTATAAACTGAGAGAGGGGAATATGAAGCGAGACCTGGGTGTTGTCGTACACCAGTCGCTGAAGGTAAGCATGCAGGTGCAACAGGCGATAAAAAAGGCAAATGGTATGTTGGCCTTCATAGCGAGAGGATTCAAGTACAGGAGCAGGGATGTCTTGCTGCAATTATTCAGGGCGTTGGTGAGGCCACACCTGGAATATTGTGTGCAGTTTTTGTCTCGTTACCTGAGAAAGGATGTTCTTGCTATAGAGGGAGTGCAGCGAAGGTTTACCAGACTAATTCCTGGGATGGCGGGACTGACATATGAGGAGAGATTGAGTCGGTTAGGATTATATTCGCTGGAGTTCAGAAGAATGAGGGGTGATCTCATAGAAACCTATAAAATTCTAACAGGACTTGACAGGGTAGATGCAGGAAGGATGTTCCCGATGGTGGGGGAGTCCAGGACCAGGGGTCATAGTCTAAGGATACGGGGTAAAACTTTCAGGACTGAGATGAAGAGAAATTTCTTCACCCAGAGAGTGGTGAGCCTGTGGAATTCACGACCACAGAAAGCAGTTGAGGCCAAAACATTGTATGTTTTCAAGAAGGAGTTAGATATAGCTCTTGGGGTGAAAGGGATCAAAGGATATGGGGGGAAAGTGGGAACAGGTTACTGAGTTGGATGATCAGCCATGATAATGAATGGCTGAGCACGCTCGAAGGGCCAAATGGCCTACTCCTGTTCCTATTTTCTATGCTTCTATATCAATGAACTGGTCAGGTGGGGAGAAAAATGGCAAATTAAGTTCAGTTCAGAGAAGAGTAAGGTAATGCATTTGGGGAGGGCTAACAAGACAAGTGAATACACAAAAAAGGTAGGGTACTGAGAAATGCAGAGGGACAGAGGAACCTTGCTGTGCAACTGATTGATGAAGGTTTTGGCACAGGTAGAAAAGGCAGTGAAGAAGGCATACAGGATTTCCTTTTATTGGTTGAGGTCCAGAATATAAGAGCTGGCAGGTTATGCTAGAACTATATAAAACACGAATTAGGCCACAGCTAGAGTATTGTGTACAGTTCTAGACACCACATTACAGGAAGGATGTGATTGCACTAGACACGGTGCAGAGAAGATTTACGAGGATGTTTTTTAAAATTCATTCATGGGATGTAGGCGTCACTGGCCAGGCCAGCATTTATTGCCCATCCCTAATTGCCCTTGAGAAGGTGGTGGTGAGCTGCCTTCTTGAACCGCTGCAGTCCATTTGGGGTAGGTATACCCACAGTGCTGTAAGGAAGGGAGTTCCAGGATTTTGACCCAGCAACAGTGAAGGAACGGCGATATGGTTCCAAGTCAGGATGGTGTGTGACTTGGAGGGGAACTTGCAGGTGGTGGTGTTCCTATGTATTTGCTGCCCTTGTCCTTCTAGTTGGTAGAGGTCATGGGTTTGGAAGGTGCTGTCTAAGAAGCCTTGGTGCATTGCTGCAGTGCATCTTGTAGATGGTACTGACTGCTGCCACTGTGCGTTGGTGGTGGAGGGAGTGAATGTTTGTAGATGGGGTGACAATCAAGCGGGCTGCTTTGTCCTGGATGGTTTCGAGCTTCTTGAGTGTTGTTGGAGCTGCACCCATCCAGGCAAGTGTAGAGTATTCCATCACACTCCTGACTTGTTCCTTGTAGATGGTGGACAGGCTTTGGGGAGTCAGGAGGTGAGTTACTCGCCTCAGGATTCCTGGTTTCTGACCTGCTCTTGTAGCCACGGTATTTATATGGCTACTCCAGTTCAGTTTCTGGTCAATGGTAGCCCCGAGGATGTTGATAGTGGGGGATTCAGCGATGGTAATGCCGTTGAATGTCAAGGGGAGATGGTTAGATTCTCTCTTGTTGGAGATGGTCATTGCCTGGCACTTGTGTGGCGCGAATGTTACTTGCCACTTATCAGCCCAAGCCTGGATATTGTCCAGGTCTTGCTGCATTTCTACACGGACTGCTTCAGTATCTGAGGAGACGAATGGTGCTGAACATTGTGCAATCATCAGCAAACTTCCCCACTTCTGACCTTATGATTGAAGGAAGGTCATTGATGAAGCAGCTGAAGATGGTTGGGCCTAGGACACTACCCTGAGGAACTCCTGCAGTGATGTCCTGGAGCTCAGATATTGACCTCCAACAACCACAACCATCTTCCTTTGCGCTAGGTATGACTCCAACCAGCGGAGGTTTTCCCCTTTTTTTTTCCATTGACCTCAGTTTTGCTAGGGCTCCTCGATGCCATACTCAGTCAAATACTGCCTTAATGTCAAGGGAGTCACTTTCACCTCACCTCTTGAGTTCAGCTCTTTTGTCCATGTTTGAACCAAGGCTGTAATGAGGTCAGGAGCTGATTGTCCCTGGCGGAACCCAAACTGAGCATCACTGAGCAGGTTATTGATAAGCAAGTGCCGCTTGATGGCACTGTTGATGACACCTTCCATCACTTTACTGATGATTGAGAGCAGGCTGATGGGGCGGTAATTGGCCGGGTTGGACTTGTCCTGCTTTTTGTGTACAGGACATAACTGGGCAATTTTCCATATTGCAGGGTAGATGCCAGTGTTGTAGCTGTACTGGAACAGCTTGGCTATGGGCGCGGCAGGAGCACAGGTCTTCAGTACTATTGCTGGAATATTGTCAGGGCCCATAACTTTTGCAGTATCCAGTGCCTTCAGTCGTTTCTTGACATCACGCGGAGTGAATCGAATTGGTTAAAGTCTGGCATCTGTGATGCTGGGGACTTCAGGAGGAGGCCGAGATGGATCATCAACTCGGCACTTCTGGCTGAAGATTGTTGCAAATGCTTCAGCCTTATCTTTTGCACTGATGTGCTGGGCTCCCCCATCATTGAGGATGGGGATATTTGTGGAGCCACCTTCTCCAGTTAGTTGTTTAATTGTCCACCACCATTCACGGCTGGATGTGGCAGGACTGCAGAGCTTCGATCTGATCCGTTGGTTATGGGATCGCTTAGCTCTGTCTCTCGCATGCTGCTTACGCAGTTTGGCATGCAAGTAGTCCTGGGTTGTAGCTTCACCAGGTTGAAACCTCACTTTGAGGTATGCCTGGTACTGCTCCTGGCATGCCCTCCTGCATTCTTCATTGAACCAGGGTTGGTCTCCTGGCTTGATGGTAATGGTAGAGTGGGGGATATGCTGGGCCATGAGGTTACTTATTGTGGATGAGTACAATTCTGCTGCTGCTGATGGCCCACGTCGCCTCATAGATGCCCAGTTTTGCATTGCTAGATCTGTTCAAAATCTATCCCATTTAGCACGGTGATAGTGCCACACAACATGATGGACGGTATCCTCAATGTGAAGGCGGGACTTCGTCTCCACAAGGACTGTGCAGTGGTCACTCCTACCAATACTGTTAAGGACAGGAGCATCTGCGGCAGGCAGATTGGTGAGGACGAGGTTAAGTATGTTTTTCCCTCGTGTTGGTTCCCCCACCACCTGCCGCAGACCCAGTCTAGTAGCTATGTCCTTTAGGACTCGGCCAGCTCGGTCAGTAGTGGTGCTACCGAGCCACCCTTGGTGATGGACATCGAAGTCCCCCACCCAGAGTACATTATGTGCCCTTGCCACCCTCAGTGCTTCCTCCAAGTGGTGTTCAACATGGAGGGGTACTGATTCATCAGCTGAGGGAGGGCGGTAGGTGGTAATCAGTAGGAGGTTACCTTGCCCATGTTTGACCTGATGCCATGAGACTTCATGGGGTCTGGAGTCGATATTGAGGACTCCCAGGGCAACTCCCTCCCTACTGTATACCACTGTGCTGCCACCTCTGGTGGGTCTGTCCTGCCGGTGGGACAGGACATACCTGGGGATGGTGATGGCAGTGTCTGGGACATTGTAAGGTATGATTCCGTGAGTATGACTATGTCAGGCTGTTGCTTAACTAGTTTGTGGGATAGCTCTCCCAACTTTGGCACAAGCCCCCAGATGTTAGTAAGGAGGACTTTGCAGGGTCGACAGGGCTGGGTTTGCTGTTGTCGTTTCCGGTGCCTAGGTCGATGCCGGGTGGTCCGTCCAGTTTCATTCCTTTTTATTGACTTCGTAGCGGTTAGGTACAACTGAGTGGCTTGCTAGGCCATTTCAGAGGGCATGTAAGAGTTAACCACATTGCTGTGGGTCTGGAGTCACATGTAGGCGAGACCAGGTAAGGACAGCAGATTTCCTTCCCTCAAGGACATTAGTGAACCAGATGAGTTTTTGCAACAATCAACAATGGTTTCATGGCCATCATTAGACTAGCTTTTAATTCCAGATTTATTAATTAATTCAAATTCCACCTTCTACTGTGATGGGATTCGAACCCATGTCCCCAGAGAAATACCCTGGGTCTCTGGGTTACTCGTCCAGTGATAATACCACTATGCCACCGCCTACCTCCTGTTGCCAGGAGTGGAGAATTTTAGCTAAGGATAGGCTGGGTATTTTTTATTTGGAACAGAGGAGGCTGAGAGGAGATTTAATTGAGTGGATAGGAAGGACCTATTTGCCTTAGTAGATAGGTCAAGAACCCAAAGGCACAGATTTCGTAATTAATATAGAGAGATTAGAGGGGAGTGGAAGAAAAGTCTTTTCACTCAGACGGTAGTGAGATTCTGAAACTCACGACTAGAAAGGGTGGTTGAAGCAGAAACCATAGAGTCATTGAGTTTTGCAGCATGGAAACAGGCCCTTTGGCCCATCATGTCTGTGCCAGCCATCAAGCACCTGTCTATTCTAATCCCATTTTCCAGCACTTGGCCAGTAGCCTTGTATGCTATTGCTTTTCAAGTGCACATCTGAATACTACTTATATGTTGTGAAGGTTCCTGCCTCTCCCACCCCTTCAAGTAATGTGTTCCAGATTCCAACCACCCTCTGGGTGAAATTTTTTTTCCTCAAATCCCTTCTGAACCTCCTGCCCCTCAACTTAAATCTATGCCCCCTGCTCATTGATCCCTCCGCTAAGGGAAAAAATTTCTTCTTATCTATCCTATCAATGCCCCTCGAGTTCGCAGTTTTGGAAGGTACTGTCGAAGGAGTCTTGGTGCGTTGCTGCAATGCATCTTGTGTATGATACACACTACTGTCACTCTGCGTCGGTGGTGGAGGAAGTGACTGTTTAAGGTGGTGGATGGGGTGCCAATCAAGCTGGCTGCTTTGTCCTGGATGGTGGTGAACTTCTTGAGTGTTGTTGGAACTGCAAACCCCCAGGCAAGTGGAGAGTATTCCATCACACTCCTGACTTGTGCCTTGTAGATGGTAGAGAAACAAGAGGTGAGTTACTGGCTGCAGAATTCCCAGCCTCTGACTACCTCTTGTAGCCACAGTATTTATGTGGCTGGTCCAGTTCAGTTTCTGGTCAATGGTGACCCCACAGGATTTGACAGTGAGGGATTCAGCGATGGCAATGTAATTGAATATCAAGGGGAAATGGTCAGATTCTCTTTTGTTTGGGATGGTCGTTGCCTGGCACGTGTGGTGTGAATGTTACTTGCCACTTATTGGCCCAAGCCTGGATGTTTACCAAGTTTTGCTGCCTATGGACAGGGGCTGCTTCAGTATCTGAAGAGTTGCGAATGTTGCTGAACATTGTGCAATCATCAGCGGACATCCCCACTTCTGATCTTATGATGGAGGGAAGCTCATTGATGAAGCAGCTGAAGATGGTTGGGCCTGGGACACTACCCTGAGGAACTCCTGCAGTGCTGTCCTAGGACTGAGAGATTGACCTCAACAACCACAATTTCGCATTCAGCTTGAGGGTGAGAAGAGTGGATCCAAGGCTAGTGTTTTAAACTTAAATAAGGATAATTGAGGGTTCGAAGATAGAGCTGGCTAAATAACTGAGAAATTAGGTTAACGGATAGCTCAGTAGAGTTGCAATGACAGACTTTTAAGGAGATATTTCATAACACTCAGCAAAGATACATTCCAGTGAGAAAGAAAGACTCTAGTGGAAGGGGGCACCATCCATGGCTAACCAAGGAAGTTAAAGATAGTAGCAAATTGAAAGAAAAAGCGTACAATTCAGCAAAGAGTAGTGGCTGGTCAGAAGATTGGACAGAATATAAAAAACAGCAAAGAATGACTGAAAGAATAATGAGAGAGAAATTGGAGTATGAGAAAAAGCTAGCTAGAAATATAAAAATGGAAAGTAAGAGTTTCTACAGGTACTTAAAAAGGAAAAGAGTCGGTAAAGTGAGTATTGATCCTCTCGAGAGAGAGAGTCTAGGAGTTAATAATGGAAAATAAGGAATGGTGGAGGAATTGGACAGATTTTTTGCATCTGTCTTCACTGTAGAGGATACAGATAACATTCCAGAAATAATTGTGAATCAAGAGTTAAAAGGGAATGAGGAGCTTGACACAATTACTATCACCAGGGAAAGGGTACTAAGAAAATTAATAGAACCAAAAGCTGATACGTCCCCAGGTCCTGGTGGACTTCATCCAATGGTCTTAGAAGATGTGGCCGCTGAGATAGTGGATGCATTGGTTTTAATTTTCCAAAATTCCCTCTGGATTCTGGAAAGGTCCCATCAGATTGAAAATAGCGAAAGTAACACTGCTATTCAAGAAAGGAGAGAGACAGAAAGCAGGAAACTACAGGCCAGTTTGCTTAATATCTGTCATAGGGAAAATGCTGGAATCTATTATTTAGGAGGTTATAGCAGATCATTTAGAAAAACTCAATGCAATCAGGCAGAGTCAGCATGGCTTTGTGAAAGGGAAATCATGTTTGACTAATATATTAGAGTTCTCTGTGAGAGTAACAAGCAAGGTGGATAAAAGGGAATCTGTGGATGTGGTGGTGTACCTGGATTTCCAGAAGGCATTTGACAAGGTGCCACATCAAAGGTTACTAAACAAAGTAAGAGCCCATGGTGTAGGGGGTAAGATATTAGCATGGATAGAGGATTGGTTAGCTAACAGGAAACAGAGAGCAGGCATAAATCAGTCATTTTCAGGTTGGCAAGCTGTGGACTGCCACAGGGATCAGTGCTGGGCCTCAACTATTTACAATCTGTATCAATGACTTGGATGAAGGGTTAGAATGTATGGTTACGAAATTTGCTGATGACACAAAGATAGGTAGGAGAGTAAGTTGTAAAGAGGACATAAGGAGTCTGCAAAAGGATATAGATAGGTTAAGTGAGTGGGCAAAGATTTGGCAGATGGAGTATAATGTGGAAAAGTGTGAATTTGTTCACTTTGGCCAGAAAAATAGAAAAGCAACATATTATTAAAACTGAGACAGATTGCAGAACTCTGAGATGCAGAGAGATCTGGGTGTCCTAGTACACGAAACACTAAAATTTAGTATGCAGCTACAGCAAGTGATTAAGAAGGCAACTGCAACATTTTTATTATAAGGGGAGTGGAATATAAAAGTAGAGATGTTTTGCTGCAGTTGTACAGGGCATTGGTGAGACCACCTCTGGAGTATGGTGTACAGTTTTGGTCTCCTTACTTCAGAAAGGATATAATTGTGTAGGAAGCAATTCAGAGAAGGTTTACTCGACTGATTCCTGGGATGAGAGGGTTATCTTATGAGGAAAGGTTGGACAGGTTGGATCTGTATTCATTGGACTTTAGAAGTATGAGAGGTGATCTTATTGTAACGTATAAGATCCTGAGGATGTTGAAAGGATGTTTCCCTTTGTGGGAGAGTCTAAACTAGGGGGCACAGTTTGAAAATAAGGGATCTCCCATTTAAGACAGTGATGAGGAGAAATTGTTTTCTTATTTTCTCTGAAGGTCGTGATTCTGTGGAACTCTCTTCCCTGGAGAGCGGTGGAGGCAGGGTCATTGAATGTTTTTAAGGCCGAGGTACACAGATTCTTGACAAACATGGGAGTCAAAGGGTATAGGGGGTAGGCAGGAAAGTGGATTTGAGTCCACAAACAGATCAAGGGGCCGAATAGCCTACTCCTGCTCCTAGTTCATATGTTTGTATATGTTCATATGTATGTTCGTATTCCTACTATTCTGTATAGTTACCAAAAAAGGGAGGATTCCGTTTTGAAATCGAAATACAAGATCGTCATGCAAATAATTTAGGATCCTTGAATGTATCGTGGTCACCCAACTATACACTTGCCTCTTAATGTTCCGTGTAAAATCCTACAAATCCAATTCTCAACCTCCCCCCGACCACCCACCCCCACCAAACTCTACTCTGGCACTGCTCTGTGGTGGTCATGTGAGTATCAGCCATGGCTCAGTTGGTAGCACTGTGGCCTCTGAATCATGAGGTTCCGGGTTCAAGTCCCAGTCCAGGCTTGAGCACAAAAATCTACACTGACACTTCAGTGCAGTACTGAGGGAGTGCTTCACTGTCAGAGGTGCTGTCTTTCAGATGAGACGTTAAACTGTGTGGATGCAAAAGATCCCATGGCACCAATTCAAAGAAGAGCAGGTATCCCTGGTGTCCTGGCTAATATTTATCCCTCAATCAACATCACAAAATCACAGATTATCTGGTCATTGTCACATTGCTGTTTGTGGGAGTTTGCTGTGTGCAAGTCGGCTGCTGCGTTGCCTATATTACAAGAGTAACTACACTTCAAAAGTACTTCATTGAGTGTAAAGCACTTTGAGACATCTGATGGCACGCGTTATATAAATGCTGGTCTTTTTTTTCTGGCTTATGCCACCAATGTCAGCTGGTAGCACTCTTGCCTCTGATCCACAAGGTGTCGGGGGCATGCTGCATTGTGGAGGTTTCATCTTGCAGATGAGGTGTTAAACCAAGGCCTCACCTGAGAGTTTAGGTGGCATTTCCTTGGTTACCCATTCAGGGTGAATTTGTTGGAGAAATTTCAGAATTTAGCCTTTAAAGCTTTCAAATGCCAGATCTATCCTCTTTCCAAAGCCATGGCTTTCCATCTTAAGGTTCCTCATACCTCACTCTTTTCACTGTTAAAATTCTTATCCCTACTTTCATCACTTTGACAGTCAATTTGTGAAATATTCTCCTTGGTCGCCTTCCCACCTCCATCTTTCTTGTTTGGTTCTTTGGTTTATCCCAGAACTTTCCCCAGACTGCCTCAAAACCAGCTAGCATCTTTGAATATCTATGATTAGGCCACCATTTTTAGTCATTTACATAGTATGTACTTGAGATAGCTCAGGCCATTTAAAAATTAATATATAAATTTTCCCTTTGTTGATCAGGAGCCAGTTAAAGAATTATCTATTTACATATTGGAGAATCCATATAGACTTATAGAGGAAAGTCATCTGGGTTTGGCTGTTTTGTATCGAAATGCCTAGGCATTATAGTCATAGAGTCATAGAGAGATACTGCACTGAAACAGGCCCTTCGGCCCACCAAGCCTGTGCCAACCAACAACCACCCATTTATACTAATCCTACATTAATCCCATATTCCCTTAGGTAATAGGTTTTAAGGAAATAAAGTGGGGGTGGGGCAAGAGATAACAAAAGGGAAGGTGTTGATAGAACAGAGAGTCAGAGAATAACTGACAAGAAAGTCATGGAGCAAAGGCAAAGCGTGTGTTAATGAAAGCGTTAGTGCAGAGAGGGTGCTAATTGACAGAAAAATAAACAGCCCTGGCCAAAAGCACAAACATGAAAAAAAGTGGGCAGACACATGGTAAAAAAAAATGAATGATGAAACAATCTAAAAGAAAAGAAAAAATATAACTAAAAATAAAAATAAAAGTGTGAACTTTGGTACATTTAAGCCCCCTCATGCTGTTAGAAAAACAAAATCAATAATCTAATACAGACAAAATTGCATTTTGTCAAAAGCAGATTAAATGTGAATGACTTTCACAAATTGTGTGTAATGCCCCTGAAATTCTGCGGAGTTGGTAGATTTTGGGTGGGCCCGTATTGAGCAGTCAGTCTATGTTGCTTTTTTGTGCATTTGATTGCATTTCTTAATTGCTTTTTGTATCGCTGATCCTGTGTTGGTGTGAATGATGAGGAGAATGTAGTATTGTCTCTGATCATGTTCACAGGTTTCTCGTCTCTTTTACTTACTGAATTGTAATTGATTTTTGTCTTCTGCTGTGCTGTGCACCCTTTTGGTTTTGCTTTTATCTAATTTCCTTGATATTTGATGAATGATTTATAGACATTTTCCTTTTGTGCGTGCCATTCACAAATTATCGTTGTTTGTTATGTGATCTGTGTGTTTCTTGTAATGCCCTTGTGCTGAGTCTTTACTTATTGGTATCTTCAGTTTTTATTGCCATTGAAGATGCTGGTTGTTCTCTTGTTGCTGTTCATGATTAACATCTCAGCATATTTCTAGTCTCATGTTCTAGTCTCATGTGTCACTTCTGTGATTTTCTTTTTTTGCTTTTGCTGCAGTGGTTGTTGAACTTAAGAAAGCTTGTTCTGGAAGGATAATGCTGGAGCCTTTACTCAGTTTCACATTTATGGTGCAGAGTAAAAGGATTACAAACATGTAGCTCCTCATTCAAAACCCTCCACCAGTCTCAGTGAGTGTCTGCTTATAAGTGCTCAACTAAGACCCCAGTTAATACCCTTCACCTGAATATACTCAAACCATTGATACACAATTAACAGATTAATAGTGGTTTCGTCACTATTTGAGATGTTTTCATTTGGATTATTTTCTCAAAATCTTTCTTTGTAAATTCATCATTAATTTCTTTGAGGATTTCATGTATTGTTTAGTTCAATTAAACACTGTAATCCATGGAATTTAGTATTTGAAGCATGTTTTTGAGATGTATTCTCTGTCTCATTTTCATTGGTGTTGCTAGTTGCTATGGAAATGCAAGTAGAGGAAGTCGAGAGGCACTCGATGACATTACAAACTGGGTATGATGGATAATGCAGTTAAATGTGTCGTATGACTGAACTGTTCTGGTCATATGTCCGAAGCATTTTTAAAAATGTTGCATGTGAGTATGTGTTTTGAATGATTACAATGTTATGTTTTTTTCAGGTTGTACTCGGTGCAGATACTAGAGATTTAAATTTCTCCTCCCTCAATTTTTTCATAATTTTGAAGATTGTTATCTTGGAGAGGAGGATGTATTTTTTTTATTGTTGTGATGTGGTACAGGAGTTATGTAGAGAATGTACCTCACTGCCTAGGGATCATATACCTGAGGTAGAATAGTTATCCTGAAGGAGGCAGTTTTGGTTATTTGATTTTCTTTCTCCTCCACTCTACACCATTATATGGCTTAGGAAACAAATAAACTGGCTCAGAGACCAACAGTTTTTTAAAACTGGTCACTAGCATGCATGAATCCATAGCACAAAGTTGTCCACAATTGACATGAATAGCACTGAATTTTTAGACTCTGAGGGCACAAGGATCTTAGTTGAAGGAAATGATGCTGGATCTCTGTACAATAGGTATTCATTCAAGGTGGAAGGAAGGCATGTTGGGCAGTGTACCTATTTCATTACATAATATCCCTGGTTTAAAGGTACTTGATGACAAAAAAAAAATTCTTCTCCCTAGTTTGGAGATTCTTATTCTGATGGCATAAAAGTGGGAAGAGCAGGGAAGAAATAAGCATTCTTCTTTGGGATTTTTAAAAAATGCCCAATTGATATTTCTCTTCAGCCTTTTCTGGATTATTTAAAAATGCTTTTCTTAAAGCAGCATTCATTTTAATGCATTTTAACACCTGGGTTAGTATATACTTGAAGGCATTTTTAACAGATAAATAGCATTCATGTGTACCTTGAATACAGAAATAAAATGGTTAATGCATTTCCCTGTTCATAGACATTTCAAAATATTTTCTCTATTATTTTCTTCTTGGTAATTATTGCAGTTTTCCCCTTAAATTCTAGTACTTTAATATGCCACAACCCCTGTTGCAACAAAGGGGCAGCACAGTAGCGCAGTGGTTCGCACCGCAGCCTCACAGCTCCAGCGACCCGGGTTCGATTCTGGGTACTGCCTGTGCGGAGTTTGCAAGTTCTTCCTGTGACCGCGTGGGTTTTCGCCGGGTGCTCCAGTTTCCTCCCACAGCGAAAGACGTGCAGGTTGATAGGTAAATTGGCCATTATAAATTGCCCCTAGTATAGGTAGGGGAATTGAGGGAAGGTGGGGATGTGGTAGGAATATGGGATTAATGTAGGATTAGTGTGGTTGATGGTCAGCACAGACTCAGTTGGCCTGTTTCAGTGCTGTATCTCTAAATAAATAAAGCAAATTAAAGAAAATATAAATATAAAATGGCTAGAGAACAGCATTTTGTCAGAATGAAAATAGTGAGATTTAAAGATCTGAACTAAATTTGAGGTTTTTGAAATGAAAAATCAATAACCTGAAATCTGCAAATACTAATTTTAGATCAAACTACATTATGTCCCTTTTGTGAGATTAGAAAATTCTCCCACTTGGAGTGGTTTAAGCTGCCAGTCTTCTTGTTTTCATGTAATCCAAGAACAGTAAACACTGAAAATCACCTTCAGGGTTTTTTGTTTGGATAGAAACTTATAACATTCATTAGATTTGAGACATAAATCTAAAATATTTGATGTGTTATTGGTGTTTGTGACTCAGCCTTGTTTTTCAGCGCTGCCTATAAAATTTACTGTTTTTCATGTGGAGAATTAGATCTGCTGAGGAAATTACAAAATATATTCCAATTATTTTGTATGGTGCAAATTGCAGCATAATTTAGGTTGTTAAAACTTTTCCAAAATATTTAACCTTGTAGGAGAATAGCTGTTAGTTTCAGAAAATCAACGACAGTGCCTGGATAAACATGAGGTCCTCTGAATTTTGAGTGAGTACTTTTTAAGTACATGTAGGCTGGTTGTTATATTTTCACTCTCTTTTTGATTTGAGAATAACGTGTAGTAGACGGATTCCCCTGTTGATGACATTGTAACAGGCCATAACCGTCTTTATGCCAGCAGATAGGGTAGTACGACCCTATATGGCAAGAGGGTTTTATGGGCTCCCACAACCCATAGGATGATGAGGTGCTAACCACACCCACCGGACACAAGTATCCTGCTTGATGTCAACCCAGGATTTGAAGTCGGAGCTCTAATTTCCACTCACCGGGACTGTCTGGAGTGAGGCTTGAAACTTGCAACTTTTAACTCGGGTGGGAATGCTAGTATAAGTCTAAGAGCTAATCAGCTATTTAGGCTGATGATATGACTGGACAAGTTAGATGTTTGGTCGTGATCAATCAGTGTGTTTCATGGTGTTTGCAAATAGTAAACTACAGTCTGGTTCTTGTAAATGATGCAGAGTCTTGAGGTTCAGGATGGCAAGAGGACAGACCTGTCCCATCAACATTTGTCCCACTCATTAAGCTTCTTTCTTTCTGCCTGGTCAATCATCACTCACTTCTGTTCCTGAGTGAAAATGAGCAAAGATAGACTGTAATGTACCTTAAGGCAAAGTGGTTAGAGTTTAAAAACAGGGAAGTTTTGTTACAACTGTACAGGGGGTTGGTGATGCCACACCTGGGGTACTGCATACAGTTTTGGTCCCCGTATTTAAGGAAGGATATACCAGCATTGGAGGCAATTCAGAAAAGGTTCACTAGGCTGATTCCTGGGATGACGGGGTAGTCTTATCAAGAACGGCTAAACAGGTTAGGCCTTTATTCATTGGAGTTTAGAAGAATGAGAGGTGATCTTATTGAAACATATAAGATTTTAAGGGGGCTTGACAGGGTAGATGTTGAGAATGTTTCCACTGGTGGGGGAATCTCGAACTAGGGGACATAGTTACAGAATAAGGGGTCACACATTTAAAACTGAGATGCAAAAGAATTTCTTCTCTGAGGGTGGTGAATCTCTGGAATTCTCTACCTCAGAGAGTTGTGGAGGCTAGGCCACTAAATGTATTTAAGGAGGAGGTAGATAGATTTTTGAAATCTCGGGGAGTTGAGGGTTATGCGGAGCAGGCCGGAAAGAGGAGTTAAGGCCTGGAACAGATCAGCCATGAGCTTATTGAATGGTGGGGCAGGCTTGAGGGGCTAAATGGCCTACTCCTGCTCCTATTCCTTATGTTCAAAGGGTGCGATAGAACTTCTGATCACCAATGTCAAGGCTATGCATTACTAATTTGTGTGCACATAATTTACTTAGTCCAATGACAGTTATAATAATATCTTGCCCATCCCAAATCAATGGGGTAGGTCATAGAAAACAAATCTGTCAGATACAAAAGTTAAGGCAGTCATATTTCAGGTTTAATTGAAATTCAAGTTTTGTATCTTGATATCAGGTGGAAATAAATTTAGAGCAAGAAAGGAACACAATAATTGAAATACTATCCTTAACAGTAGATGTGCTGAACTGGTTGTAGATCTTAAGGTATCATGTACATTGACCTGAGCAGATTATAATTGGGACCCCCTGATATATATATATATTTGATACATTTGAGTGGATGGGGGTGGGGGCTTGGTACAAAACAATAACAAAAATAATTTTTATTTATGTAGCACATTTAATGTTAAAATGTCCCAAGGTGCTTCACAAATGGAAAATGGGACAGATGACAGAAGTCATATAGAGTTACAGCACCGAAACAGGCCCTTCGGTCCACCAGAGGTGAAGACACACTGGCTGCAGGATGTTGGATTGAATTCTTCGATGCTTTTCTTCCTGTCCCTCATACTTGGAAGCCAACTCAAGAACATTGGCAGTAGCTTGGAAACAAAATTCCCTGCCTTTGTTCAGAATTAAGCAATACAGTGTGCCATTCTGTGATTAATTTTGGGAAGGAAAGAAACATCTTTTATGTAAGAGAAAAAAAGGAACAATAAAACAGTTGAGAAGGAAGGAGCTTTTTTCTATTATATTATTTTAAAAGGTGTTACGACACCATAGAGGTTGACAGCATAGGAAGAGGCCATTTGGCCCATTGCGTTGCCTCTTTGCTAAAGCAATCCAAAACTAATCCTTGCGTTCTGTGCCCTCCCCCAGAGCCATGCAGCTTGCTGTATTTCAAATATTTATTTTCCCTTAAAAGATGAAATGTTCTTGGCCTCAACCATTCCTTGTGACCTAGTGTTTTCTGCTCCATCATCCCTCTGTAAATAGATTTGTTCTTGCCTCTCCTCACTACGACTACTTTAAATCAGTGATTCCCTCATCATTGACTTCCCAACCAGAGAAAGAACAAGCTTTCATTTATATAGTGTCTTTTCAACTTTAGGGTGTCCCATAGCGCTTTGCAGCCAATTAGGAGTGTTTGAAATTTAGTCAGTGTTCTGATGCAGGGTACTCTAGGAGCCTATTTGGGCACAGCAATGAGATAAATGACCAGATAATCTTTTTTAGAGATAGAGGAAATCGCCTTTGTTTACAATTTATTTCAAAACCCTTCAGCTTTATAAAAACCTCTATTAAATCCAAATCTATTATAATATCCAAAATGCTGTTGGCCTTTTTTATATAGTTTTATGCACCTGCATTCACACTTTCAGGAAATTATGTAATTCAACCTGTAGGTATCATTCATCCACACCCCTCATTATATCTGCACTAAGTGTATAACCCTGTTCTTTGTTTTTCTTCCCAAAATGTCTTACTTTTTATGTATCCACACTAACTCAACTGCCACCTTTCTGTCCATTCCACTAACCTCGCTCTGCCTTCCTGAAACCTTTAATAGCCTCCTCATGGTTTGCCAAACATGATGTTTGTGTCGTCAAAAAATTTCAAGATTGTGGTATATATGTCCAAATTCAAATCATCTTTATATACACACAGAAAATAAAGTCTACTAAGCACTGATCTCTGGGATACATCACATCCAACTCTGCCATTCCTAGGAGCGCCCATTAACCTAAATTTTCATTTCTGTCTGTCAATGGACTTCTTATCCATGCTGCTATATTTCCTCATATCATAGACCTGAATTTTTCTTCTAAGCCTCTTGTGAAAAACCTTACCAGATATCTTCTGAAAATATGTACACACTGCATTGACTGGATAAACCAAAGGAATCCAGTAATTTCTTCAGAAAACTTTGAGATTTGTCAAATAAGATTTGCCTTTAACAAATCTGTGCTGGCTGTTCTTAACCCATGCATTTCTAAATGTTCGCTGATTATATTTCAAATTATGGATTCTAACATTGACTACTTTCCAGTCCCATGGTACAATTTGCATATTTAGGAAGGAATCAGAAATTGTTGCCAGGCCCGCTCTGTCCGCTCAGACTTGTCATGCTATCAGGACCTACCCATTTGAAATTTTGCTATTGCTGTTTTTCTTAGAACCAGTGTCAGCTTTGCTCAGTAGCACTTTTGCCTCTCAATCAGAAGGTTGTCAGTTCAAGCACCACTCCAGCATTTGAGCACATAATCCTGACTGGCGCTGAAGTGCAGTATTGAAGAAATTCTGTATTGTTGGCAATATCATCTTTTAGATAGAATGTTAAACCCTGGACCTAGGTGGACAGAAAAGATCCTATGACAGTATTTGAAAAAGAGTAGAGGAGTTCTCCTGGTGACCTGACCAATGTCTAACCCTCAACCAAATTGGGTGCTGTGTATTTCTACAAAACTGAAGAGTGACCAGTCTTCAAAAAAAAAAGCAATTCACTGACGCATTTTAGAGTCATAGAGTTATACAGCACAGAAACAGGCCCTTTGGCCCGACCATCAAGCACCCATCCAATCTAATCCCATTTTCCTGCACTTGGCCCCTAGCCTTCTATGCTATGGCGTTTCAAGTGCTCATCTGAATACTTCTTAAATGTTGTGAGGATTTCTGCCTCTACCACCCCTTCAGGCAGTGTGTTCTAGATTCCAACCACCCTCTGGTTGAAAAATTTTTCCTCAACTCCCCACTAAACCTCCTGCTCCTTACATTAAATCTATGCCCCCTAGTCATTGACCCCTCACTAAGTGAAAAAGTTGCTTCCTATCTATCCTATCAATGCCCCTCATAATCTTGTATACCTCAATCAGGTCCCCCTCAACCTTCTCAGCTCCAAGGCAAACAATCCCAGCCTATCCAGTCTCTCTTCATAGCTGAAATGCTCCAGGCCAGGCAACATCCTGGTGAATCTCCTCTGCACCCTCTCCAGTGCAATCACATCCTTCCTATAATGTGGCCACCAGAACTGTACACAGTACTCCAGCTGTGGCCTAACCAGCATTTTATACAGCTCCATCATAACCACCCTGCTCTTATATTCTATGCCTTGGCTAATAAAGGCAAGTATCCCTTCCAACTTATCCACCTGTGCTGCTGCCTTCAGTGATCTATGAACAAGTACACCAAGGTCCCTCTGACCCTTTGTCCTTCCTAGGGTCCTACCATCCATCGTATATTCGCTTGCCTTGTTAGTCCTCCCAAAGTGCATCCATCACCTCGCACTTCTCAGGATTAAATTCCATCTGCCACTGCTCTGCGCATCTTACCAGCCCAATTATATCGTCCTGTAATCTAAGGCTTTCCTCCTCACTATTTACGACACCACCAATTTCCGATTAGAATTTTAGAATTTTGCAGGCATTAAAGATGCTACAGAATTGGAAGCTGGTTATTTTTTTCATTTCTACACTTATCCGTAACAATTGTTACATACTCTCCTTTAGAACACCTAACTTCACTATCATTTCCAATTTGATATCTTCGCAGTTGGACTGCCTCCTCATTTCTGAGTGGTACTATCTGCTTTATACTCTTTTCTTCCATATTTCTTTTTAGCCCTTCTAATCCCCCTCTTCATCACCCGTTACATTTTTTTATATTCCTCATGATTTTCTTCAGTATAGTCAATGCAAGCTTTATTATGCATCTCCCTTTTAAATTGTGGTTTAGTTTTAATCTCTGTTGCTCTGCAGATCTCTATTCTTTGATGCACCCTCTTTCTGCCTTATAGACATGTATTTATTTGTACAGCATTCCTCTCATTAGATTTCTCACTGTTCCGTCAACCTGTTGGCTAATTCTTCTGCCCAGACTGTTTAGCCTAATCAGTCCACATTGGTGTCTGTCCTCCACAGGCGCAGTCATCCTAAGTTCATTTGTCTGTTCTGTTTATGTGTTCCTTTATTCCCCTTTCCTTCAACTACCTATCTAATCTAATTGTAACATGTTGACACTATCTCTGGTTCAGTCTTTTAGCTCTGATGATGAAATACACAACTTCGCAACTCTTTTTTTAAAAGAAAGTTTTTCCTCCTCTTTGCTGAATCTCTTACATTTGTTGTAGACTTAAATCAGTTGGTCAATTATCACACTGTACCGTGCCATTGTACAAGCGATCATTTTTTTCTGTCTTGATAATATTGTATTGCACTAGCCAAGAACTTGACCCTTAAATTTACAGTTAAAGAATCTTGCAATTAGCATTACACCCTTGTTCAAAAAAGGGTGTCGGAATAAGCCCAGCAACTACAGTCAGTTTAACCTCGGTGGCGCAGATTAATTAAGGAAAGCCAGCACGGATTTGTTAAGGGCAAATTGTGTTCAACTAACTTGCTTGAATCTTTTGATGAGGTAACAGAGAGGGTGGATCAAGGTAATGCAGTTGATGTAGTGTACATGGATTTCCAAAAGGCATTTGATAAAGTGTCACCTAACAGGCTTGCGAACAAAGTTAGAGCCCATGGAATAAAAGGGATAGTAGTAAGAATACAAAATTGGCTGAGTGACAGGAAACAGAGAGTAATGGTGAATGGTTGTTTTTCAGCCTGAAGGAAGGTTTATAGTGGGGTTCCCCAGGGAATGGTGTTAGGACCTTTGTTTTTCTTGATATATGTTAACGTCCTAGATTTGGGTATACAGGGCACAATTTCAAAATTTGCAGATGATACAAAACTTTAAGTATTTTGAGCTCTGAGGAGGATGGTGTTAAACTTCAAAAAGACGTAGACAGGTTGATGGAATGGGCAGGAAAATGATGGATGAAATTTAATGCAGAGAAGTGCTAAGTGATTCAGTTTAATAGGAACAACGAGGAGAGGCAATATAAAATAAAAAGTAAAATTCTAAAGGTGGTCCATGAGCAGCATACATGGGGGTGTATACACACAAATCATTGAAGGTGGCAGGGCAGGTTGAGAAAGCGGTTAATAAAGCATGCAGGATCATGGGCTTTATAAAGACATAGAGTACAAAAGCAAGAAAGTTACGATAAACCTGTATAAAACTTTGGTTCGGCCTCAACTGTGGATTATTGTGTCCAGTTCTGAGCACCACTCTTTGGGAAGGATATGAAGGCATTAGAGAGGGTGCAGAAAAGATCACGAGAATGGCTCCAGGGATGAGGAACTTCAGTTACATAGTTTGGAGATGCTAGGACTGTTCTTCTTGAAGAGCAGGTTAAGAGGAGATTTGATAGAGATGTTCAAAATCATGAAGGTCTGGACAGAGTAGATGGGGAGAAACCATTCCCATTAGTGAAAGGTTGGAGAACCAGAGGACACCGATTTAAGGTGGTTAACAAAAGAAGCAATGGCGGCAATACTTCTTTACACCGTGAGTAGTTATGATCTGGAATGCTCTGCCTGAGTGTGATGAAGGCAGATTGAATTGTGGCTTTCAAAAGGGAATTGGATAATTATCTGAAGAGAAAATATTTGCAAGGCTACAGGGAAAAGCAGGGGAGTGGAACTAGGTGATTTGAACTTGCAGCGAGCTGGCACAGACACGACAGACCGAATGGCCTCTTTCCCTGCTGTAACTATTCCATGATTCTAGTGACTCTCTTTAATTAGGTTTTGGGTGCCAGTTGAAATATTATGATCAAAACTGGATGTAAAACTGCACTTTTCCACTGGTTCTGCTAACTTGTCAAAAGCCACACTTTCATCATTTTCAAAATTGTTTGCTTCTCATTGGACATTTTGGATCCTAGTTACTATTCCTATTCATTTATTTTATACTACAGATGGTTATATTTCTCAATTTCATGCAGTGCAAATTTTTCATTTACAAGTAAAAATGTTTTATTTACACAAAGTTCGTAAGTGTGTGCTCTAATCATGTGCCAGGTTTCTTTCGCGAAAGCATCCTGCTTATATTTTGCTGTTTATCACTCCCTCTATTTTAAAATATTAAAAATGTAAAATACTAGAATTGATGTATTTTGATGCAGTCTCTTAAACTGATGGAATCTGAAGATCCGCGTTGGAGGTTTATAGTTATTCCACCCAAATAACTTAAAAGATCCACCATGGCCTACTCAGCAAATGAATGGCACTGGGCTTTTTCAAAGTTTGCATGTTCAGCCCCTGGTCTATGCTGACTTTAGCTGCTACAGTTGACCTCGCCACCCCTGGACTAGGGAGGCAGAATCAACCGGAGTGCCACTACTGATTGCTCTCAATTATGTCTGCTGGAAAGTGCACTTAAGTGGATGTGAGGACGATTGGGCTTGTCTGTGATTGGCTACTATTCCACTCTGGAGACAAACATCCTGTCCAGGCTGATATAAAGAATGTCCACTTGGGTGAGCTATTGGCTTCCATGGAAACTTAGACTGGCAATTTTATTTTCCTTTTTCCCTCTTCCTTTCCTTCCACCCTCTTGTCCTCTTTTCATTCTTGCCGCACGCACCTCCCCCCACCCCCCCTCGTCGTACCCCTCCTTCCGTCATGGCTGAAAGAGTTTAAATATGCCAAAACAAGGGCTAAGTTTGAAATGTATTTAGACGGGGGTGGGGGAATTCCTAATTAACTCAAGGCAAATAACTGCAATTAGATGTTCATCTGAGGTTTAAATGCAAGCACAGTGATTTTGTACTGTTTTCTATTAACGCATAATATTCGGACATAGTTTGTGTATTTCGATTGGTTCAGTTAGAATATATGTTATCTCAATCTGGAAATTATTTTTCACTTAAGCATCCTCTGTACATATTGTAGGAGTAAAGTGAAGATTAATTGTTTCTTGAAAATTTTTTATTTGTGCCACACTTGGTAGTTTTCTATCATGCCATATAAGAAAGAAAGAAAGACTTGCATTTATATCATGCCTTTCACAACCACCGTCATCTCAAAAGTACTTCACAGCCAATGAAGCACTTTTGAAGTGTAGTCACTGTTGTAATGTTCGAAATGCGGCAGTCAATTTGCGCACAGCATGCTCCTACAAACAGCAATGTGATAATGACCAGGTAATCTGTTTTGTCATGTTGAATGAGGCATAATTGCCAGGGTCAGGGGATAATTCTCTTGCTGCTCTCCAAATTAATGCCATGGGATTAGGATCTTTTACATCCACCTAAGCAGGCAGATGGGATGTCAGTTTAACGTCTCATCCGAAAGATGACAGTTCCAACAATGCAGTACTCCCTCAGGCCTAAGACCTGTGTCATTGTACCAGTTTGTTTTTTCCTTAACTAAGAAGATTGTATTCTCATCACACATATCTCTAACTCTTGAATTAGAATAAAGTACCATTCTCCATTGGAGTAGGTTAAATTAGCTTTCAGTTTCAAAACTCGCTAGTCCACATTTTTTCCTTTCCTAGGTTTTATTCAGAGAATTCACATAGATTGGGCACTCACAAACAAACCTCCCATACAATAATTAATAAAACAGAGGTAGTAGAGCATGTGTAAAAAAAGTGAAAGAAAGTAAAATCAAATTTTGATAGTAAACTCTTCTGTAAGTGTTTGTTCCAGTCTGCTTTGCAGCAACTATGACATGCTTTCTGATGACCATGTAACAAACCTTTATAAACAGGCAAAATAGATAAGTACAAACTATTAGGGCCGAGGCGCACACCTGGAATCGTGACACTCAGTATAGCCTTGTTCTCTCTCTCTCTTTCTCTCTCACATTCACCCTCTTTTTTTCCCACCCTCCATCTTCATTCCCCCAGCTTTGCTATAATTATTTGGTACATACAGTGGCCCTGACCAGTAAAGTACATTGCTTGAATCAGAACAAATTACAATATATATTTATCTAAAGCAGATCTACTTATAAGCCAATTCTCAAAATCCGTTACTTGCATAAGTGACAAGGATCAACATTGCAACAGTATTGTGCTTGCTCTTGATTTTGAATTTGCTGCCAGAATTTGCCATAACTTCCAAAGGCCCTATTTTCTGCAAATGGCCCTTTGAATCAGAGAACATCAATATATTGGGAATAAATATATGGTTTCCATTGCTAGAAACTAAAGAGAAATTCTAATAATATCATTTAGATTTTATAATATAAGTTATGGAAGGTACTGGCGCTTTGGAACCAGCTCCAATTTCAAATTTAGAATTATTCCTCGTGTATTTTATCCAATAACAACTTGTGAGATGTTTGTGTTTATCCATTTACTGCCATGGATCTTGCTGTGTTATTGGAAGCTACTGATGTGTGGTTAGGATTGCAACTTGTGCAGTGTAGTTATTAACATTGCTTCCAACACTGTGGGTGGGATCCACTCTGTTTTTGGCCACAGAATTGCAGGCGTAGTACTGAACATACATATGGAGTACTGCCATCTGTTGGGAATCATAATCTGTGTTTTCAACTAGTCCCAGTTGTGCATTAATACCAGATAAGAATTGTTACTGAGGAGACACCAACCCAGTTGACACGAAATATCATATAAACCAATAACAGAACAACCCTTGGATGGCAGTCCCCCAACCCCAAGATTGCAGCCACATTTAGAACAGTATTGGTGAGGCCTTCCCGATACCACATGCCACTGTAAACCTCATGAATTACATGTCAAAAAACAGTATAAAACAATTCATTAAAATCCCCTCAAGGAAGGGATTTAAGAATCCACCAAAACCGAGATCATCACAGAGAGAATTTCAAACCTAAACTGGCTTGGCAATCTCACTTTTCCATTTTGGATGATAGGTAATTCAAGATAAGTTACCCATGAATGTTTGCTGTTGATATCCTATTCACTCCAAGTGCTTCTCTCAGAACCTAGCATCCTTTCTGAACAGTAGACATTGGGCTCACAACTCAATTCACAATGTACACCATCAGCTTGACCTTTACGGCTTCTGAGAGGAACCAGGCATTGCTGGTTTCCTCTGCAGAGGGTAAGGTTTCTAGCACAGATCTATTGAAGAGTAACAGTCTGGTTTAACATGTGGGTCACGCAAAGCCTCAGTGAACTCTCATTGACCCTGAAGTCGAACCTTTCCTTCAGATCTCACAGACTACACTTAGTAGTTTATTTCTTACATTGAATTCCCTGTAAGCTGTAGTGACGGTTGTTGGGGCTAATGTATGTAAATGGGCAGGATCTGTTCCCGAAATAGACCAAGCACACAAAATCGCCTATGATGCAAAAACCCAAGGCAAAGCTGATGATCAAGCAGAGAAATGCTAAATGGGTGGGTGAGTGTAAACTGCACTGCTGCCTCCTTGCAGTGTACTCAGCAAAGCAGGTTATAGGGGATTCCACAATTTCATGGCTGTGAGCATCTCTTAATGAGGCTCTGATTTATTCTACTTGCAAGCCTGCCACATGGAGTAAGTCTCACAGATTATTATTGTCCAGACTTAACTGTATATTTTAATGTCTGACCATGGCTGTTTTGCCACCTCTGTTTGGTATAGGTTAAAATTAAGGAAGGTTATCTATCTTGTAGGCTATTTTCATCAAACGGTTTGTATTCTTTCCACACAATGTTGCCATCCAAACAACCCCTTGGCCCCGCAGGATGATAGTTTCTTTTGGGAGGTGTGGTGGGGGCTGGCTTTGCAAGTTGGTCGGGTGCACCATAACTTATTTTGAAATGTATTGACATTGTGGTACAGATTCTGGAGCTTTGAAGAACACTTTGCATGATGCTATGTGAGACATTGGCTGAGCTTTAACCCTTGGCGGACGGGAGCCGGCCACCGACTGAAAAGTTGGTGGTGAACCCGCTTCCGCCTGGCCTGGGGATCCTACCCGTATATTGTGGGTCCCCGGCCTTTAATTGTTCTGAGGCAGGAGTTCCACCCGCTTGAGGCAGGAAGTCACGCCTAATAGAGCCCAATCAGTGGGCTGGCAGCTCTCTGTCCCATCAGCGCCACCAGGAGCAGTTACTACTGCTGTGACTGCAGCACAGCCTGCAGAAGAAGATGCTGGGGAGCCCTGGGCCTAAGGTAAGTTTTTGTTGCCTCGCCGGGATGATCGGTCGGGCCCAGGTGAGGCAAAGGTGCTCTATTGGGGGGACAGGGGGTGTGTTGGGGGCGGTTGGGGCAGCAGGAGCGGCCCTCCATCGGGCACAGGGTGCCTGATCAGGAAGGCCCCCCCCCCTCGCCGTCAGAAAGCCGCCTGCTTTTGTCAGGTGGCTTTTCTCTGGTCTAGGACGCCTGCTTGCCATGCGTAAAATCTCCGTGTTGGTGGGTGAAGGCCCTTAAGTGGCCATTAAGTGGTCGCTTAAGGATCTTGATTGGCCTGGGGCAGGCAGGCCTTTGTTCGCCACCGCTGCCCTGTGTAAAGTAGCAGTGGGGGCGGGTCGGGAAGGGGCCCCTGAGCCTCCCGCTCCATTTTACACCCCCCCCCCCCCCCCCCCTCCCTCCACTGCCACCATCCCACTCTTTGGGGGGGGCGGAAAATTCAGCCCACTGCCTATCTGCCGTTTCAAGATATATTTTAGATGCAAGTTAAGCATGTGGTTTCCACAGAACCAACCAGGATGCATATTATCTAAGAATGAAGCAGTTTGTACCACGTTAACATGATTTCACTTTGATTTTTATGAAACTGAGGGCATGTCAAAGGTGGTAATTTGCATATGTTGATTATTTCCTGTGTTTCTCACCCATTGCCAAATTTTCAACTCTAATGAGTAATGTGGGTTATCAAACTCATTTAAAAAATTTAAACTCTGAATTAAGTCTAGGATTTCATTCTTCACACACACTTAGCTGTCTCAAATCTGTCATTGTTGTTTTATTACAGTGAGGGACTATTCATGCTAATTGTTGTGCAACTATAAGGCTGAATTGCCTCTTCTTTCTTGGTCAATGTTCAGCACCCACATATGTTCTTTTAGTCTCCTGCATCTTTATGCCTTGCCTCCATCTTGTATTGCCTGTTGCTTTTGGAATTTATTTCCTTTGTAAATACTTCAACTGAGTTGCATTTGAATATTAGCTGTCCAACACAGCAGATCACAGGCCATATTCCTTTTTGATTGACAATCCAATAAGAATACAAAGTTAAAATTACATTTTATCAGATGGCAAAAGCCACATCACGAACAACAGAAAATAGTACTTCAGCCATTTATTCGGTAAAAATATGAGTTTGGTACCTGGTTTTTCTCTTGCAGCTATAATCGCAATGATATTTGTTTACACAGGAAAGGGGAGGAATTCTGGTAATTTATGGCAACAACATTTGGTTTATTTATTAAAATGTAATTACAGTAATCGTCCTGCCATTATTGTTAACCCTTTTCCATCACTGGGCTTTTGTTTTTCCGCTCCCCTATACCCTCACTGTCACTGTGAAGCCAAATAATGGATTGATTTTCTGATGAGAGTTCAAGTTTCATCACCTTGAATTTTTTTTTGTTGTAACTGTGGCTGAATTTTGCTTCACTTCAGCATTCCTGCATAAATTTTGATTTGTTCTCAACAAAACAATCAAAGAAAGCCTAATGAATATAGGCAATTGTATACAGGAAACTGTTGCGACTCTCCAGTGGCTGATGTACATAAAACATCAAATTGAAAACATCATCTCGAAGGTATCTGATAATCATTCTGTGAGATCTGCTGTGATATGCAAATGTCCTTTACACACACACTTGGATTTGCTAGTTCATCTTTGAATCCAGCAGCTTAATAATATTTGACCTTGCAGAGAGCATTTTTCCTGTTGTTTGCAGATTATTTGTGCATTCTGTAGAAGATGTGTTTGATAAATAAGCTAGATTATTAAGTATTTGTATTTTGATGACTAGTCCTCTGTGTTTACTTCATTATCGTGCATTTATTTCATCTCCCACAGCGGAAACTTCTACATCCAATATCTAATCCTCGCAGAACTAAATCTATGTACAGTGTAAGATTATTTTTGTGAAATGGGTTCTAGAATGGGGTGAGGGACTCCAGACCTTTTGTAAACTAGGAAACTGAAGATATGCCTGTCAATACTAATCAACACTTGCTGCTGGATTGGTCTGCTTCTTTTTCCTTTGTATTAGTGAATGTGCATGTTTGTGTTATTTTTAAGGGTGGCCTTTTGTAACAGATCTATCTGTAAGACTGAATTGGACTTTAGCTAGTGCCATAACTTGCTTAAAGTGGCTTGTGCTTGCCGATGTTGGTGTTTAATTGGAAGTATCAGGATTAACTAAGAAATGTATCATTGTCAAAACAATCAGTATCCTGCTTATTTCTTCTAGATTGAAAAAATAATGAGTTCCATCGGTGCAGGGATTGACAGCGACTTCAGAAAAGAATGGCAGAATGCTTCAGGTAATTAGAGTATATAAATGTACATTAACTATTTGATTCAATAAGTTCGAATTTGCATAAAAATCAGTTCATATTATACCAGTTGTGTTTAAACTTGAATTGGATTTCTTTGCATGTAAGGTAATGACTAACGATTTACGCTTTGAGATTACCACGTATTCCCATCGCTAATTCAGAATAGCCGACATTTGCAAAGAACGTGGTATTTTTTTGCCTGTGGCCATAACGATGCTTACAGAATGTTGGATAGTAAGGTTGTGGTGCAATTAAAATAGGCTTTCATCTTGATTTGTGAATCTATATGAAGTAGAAAGTTTACTTTTTAATCCAAATTGATTACTCCTGAAGAGAAGTTGGGAAGCTATGATTTTCTGTAAATTTCCACAACAATCTGGACCAAGGAAGTATTTAGAAAAAATTGCATCTATATCTTTTGATTTATTTTTGGGTTTATGTTGAAAACATTTTAACTCTTAGCTTACTGAATAAGAAGGATCTCCACCAATGCTGAATTAGGACCAGAATTTTGAGGATTTATGGAAAGATAATAACTTTAAAGGATTTTGTATTGCTGTTGGGGAATTGACAGGGTGTTCAGACAACCTTGAAATGCTCCACTCCTAGCTTAACATTTATCAGCATGTCATTGGTTACTGTTGTGAGAAACGTAGCCCACTTGATAATTTACACCAAGTCAAACTCTGAAGAAGTAAGTTTATTTAACGTTCTTGCAAGATCGGGTGTCCTACAAGCAGGCACACCGATCAACATATTCAGTTCATGTTTATACAATACAAATCCATTTTTCCACGCCTTTAGTTTACATTATTGGTTATAACATATTATGACACTAACCTATCCTATAGTTGCTACAGTCTCCTCCTCTGTTTACTTCTCCCCCTACTCTAACTTTCTAGCCCCTAACTCTTCTTGTTGTTTTACCTTATTTGGCTCTCCATTGTGTGTTTTAACTTGCAGCTGTCAGCCTTTATCTTAGTGGGGCAGTTTCTTATTCACTACATCCTTTGTTCTAACTCTTGCTGTTTCTCTTTTCTCTGCCTAAGCACAATTTTTAACTGCTGTACTGTCTCAAGGTCTTTACTTACATACCCTTATCAGTTCTCTTTTTCAGTGATTTCATTATGTTGTGTAGAAATGACTTCTTGGTAATTTTCCACAAGCTGTAGAAACAACATTTCAGTATTTCTTATTCTCACACTGTGGAGGCCACTTAAAGGGCCATTGGGAGGAAGACCCTTGTATCCTCCACTTAATACCTCTATCACTGGTCCCATATATCAACCCTGGGATGGAGTTCACCGTTATAATATAATTTGATGGTTGGATTCCAACAAGCTGCTGCCAAATGGAAAACTTTGTTTCAATCCAGACCAATCTTTTACTGTGCAAAGTATGTGCAGATTATATGGTACCAAATGAGTATGCCATTGTATATCAGACGCAATAACTTGAATATTTTCTGAGGAAGAAATTATTGTGAATTTATGTAACCTTTGAGGGGGAACCTTCTATAATAGAACATTTTGTGAAGTTGCTATATACAGTGTGTTTTAGTTAAAAAGGAAGTTGGTGAACACGATGCAACAATATTATAAAAATATTTGCTTAAGACAGCTAAACGTTTTGCACATTGTACAGTTGGATGTCCTTGGGATGGTATCTGTTTGCTTCCATGGTGAGCAACTGTTTCAATAATTAAGTGTTAAGTAGAATTAACTTGACTTCCACATCAAAGCAATAAGTTTGAAATTTAAGTTGGATTGAACCAATTAGTTTTACTACTGATAGGTGCTGTGTAAATAATTGCTGGGTTCTTTGTACATTACTACTTTGATTATTTGGAGCTTATGTAAATGATGTCTTACACTTGTGTGGCTAACCAGAAGCACATAGAATGTAAAAATAAAGGGGTAAATGGTAAAGCGTGCAGCATTTGAAACCATATCCAGTCAAGGTGGTTTGTTCGTAAAGCACTGAACTATGGCTTAGAACATGAGTGTCCAACTTTTTCACTTGAGGGGCTACGTTACAATGTCTGTCCTACATAGGGGGCCGGTGAGCAAATTTTGGAAAGATAAAGGCTTTGTAGTTTTTCTTATTATTAATCAAGGCAACAAAAATGTTTGTGAACAAACTTTAAATGAAAAGACCAATTTATTAACGTACTTCCCCATCACTATGTTGAGCACTGTGAGATAACCGGCATTGTTTATTCTTGCACAAGTAGTCAATGTCTGTCCACATACTTGATGTAGCTATGCAGAGTATTCAGATAGATGTCCATCTTTCGGGAGTGATCTTGATCTCATTCTCTCCCCTCTCTCTCTTGGTGTCCTCCTCTCTCCCATTTCTCTCCTCTCTGTGTCCATCTCTCTCCCATTTCTCCCCTCTCTGTGTACACCTCTCCTCTCTGTGTCCATCTCTCTCTCCTCTCTGTGTCCATCTCTCTCTCCTCTCTGTGTTCATCTCTCTCTCTCCTCTCTCTGTCCAACTCTCTCTCTCTCTCCTCTCTGTGTTCATCTCTCTCCTCTCTGTGTCCATCTCTCTATCTCTCTCTCTCCTCTCTGTGTCCATCTCTCTCTCCTCTCTGTGTCCATCTCTCTCCAATTTTTCCCCTCTCTGTGTACACCTCTCCTCTCTGTGTGCATCTCTCTCTCTCTCCTCTCTGTGTCCATCTCTCTCTCTCTCTCTCCTCTCTGTGTCCATCTCTCTCTCTCTCTCCTCTCTGTGTACACCTCTCTTTGTGTCCATCTCTCTCCCATTTCTCTCCTCTCTGTGTACACCTCTTCTCTCTGTGTCCATCTCTCTTTCCTCTCTGTGTTCATCTCTCTCTCCTCTCTGTGTCCATCTCTCTCTCTCCTCTCTGTGTCCATCTCTCTCTCTCTCTCCTCTCTGTGTCCATCTCTCTCTCTCTCCTCACTCTGTCCAACTCTCTCTCTCTCCTCTCTGTGTCCATCTCTGTATCTCTCTCTCTCCTCTCTGTGTCCATCTCTCTCTCTCTCTCTTCTCTGTGTCCATCTCTCTCTCTCTCTCTCCTCTCTGTGTACACCTCTCCTCTCTGTGTCCATCTCTCTCCCATTTCTCCCCTCTCTGTGTCCATCACTCTCTCCTCTCTGTGTTCATCTCTCTCTCTCCTCTCTGTGTCCATCTCTCTCTCCCTCTCCTCTCTGTGTCCATCTCTCTCTCTCCTCTCTGTGTCCATCTCTCTCTCTCTCCTCTCTGTGTCCATCTCTCTCTCTCTCTCCTCTCTGCGTCCATCTCTCTCTCTCTCTCCTCTCTGCGTCCATCTCTCTCTCTCTCCTCTCTGCGTCCATCTCTCTCTCTCTCTCCTCTCTGCGTCCATGTCGCTCTCTCCTCTCTGTGTGACCATCTCCCTTACTGCACCCACCCCCCCCCCCCCACCCCACTACTCACCTGCTCCCACTACTCCCCTGCTCCCACTACTCACCTCCCCCGCCCCGCCCCCTCCACTCCCAGCACACACCCAGTCACCCACCTTCCCCCACTCCCACTCCCCCACCTCCGCTTCCCCCACCACCTTCCTGCCACATCTGCCAACCCAACAACCACGCCCCACACCCACTCCCCCGCCAACACCTCGCTCCCTGCCCACATTCCTGCTCCCGCCACCGCCCTTTTCACCCATCACTCCCTCCATCCACTCCACCCCCCTACGCCCACTCCCCCACCCCCTCAACTCGCCCACATCCCTTCAAACCCTGCCCTCCACTCCACCCTGCCCCCTTCTCTTCCACTGCCCCCTTGCCCCACCACGTTGCCCTGTGTCCCCCTTGCCCCCACCTGCCCCTCCACCTCCCGTCCCACCCCCGCCTCTGCCCCCCACCAACTCGCCCCCGCCATCTCCCCCCAAACCCCCGTCCCTCTTTCCGCCTTCCCCCCTTTTCCCCCCGTCCCTGTTTTTTTCCCCCCGTCTCTCTTTTTTTCCCCCGTCCCTCTTTTTTTCTCCCCGGCCCCCCCGCAGCCCTCTCCCTCTTTCTCCCGCCCCCCCTGCGGCCCTCATTCTCCCCCCTCCTTCCGCTTGGCCTTCTTTCTACTCCCCCCGCCCCTCTTTCATCTTCCCCCCCCCCCCCCATCCCTGTTCTTCCCTCCCCAGTCCCTCTTTCTTCTTCCCCCCCCCACTCATCCCTCTTTCTTCTTCCCCCCCCCCCGTCCCTCTATCATCTTCCCCCCCCCGTCCCTCTTTCTTTCCCCCCCGTCCCTCTTTCTTTTCCCCCCCGTCCCTCTTTCTTTCCCCCCCGTCCCTCTTTCTTTTCCCCCCCGTCCCTCTTTCTTTTCCCCCCCGTCCCTCTTTCTTTCCCCCCCGTCCCTCTTTCTTTCCCCCCCGTCCCTCTTTCTTTCCCCCCCGTCCCTCTTTCTTTCCCCCCCGTCCCTCTTTCTTTCCCCCCCGTCCCTCTTTCTTTCCCCCCCGTCCCTCTTTCTTTCCCCCCCGTCCCTCTTTCTTTTCCCCCCCGTCCCTCTTTCTTTTCCCCCCCGTCCCTCTTTCTTTCCCCCCCCGTCCCTCTTTCTTCCCCCCCCCGTCCCTCTTTCTTTCCCCCCCCCGTCCCTCTTTCTTTCCCCCCCCGTCCCTCTTTCTTTCCCCCCCCCGTCCCTCTTTCTTTTCCCCCCCGTCCCTCTTCCTTTTCCCCCCCCCCCCGTCCCTCTTTCTTTCCCCCCCCCCGTCCCTCTTTCTTTTCCCCCCCCGTCCCTCTTTCTTTTCCCCCCCCCCGTCCCTCTTTCTTTTCCCCCCCGTCCCTCTTTCTTTTCCCCCCCGTCCCTCTTTCTTTTCCCCCCCGTCCCTCTTTCTTTTCCCCCCCCGTCCCTCTTTCTTTTCCCCCCCCGTCCCTCTTTCTTTTCCCCCCCCGTCCCTCTTTCTTTTCCCCCCCCGTCCCTCTTTCTTTTCCCCCCCCGTCCCTCTTTCTTTTCCCCCCCCCGTCCCTCTTTCTTTTCCCCCCCCCGTCCCTCTTCCTTTTCCCCCCCCCGTCCCTCTTTCTTTTCCCCCCCCGTCCCTCTTTCTTTTCCCCCCCGTCCCTCTTTCTTTCCCCCCCCGTCCCTCTTTCTTTCCCCCCCGTCCCTCTTTCTTTCCCCCCCGTCCCTCTTTCTTTCCCCCCCCCGTCCCTCTTTCTTTCCCCCCCCGTCCCTCTTTCTTTCCCCCCCCGTCCCTCTTTCTTTCCCCCCCCGTCCCTCTTTCTTTTCCCCCCCGTCCCTCTTTCTTTCCCCCCCCGTCCCTCTTTCTTTCCCCCCCGTCCCTCTTTCTTTCCCCCCCGTCCCTCTTTCTTTCCCCCCCCCGTCCCTCTTTCTTTTCCCCCCCCGTCCCTCTTTCTTTTCCCCCCCCGTCCCTCTTTCTTTTCCCCCCCGTCCCTCTTTCTTTCCCCCCCAGTCCCTCTTTCTTCTTCCCCCCCCCCCCACTCATCCCTCTTTCTTCTTCCCCCCCCCGTCCCTCTTTCTTTCCCCCCCGTCCCTCTTTCTTTTCCCCCCCGTCCCTCTTTCTTTCCCCCCCCGTCCCTCTTTCTTTCCCCCCCCGTCCCTCTTTCTTTCCCCCCCCGTCCCTCTTTCTTTTCCCCCCCGTCCCTCTTTCTTTTCCCCCCCGTCCCTCTTTCTTTCCCCCCCGTCCCTCTTTCTTTCCCCCCCGTCCCTCTTTCTTTCCCCCCCGTCCCTCTTTCTTTTCCCCCCCGTCCCTCTTTCTTTCCCCCCCCGTCCCTCTTTCTTTCCCCCCCCGTCCCTCTTTCTTTCCCCCCCCGTCCCTCTTTCTTTCCCCCCCCCCGTCCCTCTTTCTTTCCCCCCCCCCGTCCCTCTTTCTTTCCCCCCCCGTCCCTCTTTCTTCCCCCCCCCCGTCCCTCTTTCTTTTCCCCCCCGTCCCTCTTTCTTTTCCCCCCCGTCCCTCTTTCTTTTCCCCCCCCCCCGTCCCTCTTTCTTTCCCCCCCCCCCGTCCCTCTTTCTTTTCCCCCCCCGTCCCTCTTTCTTTTCCCCCCCCCGTCCCTCTTTCTTTTCCCCCCCGTCCCTCTTTCTTTTCCCCCCCCGTCCCTCTTTCTTTCCCCCCCCCCGTCCCTCTTTCTTTCCCCCCCCCGTCCCTCTTTCTTTCCCCCCCCCGTCCCTCTTTCTTTTCCCCCCCGTCCCTCTTTCTTTTCCCCCCCCGTCCCTCTTTCTTTTCCCCCCCCGTCCCTCTTTCTTTTCCCCCCCGTCCCTCTTTCTTTTCCCCCCCCCGTCCCTCTTTCTTTTCCCCCCCCCGTCCCTCTTTCTTTTCCCCCCCGTCCCTCTTTCTTTTCCCCCCCGTGCCTCTTTCTTTTTCCCCCCCGTCCCTCTTTCTTTTTCCCCCCCGTCCCTCTTTCTTTTTCCCCCCCGTCCCTCTTTCTTTTCCCTCCCCCCGTCCCTCTTTCTTTTCCCTCCCCCCGTCCCTCTTTCTTTCCCCCCCCGTCCCTCTTTCTTTCCCCCCCCCGTCCCTCTTTCTTTCCCCCCCCCGTCCCTCTTTCTTTCCCCCCCCCCGTCCCTCTTTCTTTCCCCCCCCCCGTCCCTCTTTCTTTCCCCCACCCGTCCCTCTTTCTTTCTCCCCCGCCGTCCCTCTTTCTTTCTCCCCCCCCCGTCCCTCTTTCTTTCTCCCCCCCCCGTCCCTCTTTCTTCCCCCCCCCCCGTCCCTCTTTCTTTCTCCCCCCCCCCCCCGTCCCGCTTTCTTTCCCCCCCACCCCGTCCCGCTTTCTTTCTCCCCCCCCCCATCCCGCTTTCTCCCCCCGTCCGTCCTACAGTGTGGTAATTGTTAGGGGGCCTCTAAGCTACCCCCTCAAATGAGTTTCTGCCTTTAGTATTTTTTATATCTACCCAATCTGATTCTACATCTTGATTTTTGGAACTAAGGTTACCTCTCTCCAGAGTACTAATGTCATCCTTAATTAATAGAGCTACTCCTCCACCTTTTCCTAGATTCCTGTCTTTACGAAATGTCATGTACCCTTAATTTTTTTTTTTGTATTCATTTATGGGGATGCGGGCGTCGTTGGCACGGCCATCATTTCTTGCCCATCCCTAAATGCCCTCGAGAAGGTGGTGTTGAGCTGCCTTCTTGAACCGCTGCAGTCCTTGAGGTGTAGGTACACCAACAGTTTTGTTAGGAAGGGAGTTCCAGGACTTTGACCCAGCAACAGTGAAGGAAGGGCAATATAGTTCCAATTCAGGATGGTGTGTGGCTTGGAGGGGAACTTGGTGGTGTTCCCCTGCATCTGCTGCCCTCGTCCTTAGAGGTGGTGGAGGCCGCGGGTTTGGAAGGTGCTATCGAAGGAGCCTTGGTGAGTTGCTGCAGTGCATCTTGTAGATGGTACATTCTGCAGCCACCATGCATCAGTGCTGAAGGGAGTGAATGTTGAAGATGGGTGGATGGGTTGCCAATCAAACGGGCTGCTTTGTCCTGCATAATGTCGAGCTTCTTGAGTGTTGTTGGGGCTCCATCCATCCAGGCAAGTGGACAGTATTCCATCACCCTCCTGACTTGTGCCTTGTAGATGGGAAGTCCGGAGGTGAGTTACTCGCCGCAGAATTCCCAGCCTCTGACCCGCTCTTGTTAGCGATGGTACTGTCATTGAACATCAAGGGGAAATGGTTAGATTCTCTCTTGTTTGAGATGGCCATTGCCTACCACTTGTGTGGCACTTATACTACTTATCAGCCCAAGCCTGGATGTTGTCCAGGTCTTGCTGCATATGGACACTAGCTGCTTCAGTATCTAAGGAGTCGCGAATGGTGTTGAACATTGTGCATTCATCAGTGAACACCCCACTTCTGACCTTATGACAGAGGGAAGGTTATTGATGAAGCAGCTGAAGATGGTTGGGCCTAGGACCCTACCCTGAGGAACTCCTGCAGTGATGTATTGGGTCTGAGATGATTGACCTCCAACAACCACAGCCATCTTCCTTTGTGCTAGGGTATGACTCCAACCAGTGAAGAGTTCTCCCTCTGATTCTCATTGACTCCAGTTTTGCTAGGGCTCCTTGATGCCATACTCGGTCAGATGCCACCTTGATGTCAAGGGCAGGCACTCTCACCTCACCTCTGGAGTTCAACCCTTTTGTCCATGCTTGGACCAGGTTGTAATGAGGTCAGGAGCTGAGTGGCCCTGGCAGAACCCAAGCTGAGCATCACTGAGCAGTTTATTGCTGACCAAGTGCCACTTGATAGCACTGTCGACGACACCTTCCATCACTTTGCTGCTGATCGAGAGTTGACTGATAGGGCGGTAATTGGCTGGGTTGGATCTGTCCTGCTTTTTGGGTACAGGACGTACTTGGGCAATTTTCCACATTGTCGGGTAGATGCCAGTGTTGTAGCTGTCCTGGAACAGCTTGACTAAGGGCGCGGCTAGTTCTGGAGCACAAGTCTTCAGTACTATTGCCTCAAAATGTTGTCAGGGCCCATAGATAATCAGATTGGCTGAAGACTAGCATCTGTGATGCTGGGGACCTCGGGAGGAGGCTGAAATGGATCATCCACTAGTCACTTCTGGCTGAAGATGGATGCAAATACATCAGCCTTGTCTTTTGTGGAGCCTCCTCCTTCTGTTAGTTGTTTAATTGTCCACCACCATTCACGACTGGATGTGGCAGGATTGCAGAGCTTAGATCTGATCTGTTGGTTGCGGAATCCGTCTTTTCCCCTGCCTCTCATATCTTTCCCCCTCCCTCTCCTCTTTGCCCTGCTCTGCTGTCCTCCTCTTCCTCCACTCCATCCCCAGTCCAGTCAAGAATTTAACAAGCTTTCATAGCTATGTAGGTTATAATGCAAATATGTCATCCTTTGTCTGCTAGTTTAGCAAAGATAAGCAAATTCATTGCATTCAAAAGTTCAGTTGCTTTAATTTGTATTCTGAAATTGTTACGTTTCCCTAGAGGAAAGCAATTATATTCAAGCAAATCAATCAAGTGGGGGCAACATACAACTGATTGAAGGAGACTAGGGGTTAGCAGGAAAATTTTCTGAAAAAAAATGCCAATTTGTATTTTAATTTCCTAAAACGATGCCCTTTGCTTCCTGCTGATGTCCACGCTGCACACTCCCAGCTGTTAAGACTTATATCCGTATTAGAAGTGCATGCTTATTGCCGCAGCGTGCAGAGTTTTCAGCTTCTTTTCATTCCTCCTGAAGTTGCCTCATTTCTCCTGACACAGTCGTAAGCAGCTCTGGCTATTGAATGGTTGATGGTGCATTCTAATCAGTGGTGTGCACTCGGAGCCCAGAGATGTGGAGAGGGGGGCGGGGGGAGGATAGGGCGATAATAGTGTGTAGGGACCAAGCAAGGAGCTCAGCTGGCAGACAATGAACACTGCTGCAGCACCAAGAGCTGATCATTAAACTGAGTTTGAAGCTCGGGTCTCCGCTGTATTATTAAGAACATCGGAGTAGAGGCAGCCAGTGCGGCTGCTTGAGCTGACTTGAGTGCAGAAGCAGCAGCTCTCAGAAGCTTTATATCACATACTTGATTCAAATAAGTTAACTAATGGGGACACCAGAGAGTCTGGGATTTTTGACAACCATTCTACATGGCCATCACTGTGGATTACAAAAATCCATGCGAAGACTGAAAAACTGGTATTGCTGAACTCAAATTAGGAACTCATCAGGATTTTAGAGCATCCTCTGGATTTGGTGCAATGCTGTGAGGTGCTGCACTTACGGCTATTTTTGCTTGCATCAGTTGCCCCAGCAAGTTGCGTGGAACCATGATGTGGCAGTGTCATATCTCCTCCTCGGAGTGCCGCTGTAACCGCCTCAATGGCTTTTCCTTGCTGAAGCGTTTGCCGATCAATCTCTCAACAGGTTCACGGATACTGGAGCAGAGTGTCGGGCAATGGCTCGAGTCCATTGGGATGCAGCAGTATGAAAGCAAGCTGGTGCTGAATGGGTTCGATGATGTGCGCTTCATAGTGAGTATACCCATCTACACTTGCTTAGTTAATGCTAGCTGTTTAACATCTTCATTAGTTCATTCAATTTATGCAAATGTGATATTCATTCCTGTCAAGCATTCAACTAATGATCAAAAGTAAAAGTTACCAAGAAAGGTTAAATTTGAATTATCAGTTCAGAATCTTATCCCTCGGAAGACTGCAGTAGTATTTTGCTACTGCATTCAAAACTAATTAAACTAGGATATTAAAAGCTCATGGCAGACCAGTAAAGTAGTTCTCATTACTTCTTGCCAATGTATCCAGGTGTCATTGCCTTTTCTGACTATGGTGAATCATCTGTTGATTCTGGATGAGAAGTTGATGGTAATCTGATGCATCACACAGGGTTAGATTGTCACCAATATCTGAAGAGCTTAAACAAATATACAGCCAGGTTTGATTTGACTGTGCTTCACTCTGATAAGTATGTGTGTGTCTGTTCCTCTCAAGAATGTAATAATTTGGAAAAAATGCAGTGAACATTTCTTGTCATGCATTATATGCGATATAATGCTCTCTTCCATTTTAGATGGATTTGATGTGTGAAAGCTTTTTAAATGTGTATATTTCACATTTTCATTTTTTCTAAAAAGCATAATTGTTCTTTAAATTATGTATCTAACCTTTTTAAAAAAAGAACTGTAATCTTAATAACAGCCCTCCTGGAGCGTACAGTTCTGAAAAGCAGCAAAGCCTGAAAAAAAGGACAAGGTCCAGGGTTTTGTTCGGAAGAGAGTAATCTGATTCTATCCTAACAAACATAGAATAGTGTTTGTTCAGTATACAGAACACAAGTAGCATTGCTGATATGTTTTCTTAAAGATTAGCCATTACTGATTATTAATATTGACTTTGATTTTTATTGTTCTTCCACTGGATGCACAATAGTTAGGGAACGAATCTAACAGTAAACAATTGCAGTAGCAGTGATGTTTCAGGAATAAAGGTGTTCTCTCAGGATGTTGGCATTCTGGGAGCTGTATTAAGATGAGTTATTTTGTAACATCAGTTTCCTGCTTAATGTGCTGCACAATTGAGAGTTTTGATTCCAAAAAATAAGTTGACATCTGAAATCAAGTTGTACATTGCACTGTTCACATACCCATTTTGAGAAAGGCACAGCCAACGAAGAGTTAAACAGTCAGGGCAGCATTTATCAGAAGTGTACAGTGCTCTATAATCCTTTATTTTGTCTGAGCCTTTATTATAGTAACTGCTTTTACTGCTAGCAGTGATAGCTCAGTTCAGTACAGTTGATGTTAGTTTTTGTGCAAGCTTCATATGGTAAATCATACTAAGATGAAGAGAAATTTCTTCATCCAGAGAGTGGTGAGTCTGTGGCATTCGCTACCACAGAAAGCAGTTGAGGCCAAAACATTGTATGTTTTCAAGAAGGAATAAGATATAGCTCTTGGGGCGAAAGAGATCAAAGGATATGGGGGGAAAGTAGGAACAGGTTACTGAGTTGGATGATCAGCCATGATCATAATGAATGGCGGAGCAGGCTCGAAGGGCCGAATGGCCTACTCCTGCTCCTATTTTCTATGTTTCTATACGGAGTTCCAACTTTCACATCAACACCGAGATCCGATTGGAATAATGTGTGCAGGAATTCTAACTTTCGCTTCTTTTGGAAATGAAACTGCGGAGAGCCCTGCACTTCATAGTTCAATTTCAGTCTTAGCAATACAGAAATATTGTATTTTCAAGGTAGTTTCATGGGTCAAGTTTTGTGGAATGTTGTAGTTGTAAGCAGTTAATCAACAAATTTTTTCACCTGGTCTTTGCATTAGTGAAATCAGATTAAGAGACTGAGAATAACAAAACGTTTTACCCCTTGATCAAAGAAAAATAATTAATTGTCATCTGTGAACAGTTATAATCTTTAATAGGTTTTGGTAATTTTTTTTTATGATCGAGGTGAGTCATGGGAGGAATGTTCAGTTATTTGATGAAAATCTTTTCCAGGACAAAAAAATACTCTAGCTGCAAGCTATAGTGAGCAATAAATTGTGTGCCACTTCAGTGGCCCTTCTGTTACACATTTAATTACTATTTCATTTATTCAATAGATAGAAGTGGTTTAAAAATTCAAAATTGTAGATTTTTGAAAATTATTTCTTCATATGTTATCGAATCTGATGCTTCCCTCAGTGTCAGAGTAAGAAGTTGAAAGTAATGAATTTTACCATAGGTGTTGGAAGTTTGGCTGCACGTGTTTTTTTTCAGTGAATTTGGGTTTTGAAATCCAGTAACTAAATGGATGCTGAAGCTTAGGGAAATAAAACATACTACAATTACTCATTAAAGAAGCTGCTGCTTGAATTTTAATATTTAAAACTAGTCTTTTCTGAAGTGACAGGTTATGAGCCTTACTTCGGTTGTGGGTAAAATGTTGGAAAAGGTTATAAGAGACAGGATTTATAATCATCTAGAAAAGAATAAGTTCATTAGCGATAGTCAGCACGGTTTTGTGAAGGGTAGGTCGTGCCTCACAAACCTTAGAGCTTTTCGAGAAGGTGACCAAACAGGTGGATGAGGGTAAAGCAGTGGATGTGGTGTATATGGATTTCAGTAAGGCATTTGATAAGGTTCCCCACGGTAGGCTATTGCAGAAAATACGGAAGTATGGGGTTGAAGGTGATTTAGAGCTTTGGATCAGAAATTGGTTAGCTGAAAGAAGACAGAGGGTGGTGGTTGATGGCAAATGTTCATCCTGGAGTTTAGTTACTAGTGGTGTACCACAAGGATCTGTTTTGGGGCCACTGCTGTTTGTCATTTTTATAAATGACCTGGAGGAGGGTGTAGAAGGGTGGGTTAGTAAATTTGCGGATGACACTAAGGTCGGTGGAGTTGTGGATAGTGCCGAAGGATGTTGTAGGGTACAGAGGAACATAGATAGGCTGCAGAGCTGGGCTGAGAGATGGCAAATGGAGTTTAATGCGGAAAAGTGCGAGGTGATTCACTTTGGAAGGAGTAACAGGAATGCAGAGTACTGGGCTAATGGGAAGATTCTTGGTAGTGTAGATGAACAGAGAGATCTTGGTGTCCAGGTACATAAATCCCTGAAGGTTGCTACCCAGGTTAATAGGGCTGTTAAGAAGGCATATGGTGTGTTAGCTTTTATGAGTGGGGGATCGAGTTTCGGAGCCACGATGTCATGCTGCAGCTGTACAAAACTCTGGTGAGACCGCACCTGGAGTATTGCGTGCAGTTCTGGTCACCGCATTATAGGAAGGATGTGGAAGCTTTGGAAAGGGTGCAGAGGAGATTTACTAGGATGTTGCCTGGTCTGGAGGGAAGGTCTTACGAGGAAAGGCTGAGGGACTTGAGGTTGTTTTCGTTGGAGAGAAGGAGGAGAAGAGGTGACTTAATAGAGACATATAAGATAATCAGAGGGTTAGATAGGGTGGATAGTGAGAGTCTTTTTCCTCGGATGGTGATGGCAAACACGAGGGGACATAGCTTTAAGTTGAGGGGTGATAGATATAGGACAGATGTCAGAGGTAGTTTCTTTACTCAGAGAGTAGTAGGGGCGTGGAACGCCCTGCCTGCAGCAGTAGTAGACTCGCCAACTTTAAGGGCATTTAAGTGGTCATTGGATAGACATATGGATGAAAATGGAATAGTGTAGGTCAGATGGTTTCACAGGTCGGCGCAACATCGAGGGCCGAAGGGCCTGTACTGCGCTGTAATGTTCTAATGTAATGTTCTAAAAAAAAGAATTGCGGCTTTAGAAACAAATTTACAAAGTGTACATTTCCTAGTTATATCTGAGTTATGTGCATTTATCGAGTGAGATACAGCAGAAGTCTAGTTCTGCATGTTGTATCAGTGATCTCCAATATCCAACTCTGAATTATTCAGGTTTTTTCTAGTTTGGTAAACTTCATTTGCTCACAGGGAATTAGGCTGAGAGTTATGCAAGTTATCAGGTGTAAACTGGCATTCTTTTTTTTAAAAACCTGTTCAGCGTTTGATTTATACAATATTTCTCCTTTCTTCCTCGCTTGAATATTACTAGTGCATGAGGGGGATGTGGTTCCATAAGCACTGGCAGTGTCTCGAACTTGCATATGTTGCCACATAGAAAATTAGGCTACAGGTTGGGGCGCACGACTTAGTGTGTTTCTGAAATTGATTAAAAATTGGTTGAAGCAGAGGAAGCCAAGCATAATTATATGTGGAGCTGGATATTAAGAATGTAGCTGATGGGATGCCTCAGGCATCAGTACTGGCATTGTTGCTGTTTACGTTGCGCATAAATGACTTGGAATAAGGGTAGAAGCAAAACTCTTCAAATTTGCGGATTATGCCAATCAAGTGGATTGGGAGTCGAGGGTTATGCGGAGCAGGCCTGAAGGAGGAGTTGAGGCCTGGGACAGATCAGCCATGATCTTATTGAATGGCGGGGCAGGCTTGAGGGGCTGAATGGCCTACTCCTGTTCCTATTTCTTATGTTCTAAGTCGGGCCAGCAAACAACTGCAACCAGGATGATCAAATACAAAAGGACATGGATGGATTGAAGAGTTGGGTTGATGAATTATAGATGTAATTTATTGTGGACAATGCAAATCTAGGAGATTGGGAAAGGATAAAGAAGGGTGGTGGTATCAGTTAAACTGTACCATTCTACAGAGCATGACGCAGGAGACAGATTACGAGGTACTCCTGGATAGATTGTTGAAACTTTTAACAGTGTGCAACATCTGTAAAGGGAGTAAATGGGGTTTTTGGGTTGTATATCCACAGGAGTAGAATACAAATCTCAGGAAGAGAGAGTTTGTATAGAGTGCTGAACTATCTTTAGCTGGAATATTATGTACATTTATGGTTGCCGTATTATGAGAAAGACATCTGGGCGTTGGAGAAAGTCCGGCTAAGGGCTGTTGAAATGATACTGGGATTATATAGAGTATAAGGGAAAGCTACAGAAACTGGGAATGTGTACAATGGAGGTCAGAAGGCTCAGGGATGCTCTTATTGAAGTATTTAACATCCTAAAGGGTGTTGACAAAAGAAATATAAAAAAATTTAAGTTAGTCAAAGCTTCTACAAGGGAGCAGAGCCTTCTACTTCAGTAGCCACCTGGGCCTCTGCAAGAATTATTAACTTCAGGAGGAAAATGATAAAAGAATAAGACTTGTACAGACAAAAATCTAGAACTGCTTTCCTAGTCCCTTCAGTCCTCAAAGGTACTTTAACCATACTTGATTTTAGCATTTCTAGTGCTCTGAAGCTGAAGCGGTAAATATATCATGTAAATGCTGGTGAACAAACTCAAACATGGAACGAGTTCCTCTTGGTAGAAGTACTATACACCTGCTTAAGTGGTGATATATTTGTACAGTAGTTCGAACAATCGGTTGGCAAGCTACTGTACAGTGAATTTATCCCAGTTGTGACTGACCTCATTCATACCAGCTGTGCTTATCATTTTTCTGATTGCATATTCCATTTCCCAAATGCCATACTCTGCAGATTCCCATTGGATGCCATTGCTTTATTCAATCATTCATGAATGATATAAAGCTGCATTAGGCACTCTAGGGTCTGCAGAAATGCATGTAAGTTACAAATATTTTAGGTTTTTTATATACAACACAAATGTATTTTGGAATTGCACCATTACATTGCAAGAAAGCTTGGATGGTGACTAAATAAAAATATTAAGCAAAAAAAAATTCTTTGCATGCTAATATTCAAATATAGTAGTCATGAGGAAAGCAAAAATAACTTTAACCATTCCCTTCAATAAACTCATGTTGGTATTGAGGTGTAATATGTTGGTACCCGTGTGCCAACGTTGTGGAATGATGGGAAATGGATATATGCCATATCTGCCAAATATAGCCAAGTCAGCTGGAGAATGCATCAAGTGGAAACTGAGGGAATGCAGCTAAGTATTTTCTGATGGGGGAGGGGGCAGGCAGGGGCGGGTTGGGAGTTAATGAGCATGTGCCTAAGATGTTCCAATCAAGAATTTTTTGCAGAACTCAGATGCAAAGGAATCTGGGTGTCCTAGTGCATGAATCGCAAAAGGTTACAATGCAGGTTTAGCAAGTAATTAAGAAAGCTAATAGAATGTTAAGGTTTATTGCAAGGGGAATTGAATACAAAAATGGGAAGTTATGCTTTAGTTATATAGGGCATTGGTGAGACCACATCTGGAGTACTGTGTACAGTATTGATCTCCTTATTTAAGGAAGGATGTAAATGCGCTGGAAGCAGTTCAGAGAGGGTTTACTAGACTAATACCTGGAATGGGCAGTTGTCTTATGAGGACAGGTTGGACAGGCTAGACTGGTATCCGCTGGAGTTTAGAAGAAACATAAGATCCTGAGGGGCCTTGAAAGGATGAATATGGAAAGGATGTTTCCCCTTGTGGGAGAATCTAGAATTAGGGGTCACTGTTTAAAAAAAAAAAGGGGGTCGCCTATTTAAGACAGATGAGAAATGTTTTCTCAGAGGGTTGTGAGTCTTTGGAACTCTCATCCTCAAAAGGCAGTGGAAGCAGAGTCTTTAAATATTTTTAAGGCAAAGGAAGATAGATTCTTGATAAGCAAGGGAGTGAAAGGGTATCGGGGGTAGGGGGGAATGTGGGGTCGAGGTTATGTTCAGATCAGCCATGATCTTATTGAATGGTGGACAAGGCTCGAGGGGCCGACTGGCCTATTCCTGCTCCTAATTTGTTTGTTCATACGTAACCCCCTTCTGTTGGGAGTTTGCAAATCAGTATAATAACCAGCAAGTAAGTCTTTCCAATGGAAAATGATAGCATGCTATGAAAGTGCTTAAGAAATGGGTTAGATACACCTAAGGCAAGAATCATAGAATGATACAGCCAAGAAGGCCATTTGGCCCCATTAAACCTTTGACTCTTCAAAGTAACTATTTTTAATAGTCCCACACCCATGACCTTTCACCCTAGCCTTGCAAAACTTTCCTTTTCAAATATTTGTCTAATATCCTTTTGAAAGCTATTGTTGATCTGCTTCCATCGCCCTTACAGATCATAACTTGGTGTAATTTTTTCCCCCTCTTGCTGCCCTTCCTTCTAATTATCTTAAATCTCTGTTTTCCAGTCCTCCCCTTCTGCTACTGAAAACAGTTTCTCCTTGTTTACTCTATCAAATCTTCCATTAATCTCCTTGACTCTGAGAACAACCCTAGTTTCTTCAGTCTCTCCACATAACTGAAGTCTTTCATCCCTGGTACCATTGTAGTAAACATATGATCCCCGTGGAGACCATCAACAAATGAAAAGAATCAAATCCACCGATTGACCCCAATTTAGGAAACCAAACCAAATGGACAAGATTTCACTTTTAGAAATTTTACTTTAACACTCAAAACAAAACCAACATGAAGCAGACAGATGATAGAATAGAAACGGGTCTCACCGTTTCACTGGGCAGTCCACCCCGCATATATGTCAACAATTATAGTCATACAGTTCTTCACAATCCAAGTTTCTCAAATAGATTTTCATCTCCTTATTCAAGGATTTAGCCACTATTCTTCAGATAGCAATTCCTTCTCAACCTGAGCTTCACGGTTGCAGTCTTCACCACAGGATGCACGTCTCGACCCTCCTCAATTCTGCTCATGACAGTCTTGATGGCATAGATTTATCAGTCTTCCCTTCATCAGAGTCCTTCAGTGACAACCTGTGCACTTTATGGCCGGGTCCGCTAAGTCGTTGACTTTTAAGGAACAAATAGTTCCTGGATTCAGACTTCACATTCTTCTTACTGGCGCTTCACTCCTGCCTGGTCTGGCAAGGACTCTGTCTCCTTTTATCCAGTTCTAACTAGTGTCAGTTTCCCTGGAAACCTGAAGCTATTCTGGTTTCGGTTTCTCTTTCTGTTTCAGTTAGGGTCTAAAAAAAAAAGCTTTGCAACCACAGATTCCATCACATAAATCTACTCTGCACCATTTCTAAGGCATTGACATCCTTCCTAAGGTGTGGTGCCCTGAATTGGCCACAATACTCCAGCTGGGGTCTTCAAAGATTTGTGTATATACACCCACCAGATCTGTGTTTTTGCACCAATGCTATAAATTGTACCATTTAGTTTATATTGCCTCGCCCCTTCCTACTAAAATAAATAGTTTTACACTGCTGTGCGTTAAATTTAATCTGCCATGTGTCTGCCCATTCCACCAGCCTGAAGTCTGTTACTATCCCCCTTATGGTTTAATACAGTTCCATGTCATCTTCAAACATTGAAACTTTTCCCTGCATGCCCAAGTTGAAGTTAATAGATATTTAAAAAAGATCAGTAGTACCAACATTGCCTCCTAGGGAACACCTCGTGCACACTTCCCTGCAGTCTGAAAGACAACCATTTACTGCTGTCTGCTTTCTGTCCATTAGCCAATTTTATACCTAGACAGCCACTGCCCCTTAATCCTGAGCTTGAATTTTACTAAGAGGTCTACTATGTAGTACTTCATCAAGTGCCTTTTGAAGGTCTATATACACAATAGCAACCGGATAACCATCAAAATCTCTGTTATTTCATCAGAGAACTCAATCAAGTTATCAAACATGAAGTGTAGTCGTCTTGACGGTTTGCAAAAGAACATTCCATTAGTAATTTAGAAGAGAATAGATTTCTTCATGAGCTAGACTATATCATGTAAAGTTTTCTGTAAATAAGCAGGAAATTATTGATCATACTTTTTTAGTCCATGCAGATAATTCTCACAACCCCAAAGTAAAACTCTAAATAATTTGGATCAGGTATGCTTTTAAGAATATTGATGTGTGAAGCTGCAATAGTAAATGTTATGCATCAGTACTCCTTTGTAAGCCTTTGCTTTGAGTGAATCTGCAAAATTTTGGAACACTGTTAACTTTAAGTTATAAAAGGCTTCAAATGTTATCTTTTATTTTTCTTCGGTTGACTGGCTCTCATCTGCTTTACGAACTTTTTTAAAGGCTCTTCCCCCCCCCCCCCCCCCCCCCCGCCCTAGCTCTGACAATGTTTCCTTCTCTAGTTCTCTATCTCTCCTCATGTCTTTGAGCTCACCTTGTCCTTGAGACCCACCTCCTGTTCTCAACTTCATTCCCACTAAACTACTGACCTCCCAACATCCCTTCCTAGCTCACATGTTAGCTGACATTGTTAATGGCTCTCTCCACATGTTCTGCCCCTCTCTCCTTCAAATCTGCTGTCATCCCCCCCCCTCCTCAAAAACACAACCCTTGATCCCTCCGTCCTTGAATGTGTTGCCTCCCAAATTTGTCCTGGAGCTCCACGTTTGAATCCCTACAATCAGGTTTCTGCCACTGTCACAGAACTGAAATGGCTTATATCAAAGTCACAAATTACATCCTATGTGACTATGACAAAGGAAAACTATCCTTCGTTGGCCTTCTTGACCTGTCTGCAGACTTTGACACAGTCGATTGTACCATCCTCTTGGTTCCAAGCCTGATTCCATTCTTATCTATTTAATAATAGCCAGAGAATTGCCATCAATGGCTTCTGTTTTCATTCCTGCACAGTTACCTCTAGTATCCTCCAAGGATCTATCCTTGGACCCCGCCTATTTCTCATCTACATTGTTGCCCCTTGGCGACATGATCTAAATACACATCAGTTTTCACATGTATGCTGATAACACCCAGCCCTACCTCACCACCACCTCTCGCGACCTCTCCAGTATCTAAATTGCCAGACTGTTTATCTGACATCCAGTGCTCAACGAGCAGAAATTTCTTCCAATTAAGTATTGGGAAGAATGAAGCCATAATCTTTGCTCCCTCACCACCGATTCCATCCCCCTCTTTGGCAGCTGTCTGAGGCTGAACCAGACTGTTCGTAACCTCGGTGTTATATTTGACCCCGAGATGAGCTTTCAACCGCATATCCGCACAGTCACCAAGACTGCCTGTTTCCACCTCAGACATCGCCTATCTCCACCCTGCTTCAGCTCTTCTGCTGCTGAAACCCTCATTCATGCCTTTGTTACCTCCAGACTTGACTGTTCTAACGCACTCCTGGCCGGCCTCCCATATTCTACCCTCCATAAATTTGAGGTCAACCAAACTCTGCTCCCAATGCCCTAACTTGCGCCAAGTACTGTTCACCCATCACCCCGTGCTCACTGACCTACGCTGGCTCCTGTTTAAACAATGCCTCAATTTTAAAATTCTCATCTTTTTTTCCCCAAATCCATCCTTGGCCTGGCTCCTCACTATCTCTATAATCTCCCCCAACCTACTACTACTCCCCCAATATATCTGCATTCCACTAATTCCGGCACCTTGAGCATGCACGATTTTAATTGCTCCACCATTAATTACCGTGCCTTCGGCTGCCTAGGCCGTAAGCTCTGGAATTCCTCCCCTAAACACTCTACCTCGCTTTCCTCCTTTAAGACACTCTTTAAAACCTATCTCTGATCAAGCTTTTGGTCATCTGCCATAATATCTCCTTATGTGGCTCAGTGTCAAATTTTGTTTTTGAAAACCTCTCTGAAGTGCTTTGAATGCTTTATTATGTTAAAGGCATCTCTCGATGCAGAAATCAGCAAGCGCGTGGGAAAGGCATCTGCTGCTATGTCCAGACTGCCCAAGAGGGTGGGGGAAAATGGTGCACTGACACGGAACACAAAAGTCCAAGTGTTTCAAACCTGTGTCCTCAGTACCTTGCTCTATGGCAGCGAGGTCTGGATAACGTATGTCAGCCAAGAGCGACGTCTCAACTCATTCCATCTTCACTGCCTCCGAAGAATCCTTGGCATCAGGTGGCAGGACCGTATCTCCAACGCAGAAGCCCTCGAGGCGGCCAACATCCCCAGCATATACACCCTACTGAGCCAGCGGCGCTTGAGATGGCTTGGCCATGTGAGCCACATGGAAGATGGCAGGATCCCCATTGTACAGCGAGCTCGTCACTGGTATCAGACCCACCATGTCTCCGCTTTAAAGATGTCTGCAAACGCGACGTGAAGTCCTGTGACATTGACCACAAGTTGTGGGAGTCAGTTGTCAGTGATCGCCAGAGCTGGTGGACAGCCATAAAGGCGGGGCTAAAGTGTGGCGAGTCGAAGAGACTTAGCAGATGACAGGAAAAAAGACAGAAGTGCATGGAGAGAGTCAACTGTGTAACAGCTCCGACACCAATTTTATCTGCAGTGCTTGTGGAAGAGTCTGTCACTTTAGAATTGGCCTTTATAGCCACTCCAGGCGCTGCTTCACAAATCACTGACCACCTCTAGGCACTTATCCATCGTCTCTCGTGACAAGGAGGCCAAAGAAGAAGAATAGATGCAAGTTGTTGTACTTTATGGTTTATTGTCTTGGCAGAGAGAGCCTTCTTTGTTCCTCTTCTCATATTTATGTTATATTTTGATCCCATGGCAGAATATTTCCTCAGATTTTCCTTTGATGCTTTTTGGAGGGATGCAGACAAAGCTAAATAGGAGTACAGCTAAATAATTTCACACTATTTGAGGATTTGTGTATTCTATCTCCTACAAGTTCATAGATAGTGATGAAATGCTCGAATGCATTTCTGGTCTACCAGGATTGTGTTTGACAATGTTGTCAGGTAAACTTGTAACTGAGAATGTTATGCAGTGAAAGTTTGAAGTCATATTATGGAGTATAATGATAACTATTACTCCAAGTCCTGCAGCATTGATGTGTACAGAAGGATAATATATATTTTCTAATATTTTATAGCCTTGTTAATGATGTTTCAGTACATTTAAAAGATTGTTTAAATTTTGTTAATCTGCCTTCCACAGCAAAAGTTTAACACTAGGAACATCAGGTACTGTCTGACCCAATAGCCACTGGAGCACTTAATGGCATGACTCACCATGGCAACCCCAGTGGTATTAAAATAAATTCCCCAATGACCTATGCAGATATATTTGTGTTTAACAAAAATTAAACTTGTTCAGGTATATATAGTTTAAGTTGGTGCCTTGCAAGAGGTAAACTGCTGATTGAAACTGGCACTGTTGAAGTCTTTCCAAGTCTAAGGTGTAAAGGATAATGTTTAAGTATTTAGCCTCCTAGCATTTCTGCAGCCCCTTGTCTAAAAGAACAGTGTATTTGAGTTTTCAGTGAAGCTCGGATGGTCATGGAATATAAAGGTGAGGTTGCCGGGGATCTAAGATATTTACCCAGAAACTCTTGCCTATAGCAAGATATGAGAGGAGTTGTATTAGTGTTAAGACTCGAGAATAGTGCTAACATAGAACTTTAGCCTGGAGTAGAGACCCAAGTTGTGTGGAGAGACCTGTGATTTTTGTTTGGGCCTATGATATAGCCATTTAAACAAAACAACAGATGTCTCAATTTGTGTTTTTTCTACTGATCATATTGAAACAAAAAAAAAGACTCATCCTTTCTCAGTGTTTCATATGAACCATTTTGAACTGCAGTGACATGTGCAACCAAATACAGCAGCTGTTCTGCACACACAGCAAGACTCCACACACAACAATGTGATAAATGATCAGCTGCTATACTTTTTAGTTGTTTTTACCAAGGGAGGAATATCGGACTGGCCATTGGGAGAATGCATCAAATGGAAAAATGGAATCACGCCAATATTCCAGTCAAATGTCAGCTGAGGTATGGAACTCAACCTCTTGGTATGCAGCTCAGACCCACAACCTTCAAAGCCAGAACAAGAGTGCAGTATTACTGAGCCAAGCTGATAGTCTTTGATACTTGCAAATTGTAGCAAATTAAAGTATACAATCTACAGTATAAATAGAGCTTTTCATAAATGAGATAAAACTATTAACAATTCCTTCAATAAATCTACCCTGTGCTGTAAAACAAAACAAAGAATGTCCATCACATTTCTAGATAATGCTTTTTCAGCTTAGTCAAAGCAAGAAAGCGTTTTCATAAATATGTTGAGAGGCAGAGTGAATTACCAGATAGATGGAAGCAGAATGTATGGCATACAAATAATTCATTTAGTACCAGAAAGGGACATGAATCAGGGGCAGATCTTTACCAGTGTAATACTGAGTGCTGTTACCAGCAATGTCATTGGGAAAGAAAGCCATCAAACATTCAGTACATTATATGTGATCACACTAAAGGGTACAGAAGAGATTTAAGAGGATTTTGCCACGAACGGAGAATTTTAACTATAAGGAAAGATTAAATAGGCTTGGGTTGTTTTCTTTGGAATGGAGGAAGCTGAGGGGAAATTTAATTAAGGTGTATAAAATTATGAGGGGCCTAGATAGTCAATAGGAAGGACCTATTTCTGTTAGAGAGGTCAATAACCAGGGGTCATAGATTTAAAGTAACTGGCAGAAGTGTTAGAGAAACTTCCAAGCCTGGTTGTGAAGAAGACACTGAGACTAGGATGCTTTGGTGGAGATAGTTTATTGCTTGCCATAGGGCTTACTTCTCTACTCCTAAGACCGCCCGGCTAGTGCTGGCTGACTCCTCTTTATACACATCGGAATACAATTAATTAATCAACACCCAACACCCTATCATCTTCAACTACTAGGTATACAACATCCATTAACAAAGCTGGTTAGACACTTACAGATTCCCCTCTTTTTAAAGTAAGTACATTATGTAACAAAAATAATGTATTTTTTCTTTATCTTACATTATATCATCAACCTTCAATACCACCAGCCCTTAACATGCTGTTTATTGCCCCTTTATTTAGAACAAAAAAAAACTTGTTCAAAGAATTACAAAGTGATCTTAAAAAAGCCCACATTTTCTAAAATCGTGTCACAAGATGGCCCTCTTAGAGGACATCCAACAATTTCTTTGAACAAGCACCTCCCTTCATAAAACTTGCGTCATCCATTTTATTTTGGAAATTTCATTTCTTTCCAACATTTCTTTTATACTCGTGAGATCAATCCTCAACCTCTTTTCTGTGACATTTTTTGTCAAATGGACATTGTCCCAGAGAGAATGGTTATCTATATAGCATTCTATAGGAAATATTTTCCCTGATTGCCCCTTATATCGTTACACTAACAATGAGTTCCTTTAAAATACTCGATAAATACATACTCATATCTTTTGTTTCTATCAGTGCAAATGTCTCAACAGCTAAGATGCTTTTAACTATTCTCTTTATTTTCTTCGATTCTCAGGCTAATGGACAACATTTATCATTTCTTCCCACCAAAAATATAATGAACCCTGTGGCACTCGAATAACCATCAGGAAGATTCGCATGTGAGGCATCACTAAAAATGACTCAATTCATTTCTTCTGGGTCACCCAATGCTGGAAACTTGAGTGTACATTTGTCTAAACTCAATTTCTTCAGTGTGTTATTTGCTTTCAGCACTTGCCCAACAGTAGTATGTTTCAGCATGGTGCTCAATTCTAATACATCACAGCAAGCATCCGGCTTAGTTTGTGTGTACGACCAATTTAAATGCCCAATTAAGCTCCTTAACTGGTCTGCTTCTTCCTTGGTTACAGAGTCTTCCTTTTGATGATCTGGCCCAATTTATGGGATTCTCTTAACATTCTCTAGGTAAGATTTGATTTAGGGTTACCCCCAACTTAGTCTGTCTAATATTCAACCCTATATATTTAAAATCTCCAGAAGCCTGACTTCCAAGTTTATATTCCTGTAGAACTTTATTTACCACAAGTTTCTCAAATGCTCCAGGGCCTCCCCACAGAAAATAGTCTGTGTGCCTCAAAGAAATGCCTACTAGTTTTTCTTCATAATACCAATTTAACATTGCCAGATCTGCTTTTAGCTGAATACAACCAGCTTTTTAGTAGGACGGACTTTGTTTAGCCCATAAACATACTTGTTTAAACTTCCATAATTTTCCCTCCAGCTTCGTTTGGTGGCTTTAAAAATACTTCCCTTTGAAATTTCTCCCCTTACAAAAATGCTGCTTTGATCTCAATGGACTTACATTCCCATGTGTGTTGCTAAAAGGACAAGGAAAATCCTCAAACTTGCTTTATGTGCTGTTTGGGGGTGGGGGGGGGGTGGGGGGGTTTACTTTAACTTCTTGGTTGCTTAATCATTCCTCAAATCCCTGAGTTCCACGTCTGGCCTTAGCTTTATACGTACCATCAGGAAGTCTTTTGTCCATATCCATTTAAGGGACAATGCTGGTTGTCCTCTATCTGGCACCTCTGTGTATACGCCAAACTCTCTCCAACTGTCAAGCTCTTTATTTGCATCCTTTACCAACTAACTTGTTAGTAGCCACTAGTGCTTCTCTATCATTAGGGCTCCTACTTCTTGTGGCACTGCTCACCTGTTCGCCGGTCCTTGCTCTTGTGAAACCACATCCCCTAATAGATTTCCTAACTTTCTGGACTGCTACTACTCGACCTGCCCCTTCTACAACCAGACTTCCTTTCACAAGTTTGTGACCTTTTCCTTGGACTATGATCATCTTCAGGCCCACTGTCTGAACTTGCATTACTTTTCTGGCCTTCCACATTTTCACATCCTTCTGCCAATTTATAGGTCTGATATCCTGTCCCTTGTCTTGTACATTGAGCCAATGTTTGTAATTCCCAGTGGCCTTTCCTGCTCTTCTTATAATGGTGGCTTCTCTCCATTCAATAGCCCCTTCTGGCATATACGTCACTCCAGGCCCAACTTTCAATAGTTGACCTTTCGGATAAATGGCCTTATCTTGATCTTCACTATCACTTGGTCCACTCTCAGCCCGGTATCTGCCACAATCTGTTGCTTGTAAAGGTCCAACATATGTGCATGTGAAGTACATGGTGCATCATCAGTGCCCATCATTTGTTCAGATTCTGTATAACCAGTGCCAATAAGCTGTGAGGAATGTGCTCTAACGGTTTGGTTGCTATGTTGCAAAATTACCATTTTGCCATCAGTGCCTATAATTTTTCCTGGGCCTCTCCATTCTTTCTACCCTTTTCTTTTGTAATGCAGCATGTCCCCGGTATTAAAAATATTTTCTGATGGCCTGATCCAATACCTCTAAGCTCACCTGATTTATTTTTCTGAAACCTCCACCTTATTAAATATTCTTCTCCCTGCATGCATGGCATTCAAATGTTCTGCAAAAATTGAACTAATTGTAGTCCCCTCTAAAGCCGGGGGATGATCCCACATTACTGAAAGGTATTTTCGGATTCCTGCCATAAACTAATTGATAGGGGCTGTAGCCCCCAACCATTTGGTGTGTGTTTTTCACACGTATTGTCCACGCCAGAGCAGTCCTCAATTTACAATTTGGTTGGTTGGCTAAAATTTCTCAGAGCATTTCATCAATCATGGCATGATTTTTCATAAATCCCATTACTAAAATGACTTCCTGCTGCAGTGTGCATTACTACAATATGCATATTTTCACACATACTCCTGAACTCATCAGTGGCAAATTCTCCTCCATTGTCAGTTAGAAATCTAGCTGGTGCTCCCAGTCCCGTTCTTATCCATTTTTTCATTATCTTGTCCACTATTATTTTTTTGTCTATACTATAAATTACCGTTGAGACAGTGTAGAAGAAAAAGGTTGTCTTTATCCCATACCTTAAAGTCCATTGCTAATGGGAGACTCACATGAGTCGCAATAGCATCTTCCTCTTTTTTTTAATACAAATATCACATTTTTCACTGATACCCTTGATTAGTTTAGTGTAGTCATCATCTATTACCCCTGCATCTTTTAACAGAATCTTTAACCTTTGACAAGATGGATGTGCAAACTGTCGGTGTAGTTTTGAAATAATTTGCCTTTTCTTCTTTTAATCCCTACCCCCAGATGCCATTAATCCCTCTTTAACATCCTGCTTAGAGGTGTCAGGTCTTGCTAAAGGATACGATAATGTCCCGATTGGGAAATCTGTAGCTTTGCAGTTTACACAAAGACAATTGCCTTATCATGTTTCATTTCCAGTTTCATCTGAGCCTTTTTCATAAATGGCTTACTTAAAGGCAATTTCACTGGATATTACATTTGCACTAATAAAATGGTTTACCCTTGCTATTTTACATGGAATTACTACTCTTTAGTGATTTCAACATGTCATCCCCAAACCTGAAACGGGTAGAACGGTCATATTCTTTGACCTTACTTTGGTCTTCCTTACTTAAAGAATCCATGTAATACCTTAACCAGTCCACTGCACATACCATGGACGTACACCCACTGTCTAGTACTGCACAATTGAACAAATCTGCAACTGGGACACTAATTACTGGACTGAAGCTTCTTGTGACCAGTACAATTCCTTCTGATTGATCAGTAGTGTGTTATCTCAAAAACCCTGTTAATCCTTTTTGGACAATTCAACACAATGATACTTTGAGTCACATTGGAAACACCTGTTTGACCACCCCTTGGTTATTCCTAGAGTTCATCCTTCTGCCATAATTGCCCAATTCCTGCCGTCTGTTATAGCTGCCAAAAGCATGTCTATCCTCATTCATTTAGTGTGAGATTCTCTTTTTGTACTGACATTTGGGCCCCATATTTGTATGGCCTCGAAATGCTGCTAGCATTGTATCCACAATTATACAAGGCCTTGGTGAGACCACATCTGGAGTGGTGTGTGCAGTTTTGGTCTCCTTATCTGAGGAAGGATATTTTTGCTATGGAGGGAGTGCAGCAAAGATTCACCAGACGGATTCCTGGGATGGCAGGACTGATGTATGAAGAGAGATTGGGTCGAATAGGCTTGTATTCATTAGAGTTTGGAAGAATGAGCAGGGATCTCATAGAAACCTACAAAATTCTAACAGGACTGGACAGACTGGATGCAGGAAGGATGTTCCTGATGGCGGGGGAGTCCAGGACCAGGGGTCATAGTCTAAGGATAAAGGGTAAGCCATTCAGGACTGAGATGAGGAGAGATTTCTTCACCCAGAGAGTGGTGAACCTGTGGAATTCTCTACCATGGAAAGCAGTTGAGGCCAAATCACTAAATATATTCAAGAAAGAGTTAGATATAGTTCTTAGGGCTAATGGAATCAAGGGATATGGGGAGAAAGCGGGAACAGGTTACTGAGTTTGGATGATCAGCCATGATCGTATTGAATGGCGGAGCAGGTTCGAAGGGCTGCATGGTCTACTCCTGCTCCTATGTTTCTATGTTTCTCCACCATCGGTGTCATCGCTGAAGAGCCCATTTGCGCCATAAAAGTGGTCAGAAAGGAATGTTTTCCCAACAGTCTTTTCAGGGCATGGACATCTCTTTCAGAAAGCATATCTCTTTCTTTGAATTTAACTCCTGTCAATACCAAGGGCCTATCCATGTTCGATATCCTAACACAATCCAACAATTTGAAGACAAGTGCTGATCTAAGAATTTAAGTAGAATCGCTGCAACCTTGCATATAGTTGGTTAAACTTCAGAATATATTCTTCTATGGAAGAACCATCCATTTTTCTAAATTTATCAAATTCCAATCACACCTTATAGGCACTCAAAAAAAATCATCCTTCATATAAATTTTAAGAGATTGTCCAAACCTTCCTCATTGTCCAGATGATAAGCCTTTGGCTCAGAGAACACTTTGTCCCTCATCTTGCTTCTGGCAGGAACTGGCTATTCCTTGCTTCCTTTTTCATAAAGACATAACGCCTGTCCATATATCAATTTCATTCTTCCATTGATCGTAAGGTTCAGCTTCACAAAACAGCAGTGGAAAATCATATCCCAACACCTTACACCTGGTTTGTCATCTTTCTTAAAAAAAAGAAACTCCAATTATAGTCTTCTCAAAAAAGAACTCCAATTCTAATCTCCTACTGAAAACAAATCTTAGTCTCCCATCGTCACTTTCAGGCAACCATTCTCTACTGTTAATGTTAGAGAAACTTGCAAGTCTATTTGTAAAGAAGACACTGAGACTAGGATGCTTTGGTGGAGATCATTTATTGCTTGCCACAGAGCTTACTTCTCCACTGCTAACAACACCCAGCCAATGCTGGGTGGCTCTTTGTACATATGAGTACAATTGACTAACTAACACCCAATACCTGTTCACCCTATTACCTTCAACTGCTAGGTATTTAATATCTATTAACAGAACTTATTAGACACTAACAGAAGGATTAGAGGAGAGTTGAGGAATAATATTTTCACCAGAGAGTAATGGGGGTCTGGAACTCACTGCTTGAAAGGGTGGTAGAAGCACAAATCCTCATTGCATTTTTTTAAAAAAACACTCGGGTTTGCATTTGAGGTGCCATGATTTACAAGGCTACGAACCAAGAGCAGGAAAGTGGGATTAGATTGGATAACACTTATGTAACCTAAATCTTCCTATGTTTCTATGCACAAACCGAATTTATAGTGCTTTGTTGTAGAATTGGCTCTATTATGAAGGTACTGGAAGTTACCTCCTGATATTTTCATGTCCCATTTTTGGGTTGTCATGTGGGATCAACTGAAATGCATAAAATGTTCGTTTTTGAACATAAGAACATAAGAAATAGGAGCAGGAGTAGGCCATTTAACCCCTCAAGCCTGCCCCGCCATTCAATAAAATCATAGCTGATCTGTCCCAGGCCTCAACTCCTCTTTCGGGCCGGCTCCGCATAACCCTCAACTCCCCGAGATTTCAAAAATCTATCTACCTCCTCCTTAAATACATTTAGTGACCTAGCCTCCACAACTCTCTGAGGTAGAGAATTCCAGAGATTCACCACCCTCTCAGAGAAGAAATTCCTTTGCATTTCAGTTTTAAATGTGTGCCCCCTTATTCTGTAACTATGTCCCCTAGTTTGCGATTCCAACATCTACCCTGTCAAGCCCCCATAGGATCTTATATGACTCAATAAGATCACCTCTCATTCTTCTCAACTCCAATGAATAAAGGCCTAACCTGTTTAGCCGTTCTTGATAAGTCAACCCCTTCCTCCCAGGAATCAGCCTAGTGAACCTTTTCTGAACTGCCTCCAATGCTAGTATATCCTTCCTTAAATATGGGGACCAAAACTGTATGCAGTACTCCAGGTATGGCTTCACCAACACCCTGCACAGTTGTAACAAGACTTCCCTATTTTTAAACTCTAACCCCCTAGCAATAAAGGCCAAAATTCCATTTACCTTCCTAATTACTTGCTGCACCTGCATGCTAACTTTTTGTGTTTCACATACAAGAACACCAGATCCCTCTGTACTGCAGTATTTTGTAGTCTTTCTCCATCTAAATAATAATCTGCCTTTTTATTCTTCCTACCAAAGTGGATGACCTCACACTTTCCCACATTGAACTCCATCTGCTAAGTTTTTGCCTTCTCACTTAACCTATCTATATCCCTTTGCAGATTCTTTGTGTCCTCATCACAACATGCCTTTCTATTTTTGTATCGTCAGCAAATTTGGATACTGTACACTCTGTCCCTTCCTCCAAGTCATTAATATAGATGGTAAATAGTTGAGGCCCTAGGACCAATCCTTGTGGCACCCCACTAGTTATGGCTTTCCAACCTGAAGAAGGCCCATTAATCCCGTCTCTCTGTCTTCTGTGTGTTAGCCAATCCTCAATCCATACCAATAAATTACCCCCAATACCCTGAGCTCTTATTTTGTGCAATAACCTTTTATGTAACACCTTATCGAGCACCTTCTGAAAATCCAAATACACTACATCTACTGGTTCCCCTTTATCCACCCTGCTTGTTAGATCCTCAAAGAACTCTAACAAATTTGTCAAACATGATTTCCCTTTCATAAAACCATGTTGACTCTGTTTGATTGCAGAACTGTGAAAGCAGTATTTCTGTCTTGTCTTTTCACATTGGAGCATCTCAACACTAAATATAGAGTAAATAAATGGCTTCTTCAACTGCATTTGCCAGACTAGTTTTCCTGCCATCATGATAGGTTTGAAGTAAGACGTAGATGGGGGACATCTAGCAAGTTATTGTACTATCTCTTTCTTTCTCAGCGTTCATTTCAACCATGAGGAGCGGGAAAAAAATGGAAAAACTTTCTTTTGCACAGTGTATGCTAAGTATTTAATATTGCAGGAAGTGTATTAGTTTCATGACCTGGAGATAGTGTGTTTGAACTCCTGGGCTGTCTCATTCCCCAGTCCTCCAGCTTTGGTTGTGATGAGTTATATCAGTTCTCAGTCTGGCTGTCCAGTTGAGTGCCGTATGATTTATTTTCCAGTCCTGATATCTTACTAACTTTTTCTATGTTGCGAAGCAAAAACTTGATTTCACTCAGTCAGTTAGGGGAAGGTATGATGGAATAGAGGAGACTGCAATAGAATCTTGACAGTGATCCATGGCAGGTGACCTAATGAAGAAGTAAATGTTTCTAATAATTTAAGCCAGAGAAGTTTGTGCTTTTTCTTGATAGGTTAAAAGGTATGACTGTCCTATTGCATATGTTTGGCTATCTTCACTACTGTGAAAATATTAGTGTCTAAGATGAAGTGGCATAAACTGTTATCCTTCTCCAAACATTTTTAACATATTGTGACTATTATTTCTCTTGGTTGAAAGGTTATTGGCATGTTCAAATTCCATTCATGTTTTCAGCAGAAAGTTATGAGAAAAGGAAGTATACTGTGCTCCCATTTATTCCTTACTGTTTTAAAGCAAAGTCATAGTGTGGCTTTTATGTATACATGAATTCTTTTTCCAGATTAGCTGGTTTAAATTTGGGTTCACACAGATTCTCACCAACTTGACGTTAAAATGAATTTGGGGAAATGACAAGACATATATAAATTAATTCCATGAATAATCCTCCAAATCTAAATGGGGACATGGTATTAGCCTGACTAAATCAACACCAACTTATGTGAATTCAAGTGGAGCAAGTTAATTGAGTCCCAGCTGATCCAAGTTGATTTTTTGTTGCTTAGTGTAAATTGCACAAAGCTGGTTTGTAGGCTTTTCAGAGTAATAGGCACTGCTCATATTGAGTATTTACTCGAGTTTTTCCTCGGTTAAGTCTTTGCCTGAATTATGTATTCCATCCACAGTACTGCACTGAAATGAAATTCAGGTACATTTGCAAGCTGTGTCATGGCTGACCAATTCTAAATTGTAGATCAGCTTTAAATAGCTGCTGAGGTGCAGAGAAATTTTAAATAGGACATGGTCAAAGCTTTTCACTTTAGAGCAGCCTGTGGTTCAGAGTTGATTTCTGACCTTCATTCCTTGAAGGTCATGTTTGGAAGCTGACATTTTTTCTCCCTGTTCAACCCTACGCTTTCTGCTGCAGATCCTACGCTTATTTTTGTTTCCTCTTTATTATTCAGATTTTTTTACTGACAAAAAGATTGATTCTGAAGGTGTTTCAAGAGTGTGAAATTTTCCTTTCCGATACTGTGCAATAATACCTAAGTGCAACAAGAATGATTTGATTTAGCCTTTACCTCTATTGCATTTTTAACAACTGTCTGTTTAGGCCCAACAAAATGTTTCCTTTTCACTATTTAGTTATTCTCTAAAGTAGATGTATTTGCCACCCCATCCCATTTCAATTTTAGGCACTGCATTTAAATTAATTTTGTTATGGACAGGTGGGAAATGGCATGGCTGGTTTCCACTGATCACCTCCCAACTGACCAGGTAGTCTTTTGTTTAAATTCGTGTTTCAGCCCCTGTGTTTTGTTGGTCAAATAAACAGACATTGACAGGTTTTCTCATGGGTTTAAATAGAAGATTAAATATTTATTAAACAATAATCACTCAAAATGTTCGCAACATCACCCTTGCACGCATTCACACACACATGCACACTCAAGAAAAGGTGGATAGAAAGCAAAGGGTAAGAGGCGATAAGAGTTCAAGGTGTAAAAATCTGCTGTTTTCAGGAAAAACCTGTGGGATCCTCTTAGAAGGTAAGTTTTAAAGTTTCAGGCTGGTTTGCTCATCATCTTGCCCTTGCCGGGTTGCTGAAGTCACCTGGCAGACACTTCAGTTTGAAGATGATAATGGTATCTCTTAGTTCAGTTTTCACAGGTGGAGTTGTTCAAAAGGCACTCTTTTACTTCTCAGGTGCAGTTCTTTGCCAACTAGTCTCAGCAGGATTCAAATGTCTTAGCTGGAATAAAGATCTCTCTCTGTCAGCCTTGTGCTGGAACTAAAGATGGCTTTCGATGTTCTCTCTGTGGCTGGAGATTCCAGACAGATGATCTTGATGTTCTAAACTTGAATGATTGATTACTTCCTTTGTTCTCCAAAAAGGTTACCTTTAAACGTAAATTCATAAAGTGTTAGTTTTACCCATGCGACTTTAGGCTTTTGGTTCCTAAAGGACTTACAATGATTTCTGATCTCAGCCTATTTTGATAAGATGAGAAATATTTACACCTTATTGTAAGTGTGGCTGCAGAAGTAGAGTCTGAGTGTCTTTGTTTCAGATTATTTTGTGGATAGCTCACATCCATGTGTGATGAACTGTCTCATTTCAATGCAGACAGGGTTAATGAGTTTAAGTTCTTAGCAGACATGGATGTGTATTTTAGTGCAGGAGATGGTATTTGTCATGTGACTGTCCTCCATCTTGTTGAAGGCAAAAATGTAAGTCTTTTTTAAATTGTTCTAATTTTTTATAACTTCAGTTTATTTTTGTATTTCCATTGCTGCACTTCTCATGAGTGTGACAATTTCTTCAGATATTATTTATTTTGTGTTTATTGAGGAAACTTTATCTCAGGTGTGATTTCAGACATCAATTTTCATTTAATGAATCTTGTAGTTTTGAAGTTTGTCCAGCTAACAATATGAGAGAAATAGGTAGCATTTTTACTGGCCATTTGTTTGCTATATGTAAAATTATAGAATGATGCAGCACAGAAGTAGACCATTTGGCCCATTGTGAAAACTATCTGATTTAGTTCCACTCATTCCACACGGCACTGTACATTTTTTTTTCTTTGAGTTTTATTCAATTCTCTTTTGAAAGTTACTGTTGCATCCGCTTCTGCTACCCTTTCAGGCAGGCCATTCGAGATCACAGCAATAACATTTGTTTAAAACATGTCCCCATCTCACCTCTGGTTCTTTTGCTAATCACCTTAAATTTATGTCCTCTGGGTACCGATCCTTCTGCCATGAGAAAAGGTTTCCCTTTTTTCACTCTATCAAAACCCTTTGTAATTTTGAACACCGTAATCAAATCTCCTCTTACCCTTCCCTGCTTGAAGGAGAACAGCCCCAGCTGCTTCAGTCTCTCCACATAACTGAAGTCCCTTATCTCTGGTACCATTCTAGTAAATCTTTTCTGCACCCTCGCTAAGGCCAGAATTGAACATGATGCTCCAACTCCTGTTGCACGTGATTTCAGTAAAAATCCTAGTAATGGTATTCCAGAATTCTTTTGTGTGTGAAATCCCTCAGTTCAGTTTTTATTCTGTCTTCCTTTTGTCCAATTGCCTTTATGGATCTTGCTGCATCTTCACTTGTGTGTCTGCAAGTAAGCACTAATGCAGCAATACCCCACCTGATTGCTCTCGCTTGGAATTTCTTTCCCAGTGTCAGCACAACCTGTGTTTTCACTCCCACAACTTTTATCTGATTACTCCTTAAACTGCCCTCCGTCTGTGCTGGCCATTTCCAGTTTGTCAGATTAGGCCTTCAGTAGTTTTTGGCTGTCATTTTTAATGAGTTTTGGGGATGAAATTGGCCTCAGTGGCACCTTTTTTGTGATGATACGAGGCCCTGTGGTTTCCAAAGTGGCATCCACGGCTCGTGCACATTTCTGAGGCGAAGTGTGTCTGACGCCATCTCAATAAAAGGGTTAATGTGTATGACCCTAACGTCTGCTGCAAGAATGCAGAGCAGGCAGATCATGACTTCAATCAGTGGTAACGCTGATTTGATGCCAGCAGTCATCTATGCCGACTGTATTTCAGCCAGCATGGCAAATCAAAGAGTGGCTACTGGGCAACAAGGGCTTTCCATTGATGGTATGACTCATGACTGATTTGCAATCCATGTACACCAGTGCAGTGGGCATACAATAAGAGTTGGCATCGAGGAACCCTAGCAAAACTAGAGTCGATGGAAATCAGGGGGAACCTCTCTGCTGCTTTGAGTCATACCCAGCACAAAGGAAGATGGTTGTGGTTGTTGGAGGTCAATCATCTCAGTCCCAGGACATCACTGCAGAAGTTCCTCAGGGTAGTGTCCTAGGCCCAACCATCTTCAGCTGCTTCATTAATGACCTTCCCTCTGTTATAAGATCAGAAGTGGGGATGTTCACTGATGATTGCACAATGTTCAGCACCACTCACGACTTCTCAGATACTGAAGCAGCTCATGTCCAGATGCAGCAAGACCTGGACAATATCCAGGCTTGGGCTGATAAGTAGCAAGTAACATTCGCGCCACACAAGTGCCAGGCAGTGACCATCTCAAACAAGAGGGAACCTAACTATCACTCCTTGACATTCGATGGGATTACCATTGTTGAATCCAGCATTATCAACATCCTGGGGGTCACCATTGACTAGAAACTGAACTGGACCAGCCATATAAATACTGTGGCTACAAGAGCAGGTCAGAGGCTGGAAATTTTGCAGCGAGTAACTCACCTCCTGTCTCCCCAGTGCCTGACCACCATCTACAAGTCACAAGTTAGGAGTGTGATGAAATACTCTCCATTTGCCTGAATGGGTGCAGCTCCAACAACACTCCAGAAGCTCAACACCATCCAGGACAAAGCAACCCGCTTGAATGGTACCCCATCCACCACCTTCAACATTCACTCCCTTCAGCACCGATGCACAGGAAGAGGAAGGGAGGCTGCAGCCTATGCAGCCCCTTTCTGCCCAGGCTATACTTGAAGAACTAATTCAAATGCCTTACCAGTAACCTCAACAGCAAAGGCACTGGAGGAATGGCAGGGGTTCAAGCATAAATGCTGTCATTTGGAGGGCAGACAGCAGTTTTGTGCTTCATTGATCCATTGCCATTCTCCCAAGGTAGTGCTTTAGCAATCCTAGTAATCTATTGACCTGGAGGCCCCTTTAAACTTTGGTGTCCAGAGCCATGATGGCAGCAGTCTGAACTGCAGTACTCAGACGTTGGGTGAATGTTGCTTGTGCTGCAGTGAAAATTGAGACATTATCCATCAGACGTTCTGTCATGGCTGGCTTTGCAAGTATGTTGATGGCATTAGCCACCAGTTCCCTGCTGGAAAGGATGGGCTCCAAACTTAGAGCAAAGCCCTTTGCCAAGTTGGTGCTGGAGTGCTCTGTGCTCCACGACATTGAATGCAGGCTTTCTGTCAGGCTTTCCAATATCCCAGCATTTTGGTGCATACACCGTCAGCCTTTTTCTGTAACCTGGCCCTTCAAAGTTCTCATATGAGTCTGCTGCAGCAGAACTCAGGCATGACTTTGTTATCCACTACAATATCTGCAGTATCAGGATCTGAGCTGGTGACTGCGAGTGTGAAATTGAATGACAGCCTTTTCATCATCACTGTCTTCCTGCTCTTCCACCATTGCCTGGGCAGGTTGCAGTTCCTGGGTATGTAAAATGAAAAATGGACAAGCTTTGGGTTGTGGTGAGGGGGCAGGAGAAAGTAGTTAATGCATGCTTACATCATCTACAGCTTGTAAATCAGAAAGGAGTTGGGTATGAGGGAGAAGTGGAATGCAAGGAGGTGGATCAGGTATGAGAGTACCATCACCTCCAGTGGATTCAGCCCCACCAGTCGCCAGGGCCTCAGCAATGGCCCGTTCCATATGGCCAGCACCTTCGTCTCCATAGGGTTTAGAACATGCAGGCATACCTCCCCCCTGCTGGTTAGTTCCTGCTGCCTCCGGTTGTGCACCACCTTGTCCTTCAAGAGAGTATGTCAGTGAGTGTTGTGATATCTGTTTGTGTGATGTGGCGATCATGGTTGCATAGTTACCAGTGTGTGCAAGCTGTGAGATGCGAGTATGAGACTTGCAACAGTGCTAAGTTTGTGAGGGTGAGGTGAAGTATATTAATGTCAGGTATGAATCTTGATTGGTAGAGATTGTTAGTAGGTGAATGATGGAGGTGTGGTGAATTGAGCAGTGGCTGAGGCTGCTAGTGCTGTTGTTAGAATATGGTATTTGAAGATGCATTCAATGACCTTGACCACTCGTGAGATTATTAAACTACTTGCAGCACTACATATAGGTCCTTGGGACTAAACTCCTGGCATTAACCTCTGCAGCTATTTGTTTCCACTGCCTTTTCATCATATGTCTGATGGGCCTCTTGTTCCTTGCGGATACAGGCTATCTCTTCTCCTTTCCACTTCCTCCATCAAGACCTCCAGTGTAGCATCCAAAAACATGGGTGCTTGCTCTCTCTCATGCTCAACCATTCTTCAGTCTTACCTAGGTCAGATTCACCAGCTCCAGCCGCAGTGCACCTCCCCTTTAAGAGGTGCAGGCTAGCTGCACGATATTGGGGCTGGCACACCAACGTACTTTGTTGAATGATAATTTTCTTCAAACCACTGACTTGAGATCTGAATTTATATTTTTTTTTAAAGAAATTTAAAAAGGAGCAGATAAAAGATCACTTTGCGAGCAGCTTAAAATGGTCACCTAATTTGCAACACTGTATCCTACATTGCAAGGCCTGTGAGGTGGAGACGAAATGGCTGCTCATCCCAGCAAAAACCAAGACCCAGGAAGTTTAAGGGAACTGCCTATTCTTTTTTGCAAGAAGAAATACACTGTTTACTACCATGCTTAAATCACTGGGTGACTGTCATATTACAAGCCCCCCCCAACCATCTGTGGTTTTAAGCTAGTGTTTCTCCGCAGCAGCAAGGAGAAGCATCTGGACTCTGACACATGCAGACCCAAGTGGGGGGGGTCTCTCTCTGTCTCTGTCTGTCTCTTTCTCCATTCCAGCTTGCAAGTTGCAAGCTCTGCCTGCTGACTGACCACCTCTGCAAACTCCAGGTACGATCAGAAACCCCTTTGGAGGAAATCATCAGCATTGCTATCTCCAAGAGACCCACCAAATCAGTCATCTATCTCTTCAAACTAAAAGCCTCAGGACCACCAAATTCAGCTAGAAGCCAGCTGACTGACTAAACTTTACAGACTGTATATGTTTTTTATTCTATGGACTCTAACTTGACCAATCTACTCTTCCGCACTCTTTAACCTATTTCTGTGTGTGAGAGCCTCTAGTGTGTGTGTGTGTGAAAGTTGGTGCGTCGTTTATTATTTTAATTAGTTTGGTTTAAGTACAATAAAGTTTTCTTTGTTAAACTCAATAAAACCTGTCTGATTGGTTCTTGTTATGATCATAGCAAGTAAGTAAACAAACACCTCCTGAATTGGCCAGTATATCCACTTTACAAAAGAATTAAACCTGTTGTGGTCAAACTAGGAGAGGGAAAAGTGGGAAGCCCTTCAACCCCTCTTTACCTGACCACAACAGGGCCCATTGCTGATGGGTGTAGCTAATGAACAGTGCGGCTAGCATTGGCTGCACCCAGAAATCATAATGAGCAGGCATCCTAAAGTTGCTATGCTGCCTGCATTAAACTGAACGGGCATGTTAATTGTACATTGCGATCCCCGTGTCCGTTACCCAATGTAACCCCTGTTGAATTTAAAATGGTAAAGGGCCTACTTTTTACTTATCGGAATGTTTGAGAGAAAGTTATTGATCATGAACACAGTGTATCAATCTGATTGCTAAACTGAGGAAGAAAATTAGTCATCACATCCAAATTTTAACGTGCATGGACTTTAAATAGTGTTTTGCAGTGGTAGCCATCCAATTCACTGAACAACACCTCTGTTCTTTCTCACCTTCTTTGTTCTTCTAGCGAAGTGGAACAGTTACTCTGAAATCGATCGGTGCAGAGTTCTTAGCGTATACAGAACTGCAGAAGACAAGCCTGTCTGAGTACATTTAGAATTCATCGATAAGTTCCCTGTGCTCTCCTCTGATTATATAATTGTTAATTTTCATCAGAAAGAATTTGCATTTACAGAAGTTCAGTGTATGCGCACCAGTTGTGGTGTTCTTGAACTGATTGGGGTAATTCATATTCAAGTAATAAGAACTGAAACGACCAGCTACAAATATGTACCTTTTCACCCTGTATCCTATATGCTACCAGTTTCTAAGCTTGATGCTGATGGTATGTTTCAGCATATACCTGAACAGTTGTTACGAGTCCAGCATTTTGTATTTTTACAGTAAGACATTTGCTGTCGTCAATATATTCCATAAAAGAGAAAAACATTTTTATCAGGAACTAAGGTTCGGTAGTCTTATACTGAAGATAATTCAATTGGAATAAATATGTTTCTTAAAGTTTGCGTTTCAGTATGCATAAACGCTCAACGTTAGTGTTTTTGAAGTTTGCAGTGGAATTAAGTGCAATAAGCCAGAATAGTTTGGAATATGGCAGTAGTAGTTTTTACCATTGTTCCCACTCCCATTTGCAAACTGAAATGAGATTTTATGGTCAGAAAATGCCCACACAGTTTGAACTTTTAGTTGATAATGTGACTGATGATATATAACAGTGATTGTCTGATTACAACTAACTCTAGTAATTGGCTGAACTTTTCTTTTAGATTTATTTCCCTTATCTCCAATATGCTTTTCTCCCAAAGAAGTTTCACTCTGTGTTGGGGGTGGGTATCCATTGATTTGTAATCCCACTGTCCCAGTCTCACTACGTAACCCTGAACAGAATCATGGATATTTACGCTATATCTTAGCAGATTTTTCATTTTGTTTAAGAAAAGACATTAGACATGTACATATTGTGTGTGTGCACAAATTAATTATGCTCGTAGCTTGAGCAGAAAACTGCAGATTTGGGATGAGTGTGCGGAACATTTAACAAGCAAGAGCAGTGAGCATTTCTGCAGGAGAAGTTAGTTTGTAAAAGAAGAACAACAGAAAATATGCATTTGGAATGGCCCCTAGTTTCCTGACCTATTGCTTTAGCTTCCACAACCTATTAATACCTCTAATCAATTTTAAGATTAGAACAATTTCACAATTAATGCAGAAAAGTGGTATTTAGGTCCATAAAAACCTTTGAACAAAAATGTGATGTTCTAGATGCACATCAGCAGCAAAGGAGATAAAAACTATGCAAAGACAAAAGAGAGTGCACAATCTTATGTTACATAGAGGTGGTTGGAATCCTTAGCAGTTCACAATCTTAAAGAGCCTGATCCTGATACTTAGTTTTTGTACTGTTTTATGTGCTACCCAGAGGGATGACAGTGGCAGAGATTTTTAAAAAATCATCCTTATAATATCCGGGGTGGATAGCAGAGGTCACAGCAGTAACTTCATTCTAGGATTTAGATGGTTGGCAAACTATTCTAAAGGTGCGATGTTATCAGAATCCCTCAGTTGGACTGTTGCTCCAAAATTCACAAGTTTATCCTCTAAAAGAAAGGCTTGCATTTATATTATGTATTTTACAATCTCAGGATACCCCATAAGGCTTTCCAGCCAATTAAATACTTTTAAAATGTAGTCACTCTTATAACATGGGAAACATGGCCGCTAATTTTAAAAGCAGCAACATCCCACAATCAGATCATCTATTTTTGATGTTGGCTGAGGAATAAATATTAACTGGGACACCAAAATGAGACTTCTGTACAAAAAAAGCAAAATGGTATCACACTGCATTTTAGTTCATTGAGTTTTTTTCCCTATGTCTGTAGCTTCTTTGCGTTCTTAATTTTTTGGGTATTTTTATAAAGTGTTACTTATTTATTTAATGGTGTGCAGCAAACCTCATTTTTTAATTTTAATTTTTGTGCACGGATTACCTGTTCATTGATGATTATTCATTTTACTGTGCCTCTATTTTGATAAATAGCTTATTTTTTTCATTCATTATTGGAATGTGAGCATCGCTGGTAAGTCCAGCTTTTAAAGTCAGAGAGAGATACAGCACTGAAACAGGCCCTTCGGCCCACCGAGTCTGTGCCGACCAACAACCACCCATTTATACTAATCCTACATTAATCCCATATTCCCTATCACATCCCCTACCACCTACCTACACTAGGGGCAATTTACAATAGCCAATTTACCTATCAACCTGCAAGTCTTTGGCTGTGGGAGGAAACCGGAGCACCCAGCGGAAACCCACGCGGCAACAGGGAGAACTTGCAAACTCCGCACAGGCAGTACCCAGAATCGAACCCGGGTCGCTGGAGCTGTGAGGCTGCGGTGCTAACCACTGTGCCGCCCATCCCTAATTGCCCTTGAGAAGGTGGTCTTGAGTCACACAATAAGTTATGTACAGTGAAGAGAGCATTGCAACCCTGTGTATGCCTTTTGCTCTGATGGTAATTCTTGGGCAATATCTTTTCTGAAAGCAGTTAGTGAAGTTTATGAAAGTGTGTCAATACTACTTAAAAAGTTTTTTTTAAAACTTATTTCATTCACCTTGAAGTCTCTGAAGATCACAACCTTTCCATTTCCTTTCAGTTTTATGCTTTGAATGGGGGAGAAAGTACCCTGATGTTTACACATTCGAAAAGTAGAAAGAACTTGATAATTACTTGCAATTCCATGGCATTCATGATTCAACTTCCATTTTTTGAAAATCCTTTTTGCGGTAGCACTTTACTGCAGTTGTAGTGAGAACATTTGAATGCATCCATCAATAATTTGAATAATGAAACAAAAGAAAATGTGCAAAACCTGTGTAGTGTTCTTTTACTTGCTGTACCATGAGAAATCACTTTACCTTCCCTCGGACATATTTTGTTTTAATGAGAAATCTTTTCAAACAAGCAATTTGTTACGGTAAAGAAGTGTAAAGTGTTACAGTAAAGAGTCAGTCAAGCCTTGAGACAACACTCTGGGGAAAAAAAAATAATTGGCTGAAATTTTTAATCATACTAAAGATGGAATACAGCACAATTCCAGATGCAAACTCATTGTGCTGAGGGCATAAGAGACATGACTGGTTAATACTATTTTACAGTTAATATTTGAGACTTATGCAGATTAAAGTTAATGAAATTCTTTGATGTCTTTCCAGCTAATGGAACAGAAAATTTCAGAATTTGCTGTTGGTCTGATTCAAGTTGTGGTACAATAGAAATTGCATGTATTCTGCTAATAACCTAGCAATGCTTCTAAAATGTACTTAACAAATAGCTTAAAAGAGACCCTATTGCATTCATTGAATATTGGAGTGAACATAAGGGGCGTGATTTTCATTCAGATTCCATGTACTAAATTGGAAGTTCAGGTTCCTGCACATTGAGCATGAATCTGCAGTTTTGTCATGAATCACCAAGTATTCATTTTCTGTTATGATTCACAAAATAAACATTTTCATATCTACAGAATTTTGTAAGCTAAAGTTTCCTCCATTAACTGTTCTCTCCTTCATGTATTGAGAGGTCAGGATGAAAACATGCTTTTGTAGCTCGCTTTATGCTATGTATAATTTGTTGATGTGGGGAAAGAGTAGCTTGAGCTGACTGGGTCTGTGTAGTTTTATTTCATTCCTTCCTGATGGTGTGCCTCACTGACATTTGCTCACTGCCACAACTGTGATGCTTAATGGGGAAACCCCCCCCCACACCAGAGCATATGTTAGAACCTTTCATTATATATGTATTAATGCATAAAGATCAATTTCTGAAGTTGATCTCAGTGTCCATTATGTTCAGTCCAAAATATAACATAATCCCAGATTTTGCATTAATCGTACTGGTCAGGCTGTCGATGCTCACCATTATTATGAATAAATCGGACAGCAACTTCCGGAGTGCACACAAGCGCAGTTAAAAGTAGAAATCTGAAAGCTGCAGTCTGAGTTATCCTGCTCCTCCAAAGGCTGCCCTGTAACAGAACCTCACCAGTAACCTAGGCATTAAATTCAATGTGAGGGCTACTTACCGCTCTTTATCCAATAAACATACCAGAAAATGTTCGGACTGGTGCATTCAGGAGTAAGTGAATTTAAGGTGATGGGGTCAATTCACACCAGGTTGTGTAAGGACAAGTTTGAGAAGGTGAAGAAGTTCATGAATTGTGGGTATTGCATAGCTGGAGTATTAAGACATTTGACAAGGTAACAGAATTTAAAAAAAACATAAGGGCTTATGACATAGATGGGGAACTGAGTAATATTTATTGGCAGGCTTATTATTTGTCTTGACTTGATGAAGGATAATGATAAATGGACAGTGTTGTGGAATGGATTTCTTCAGGAATCTTTTTAGCAAAGTATTGCTTATGACCTAGAGAACCGGACTGAAACAGCATTATTAAATAAGAGTAAGCTGTGTGAGAAAAAGTGGGCTTTATGCAAAGAGGCTTAGAAATTACATTTGCGCTGAAAATGACTGTGAATGGATGCAGATGATTTTACCTTTTATAATATGTATAAAAGTCATAACAGGAGGGAGTGGTGGTTATATATTTGAAGAGGAAATAAGTTCAGTACTTACCAGCCCTTGAAACCCCATGCAGTGTGAGACAATGACTAGCAAATAAAACAGAAAATTAGGTTGTGTCAGGAGCAACTGTAACAAGTTGTACAAGTTCAATGACTGATTAATGAAATGTCTCTTAATATTGCTTTGCATTCTCGTCACCTTACCTCAGAAGGCATGTTAACACAGTGAGAAGACTACAGGGATTATCTTTGGACTCCTAAAATAAATTTGAGTTCAGATTGTGTGCATTAGAGGGAAACAATTGAAGAGTAATGTGTATAAAAAGCTCATTGCCAGCAGATTAAGTTAGCATATGAAATAGAATGCAGGGCATTTTTAGCTGTATGGCTTTAGCATATTGCTGGATGCAGCAATCGAGCTAGGTATGTTACAAGGTGCAGGGCGGCAGTTTTAAACTTGAATTTCTTTGGTGAAAATGGGGGCTGTTGGGGGAGCTGGTTGGTGTAATCAATGATCACCAGAGAATATAGATGAAATGCAAGAGACCAGTTTGCTCAACAGATTATTCTATCAGAACAATGGCATTCTGATCTAAGTTATAACAATTTAACAATTGCTTCTGTACAAGGAGCTGCCTGAGTTAACTGCCTCAAATGATACCAGTTTAAAAATTAATTGTTTTTAATTATTTTAGCTATACAACCTTTACCATTATAAGTTTTCCAAATACGTTCATGCTGTTGAAAAAAAACCCTTAAATTGTACTGTTGTGATGAGGTGGCTAGTTTTGTATGTTTTTAGCTTGTACTTTGATTTGTAGATCAACACTATTATTATGTTACCATCAGTCAAATACCAGAAGTAGCTTATTAAAGTATAAATGTTCATTTTTAATAAATCAAAAATACAAACTTTTAAAACTTAAGAACTAGCATTTATATAGTACCTCACTCTATTTCTCAAGGCATCCCAAAGTTCTCTACAAGCACATTACTTCAAAATGCATTCATTGTTGCTATAAAGGTGAATGTAACAGTCATTCATGGTGATAAAATCATAAATAGTAATGAAATAATTGACTACTTAAACCATTTTTGGTGATGTTAGTTAAGGGAAGAACGTTGGCTAGGACCAGGTGAGCAAATAATTCTGTGGGATCTTCAGCATTCACCTGAACAAGAAGATGAGACCTCAGTTTAACATTTCATCCAAAGACTCTCACGTCTGCTAATATAGCATGCCCTCAGTACTGTACTAAAGTTTAAACCTAGATTGTGTTTTGGTTGTATGCTGTCTAAAAACTATATTAAGACCTTTACAGGTGCCTGAAAGAAAGATGACCTTAATCCTATTATTCTGGTTGTGTTTGAACTCAGGCCCAAAAACTAAAAAGCCTATAGTTTAACCCAATAATTCCAGATGGTATACAAATACTGAAAAAGAAACTAATTCTACAGTTTGTTTTCACAAAGTTTAAGAATACCCACTCAATCTTCAGTAAACACAAAGCCATCCTTGACTTGTTCCCCTATCCTGGCCAAATGAAGGTGTAATACCATCATTTAACATGATTGAAGCAGGGGTAGCAGCATTTAAACTCCTAGTCATTGGATAAAATATCAGCCAAACACAAAGTTTTGTAGAGATAGAATAAGTAGCACTGCTGTTGAATCATGCCCCTATAGCTAGTGGGACTGTAAAATCCATGTTTACATCTTGCCTGTGCAACAGCTTTCTCTGAATACCATAACAGATGATCCACTCACAAAACTCACCTGGCCCTTATGAATAATCTGAGGTGGCTGATTCTTTCTTGTTGGTGAGTATGTTTATGAGCAAGCATCTTTATGGTTTATATTTCACATGAAGGTTAAAAAATTGCATTTATATAGCATCTTCCATGACTCCAAGTGCCTTCAGCCAATGAAGTACTTTTGAAATGTAGTCACAGTTGTAATGTAGGAAACAGGGCAGCAATTTGCACTCAGCAAGTTCCCACAATAACAATATAATAATGACCAAATAATCTATTTTTTGCAATGTTGATTGAGGGATAAATCTTCTTTGGGCCTCCTTATCTCGAGAGACAATGGATACGCGCCTGGAGGTGGTCAGTGGTTTGTGAAGCAGCGCCTGGAGTGGCTATAAAGGCCAATTCTGGAGTAACAGGCTCTTCCACAGGTGCTGGAGAGAAATTTGTTTGTTGGGGCTGTTGCACAGTTGGCTCTCCCCTTGCGCCTCTGTCTTTTTTCCTGCCAACTACTAAGTCTCTTCGACTCGCCACAATTTAGCCCTGTCTTTATGGCTGCCCGCCAGCTCTGGCGAATGCTGGCAACTGACTCCCACGACTTGTGATCAATGTCACACGATTTCATGTCGCGTTTGCAGACGTCTTTATAACGGAGACATGGACGGCCGGTGGGTCTGATACCAGTGGCGAGCTCGCTGTACAATGTGTCTTTGGGGATCCTGCCATCTTCCATGCGGCTCACATGGCCAAGCCATCTCAAGCGCCGCTGACTCAGTAGTGTGTATAAGCTGGGGATGTTGGCCGCTTCAAGGACTTCTGTGTTGGAGATATAGTCCTGCCACCTGATGCCAAGTATTCTCCGAAGGCAGCGAAGATGGAATGAATTGAGACGTCGCTCTTGGCTGGCATACGTTGTCCAGGCCTCGCTGCCGTAGAGCAAGGTACTGAGGACACAGGCCTGATACACTCGGACTTTTGTGTTCCGTGTCAGTGCGCCATTTTCCCACACTCTCTTGGCCAGTCTGAACATAGCAGTGGAAGCCTTACCCATGCGCTTGTTGATTTCTGCATCTAGAGACAGGTTACTGGTGATAGTTGAGCCTAGGTAGGTGAACTCTTGAACCACTTCCAGAGCGTGGTCGCCAATATTGATGGATGGAGCATTTCTGACATCCTGCCCCATGATGTTCGTTTTCTTGAGGCTGATGGTTAGGCCAAATTCATTGCAGGCAGACGCAAACCTGTCGATGAGACTCTGCAGGCATTCTTCAGTGTGAGATGTTAAAGCAGCATCGTCAGCAAAGAGGAGTTCTCTGATGAGGACTTTCCGTACTTTGGACTTCGCTCTTAGACGGGCAAGGTTGAACAACCTGCCCCCTGATCTTGTGTGGAGGAAAATTCCTTCTTCAGAGGATTTGAACGCATGTGAAAGCAGCAGGGAGAAGAAAATCCCAAAAAGTGTGGGTGCGAGAACACAGCCCTGTTTCACACCACTCAGGATAGGAAAGGGCTCTGATGAGGAGCCACCATGTTGAATTGTGCCTTTCATATTGTCATGGAATGAGGTGATACTTAGTAGCTTTGGTGGACATCCGATCTTTTCTAGTAGTCTGAAGAGACCACGTCTGCTGACGAGGTCAAAGGCTTTGGTGAGATCAATGAAAGCAATGTAGAGGGGCATCTGCTGTTCACGGCATTTCTCCTGTATCTGACGAAGGGAGAACAGCATGTCAATAGTCGATCTCTCTGCACGAAAGCCACACTGTGCCTCAGGGTAGACGCGCTCGGCCAGCTTCTGGAGCCTGTTCAGAGCGACTCGAGCAAAGACTTTCCCCACTATGCTGAGCAGGGAGATTCCACGGTAGTTGTTGCAGTCACCGCGGTCACCTTTGTTTTTATAGAGGGTGATGATGTTGGCATCGCGCATGTCCTGGGGTACTGCTCCCTCGTCCCAGCACAGGCATAGCAGTTCATGTAGTGCTGAGAGTATAGCAGGCTTGGCACTCTTGATTATTTCAGGGGTAATGCTGTCCTTCCCAGGGGCTTTTCCGCTGGCTAGGGAATCACTGGCATCACTGAGTTCCGATTTGGTTGGCTGTATGTCCAGCTCATCCATGACTGGTAGAGGCTGGGCTGCATTGAGGGCAGTCTCAGTGACAGCATTCTCCCTGGAGTACAGTTCTAGGTAGTGCTCAACCCAGCGGTCCATCTGTTTGCGTTGGTCAGTGATTATGTCCCCCGATTTAGATTTGAGGGGGGTGATCTTCTTGATGGTTGGCCCAAGAGCTCTCTTCATGCCATCATACATTCCTCTGATGTTTCCGGTGTCTGAGGCCAGCTGAATATGACTGCATAGGTGTTGCCAGTAGTCGTTTGCGCAACGCCTAGCTGTTCTTTGTGCAGTACTTCTGGCTGCTTTAAGTGCTGCGGATGTTAAATCGCTGGGGGCTTTCTTGTATTTCAAAAGTGCAATGCGCTTAGCGGCTATGACAGGTTCCAGCTCTTCATTATGAGATTGAAACCAGTCTGCATTTCTCTTCGCACTTTTGCCGTAGGTGGTCAAAGCTGACTCATAGATGGCGTCTCTGATGTGGGCCCACTTGGTCTCAGCATCCCCTGTGGGAGTGTTTTGAAGGGCTGTTACAAGTGAATTTAGAAATTTTTGTAACAGCTGTGGGTGAGAAATTCTGCTCGTGTTGATGCGCGGGTGGCCCTTCTGCTTGGAATGATGCAGCTTCTTTGGTCTGAGTCTAACCTTGCTGCACACCAGGGAGTGGTCGGTGTCGCAGTCCGCACTGTGGAAGCTGCGTGTGATTTGAACACTGTTTAAGGCGGCTCGCCTTGTGACAATGAGGTCTAGCTGGTGCCAACGACGTGATCTTGGGTGCCTCCATGAAACCTGGTGACAGGGTTTAGTGTGAAAGAACGAGTTGGTGATGCAGAGGTTATGATAGGTACACAACTCAAGCAGTCTCTGCCCGTTCTCATTCATCCTTCCAACGCCATAGCGCCCAAGGCAGGAGGGCCATGAGTCATGGTCGGCCCCAACCCTGGCATTAAAGTCCCCCAGCAGGAATAGGTGTTCGGTGTTGGGGATGCTGCTAATGATGTTATGGAGTTGTTCATAGAACTGGTCTTTAGCTTCAGGTGCGGAACAGAGTGTTGGAGCATAGATGCTGAGTAGGTGTACTGGACCAGAGGTGGTGAGCAGTCGGATGGACAGTATGCGTTCCGAGCCATTTGAGGGAGGCTCTATCATGCTGAGCAAGGAGTTTCTGATGGCGAAGCCCACTCCATGCTGTCTTGGTTCTTCAGGATCCCTGCCCTGCCAGAAGAAGGTGTAGTCTTGCTCTGCTAGAGAGCCACTCGCGGGGAGGCGAGTCTCCTGAAGTGCTGCAATGTCCACATTGAGTCTACTGAGCTCGTTGTTAATGATGGCGGTCTTCCGAGAATCGTTGATTTGTGTAAGGTCTTCCGACAGGCCAGGACACATAGTTCTGACGTTCCAGCTTGCAAAGCGAAGGGCTGGTACCTTCTTTCCTTTTTTCATGTTGTTTGGTGCGGTGTATCAGTCCACCTTTCGGGCAATGACCCTGAGCTCCAAGCACCCATTGAAGCAGGCAGACTGTGGCGGGACAGAACCTTATTGACCGGGGGCTGCCCGGTTTGAGGCGGGCGGTAGCTGTCCAGTGAGGTGCAATGACCTCTCCCACCGACAAAGGCAACCCGTGGCGCCCAGTTTCTACGCCAATTTATCTGGACTTATAACCCGTAACTGCTGCCTTCCGTGTTGTTTCAGTCGCTGTGAGGCAACTATGGAGTGACCTCTCCATGGCGCATGCCTGGGCAAATTTATGGAGGTTGAGAGTTGCCCAGTCGTCAAAACCCCCCTCTCGGCCTTTCTGGTGGGGTCCAAAGGAGTGCAGGACACGACGTTTGGCACCAGTATGGCTGCAGGAACTGCCGGAAACATGCCAAAGGTGACACATGACCGCCTACGGGGTTCCGCTCCGGATTTTCTGTTAGGGTTTACTCCCTTAGCCTTGGTCTCTCCCGAGACGCCCACAAGGCAGTGGGGTTGTTGGGGCCCCTACACAGGTGTAGGATGGTGCCGGTGGGAGGAGGGGATGCAAGGGGGAGGGGTAGAGGGAGGAGGGGGGGGTGCAGGGGAAGGGGGTGCGGGGTGAAGATGGTGCGAGGGGGGGGCGGGCTGGGACGGGGTTGTGAGGGGGTGAGCTGAGAGGGTGGAGCAGGGAAGGGGAGGGGGGTGGAAGGGGGGTAAAGGGGGGGGAGGGGGGGTGGAATCTGGTGCAGGTAATAAGCCATTTCCTCAGTGCCCACCATCGACGTCCGGAAAGCTCATCCACGTCCTTCGGGAGGTGAAGCATCATTTGGCAGACTTCGAGGTGATTACATTTGCTAAGGGTTTTTTTTTTTTGCAGTGGTTTAAATAAAGGCATGCAGCATTGCCGACAGTGCGCTGCAGATGCTCTCCGAGCCATCTCCCGCGGGCGCCGTTCGTGGATGTTTTGGGTGTTCGGGGCACCTTTTCACAGGACTTCTCTCGGGTCCCGCAGCTCCTTCTTCACCTCAATGGACTTACCGCATGCCGTGGCTGCAGACACTCTGGACTGTGAAGACAGCAGGATCGGAGATTAAAGTATCGGCAGGGATAAATATTGGGCAGATAACTTCCCTGCTCTTCTTCGAATAATGCCATCCCAACATCCCAGCTTTAGTACTGAAGACATGCTCCAGAACTAGCCACACCTTTAGCCAGGCTGTTCCTGTACAGTTAGAACACTGGCATCTACCCATAAATGTGGAAAACTGCCCAGATATGTCCTGTCCACAAAAAACAGGACAATCCAATCTGCCAGTTACCACCCCATTAGTCTACTCTCAATTATCAGCAAAGTGACGAAAGGGGCCATTGATAGTGCTATCAGAAGGCACCTACTCAGCAACAACCCGCTCACCGATGCTCAGTTTGGGTTCCACCAGGGCAACTGAGCCCAGACATCATTACAACCTTGGTCCAAACATGGACAAAAGAGCTGAATTTCAGAGGTGAGTTTAGAGTGACTGCCCTTGACATCAAGGCAGCATTTGACAAGTGTGGCATCAAGTGAGGGGGGAATCTCATAGAAACCTATAAATTTTTAACAGGACTTGACAGGGTAGATGCAGGAAGGATGTTCCCGATGGTGGGAGAGGCCAGAACCAGGGGTCATAGTCTAAGGATACGGGGTAAACCTTTCAGGACTGAGATGAGGAGAAATTTCTTCACCACAGAAAGCAGTTGAGGCCAAAACATTGTATGTTTTCAAAAAGGAGTTAGATATAGCTCTTGGGGTGAAAGGGATCAAAGGGTATGGGGTGAAATCCAGAACAGGCTACTGAGTTGGATGATCAGCCATGATCATAATGAATGGCGGAGAAGGCTTAAAGGGTCAAATGGCCTACTCCTGCTCCTATTTTCTATGTTTCTATCAAATGCCCTAGCAAAATTGAAGTCATTGGGCATCCGGGAAAACTCTCCACTGGTTGGAGTCATACCTAGCACAAAGGAAGATGGTTGTGGTTGTTGGAGGCCAATCACCTCAGCCCCAGGACATTGTTGCAGGAGTTCCTCATGGTAGTGATGTAGGCCCAACCATCTTCAGCTGCTTCATCAATGTCCTTCCCTCCAACGTAAGGTCTGAAGTGGGGATGTTCACTGATTGCACATTGTTCAGTACCATTTGCAATTCCTCAGATACTGAAGCAGTTCGTGCCTGCATGCAGAAAGACCTGTACAACATTCAGGCTTGGGTTGATAAGTGGCAAGTGACATTCGTGCCATGCAAGGACTATCTCCAACTAGCGAGAATCTAACCATCTCTCCTTGACATATACCAGTATTACCATCACTGAATCCCCCACTATCAACATCCTGGGGGGGTTACCACTGACCAGAAACTTACTATGACTACAAGAGCAAGTCAGAGGCTGGGAATTCTGTAGCAAGTAATTCACCTCCTAACTACCCAAAGCCTGTCCACCATCTACAGGCACAAGTCAGGAGCCTGATGGAATACTGTCCACTTGTCTGAATGAGTGCAGCTTCAACAACACTCAGGAAGCTCGGAACCATCCAAGACAAAGCAGCCCGCTTGGTCGACACCCCATCCACCACCTTAAACATTTATTTCCTCCACCACTGGCGCAAAGTGGCAGCAATATGTGCCATCTACAAGATGCACTGCAGCAACTCGCTAAGGCTCCTTAGACAGCGTCTTTTAAACTGAGACTTCGATCACCTAGAAGGACAAGGCAGCCGATGCATGGGAACAGCCTTACCTGCAAATTCCCGACCAAGTCACTCACCATCTGACCATATTGCTGTTCCTTTAGTGTCACTGAAGCAAAATCCTGAAACTCCCTCCCTAACAACACTGTGGGTGTACCTACACCGCATAAACTGCAGTGTTTCAAGAAGGCAGTTCACCACCACCTTCTCAATGACAATTGGGGATGGGCATGAAATGCAGGCCTTACCAATGACTTTCACATCCCATGAATGAATTTTTTAAAAAGTTGATTTATATTTGTTATGTAGTGATATGCCACTTTGTTTCCTTGATGTACATTGTTGTGGACATTTTTAAATCTTTGCTATGTGATCTATATTATCCGCTAGAATAAATAAAAGATTTTCATTCTGTATGTTCTCAGAAGAATTATGCCAGTAATTTACTGGGGTTTCTGCATGAAGTACAAACTGAACTGAAAGGGCATTTTTAGCAGTGATTCCAGCTGTCACAGTGAAACACTATTATGAATAAAGAATGATCTGCTTATGTTCACGTCTTCTCGTTGGTCCGATTGAAATGAGTAGTTTGATTGGCCCCTTTTACTTTGTGTAGTTAATGGTGACATCAAAATATTATGATATTTGTACAGAAATCTGTGTACTTAAGGTGTATCGTAAGTACTGGTTTACAAAAACATGATTTTGCCATACGAGTTAGAATTTACTTGAAAACTTTCTGTAGACTGATCCCAATTTATATGTAAGTTTGACAGTAGTTTGCCACTGAGCTATATTATCCCATTGTGTATCAGATATTATGGAAGAAGGAACATTTCATGAAAACTGTCTTTAAAACCATGCTATAGATACCCACAAAGCTTTTGAAATAAATGAAGAATTTACATTTATAATCTGCCTTTCATGTGCTTGGACTCTCCCAAGTACTTTTATGGGCTATGAGTTACATTTGAAATGTAGTTACTGTTGTTTTGTAGGCAATACAATACAGCTCAATCCATTGACAGTCCAGTGTTTCATTGGATTAGGAACATAGGATATAGGAGCAAGAGTAGGCCATTCAACCCCTCGAGTCTGCTCCGCCATTTGATTAGATCATGGCTGATCTTCTGCCTCAAAATCGTTTTCCCACACTATCCCCATATCCCTTGATATCTTTTAATATCTAGAAATCTATTGATCTCTGTCTTGAACATACTCAATGACTGAGCCACAGATTCACCACGCTCAGTGAATAAGTTCCTCCTCATCTCAGTCCTAAATAGCCTACCTTTTATTCTGAGAATGTGTCCCCTGGTTCTAGACACCCCCAGCCAGGGGAAACATCCTTCCTGCATCTACCCTGTTGAGTCCTATAAGAATTTTGTACGCTTCAGTGAGATCATGGACAATGAGGCTTGGACGATGTATGTCAGCCAAGAGCGACGTCTCAATACATTCCGTCTTCGCTGCCTCCGGAGAATTCTTGGCATCAGGTGGCAGGACCGTATCTCCAACACAGAAGTCCTCAAGGCGGCCAACATCCCAGCATTTCCACCCTACTGAGCCAGTGGCGCTTGAGATGGCTTGGCCATGTGAGCCACATGGAAGATGGCAGGATCCCCAAGGACACATTGTACAGCGAGCTCATCACTGGTATCAGACCCACCGGCCGTCCATGTCTCCACTTTAAAGACGTCTGCAAACGCGACATGAAGTCCTGTGACATTGATCACAAGTTGTGGGAGTCAGTTGCCAGTGATCGCCAGAGCTGGCCGACAGCCATAAAGGCGGGGCTAAAGTGTGGCGAGTCGAAGAGACTTAGCAGTTGGCAAGAAAAAAGACAGAAGCGCAAGGGGAGAGCCAACTGTGTAACTGCCCCGACAACCAATTTTATCTGTAGCACCTGTCGAAGAGTCTGTCACTCTAGAATTGGCCTTTATAGCCACTCCAGGCACTGCTTCACAAACCACTGACCACCTCCAGGCACTTACCCATTGTCTCTCGAGACAAGGAGGCCAAAGAAGAAGAAGAATGAGATCACCTCTCATTCTTCCAAACCCCTCAATCTCTCCTCATAGGACAATCCCGCCATCCAAGGAATCCGTCTGGTGAACCTTTATTGTATTCCCTCTATGGCAAGTATATCCTTCTTTAAGGAGACTACAACTTTACACAATACTTCAGGTGCAATCTCACCAAGGCTCTATACAATTGCAATAAGACTTCTTTACTCCTGTATTCAAATCCTCTTGCAATAAGGGACAACATACCATTTGTCTTCCTAATTGTTTGCTGCACCTGCTTGTTAGCTTTCAGTGATTATGAACAAGGACACCCTGGTCATTCATTCATTTAGGATGCTGCAAGACAAAGTCACTTTTAATACCAACTATTCTATTAACACAAGGTGTATAGATACTTGCAAGAGGCTTTCAGAATGATAGTTACTCTGGAGATGTCTCCTGTTGGTACCTGGAATGGGCCTACAACATTGAAGTTGAGACCATGGTGACCTTCACTGTCTTGGGCCTAATAGATGGCCAGATCTGAAATTGAGTAAATTAATTTTTTGACTTGACTGCATGTATAGAATACTGATACATGCAGTCAAGTCAAAAAGTTAATTTACTCAATTTATTCATCTTAGGATCATAGATTCATAGAAATTTACAGAACAAAAGGAGGCCATACAGCCCATCATTGCTGTGCCAACCAAAATCTCACTTTCCAATTCTTGGGCCATAGCCTTGTAGGTTACGACACTTCAATCTATTTATTTGTTTCATGGGATGTGAGCATCACTGGCAAGGCCAGCATTTGTTACCCATCCCTAATTGCCCTCGAGAAGATAGTGGTGAACTGCCTCCTTGAACCACTGCAGTCCATCTGGTGTGGATACATCCACAGTGCTGTTATGGAGGGAGTTCCAGGATTTTGATGCAGCGACAGTGAAGGAATGGTGATATAGTTCCAAGTTAGGATGGTTTGTGACATGGAGGGGAACTTACAGATGCTGGTGTTCCCACACATCTGCTGCCCTTGTCCTTCTATATGGAAGAGGTAGTGGGTTTGGTAGGTATTGTTTTAGGAGGTGTGGCGAGTTGCTGCAGTGCATCTTGTATGTGGTACACACTGCTGCCACTGTTTGTCAGTGGTGGAAGGAGTGAATGTTTAAGGTGGTGGATGGGGTGCCAATCAAGCAGGCTGCTTTGTCCTGAATGGTGTCAAGCTTCCTGACTGTTGGAGCCACACTCAACCAGGCAAGTCGAGAGTATTCCAACACGTGCATATCCAAGTAATTTTTAAATTCGACGCGGGTTTCTGCCTCTACCATCCTTTTCAGGCAGTATGTTCCAGCCCTCCATCACCCTCTGGGTGAAAACATTCCTCCTCAACTCTCCTCTAATCCTTCTACCAATTAGTTGAAATCTATACTCCCTGGTTATTGGCCTGTCTGCTATGGGAAATAGGTCCCTCCTAGCCACACTATCTAGGCCCCACAAAACTTAATACATCTCAATTAAATCTCCCCTCTGCCTCCTCTGTTCCAAAGAAAACCACCCCAACCTATCCAGTCTTCACTGTAGCTAAAATTCTCCAGTCCTGACAACAACCTCATAAATCTCCTGTACCCTTTCTAGTGGGATCACATCCTTCCTGTAGTTAGGTGACTAGAACGGTACGCAGTACTCTAGCTGTGGCCTATCTGTTCTTTTATACAGCTCTAGCATAACCTCCCTGCTCTTATATTTTATGTCTTGACTAATAAAGGAAAGTGCCCCTTCAATATTATCAGTATAAAACAACTGAGATTCCTGTGCTTTTTTGAAAACGACTAAATCATGTTAAGTAAAAATTAGCGGTTAACTTCTTATGAACGTTTAGCAATCCATTTTGGAGGGACGGAACTCCTGAGAGCTGCACAGAATACTATTACAAGTGTTTCCATTTTTTGTTAAAACTTGAGAATCTATATTTTTAAAAACTGAAAAGGATTTCATGGATGCTAGAATCGTGAAAGGGCTAAACTTTCGGTGTTTTTCTTTAAAGGAAGAGCAACAGAAGGTTCACCAGTGAACAAATCTTACTGGAAAGCATCTGATTTCAAGTAAACACAGCAAGGGGTTGTGTTTTGACCTGAAGAGCTATTTGCTTATTGATGAATCAGGATTTACGGCTGTCATAGTACTTGCCTCTGGAAGAGTTTTGTTTCATTTTGAACTGTTTACAAAAAAAACCCAGCTGGTTTGGCTAAAAATAGGCAGTTGGGGTTTGATTATTGACATGCCAGGAGAACCGAAGATCCAGCCAGCCCATCTTTTTGTCTTGAAAAGCAAATCCTGCATCAAGTTGTACTGTTGCCTCCTTTATTTGAAGAAATCTTGAATGTTTGCAGAAACCTTGCATCTTTGAAAGAATTTTGCATCGAATGTGTGAGAATTAGAACATAGAACAGTACAGCACAGTACAGGCCCTTTGGCTCACGATGTTGTGCCGACCCTTTGGCTCACGATGTTGTGCCGACCCTTTAACCTACTCTAAGATCAAACTACCTACATACCCTTCATTCTACTATCATCCATGTACCTATCCAAGAGTCGCTTAAATGTCCCTAATGTATCTGCTTCTACTACCACCGCTGGCAGTGCATTCCACGCACCCACCACTCTCTGTGTAAAGAACCTACCTCTGACATCTCCCCTAAACCTTCCTCCAATCATCTTAAAATTATGCCCCCTGGTGATAGCCCTTTCCGCCCTGGGAAAAAGTCTCTGGCTATCCACTCTATCTATGCCTCTCATCATCTTGTACACCTCTATCAAGTCACCTCTCATCCTTCTTCGCTCCAATGAGAAAAGCCCTAGCTCCCTCAACCTTTCTTCATAAGACATGCCCTCCAGTCCAGGCAGCATCCTGGTAAATCTCCTCTGCACACTCTCTAAAGCTTCCACATCCTTCCTATAATGAGGCGACCAGAACTGAACACAATATTCCAAGTGTGGTCTAACCAGGGCTTTATAGAGCTGCAGCATAACCTCGTGGCTCTTAAACTCAATCCCCCTGTTAATGAAAGCCAACACCCCATATGCCTTCTTAACAACCCTATCAACTTAGGTGGCAACTTTGAGGGATCTATGGACGTGGACCCCAAGATCCCTCTGTTCCTCCACACTGCCAAGAATCCTGTCTTTAAGCCTGTATACTGCATTCAAATTCGACCTTCCAAATTGAATCACTTCACACTTTTCCAGGTTGAACTCCATCTGCCACTTCTCAGCCCAGCTCTGCATCCTGTCAATGTCCCGTTGCAACCTACAACAGCCTTCCACACTATCCACAACTCCAGCAACCTTTGTGTCATTGGCAAACTTACTAACCCAGCCTTCCACTTCCTCATCCAAATCATTTATAAAAATCACAAAGAGCAGAGGTCCCAGAACAGATCCCTGCGGAACACCACTGGTCACCGAGCTCCAGGCTGAATACCTTCCATCTACTACCACCCTCTGTCTTCTATGGGCCAGCCAGTTCTGTATCCAGACAGCCAAATTTCCCTGTATTCCATGCCTCCTTACTTTCTGAATGAGCCTACCATGGGGAACCTTATTAAACGCCTTGCTAAAATCCATATACACCAATTGTTGCTGCACACCTGATGTAAGACGTACGTGACGCCTTCTGTGCTGAATCTCTTTGAATGCCTACCCAAACGGACCATCAACATCGCCTGGAAATAACTTTTTCTGGGAAGATTCTTAGTGGCAGCTACCTATTCGCCTTTGGGACACCTCGCCAAAACAAAGGACTTCCATATCTTCTCTTCAGTCTAAGTTTTTTTTAATTTTTTCTATTTCTTTGTAACAGCCTGTAAACAAAAATCCCTTTTTTTTCCCGGTTAACTGGTTGAGTAGGTGAGTGTGTGTGTGTGAGGGCTAGGATAAAATAAGGGGCTTTAATATTTCCATTTGTGCGTATATCTTACTTCATTATTGGTTAAGACTTGGTTTATAATGAATGGATAATTTAGTTGTTTATTAAAGGAACCAGGTTGGTGTGCTTTATTTTGGGGACAAATAGAGTATCTTATTGACTGTTACAGTAAGTGGGAACATTTAAATATATATTGTGACCTGTGGAGAAGTGGGACTGAATTAACAGTGCACCCCTCCCGCCTCGGTCGTAATAATACTGATGAATAGAGTATGAGCATTTTCTACCTAAATTATATAACTTTTCTGTCAATTCACTAAAGTTAGGAAATATCAGCCTCCCGGGGCTGAGAATATAAAACCTACTGACTATATTAATTTAGGATTGTACAGTTTTATATGTAATATAGAGGCCAGAACTGTGCACAGTACTCGAAGTGTGGTCAAATCAAGGTTCTACATAATTTACCATAACTAATCTATAAGTTCGCTATGACACTATCAAACCCAATATTGCAACTAGAGGTAGTGAAACTTGCGACTGCAGGGAGTGGTTGAGGCGATTATTATAGATATATTTAAGGGAGAAAGTATAAGTTGGAGATGAAGTAAAGTAGAAGGAGGCTCATGTGCAGCATAAATCATGGCGTGGACCAAATGGCTTGTTTCTGTGCTGTAAAATTCCATGTAATTACTCTTTCACTGCAACAACTTGTGGCAAATCAGTGACCTGAGCAAAAAGTGGTAGAAATTGCAGCAGGGAACTGGTACAAGCTGCGTATTTATAATTAGGAACATTTGAGAAACCTGCAGAATATTGAGTCTTGGTCTGTATTCCCATGCTGAGTGTTCTTTTCCAAATTGCAAATAAAATCATAAGCAAGAAATTGCTTATTTAGCTGGAAAGGGAAATAAGTGAATAGGAAGATGACACCAAAGTGTGCATTCTTTAACATTTGTAACTAATGTGAAATATTTAAATTGGTTGCATATTATGCAAGTGAGATGTTTACTGAGCTGCCAACATCACCATCAACGAGTGAGCCATATTCAAATATGGCAGCCTGCTAGAAAATCAAAGCCTCTTTGAATCTCAGTGCCCTTTCCCACTGTTGACATAAGCTTTTGTGTGGCACTGTCTAGCTGTCCCATGTGCATTTTTGCTCTCATCTTGTGAACTAAATCATCTTGCCAGCTCTTGCAGTGATTTAATGATTTCCAAGTAAATGTATTTGACGGATTACATGACTGTTAAATTTCTTGCTTTTCTCTCAAACTGGAAAGAATATGAACTTTATAATCCTAGAAATCCTTCCATGACCATCCTCCAATAGTCCTATAATACAACTCTTCCATCTCTGGGCTACTTTGTGTCCATCTCTTTCAAAAATAATCTGGGAACCTCATGTTCTATATGGCTATTATTTAATTGAGGTTGGCATGAAAATTGGGTTTTAAGCTAGTACTTCAGTTGAGACAAGATCAAATGTGGAATATAGAGTTCTGCGTGAGGACTTGGATTCGCAATATAAGTAGTGATTAAATGCTATTCTGTGTTTGCTCGAGATTGTTTGTTTATTCACCCACACCCAAAACATCTGTAAAAATTCATATAGTGATGTTTAATTTGTGCTTAACAGTTTATAGCTGTACAAATTTTATATGCCTACAGAACAATATTAACTCTACTTCAAAATAATTCATTGGCTGTGAATTACTTTGGGATGTCTGAGAACTTGAAAAGCAGTATATAAATGCAAGTTTTTCCTTCATCACCAACCCATGATATTGCTTTATATTGGGTTTGACTTAGTGTCTGGCTTGCAGTAAAGGGGCTGATTTTGTTTGTTTCATGCAGTTAAATATCCCACAGAGCTTTACTTTTGAAAAAACTGCACTGCATTGATGCATTCTGTCTAATTGAATCAGTTCATGCAGGGATAGATATTTAGAGAGCTTGCCATTGATATATATTGTAATTGTCCTGCAGAAAGCAGATAGGAGCTTCATTACATATAGCAATCACATTGAAATAACTATAGTTTCTTACTTCTAAAGCTAGTATTATGCTCTAGTTCAGTTGTGCCTACATAAAACAGGCATTCAGAATTGTTCTGTTCTGTCATGATAGTGCTGCAGATTTACGGTTATACTAACACTTTTGTTTCCTGATATGTGAGCCTGCAGCATAATGTTGGTGGTTTGTTTTTTCTGCTTTTTGTTAGATTTTATTTTGTGGCAAGGGCTTTGGTAGTGCCAATTTTTTGGTATAATTTCAAATGACAGCATTGATATCCCAATCGGAACCCCCCCCTGTGTTTTGGAGTGAAAAAGAAAAGTCCAACAGATGAACTTGCATCATGTTATATTTGCTTCACCTGTCATTTACATCCAACTTACAGTTATTGACAAAGGCACATTACTGGATTTGACTGAAATGTTTCAGTAGGCTGTGCCTCAGGGATTGTGCTGCACGCTGCATTCCAGCCAAACTTCCATTTCATGCAGAGCACAGTTGGTCTTTGGAATGTCCAGCTCATTGCAGCTTTTAATGTTTATAGCAATGCAGGAGTTATCTATCACCCAAGTCAGCAGTACGTAGCTGGAGAAATCTGGTGACTGACCTGTTATATGAAATAGAAACCAGTTTATCACATCCTCGTGGATAAACAGCAGCAACATGAGAGGGAATATGTCAGGGTTTCCCAGTCCAAAATGTCACTGATTGCACCCATGTGTCTTTGCCATTGTCAGAAGTTCTACCATTCCATCAACAGTTCATCTGTGATCAACAACACAAAATAATGCAGGTCAATTTCCAGATCAAAGACAGCAATCACAATACTTTTATTTGAAGGCAAATTATGGCGTTTCCATGATTTGCATTAGGCAGGGTAGTTGCTAGGCAGAGACGGTGGCATAGAAGTAATGTCACTGAACTCGATTCAATCAATGAATAAAAAAAACCTGGAATTGAAAGCTAGCCTCAGTAATGGTGCCGTGAAACCATCATCGATTGTCGTAAAAACCCATCTGGTTCACTAATGCTCTTTAAGGAAGGAATTCTGTTGTCCTTACCTGGTCTGGCCTACATGTGACTCCAGACCCACAGCAATGTAGCTGGCTCCTAACTACCCTCTGAAATGGCCTGGCATGCCACTCATTTGTCAAGGCAATTAGGGATGAACAACAAATGCTGGTCTTGCCAGCAATGCCTGCATCCCATGAAAGATTAAGAAAAAGGTAACCAAGGCTACCTTCTGGAGATATAACATGACTTTTCTCAGACAGCTATGGAACAGCTATGGTTCCTGTGGCTATGAAGATTATAGAACACTGTCGATATCCTCAAGCAATCACTGGGCAGTTCCAATACGTTCCAGCAAATTTTTTCTAACTGATCATCATCTGCTGCATGCTGTAAAACTTGGCCTGCAATGGGACAAGTATAGAGCAGTTAAAAAAGAGGACTACCAACTGTAGCGAGAAGACTATGGTCACTGGCCTGTGATGCTTAAAAGGGCTGCTATATTCTGCCACATTTGCTCCAATTATTCTGCCATGGACATATTAGAAAATGTTGTCCTACTTGGTGCTATATCACCTTTCTTCACCCCTTTGGTTGATATTCAAAAATCTACCACATGCCTGTAAGATGCTGCTTCTGGACTTTTCTGCAGCCTTTTTGGAATCTCAAAATCATAATTGCAGATGAGGAAGGCCATTCACCCCATCTTAGTTCATCCATCCAGAGACCTAATGTTGCATCTGTTTGTTTTTTAAATGATTCCAGACTTTTTGTCTCCACTGTTCAAACTAGAGTTTTATTCAACATGTTGATTCCTGTTTGAAAACGTATGGTCTGATAGTAGTCTTAATTACCTTTTACTTGTTTGAATTTGATCCAGTTCTAATGCTGCAGTTTAACATGGATTAAACCCAGATCGTTGCTGATCTGTTAGGATTAGTAGACACTTCTGGGGGTGCGCTTACACACTACTACACTGCAGAAGCCTGCATGTTATTAATGTAACTTTCTTGGCAATATAAAAAGGAAACTTATTACTAAAGTACAGCCACATGGTGTCCTACATGATGCTATTTCTACCATTATAGCAGCACAAAAGCTTGATTATTAAATTGCAGACTATATAATTGCCCTGGAATCTCCATGATTTTACATGCAGTTGTGCAATTTTGTTGTCATTAATAAACCACTGAATCTTTGGTTTTGCTCTTCATGACTGAATTACAGGAGTGCTTTATAGTTTAGTATCAGCCATTCTTCTCTATGGTGGGTGTCAGAATATGAGTGAAGATCTGTTTGACACAGCTGCCATTCTAAGACAGGCTGTATTGGTGCACATCATTAACCATATTGAAAGCAGGCAATATGATGAATACATAAATCTGAAAAATCTAGAGGTACATGTGATAAAGGAGCTAATATAAACCTTGGTCACATAGCAAAGTTACTGTCTTGGTATCATTACTTGATGCTGTAGGCTAAAACTGAGTCTAACCTATGGAGTACATCCTTGTGAAACAAATATCCTAAAACTCTAATATTTCTAAAACAACACACCTTTTGTGTAATTGTAGAGATTATCTGCAGGGATTCACCTCTGCTGAATTACTTGCAGCTTAATTCAGAAAAAAGTCATGATAATTATTTTAATTGGTTCACAGTTTTTCAAACAGTAATTTTTTTCAGTATCTTATCACAGATATTTAGTGGAAGAAAACATTAGAGGCAAATATTTAGGAAGATATGTTTAAACTCAATTTTATCTTTCTGTATAATTGGTCTGAGTGAATTTTCTTTTGTTACGTAGAAGCTAAATCTCCTACAAGAACATTTTTTAAATGAAGTGAATGTACAAGTTCTCATTTCCACTGTGGGCAATAACAAAATTTGAATTTGTTTCATTTGCAGCAACATCTGATTATGACTTTGATCTAAAGATAAAATTGGTTTATTGCCTCAATTTAATTAGCAGTGCTCTTCCTTCAATTCACAAAATTGGCTTGTTCCATTTTGAAGATTTGTGTTTATAGTCATGGAAAGTATGCACATCATCCAGCATATTTACCACTACTTATCACATCACTGTTCCATGCTAATTAGGTGTCTTTGTATCAAGTATTATTGCAGAGGCAACCAAAGTGTTGGTATTAACATCTAATAAAAAGGCCACTTTGGAAATGCAAGTTGTTATTTTGTAGAATAATGTCCCCAAGTATTTCACAGTGTGTCAAGTGAAATACAGATGCTGAGCCAAAGAACGAAAGATCAAGAGTTCAGAAGAGTGTTATGACCAGGTGAGAAAGCGGTCTAGGGTTCCCTTTCAGCCTTCACCTGGTCTTACTGTAACAGAGTTTTATTTTTAAACACAGTGTTTTTAGCTCCCCCTTGGTGAATCCTTGTTCACTGCTTTCCAATTATACGGCAGAGAAATGAGTACAAACAGGCTTTCTTGGGTTTAAAGAAGAAAAGTGAAATTTATTAAACTTAAATGCTAATTCGCTTAACGCCTACAGATGTGGTTTATGGATTAGAAACTGGACTGAAATAATGACATTCGAGCTGCTGTACATAGGTTTAAGATGTTCTTTGCACTTTTTAATTTGCACTATGGGTAGGTAGAGGTTTTTAATTACCATTCTCACTGATGATGTGCCCATGACACGCCCAAGCTAGCATGCATACGCAATGCACACAAGCAGATAGGGACAGAAAAGAGCAGAAGAAAAATAAAGTGCAAAAGTTTGAGGCAATCTCTGAGGAGGGTTTTTTGTTACTGTGCTTTGAGCTCACTGTAGAGTCCTTGATTGAAGATATAGTCTTGCTTTTCGTTGGGGCCCAGTATTATTCTTAAATCTTGTTCACTGTAGGAGACTTTTCTCTCTCTTGGGGTTCACGTGTCTTCAGTGGGCTTTGGACTTCCGTGAGAAAGAGATGGGAACAGACAGGAGAGGCTCTTTTCAATCCAGGAACCAAGAGCTTTCTGCCAGTTCAAACACTGTCTCGACAATTTAAAACTCCCCAAGTTGGCCAACAGAGTAGTCACGTGACTGGTATCACCACTTCTGGCTTTGTATATTGGGTGGGTCAGGGAATGGTCCTTTGTTCCAACACTGTCTGCTAACATGCAAAAGTGTCCTTCCAGCCAGGGGCCTGCAACCCCTTGTAATTGGCCTTCTCTTCCTCCCAGCAACAATTTGAGATTTAATGACCATGTGGCAAAATTAATGTGCCTCAATCTTGGCAGGTGGGGGCCTGCATGAGAAGAGGCATGTCTTAAAATAGGAGAGGGAGGTGGAGAGTCGGAGGGTTTAGGGAGAAAATTCCAGAGAATGGGACCCAAGCAGCTGAAGGCACCGCTTCTAATGGTGGAGCAAAGGGAGGGAGTTGAGGCTATTGAAGAATTTGAATCCAAGGATGAGAATGCCAAGTTTGAGGTGTTAGGGAACCAAGAGCCAATGAAAGTGGGTATGGTTGATCAGTGGGACTTGGTACGGCATAGGTTATGGCAGTAGAGTTTTAGATGAACAGAAGCTTTTGGAGAGTGGAAGTTAAGAAGTCGACTAGGTGAGCATTGGCGTAATTGGGTCTAGATGTTATTTTTTATTCATTCTTGGGATATGGACATCACTGATAAGGCTAGCATTTATTGCCCGACCCTAATTCTCCTTGAGAAGTGTCCAGGAGCTGAGCCCATCACTTTTATTTCCACTTCTTTCTCCTTTTTTTTTCTTCTCTCTTTACATCTCTTAAATCTCTGCTGCTGTCATGCCTCCTTTAATTTCTCCCCTCGGGTATTCTGCCATCTCAAATCCCTACCGCAACTCTTCAGCGCTTCTCAATCTCCTATTGTCCTGCTGCCATCCCAGGCTTGACTCGCTATTAATCTACATTTTCACTCTTTGCCGCTCCAAAGGCCCATCACAGCACTCCTCACTGCCTCCTTATGGCAGCAACTCCAAATGCCCTATCCTAATATCATTGACCTATTCACCCAGGTGCCTGCTGGGGGCTACTCCCTCCTACTTCCTTCCCATCCCACTCACTTCTCTGAATGCTGACACCATGGACTCTACCATTGGATCAGCTATCACTGCCCCTCTCTACATCACCCTCCAGAATGTTCATTCACTTGTGAGAAAGGCCCTTGCCATCAATGATACCCTGATTTGACCTTATTCACTGATGCACACTGTTAGCAATAAACTTTTTGTGCCTTCCTGTCATACTCTGCTTATCTTTACCCAAATTGCTATACTGCTCTGTGACTTTGACTTTTCTTTTCAGAATTATAAATTTCCCCTCATTTGAACCCTCTTTTCCCCCCCAATTTTTTAGTTTAAAACTTTATCTACACTACCGAGAATCTTCCCATTAGCCCAGTACTCTGCATTCCTGTTACTCCTTCCAAAGTGAATCACATCGCACTTTTCCGCATTAAGCTCCATTTGCCATCTCTCAGCCCAGCTCTGCAGCCTATCTATGTCCCTCTGAACCCTACAACATCCTTCGGCACTACCCACAACTCCACCGACCTTAGTGTCATCCGCAAATTTACTAACCCACCCTTCTACACCCTCTTCCAGGTCATTTATAAAAATGACAAACAGCAGTGGCCCCAAAACAGATCCTTGCGGTACACCACTAGTAACTAAACTCCAGGATGAACATTTGCCATCAACCACCACCCTCTGTCATCTTTCAGCTAGCCAATTTCTGATCCTAAGCTCTAAATCACCTTCAACCCCATACTTCCGTATTTTCTGCAATAGCCTACCATGGGGAACCTTATCAAACGCCTTACTGAAATCCATATACACCACATCCACTGCTTTACCCTCATCCACCTGTTTGGTCACCACCTCGAAAAACTCAATAAGATTTGTGAGGCACGACCTACCCGTCACAAAACCGTGCTGACTATCGCTAATGAACTTATTCTTTTCAAGATGATTATAAATCCTGTCTCTAATAACCTTTTCCAACATTTTACCCACAACCGAAGTAAGGCTCACAGGTCTATAATTACCAGGGCTGTCTCTACTCCCCTTCTTGAACAAGGGGACAACATTTGCTATCCTCCAGTCTTCCGGCACTATTCCTGTCGACAATGACGACATAAAGATCAAGGACAAAGGCTCTGCAATCTCCTCCCTAGCTTCCCAGAGAATCCTAGGATAAATCCCATCTGGCCCAGGGGACTTATCTATTTTCACACTTTCCAAAATTGATAACACCTCCTCCTTGTGAACCTCAATCCCATTTAGCCTAGTAGCCTGAATCTCAGTATTCTCCTCGACAACATTATCTTTCTCTACTGTAAATACTGACGCAAAATATTCATTTAACACTTCCCCTACCTCCTCTGATTCCACACACAACTTCCCACTACTATCCTTGATTGGCCCTAATCTAACTCTAGTCATTCTTTTATTCCTGATATACTTATAGAAAGCCTTAGGGTTTTCCCTGATCCTATCCGCCAATGACTTCTCGTGTCCTCTCCTTGCTCTTCTTAGCTCTCCCTTTAGATCCTTCCTGGCTAGCTTGTAACTCTCAAGCGCCCTAACTGAGCCTTCATGTCTCATCCTAACATAAGCCGCCTTCTTCCTCTTGACAAGCGCTTCAACTTCTTTCGTAAACCATGGCTCCCTCGCTCGACAACTTCCTCCCTGCCTCACAGGTACATACTTATCAAGGACACGCAGTAGCTGCTCCTTGAATAAGCTCCACATTTCGATTGTTCCCATCCCCTGCAGTTTCCTTCCCCATCCTACGCATCCTAAATCTTGCCTAATCGCATCATAATTTCCTTTCCCCCAGCTATAATTTTTGCCCTGCGGTATATACTTGTCCCTGCCCATCGCTAAGGTAAACCTAACCGAATTGTGATCACTATCACCAAAGTGCTCACCTACATCTAAATCTAACACCTGGCCGGGTTCATTACCCAGTACCAAATTCAGTGTGGCATCGCCCCTGGTTGGCCTGTCTACACACTGTGTCAGAAAACCCTCTTGCACACACTGGACAAAAACTGACCCATCTAAAGTACTCGAACTATAGTATTTCCAGTCGATATTTGGAAAGTTAAAGTCCCCCATAACAACTACCCTGTTACTCTCGCCCCTGTCGAGAATCATCTTCGCTATCCTTTCCTCTACATCTCTGGAACTATTTGGAGGTCTATAAAAGACTCCCAACAGGGTGACCTCACCTTTCCTGTTTCTAACCTCGGCCCATACTACCTCAGTAGACGAGTCCTCAAACGTCCTTTCTGTTGCTGTAATACTCTCCTTGATTAACAATGCCACACCCCCCCCCTCTTTTACCATCTTCTCTGTTCTTACTGAAACATCTAAATCCCGGAACCTGCAACATCCATTCCTGCCCCTATAATGGGAAACAAGGAAATGGAAGAGACTTTGAACAAGTATTTTGTATCTGTCCTGTTGGTAAAAGACACTAATAGTATCCCATGAATAGTTGAATATCAAGGGGTGGAAAGGAGGGAGGAACTTGAAAACTAGGAAAATTAATGGGACTAAAGGCTGGCAAGTCACCTGGACCTGATGACCTGTATCCTAAGGTCTTAAAAGAAGTGGTTGCAGAAATAGTGGATGCAATGGTTGTAATCTTCCAAAATACTCTATATTCTGGAAAGGACCCAGAGGATTGAAAAAACGCAATTGTAGCACCCCATTCAAGAAAGGAGGGAGACAGAAAGCAGGAAACTATAGGCCTAACGTGTCATTGGGAAAATGCTGGAATCCATTATTCAGGAAGTAGTAGCAGGATATTCAGAAAATCATAATATAATCTTGCAAAGTCAACATGGTTTTATGAAAGAGAAATCTTGTTTGACACATTTATTAGAGTTCTTTGAGGATGTAACAAGCAGAGTGGATAAAGGGGAACCAGTAGATGTAGTATATTTAGATTTCTAAAAGATATTAGATAAGATGCCATATTAAAGGTTACTACACCAGATAAGAGCTCATTGTGTTGGGGGTAATATATTAGCATGGATAGATGATTGGCTAACAGGAACCAGAATCAGGTTAAGTGGGTCATTTTCAAGTTGGCAAACTATAACTAGTGGGGCGCCACAGGGATCAGTGCTGGGGCCTCAACTATTTGCAATCTGTATTAATGACTTGGATGAAGGGACAGAGTGTAGTGTAGCCAGATTTGCTGCTGATACAAAGATAGGTGGGAAAGCAAGTTTTGAGGAGGGTACAGAGTCTGCAAAGGGATATAGATAGGTTAAGTGTGTGGTTAAAAATTTGACAGATGGAGTATAATGTGCGAAAACATGAGGTTATCCACTTTAATGGGAAGAAAAGAAAAGCTGAACATTATTTAAATTTGAGAGACTACAGAATGCTGCGGTACAGAGGCATCTGGGTGGCCTCATACACGAAATCACAAAAAGGTAGCTTGCAGGTACAGCAAGTAATTAGGAAGGCAAATGGATTGTTGATGAATGTTGAAAGGGGATGGAGTATATAAGTAGGAAGTCTTGCTACAACTGCACAGGTGTTGGTGAGACCACACCTAGAGTGCGGTGTCCGATTTTGGTCTCCTTATTTAAGGAGGAATATATTTGCAATGGAGGCAGTTCAGAGAAGGTTTACTAGGTTGATTCCTGGGGTGAAGGAGTTGTCTTATGAGGAAAGGTTGAGCAGGTTGTGCCTATACACATTGGAGTTCAGAAGGATGAGAGGTGATCTTATTGAAACATAGAAGATTCTCAGGGGACTTGACAGGCTGGCTGCTGAGAGAATGTTTCCTCTCGTGGGGAAATCTAGAACTAGGGGACATAGTTTCAGAATAAGGGGTCTCATATTGGAGATGAGGCGGAATTACTTCCCTGAGGGCCATTTATCTTTCAAATTCTCTTCCCCAGAGAGCAGTGGAGGCTGGGTCATTGAATATATGGTGTACTTGTCCATAGATCACTGAAGGCAGCAGCACAGGTAGATAAGGTGGTTAGGAAGGCATGTGGGATACTTGCCTTTATTAGCTGAGGCATGGAATATAAGAGCAGGGAGGTTATGATGGAGCTGTATAAAACGCTAGTTAGGCCACAGCTGGAGTACTGTGTACAGGTCTGGGCACCACACTGTAGGAAGGATGTGATTGCACTGGAGAGGGTGCGGAGGAGATTCACCAGGATGTTACCTGGGCTGGAGCATTTCAGCTATGAAGAGAGACTGAAAAGGCTAGGGTTGTTTTCCTTGGAGCAGAGAAGGCTGATGGGGACATGATTGAGGTATACAAAATTGTGAGGGGCATTGATTGGTTAGATAGGAAGAGACTTATTCCCGCAGCGGAGGGGTCAATAACCAGGGGGCACAGATTTAAGGTAAGGGGAAGGAGGTTGAGAGGGGATTTGAGGGAAAAAAATTTCACCTAGAGGGTGGTTGGAATCTGGAACACACTGCCTGAAGGGGTGGTAGAGGCAGGAACCCTCGCAACGTTTAAGAAGTATTTAGATGAGCACTTGAAACGTCATAGCATACAAGGCTACGGGCCAAGTGCTGGAAAATTGGATTAGAATAGTTAGGTGCTTGATGGCTGGCACAGACATGATGGACCGAAGGGCCTGTTTCTGTGCTGTATAACTCTATGACTCTATATTCAAGGCTGAGTTGGACAGATCTTTGATCTACAAGGGAGTCGAGGGTTATGGGGGCAGGCAGGAAAGTGGAGCTGAGGCCATGATCTTATTGAATGGCGGAGCAGGGTCAAAGGGCCGAATGGCCTACTGCTCCTATTTCTTATGTTCTGCACCCATCCAAGCAGGTGGAGAGTATTCCGTAAAATTCCTGACATGTCATTTAATTGGTGACAGTTGACAGAGTTTTAGATGAGCTGAAATGTTTGGAGGTGAAAATTGAGAAGCTGACTAGGTGAACATTGGAGTCATTAAAAAAAAAATACAAATTCAGATCTCCAGTCGGTGGATTAAAGAAAATTATCATTCAACAAACACATTGGTGTAACTTTTTTTGAATATATATATAATATATATCACGCACATATATATAGGTGACCGTTGACAAAATGGATTAGATGTACAGTAAAAGCTTTGTTTTCCGACGTGTCTCAGGCCTGAGAGGTACCGGATAATTGAAAATTCGGTTAATCAGAAGTTGCAATTACCAAGGCAATGCAACACAATAGTTTTAATTTTAAAAGAAATGATTACAAGCAAAGTACAAGAAGATGTACAAACGCAGCGCTACTAAGATGACTATCAGCAGCATCACTAACTAATGCCGAGAACAATTAACTGTACTCGGGTAAACACGGCTCAGGAGAGCTTTGGGAGACGTCTGGGTGTGCCGGGTGGATTCTGGTTACTATTATCGAGACTTGTTTAGGGAGATTTTGCAAATTCCGAATAATAGAGCTTGCCAGTTGGCAAAGTGCCGGATAACAAAGCTTTTATTGTATTTGAGTTAAATAGTAGTCTCTAACCTGTGACATCGCAATTTCTAATGCCCAAAAGAAGACTTTTGGATTATCCTTTGGAAAATATTGGTTTGTTACATAAGAACTTTTAAACTTTATGTGCCAAATTTTGAGGTCAGTGGTGAACGAATGGCGGCAGCTGTTTGTTACTCATGTACTTGCTCATAGACTTTTTTATGATTTTTTGCACTGGAAGATTTCTGCACCAAGCCCTCTTAAAAAGCTCAGCGCCCTCTCCAGAGCACGTATGTGAACGGGACAAGAAACTGTATATCTCCTTATTTAATCAGATTTAAAAATTGTGAATAAACAGTGCGGAGTCTGAAAAGGAAGTGTCAGTTCAAATATTTAATTCAGTATCACATCAGGTACAGAAAACAAAACACAGGGGATATTGGATTAAGAGAGACTGATAAAAGAGACAAAAGTTAAACAAAAATTTGAATTTCTTTTGAAGGAATGAGACACCACACTTATAAAAGTTATTTTCAGTGGCAGAGAGACCGGCAGTAATTAAAACTAATCACACCAGTAAAAGAATACTTACACTGGAGTGGACAGACACAAACTTTTTCTGACTAGTTGTGTGTTTGTCCATAATGGCAACTTCAAGCCATTCCAAGTATTTCAATTTTGAGCCTTTCAGTGAGCTACCATTACGGAAACAGGGACATCTTAGATGGCAACATCCTGATTTTTGCATTTAATTGCGCATGTGCAGTCGCTGGAAATTGCTGTCCAATTTACACCTCCGTGACGGTGAGCATTGTTAGCCTCATCATTAGTTTTTTATCACAAAATCTGGCCCAATAATTACAAAATAGTGCTTCACTTTGACTTCCAAATTTTTTTCAATTTTGAAAGAAAACACCAATAAATGTTTGCAACATTAAAATCAGATTTGACATAATATGAAAGTGTTGTGAAGTTGGAACTGAGCCTGGGGCCTGGTATTTCCAAAGTTGGAAGCTCTAAGATTCATGTTGTATAAGAAATTATCCTCCCAGAGCAAAACTCTCGGATATGAGGTGGTGCCTAATAATAACTTTTATCTTGCTTCGGGAATAGCACTGATGAAATTTAATTTTGGTCGATTGAGTCTATGGAAATAATAGAAGTTTTCAATGCTACAGTATATCTCAACCCCTTCAGGCTCTGACGATTGTTTTCCACTGCGACCAATACTGTGGACCAGCAGTTATGAAGTGAACATGGACAGATTTGAATACTCTCACTGCATTGTGAGCAGGACCAAGGCTTTCTGGCTTTTTAATTCTGACTCTCTCCCCAGGGGGCTAACGTAATGGAAGAGCAGGACTTGCGAGAGCTTGGAATTCATGAGGCAGGACATCGGCGAAAAATTCTTCAAGCTGCACGTTCCCTTCCAAAGGTAAGACTTCTGAGTAGTAGATCAAAAATAGACTAGAGAATTTAGTAATTTAGAATGAATAACACAATTAATTTATTAACTAATTGGGTGTAATTATTTTATTTTTATTTTTATTTTATTTAGAGATGCAGCACTGAAACAGGCCCTTCGACCCACCGAGTCTGTGCTGACCAACAACCACCCATTTATACTAATCCTAAATTAACCCCATATTCCCATATTAACCGCATATAACCCACAATTCCCCTACCACCTACCTATACTAGTGACAATTTATAATGGCCAATTTACCTATCAACCTGCAAGTCTTTGGCTGTGGGAGGAAACCGGAGCACCCGGCGAAAACCCACGCAGTCACAGGGAGAACTTGCAAACTCCGCACAGGCAGTACCCGGAATTGAACCCGGGTCGCTGGAGCTGTGAGGCTGCGGTGCTAACCACTGAATAGGTTGGCTTATTCCAAATAGTTCCAAATAAATAACGTAGAAATGTACATCAGTTTTTAGGGAATTGTGTCAAATTTATATTCCATTTTATTTTATACTGTGACCAGTGTAAATTTTTAAAAAGCCTATGCAAAATGGATTTTGCTATTTATGCTAATTAGGAACGTATCTGATTTACAGGTTTTTTGAATACGAGTGCAATCTGTGTGTGTCAAACAAGTTAAAAGAAATTTTCTCATAACAAGAAATCCTAGGATATGACATGTATGCCCATAAAAGGCCATTGAAACAAAGTTAATAACATTTAATAGGGAATTAGACAAATGAAGGAAACACAAAAGGGTTCAGGGAAAGAACAAAAAATATTAGTGTAGACCAGGGGTCGCCAATCATTTCTTTAGTGAGAGCTACTTCTGATAAACAAAAAATATCACTAGCCACTTAAACATGTATTGAAAAAAATATGGCTAGATAAATGGAAACTAAATATGTAGCTATTATAATTACATTATAGTATTGTATCCATCAATATTGGCGACCACGCTCTGGAAGTGGTTCAAGAGTTCACCTACCTAGGCTCAACTATCACCAGTAACCTGTCTCTAGATGCAGAAATCAACAAGCGCATGGGTAAGGCTTCCACTGCTATGTTCAGACTGGCCAAGAGAGTGTGGGAAAATGGCGCACTGACACGGAACACAAAAGTCCGAGTGTATCAGGCCTGTGTCCTCAGTACCTTGCTCTACGGCAGCGAGGCCTGGACAACGTATGCCAGCCAAGAGCGACGTCTCAATTCATTCCATCTTCGCTGCCTTCGGAGAATACTTGGCATCAGGTGGCAGGACTATATCTCCAACACAGAAGTCCTTGAAGCGGCCAACATCCCCAGCTTATATACACTACTGAGTCAGCGGCGCTTGAGATGGCTTGGCCATGTGAGCCGCATGGAAGATGGCAGGATCCCCAAAGACACATTGTACAGCGAGCTCGCCACTGGTATCAGACCCACCGGCCGTCCATGTCTCCGTTATAAAGACGTCTGCAAACGCGACATGAAATCGTGTGACATTGATCACAAGTCGTGGGAGTCAGTTGCCAGCATTCGCCAGAGCTGGCGGGCAGCCATAAAGACAGGGCTAAATTGTGGCGAGTCGAAGAGACTTAGTAGTTGGCAGGAAAAAAGACAGAGGCGCAAGGGGAGAGCCAACTGTGCAACAGCCCCAACAAACAAATTTCTCTGCAGCACCTGTGGAAGAGCCTGTCACTCCAGAATTGGCCTTTATAGCCACTCCAGGCGCTGCTTCACAAACCACTGACCACCTCCAGGCGCGTATCCATTGTCTCTCGAGATAAGGAGGCCCAAAAGAATAGTATTGTATTGCTTATGAAGGAAAACTGATCTTAACTTTATTTCAGTGTGATGCTTGACGTTGCATGCAAGACTGGTCAAGAGATCACTGTACTTGCCAATGTCCAGATGCCCAGCAGCGGCTTCATTGATTGGTTGGTGCCCATTTAGCAATGTCACCTCCCCTGGAATCTACCTCCCTTAGCAGTCTCAGATTGGAAATTGTTGGGCTTGAGTGGGCTCAAAAGTACTTGAGGATAAACCCAGCAGCTTTTCCTCCATTTGCACTCCAGCTAAAACCAATGCAACAAACAAGACCTACACAGGAGGCCAGGGACCGAATTCTGCATCCAACACTCACCCCGAAACAAACTGGCTATGTTTCTCGATTCAGTTCTGTGAGCAACGCCTGCAATAAAACTAAAGCAAAATACTGTAGATGCTGGAAATCAGAAATAAAAGGAGAAAATGCAGGAAATACTCAGCAGATTGGGCAGCATCTGTGGAGGGAGAAACAGAGTTAATGTTTCAGATCTGTGACCTTTCGTCAGAACATGAAAGGTCAGTGACCTGAAGCATTATCTCTGTTTCTTGCTCCACAGATGCTGCCAGACCTGCTGAGTATTTCCAACACTTGCTGTTTTTATTTCAGATTCCCAGCATCCCCAGTATTTTGCTTTTATTCTTATTGGGTGTTTTTGAGGCCTACACCAGCTGTTTATGAAGACTCTCCGCCCACCCACTGGCTCCATTCTTTTGCACCCACCTGCCAGCTCCATTCCTGTCCTGCACTTGGCGGTTCCTCACCTTCTGCGTATCCAACATGACTGCCTCTATCCAGTTCCAGCACCTGTACTGCACATGGTCCAGTCACTGCCAGTGAGCTACTCAGCAAGCTACTAGTAGCTCTCGATCGATGTTTTGGCAACCCTTGGTGTAGACCATTTCAAAACAGAGGTTGTACCAGTGTGGATACAATGAACCGAATAGCCTACTTCTTCGTTGAAATTTCATAAATTCATCCAAGAGTACACAGCTTTACCATAGTGCTGTGTGCAGGCTTTTCATTAAGCTGGCTAAACTGTTCATAAAGTTTTTTTTAATTTATCAGAGAATGGTGATTTTAGGAAGGACTAACAGCACTAAAATTGAAGACACTAGGGCACAACTCACTTCCTTGTGAAAATGACCAACGTAGACCAGAATTCTGTGAAAGCAAAAAGAATCAGAATATTGGTCACACGCTGGACTATTTTGCAATGACTGAGGCAAGTCCTTACACTAACGCATCAAGTCTTCAGTTACAAATTCGGAAAAATGAAAGCTATATTTCTCACCATGTCTATTGATAATTGCTTTACACAAACTGAATTGGAGCATTCATGTGATGACAGGAATCTAGGTTTGGGATCTGCAAGATCATTTTAATTAAGAACATTTTGGGCAAAATTTGGAATATGACTTGCCTGTTAGAACTTGCAGATAAAAGATTGCATTTGAAATTCACTATTACTGCAAACATCATAACAGATCTGAACTTTTATTATCTTTTATTGCACCACTGGAGCCAGCCCGTAACAGTAAAGGGCATCCATAATGTCACTGGTTCTTCTGCACAGTGTAAGATTAATTGATAGATTCTGTGAAACAGGTCACATTTGAAACACAAAATATTTTTAAAACTAATGATTCTGAAACTCTGCTCCCCTTGGATATATTCAGATATGTTTGTGTAAAATTATGAATCACTTATCACCACTTCAGACCTTGACAGAAATGATAGAATGGTGATTCTCTAGTCCTGATTCAATTGAGTTTATTTTTCTATGATGCGAAGAATCATAACCATATGCTTGGAGGTCCCTTCAGATTCAAGTTACATAATATAACTGAAATGATGTCCGTACGTATTGAAAAAGCATTGGTTGGGAATTTGATGCCGATGTTGTTTTCTGTGTTCAAACTCTTGCTGAACAACTAGACGAAGATCATATGATAATTGCAGGCTAGTTAGCCTAACAGGGCACTCAACAGGATGTTGTAACACTTGAACAGCACAGCTGCTACGACCAAGGCGGGAAGAGTGCACTGTTAATTCAGTCCCACTTCTCCACAGGTCACAGAATATCAATAAATTTTCCCACTTAACGAAGCAGCCAATTAGATAAAAGCAAAATACTGCGGATGCTGGAAATCTGAAACAAAAACAAGAAATGTTGGAATCACTCAGCAGGTCTGGCAGCATCTGTGGAAAGAGAAGCCGAGTAAACGTTCCGAAGAAGGGTCACTGACCCGAAACGTTAACTCTGCCTCTCTTTCCACAGATGCTGCCAGACCTGCTGAGTGATTCCAGCATTTCTTGTTTTTGTTTCAGCCAATTAGATACTCTACTTGTCCCCAGAATAAAGCACACCAACCAGGTTTCTTTAATCAACAACAAAATTAACCGTTTATTATAAAACCAAGTCTTAACCAATAATTAAGTGTATGTGTGTATATATGTATATATATATATATATATTTACGAATTGCGATATTAAAGCTCCTTATTTTTTCCTAGCCCTCAAGGGCACACTCATACATCCAAAAAACAGGTTAACCGGGGAAAAAAAAGGATTTTTGTTTACAGCTGTTTCAAAGGAATGAAAGGAAAAATAAAAACTTAGACTGTAATGACCTGGAAGGAGGTTCTTTTGTTAGGTATGGTGTCCCAAAGTCAAATAGTTGGATGCCACTCAAAGTCTTTCCAGGTGAGGTTGATGAACAGTCTGTGATGGGTAGGCATTCAAAGACATGCAACTATAGAAGGCTTCACATAGACCTTCCATCAGGGGTGTAGCAACAGTTCTCACACTCGATGCAGAAGTCCTTTTTTAAAGATGTAAGATTTCTGTAAATTCAGGATTTCTTCAAAAATTCAGGAGGCAGCAGTATCACTTAATACAAGCTTTTGCTTTTCAAGAGCAAGGATTCTTTACAGCGAGGTAATACTTTCTGGTTCTTCTTCTGATCTCCAGGCAGGTCAAAATCAAATTCCAATTGCCTGTTTTTGTCCAAACCCACTGGCTTTTAAAGTTAAAAATGAAACCAAAACCTTCCAGAAACAAGTCACATGCCAAGTCATAAATTCTCTCTTGTCACAACAGAGGATAGCTCTGAGGTCAAACCCCCTGCTGGTTTCCAGTATTTGTTTACTAGGCAAAACCAGAAACCTCTCGTTGACCCTGCCTTCTTTCCAAAAGCATCCATAAAGTTCAACCATCTCCAGATGTCTCAATGTCCACTGAAATCCTCTTCAGTTTTTAAAAATATAAAATACCAAGTTTTAATACCAAAAAAATGGAAACCCTCATAACGCAGGTATTCTAGGCCACAGTCGATATGGTTTTAGAAGGAAATGCCTTGCACACCTCCTCAAATTCTTTGAGGAGGCATCTAAGCTAATGGACGAGGGCAATCTAGTACATGTAACTTCTGCTACAGAGCTTCTGTTCTACTTTCAAAAGGTTTAAAGTTTAAGAAATGGTTGATTAGTTGTCTAGACAGATTGAGAATTGGTTTGGCAGCAGAACTGAATGGTGATAAATGGAAATTGCCTTGCCTGGGGAAAAGTAACCAGTGGTGTACCACAAGAATATGCTCTACAATCCCTGCTATTTACAGCACTTGTGAATAATCTGCAGCAGGTGATTGCAGAAGTCATACTATCTTTTCTGGTTGCCCAAAGCTCTGTAAGCAGGTAGATCATAGCAAGGAAATGGATTGTCTTTGAGACTTAGATTAATTATGTAAATCGTCTGAGATGTGGCAAATAGTTTTTAATGTGGACAAACATGGGATAATGCATGTAGAAATAGAAAGCGTTAGTCATCCTCTGAATACATTTGGCCAGTATGACTCAATTATTAATTTGAGTACCAGGCTCTGTCTGGAGAGCATTGGCCTACAAGTTGGAACAACTTATTTTCTTTGGGAAACGTTAGCTGTTCAATGACTTTCTGATGACCTTTCATCAGAACTGGAAAAAGTTGGAGATGTAACAGGTTTTAAGCAAGTACAGTGGTAGGGAAAAGGGCGAGGAGAGGAAAGAACAAAAGGGATAGACCATGATAGGGTGGAAGGCAGGAGAGATTATATGACAGATGGATGATGGTGTAACGTAAAAGTGGATGGTAATGGGACAAGTAAAGAAGCAAAAGATGGGTCTAGAGGAGGTGTAAACGGAAATAGCAGAATGATCAGTAATTCAACTCTGAAAGCATCTGGTCAGTGTGGGGTCCGTCTGGAGAATATTGGTCTACAATTTGAAGCAGGGTATCCTCAGATTCTATGCTGAGGCCAGTTCTAGAGTTTGACATGCAGGTTTAGTCACTTTACCTCATCGTTTTATTTATTCATTCATAGGATGTGGGCATCGCTGGCTGGGACAGCATTTATTGCCCATTCCTAATTGCCCTTGAGAAGGTGGTGGTGAGCTGCCGCCTTGAACCGCCGCAGTCCATGTGGGGTAGGTACACCCACAGTGCTGTTAGGAAGGGAATTCGGATTTTGACCCAACGACAGTGAAGGAACGGCGGTATAGTTCCAAGACAGGATGCTGAGTGGCTTGGAGGGGAACTTGCAGGTGGTGTTCCCATGCAACTGCTGCCCTTGTCCTTGATGGTAGAGGTCACGAGTTTGGAAAGTGCTGTCTAAGGAGTCTTAGTGTACTACTGCAGTGCATCTTGTCGATGTTGTAGACTGCTGCTACTGTGTGTCGGTGGTGGAGGGAGTGAATGTTTGTGGATGGGGTGCCAATCAATCGGACTGTTTTGTCTTGGATAGTGTCGATCTTCTTGAGTGTTGTTGGAGCTGCACCCATCCACGCAAGTGGAGAGTATTCCATCACATTCCTGATTTGTGCCTTGTAGATGGTGGACAGGCTCTGGGGCATTAGGAGGTGAGTTACTTGCCACAGGATTCCTAGCCTCTGACCTGCTGTTGTAGCCATAGTATTTATATGACTACTCTAGTTCATTTTCTGGTCAATGGTAGCCCCCAGCAATCGTAATACCATTGAATGTCAAGGAGAGATGGTTAGATTCGCTCTATCATAATAATCTTTAATAGTTTGCTTTGCTTGATCTTTCATGGTGATATTGGATAAAGTAAAAAGGAAACAAGGTGAGTACATGAGAGAAAAAGGAACAGAAAGATATACTGAAAGGCTAGGATGAGATAGATAGAATGGGGGGAGACTTGTGTGGAGTATAAACACCAGCACAGACTAGCTGGGCCAAATGGCCTGTTTGGGCTGTATATTCTATGTACAGAAGCAAATGCACACATGATATGGGGAAAAGGGAAATATAGAGTGACCATACATAAATTCATCAAAAACTACCAGATTATTTTAAAATGTTACATAAATAGATTGCTAATAAAGAAAGCATCTGATTTGGAAATTTTCTGAAATGTAATTTTGGAAGAACAGTCTTGCTGGCGGCCTTTTCTCGTCTAGATTTTCATATAAGAAAAAATCAATATTTGTGGTGTAAAGTTTTTGCACTGTTCAGAATATTCATTGTTCCAAACCAATGTTGGGTTTATCAGAATGAAATTCAAAGATGTTTTTTGTTTGCTACACTATATGTGGTATAACAGAAGCCTAACATATGATGAGAAAGAGCGAGTTCTAAATTGTCGACCGGTTGCGGCGATCATGTCTTAACAAATATTGCCATTACTGCAGTAGGATATGTAGGATTATAACATTGCTATGTATCTGATGTAACTGTTTTTATGATAAACTTACAGGACAGAAGGAGGTAACTCAGCCCATTGTGCTTGGGGTGGCTTTTTGAAAATAGCAGTTATGCTTACTGCTGCATCCCTGCTGTTTGTCTGTAACTCTACAAGTTCCTCATTCTTAAGTCCAACCCCTTTTAGAAATTATTAATTGAATCAGCTTCCATAACCTTTACAGTTAGAGCATTCCGATCCCGACAACTGAGTGAAAATATTTCATCTCATCTTATCTCCCCTCCAGATCTTTTGCCAGTGATTTTGAATCTGTGACTTCTGATAGTGATCCACCCACCAGTAGGAATAATTTTTCTGTATTTAATCAACACCTCTCATCATCCTGAAAACCTCAATTTGGTCACCTCTTAACCTTTTCTGTTCCAAGGAGGACAATCCCAACTTTTCTAAATTCTGCTCATAACTACATAAACTGTGGATTAAAGAATGAAAAGATTCAGGGGTAGAAATTCATCTAGGTCTGAGCAGGATTCTAATGATGTCAAGGTGAAGGTTCTGGTTTGAGCTATACTTTTTTTTACATTGTCATGGGTTGGAAATACCACAACATGCTCTTTTATCATTGCCTTCAGCAACCAACTATGTTTGTGCAAAGGTGCTTCTCCTGGCAGTAAGTTCTATTTTATTGGAATTTATTTATTTTTCGTTTAGTTTGGGCAACAACAAAAGAGTGTGATTTATTTGATTTTAGTGTGACAAAACTGAGTACTAAAATAGTCCCAAAGAAATAAAACTTGGATAAATTTACACTTATAAGTCATCATTGCCCTAAAATTAAAGTCTGTGCATTTGTTCTTGATCAATATTCTGTTGCTCTCTGTGAGCTTCCAGGATTCACATGAGCAATTCTCATTGAGAGAAAGCTGTACCCTAGGGTTCTGTGTCAGAGCCATCCCTTAAATCCAGAGTTAATGTAATGGTTTAGTTTAAATTTGTGATTTCAAGTTGGTCCAGTGGAATGATTGACAGGACATGGGTTTGTACTCAAGTTTTTACTATGAAGTCAAAAGGATGTACTCAGTATGGCTTTCTGCCAGCTAAATTCCAAAATAAATGTACTATTATCTCAGATTGAAAGGCACATTATTCCTGGGTTCTCGAATTGACCTTCTACTGACTGTCTAGGATTGCATACAAGGTTCACGAGAAAGGAGACCTAAATGGAGAGAAAAGCATTGATGAATTGGTTATTTTTTCAGAGTCTCCATTACATGGTACATGCATCTTTCTTATGTTTCTGAGGGAGAAATGGGGAGCTGAAAAGATCTCTATTGGAATTCAAATTTCATTAATGTGTCTCCATCCTATTGTGGGAGTAGGGCAAAAAAAGAATAGCACTACCCATGCTAGAATGCACCAGTTTTCATCACCAACTCGAATATGCATTTTTTTGGAGGGGATGAGGAGTGGGTGGGGGCAGTAGAGAGAAGGAGGAAACTACTGATTTCTTCCCAAAAAACTACTTTGTTTAGCAACTCCATTTGCAGTATTATGAAATGAATCTGAAGATTTGCCGTATGCATATGAGAGATAATATGTAGGTTTGATTTTGAAATGCTGACTGAAGACTGCAAATTATGAAGCTACATCTTAAAAACTCTTAGCTGTTACTATGTTCAATGACTTGTGAAAAAGCTCAGCAGATACAGTTTCAGCCATGAATTAGTTGTGCTGAATGCACAACCATAGCCCTTTAGGATTTGCATGCTTTAGGTCCCATTAAGTGTCATAATCCCTCGATATTATATTGCATTCGCCTTTTCAGAAGACAAATCCAACAAAATGTCTGGACAAGTAAGCAAAAGAAAGATCATCGTAGTGAATAACACATTAATTGTCAAATGCCAAATATTTGCAGCAAGTAATTCTTAATACCATGTAAATTATTGGTACTCACATCAGGTACCGTGAAGTGGATTACTCTGAATATTTTCCATTTAATTGGTGTTTGATATCTACAATTATCTTTAGGTCTTTCCAGGGATCATCATTTTAATAACAACTCTGTGAAGACTCGTGCTTTGATAGGGGAATAAATAGACAATAATGCTCAGCTGATTCATAAAAAGGCAAAACTGCGGGATGTTGGTATCTCAGAGCTGTGTCACATGTGATTCATGTCTTTTTTTTTTAAAAGCTAAGCATTTCTTTTATTTGGCTTGTCAAGGTGAGCACTGGGTAATAGAATGTTTTTTTCCAGTTTGGAACCTGAGTATCTAAAGTGCATCAAGTACTTTCCATTTCACACCCTTTGTCACCCTTTCATAGTACCATAGAATGTTAATCTAGAAACAGGCCCTTAGCCCATCATGATATTTTACTTAATTCACCATTTGTCAGGTCCATTCTCTTGTTTGCTTTGTACATATTACTCATGTGGAGATCCTGGTACCTATCCACCTACTGAGAGTTCAAACCCTGGCTAGGAAGAGGAAAGCAGGGTCAGTGAAGTTAAGGATCTAAGATGATATATCTGGCAATGGAAGTTTAGAGTCAAGTCCTCTCTGTCTTCCGGTTGATCAATCAGCTTAGTACACAATGGAATCTGAAGGGTAGATCTATCACTAGGAGCTAGGATTCATTCCAGCTTGAGGAACAGCACCTTTATCTTTCAATAAGACACTGTGCAGGTTTCTAGACACACCATCGAGTTCAACAATTTCAGATCATAACTACTGTTCCCATTTTTTTCAGTCAGCACATGCTGGTAATGATTCTGCTGATGCCATTTACAGCTTCTCTAGACTCATCTTTTGTTTCTTTACTTGTTCCGTTGCCACTCCTTCTTTTTGTCTTACACTATCATCCCTTTTTTCCATTTAAATCACTCTAGCGTTCCACCCTATCACAGGCCTACTCTTTTGTTCTTTCCTCTTTCCTCCCTTTTTCTGCCTCTCTACTTGCTTAAAACCTATTTAATCTGTAACATTTTCCAGTTCTGATGAAAGGTCACAGACCTGAAAAATTAACTATGTTTCTCTCTCCACAGATGCTGCCTGACCTGCTGAATATTTCCAGCATTTTCTGGGAATGTTTCAGATTTCCAGCATATTTAGTAGTTTGTCTTTTCTTCTCACTTGACTCCAGTTAACTCTGTAAACTAATGTCCTGACAAATAGGGTGGTCACAGCTTGAAAAACGGTGGCAAGCTTGACAGTGTCCTAATCTTGTAGGTTGAGCAATCACTAGACTCCAGGTGTACACCTACACATTCATGGGGTCCCTTATCCTTCGTTCTGCAAACTGTGCCTAAGGTTTCTGTATTTAATACTTGAAATGTGTCCTTTTAGGAACCAAGTGTATACTCTGTATCAGGCAAGCAAAAAGCCTGTGGGTATAGATTACTCAGTAGCTTAATTTGGAGACAAGGTAATTGTTTCCCATGTGCATCAGACACTTGACTGGCCAAACAAAATATTCCTTGTTGCTCCCTGATGGCACAGCTAAGATAAAGATCTTTTAGGATAGGGAATTCTGGATGCAAGGCTCTACTGCATGGCTGGCCCAGGACATTGGAGCATCAAATACGTCACCAGTGATGATAGGTTTTAACTGTAAGAGAAATACATGGGTTATAAAATTCACTGTGTAGTAGGACTCTGGACTAATTAATTAAATTTCAGGAGAAACAATCATTGATTTGAAGAATAGGTAACCTCTCCAAAATTATAATGTTTTTATTCCTGGTAATGAGAACAAAATGAACCTCCATTGTTATAGTTTTATTGGTTGAGATAAAACTGATCTCAATATACTGTATTCTGATGATCATTGATTTTGTGTTGTAGATTAAACCATTTGGTTTTGATGGAAACAGCAATACTTCAATCGTAACATGGTTGGAATCACTAGGACTGCAGGATTACAGTCAGACCTTTCTGTCCAGTGGGTACAATTCAATGGACTGTGTGAAAAGCCTCTGGGAACTGGAAATTGTAAATGTAAGCTAAATAAACGTTCAAGTCGTCTTGTAAGGAGACGGTGAAAATGCTGTTTATTTTATCAGAACTAATCCCTGCTGAAACCATATACTTAAATAATTGTACATTATTTCTACGTCAGCATGAAATAAGTTATAGACCTTTTTTGGGGGGGTTGGGGCAGTCAGATCCCCTCACTGTCTTGAGCTGTGGCTCACCTGCTCCTCAGGCTCTGACAGACTTTTGAGGTGAGAAAGCATCTTAGGGATGAATCTTGCTGTGATTTATTTCTCTCTCTCTCTCCCCCTCTCTCCTTAATTCAATATAAAATAACCATTGATAAAAGCTCTGGAATTCCCTCCACCTCTCTATACACTCCTTTAAGAAGCTCTTAAAGCCGACCTGTTTGACCAAGCTTTTGGTCACTTGGCCTGATATCTCCTCCTGTGATTTATGTCACATTTTGACTGGTAATACTCCTGTGAAGTGCCTGAAGACACTTTATTGAATTAAAGGTGCTATATAAATGCAAGTTGTTGTATTTCTATTGATGGGAATGAATCTTATGGTTTAAATTTTTAAATTATGCATAACTACTTTGGAAGTGGATAGTTTTTAATGAAATAGCTCTTCCATGTTGTTTTTCAAACAATTGGAAACAGCTGCACAAATTATTGGATATGTAATTGAATTAGTGGGCAAGGGCAGTAGATAGAACTTGAATTCATATAGTGCTTTCACGACAACTGGACATGCCAAAGCAAATTGAGTACTTTTTGATTTGTAGTCATTGTTGTAATACAGGGAAAAGCAGCAGCCAGTTTGCTTCACAGCTATAGCCCACAAACAGAGATAATGACCGGATACTCTGTTTTATGTTTGTTGAGGAATAAATATTGGCCAGGACACTGAGTAGAATGCTCTTGCTCTTGATCTGAGTTCCCATGATATATAGTCTAGAATACTTCCAGATTTGCTGTTGGCACCAATTGTGACCAGGTGATAGTACAGCAAATTGATGAAATTACATTTCTACCAACTGTCCTTATTCACTAATTCAGCTTTTAATCAATGCTCTGATAGTTTCTACACCTGTTTCTCTTGTTTGAAAGCAACCTTCAAAAGTCATTTCAGTAGAATCTCTGCTTTTGCAAAGCAGTTATACGTAAATGCAAAATGGTTATCAGAGTAGTTCATTCCGGTCCAAGAGTTTCCCCTCCCACCACCACATCCAATTTGTCAAATATCATCAAAAATAATATTGCAAATATTCCTGTAGCCAGCCAGAAATGATGCACTACCTCAAAAATTAAGCAAAAAAAAAATCTCTGATTGAATGCCAGTTTGAATCATAGCAAATTCAGAACTGAAAATGCCTTTAGGCATAACTTTGCTTAAGACATTTACCACCATTGTATTACTTACTTTCCAAACACTGTCAGATATGCAGAGCAATCATTTATGCTGACCATTAACATTTCACACTGACCATCAGTATTTTAGGGGATCAGTCTGCATATCTCTTCTCAATGCCACACCTATGTGTCCTGCCTCTGATAGACAGGATCACTGTTGCTGCATTCTGTGGGTGTGAATTCTGGCGAAACAAGAGTTCCCACCTAAAGTGTAGAGCAGCCAGAATCACTTCAAGCAGAAGTGCTCGGGTAGGAGCAGCATGATAGAAGGACAGAAATAGATGGCATGAAGGACAATGGGATGGGGATAATGGATGGCAGGAAGGGGACAGCAACTCAGCAGTGCTTTGAGAGAAAAGGAGGGATGGGGGTGAGGTGTTAGGACAGGGAGGAAGGTGAGTGCCATCTTGAACTGAGGCTTTGGGGGAAGAAAATGTCCTGTTGAACTGAGGGGGTTAAAAGTGCCAGCTTCAGTGGGAAAGTGGACAAATCCCAACTGGGTGGAGAGTATAGATTGTTAGATCAATTTGAGAGAAGTAGGAAACTGAGAGTGTAAACTGGAAAGATTGGAAGACAGTAAGATGAAAGGGTGAAAAGTTGGATGAGTACCATGTCTTGGTGGCTCAAGAAGAGTGGTGACCCTGTCAACTGGGAGTGTTGGATGTACAAAAATACGTGTTACGGTAATTTTTGGTTGAGAGATGATCTGGTTGGTCTGTTGACATTCCAAATGTCACTTTGTATTTTTTTTTACTTTTCTTTAAAAAAAGAAGAAAGCTATCCGTTGTGAAGTAGAAGTTCAGCCAAATGCATAATTTTAATGTAAAAATTCTAAATTTTTCAAGGAAGTTTGTCTCAGACCCTCTCCAGAAAAAGCTTGCAATTTTGAGCCTTCAACATTTTTATTGTCCCCTTCAGATTTTTATGCAATGCCATTTTTCTACAACACAGATTCATATACACTGTAGATTCCTTAAGTTACACCACCAGTGTGCTGCTTCTTTTCACATATCAGGCTTATAATGAGGGCTGTTTTTGAGTTATGAGCTTTTTGGGGGCTGTGTCAGCTTTTTGAAGCTATTTGTTAGCTTTAGTTTGCTCGGTTGGCAAGTATGAGAAATGAAACAAAAAATGCCTTGAGAGTATTCCATGGACAAAAAAAAAATGTTTTTTGTCTGATTCTACAAAACGCTGACATGTATATTCGGTCATAGAGGTCGTAGAGTGATACAGCACTGACCATCAACCACCCATTTATACTAATCCTACTAATCCCACATTAATCCCATATTCCCTACCACATCCCCTCCTACATTAATCCCATATTCCCTACCACCTACCTATACTAGGGGCAATTTACAATGGCCAATTTACCTATCAACCTGCAAGTCTTTGGCGGTGGGAGGAAACCGGAGCACCTGGCGGAAACCCACACGGTCACAGGGAGAACTTGCAAACTCCACACAGGCAGTACCCAGAACCGAACCCGGGTCGCTGGAGCTATGAGGCTGCGGTGCTAACCACTGCGCCACTGTGCCACCCATATTGTAGGATATTCATGCAACACAGAAGAGAATCTGACACCAGACAAAATGACCTGGCTGAAGAAATTCAGGCTTCAGATACAGGCTAGGTACATTGCAACAAAGGAGAACAGTAGGGGACCCAAACCAGGCTCCTTGGATGATGAGGGAGATAGAGATTATGATTAAACAAAAAAAGAGGGTGTATGATGCACGTCAGGTGAATTCTTCAAGTGAGAACTAGGCCAAATGCATTAAGTTGAGAGGGGAGGTGAAGCGGAAAATAAGACTGGAAAAGAGAGAATATGAGAATAGAATGGCAGTCAATAAAAAGGGAACCCAAAAATCTTCGGCATGTAAATAGTAAGTGAGTAGTAAGAGGTGGAGTGGGGCTTATTAGGGACACATAGATTAATATATGCTTAGAGGTTTTGGTTCCCTGCTGTTCTCCTTTGTTGCAATGTACCTGGCCTGTATCTGAAGCCTGAATTTCTTCACCTTTTTGTCCGGTGCCAGATTCTCTATCCTTCTGCGTTGCATGAATATCCTACAATATATATATCAGCGTTTTGTAGAATCAGACAAAAAGCATTATTTTTTTTAATCCACTGACTACTCTCAAGACAATTTTTGTTTCATATCTCATACTTTCCAACCTAGCAAACGCCAGAGCTGGCGGGCAGCCATAAAGACAGGGCTAAATTGTGGCGAGTCGAAGAGACTTAGTAGTTGGCAGGAAAAAAGACAGAGGCGCAAGGGGAGAGCCAACTGTGCAACAGCCCCAACAAACAAATTTCTCTGCAGCACCTGTGGAAGAGCCTGTTACTCCAGAATTGGCCTTTATAGCCACTCCAGGCGCTGCTTCACAAACCACTGACCACCTCCAGGCGCGTATCCATTGTCTCTCGAGATAAGGAGGCCCAAAAGAAACTAAAGCTGACAAATAGCTTCAAAAAGCTGACATAGCCCCCAAAAGGCTCACAACTCAAAAACAGCCCTCATTAAAAGCCTGATATGTGAAAACAAGCAGCACACTGGTGGTGTAACCTAAGGAATACTTAATGAGTAAGTTTGTATCAATGTTTACTAAGGAAGAGGAACCTGACAAAATATCAGCAGAAGTGGAGAGAGTAGAGGCAATTGAGAGGGAAGCGGTACTGGAATGGTTGGTTTTGCTTAGGGTAGATAAGTTACCTGGTCCAGATGGTTTGCATCCCAGGTTGCTAAAGGAAGTGGGGGGATGAGATAGTGGAAGGGCTTGCCATATAGTTCCAATCTTCCCTGGATATGGGGGAGGTGCCAGAGGATTGGAGAGTGGCACCCTTATTCAAGAGAGGGTGTAAGGCAGTCCGAGCAACTACAGGCCAGTTAAACATCAATTGTGGGTAAGGTTTTAGAAACTATAATCAGGGAAAAAATCAACAGGCACTTGGAGAGGTTTGAGTTAATTAAGGATTGACAGCATGGATTTGTAAAAGTCAGATCATGCTTGACTAATCTAATTGAATATTTTAAATGAAGTAACAGAGAATGTTGATGAAGGGAATGTGGTGGATGCTGCCTATATGGATTTTAAGAAAGTGTTTGATAAGGTACCACATAGAGGCTGATTAACAAAATTGAGGCTCATGGAATAGGAGGGTCAGTGTCCAATTGGATAAAAAAAATTTGGCTTAAGGACAGACAACAGCGAGTCGTGGTAAATGGTTGTTTTTCAGACTAGAGGATGGTAGACAGTGGTGTTCAGCAATTGTCAGTGCTAGGACCACTGCTTTTTTTTGCTGTATATAAATGACTTGAATCTTGGAATTCAGGATAGAATTTTAAAATTTGCCAATGATAACAAACTTGGATGAGTGGCAAACAGTGAGGATGATGCGAACCACCTGTAAAAGGACATAGATAGGCTAGCAGAATGGGCAGACAAGTGTGAGGTGATGCATTTTGGCAGAAGGGATAGGGTGAGGCACTATAGACTTAATGGCACTGTTCTAAAGAGTGTGCAGGAACAAAGGGACCTGGGGGTGCATGTGCATTGATCTTTGAAGGTGGCAGGACATATTGAGAGAGGGGTTACCAAAGATCTTGGGACTTTATAAATAGAGGCATAGAGTACAAAAGCAGGGAAGTTATGCTGAAGCTTTATAAAGCTCTGGTTAGACCCAAACTACAGTATTGCATCCAATTCTGGAAGGATTTTAGGAAGGATGTGAGGGTCCTTGAGAGGGTGCAGAGGAGATTTTCCAGAATAGTTCCAGGGATGGGGAATTTTAGTTACAAGGTTTGGTTGGAAAAGCTGTGGTTGCTCTCCCTGGAGCAAAAGAGATTGAGGGGAGATTTGATAGGGGTGTACAAGATTCTGACAGACACATAAGTTAGATGAGGAAAAACTGTTCTCATTAACTGATGGTACAAGGATGAGGGGACAGAGATTGAAGGTTTTGAGTAAAGAGATGCAGGGGAATGTGAGGAAGAACTCTTTTACACAACAAGTGCTAATGACCTGGAACTCGCTCTAACGAGGGTAGTGGAAGCGGAGAGAATCAATGATTTCAGAAGGAAATTAGATGGGCTCTTGAAGGAAATAAAATTGTAGGACTATGGGGATCGAGCAGGGGAGTGGGACTGACGGGATTACTGCACGGAGAGCAGGCATGAACTTGATGGGTCGAATTGACCTCCTTCTATGCCATATATGTCTCTATAAAGAATTCACTGCAGTTGACATAAGTTGTTAAAAACTAGGGCATTATGCTGGCAAATTGCATTGGACCACAATTGCATATTACTCTACGCGATGAAGCATGAATTCTTTCTGCAATCTACTGCATAGCTCCAATCCCATCTCAGGAAGGACAGTGAGCAGAGCTAAGTTATTTTTCACTGGAGAAGCAATGAATGGAGCCCAGTGGGTCTTTTACAGAAACCTGGGAAAATTTGAATGAACTCACCAAATAGCTGCTCTTCTACATCCTCCAGCAATTCAGACTGGCATAGGAAGTAGCAAGAGGAAGTAACAAGCAACATGGATAAAGGGTAACCTGTAGATGTGATGTATTTGTATTTCCAAAAGGCATTTGATAAGGTTCCTACACAAAATAAGAGCTAAAGGCATAGGGGATAACATATTAGCATGGCTAGAGGATTGATTAGCTAACTGGAAGCAAAGAGTAAGGATAATTGGGTCATTTTTGGGTTGGGAAGCTGTAACTAGTGGAGTGCCACAGGGATTAGTGCTGGGCCCTCAACTATTTAAAAAGATTGTAATGACTTGGATGAAGGGACCAAATGTATGGTTGCTAAATTTGCTGATGACACAAAGATAAGTAGGAGAGTAAGTTGTGAGGAGGACATGAGTCTGCAAAGGGAGATAGATAGGTTAAGCGAGTGGGCAAAAGTTTGGAAGCTGGAGTATAATGTGGGAAATGTGAAATTGACCAATTTGGTAGGCAGAATAGAAAAGCAGTATATTATTTAAATGCAGAGAGATTGCAGAACTCTGAGGTTCAGAGGGACCTGGGTGCCCTGGTACATGAATCACAAAACGTTTGTATGCAGGTACAGCAAGTGATTAGGAAGGTAAATGGAATGGTGTTGTTTATTGCAAAGGGAATGGAATATAAAAGTAAGGAAGGTTTGCTACAGTTGTACAGAGCGTTGGTGAGACTGCATCTGTGTACAGTTTTGGTCTCCTTACTTAAATGGAGTGTAGATTGCAGGCTGAGTGTGGAGATTCGAGTTTGGTGAAGGGCGAGTTCAATGAAGGGAGGAGGTGCTGGAGAAAAAGGATGTCCCAGAGGGGTCGAGGACAGAATCAATTTGGCTAGAGCTAAGGAACAAAAAAAGTGCGGTTACACTGATCAGTGTTGTCTATCGGCCACCAGCTAATGGGAAAAACGTGGAGGAACAAATTTGCAAGGAAATTAAAGAGAGGTGCAAAAATTATAGGGTTGTTATAATGGGGACTTGAATTATCCAAACATAGAATGGGATAATAGTAGTGTAAAGGGCAGTGAGGGACAAGAGTTCCTAGACTTCTTTCAGGAAACTTTTCTACGACAGTATGTATGTTGCTAGTCTAATGAGAAAGGAGGCACTGCTAGACCTGGTTCTTGGGAATGAGGTGGGCCAAGTGGATCAAGTGTCAGTAGGAGAGCATTTAGGGGATAGTGATCATTGTATCAAGAAGTTTAGGCTGACTATGGAAAAAGACAAGGAGCAACCCAGGGTAAGAATAATTAATTGGGGGAAGGCCAATTTTAATGTGGTAAGAATGGAGCTGGGGCAAATAAATTGGAGTCAAAAGCTGGCAGGGAAACCAGTCGGTGAACAATGGGCAACCTTCAAAGAAGAGATAGTTTAGGCACAGTCAAGGTATATTCCCTAGAAGGGGAAAAGTAGGGCAAACAAATCTAGATCTCCCTGGATGACAAAAGAGGTAGAGATTAAGATAAAGAAGAAAAAGTGTGCTTATGGCAGATGCCAGGTAGAAAATACTATTGAGAACCAGGCTGAATATAGAAGGTCCAGAGGGGAAGTGAAAAAGCAAATAAGAGAAGTAAAGAGAGAGTATGAAAAGAGATTGGCAGCTAGCATTAAAGGAAATCCCAAAGTTTTCTATAGGCATATAAATAGTAAAAACGTGGTAAAAGGACAAGTGGCCAATTATGGACCAGAAAGAGGACTTACACATGGAGGCAGAGGGCATAGCTGAGGTATTAAATGAATACTTTGCATCTGTCTTTACCAAGGAGGAAAATGCAACCCAGGCAATGTTGAAAGAGGAGGTAAGTCAGACATTAGAGGGGTTTAAAACTGATAAACAGGAAGTATTAGATAGGCTGTCTGTACTTAAAGTGGATAAAGCACCAGGATCAGATGAAATGCATCCAAGGATACTGAGAGAAGTGAGGATGGAAATAGCGGTGGCACTGGCCATGATTTTTCAGTCTTCCTTGGACTTAGGGGTGGTGCCAGAGGACTGGAGCTTTGCAAACGTTACACCGTTGTTCAAAAAAGGGTGTAAAGATAAGCCCAGCAACTACAGGCCAGTCAGTTTAACTTTGGTGATGGATAAATGCAAGTTACTTAAGGAAAGTCAGCATGGATTTCTTAAGGGAAAATCCTGTTTAACTAATTTGCTGGAGTTTTTTGAGGAGGTAATAGAGGGAGTTGATGAGAGCAATGCTGTTGATGTGGTGTACATAGACTTTTAAAAGACACACAACAGACTTGTGAGCAAACTTGTCGCTCATGGAATAAAAAGGACGATAGCAATATGGATACGAAATTGGCTGAGTGACAGGAAACAAAGAGTAGTGGTTAATGGATGTTTTTCGGGCTGGAGGAAGGTTTGTAGTGGAGTTCCCCAGGGATCAGTGTTGGGACCTTTGCTTTTCCTGACAGATATATTAATGACCTAGACCTTGGTGTACAGGGCACAACTTCAAAGTTTGCAGATGATACAAAACTTGGAAGCATTGTGGACTGTGAGGAGGATAGTATAGAACTTCAAAAGGACATAGACAAGTTGGGGAATGGGCTGACAGGTGGCAGATAAAGTTCAATGCAGAGAAATGTGAAACGATTCAATTTGGTAGGAAGAACATGGAGAGACAATATAGAATAAAGGGTACAATTCTAAAGGGGGTGCAGGAGCAGAGGGACCTGGTTGTATCTGTGCATAAGTCATTGAAGGTGGCATGACAGGTTGAGAGAGCAGTCAATAAAGCATAAAGTGTCCTGGACTTTATTAAAGTACTAGAGCAAGGAAGTTATGTTGAACGTGTATAAGACAGTAGTTCGGTCTCAGCTGGAGTAGTGGAGTAAAGACGTGAGGGCATTGGAGAGAGTACAGAATCTTTTACTCCCTTACTCTGACCCCACCCCATACTCCAGCTGAGACCAAACTAGTGTCTTATTCAAGTTCAACGTAACTTCCTCGCTTTTTCAGAGAGCCAGTCTGGACACAATGGGCCGAATGATCTCCTGTGCTGTAACAATTCTGAGAGGATGTAATTGCATTGGAAGGTTCATTCGACTGATTCCTGGGATGAAGGGGTTATCTTATGAGGAAAGGTTGGGTCTGTATCCATTGGAGTTTAGAAGAATGAGGGGTGATCTTATTGAAATATTTAAGATCTTGAGGGGACTTGGCAGGGTGGATGCTGAGAGGATGTTTCCCATTGTGAGAGAGACTAGAACCAGTTTAAAAATAAGGGGTCTCCCATTTACGATAGAGATGAGGAGAACTTTTTTTCCTCACAGAGGGTTGTTAATCTGTGGAATTCTCTTCCCCAGAGAGCAGTGGAAGCAGGGTCATTGAATATTTTTAAGACTGAGTTAGATAAATTCTTGATTGACAAGGGAGTCAAAGGGTATGGACGGGAAAATTGAGTTGAGGCTACCATTGACCACAAAATGAACTGGAGTAGCCGTAAATACTGTGGCTACAAGAGCAGGTCAGAGGCTAGGAATCCTGCGGCAAGTAACTCAACACCTGACTCCCCATACCCTGTCCACCATCTACGAGGCACAAGTCAGGAGTGTGATAGAATACTCTCCACTTGCCTGGATGGGTGCAGCTCCAACAACACTCAAGAAGCTCGACACCATCCAGGACAAAGCAGCCCGCGTGATTGATACCCCATCTACAAACATTCACGCCCTCCACCACCGACACACAGTGGCAGCAGTGTGCACCATCTACAAGATGCACTGCAGCAATGCACCAAGGCTCCTTAGACAGCAACTTCCAAACCCATGACCTCTACCAACTAGAAGGACAAGGGCAGCAAATGCATGGGAACACCACCACCTGCAAGTTCCCCTCCAAGTCACACACCATCCTGACTTGGAACTATGTCGCTGTTCCTTCACTGTCGCTGGATCAATATCCTGGAACTCCCTTCCTAACAGCACTGTGGGTGTACCTACCCCACATGGTAGGTTCAAGAAGGCAGCTCACCACCACCTTCTCGAGGGCAATTTGGGATGAGCAATAAATGCTGGCCTAGCCAGCGACGCCCACATCCCATGAATGAATTAAAAAAAAAAAATCAGATCACCCCTGATCATATCAAATGTCGGAGCAGGCTCGAGGGGCCGAATGACCTACTCCTGCTCCTAACTTGTATGTATGTTCATATAGGAAAAACCACACGGGATCAGGTTGCCATCTTCCTGGCTGACACCTTTCTCATCGACATGCTGCCTCTCGGTAAAATCATCCTAGCGTGTAGATTGCAGCCAACAAGGGCACAAAAGAAAGCAACATCCCAAAAAAGGGAACTGTACGAAAAAGTTTTCACTGAACTTTATCGTGAAATGTAAGCACTGTTACTTGATGTAATCAAAATAAAACCAATATACTAAGTTTTGGATAAACATTTCTTAAGCATCTGATGGTTCATTTCATTTGTTCAAACACTATTTTATAGTAACTGTAAGATTTTCCTTTCAATGATGATACGTACTAATTTCAGCAGCATTTTTTTAGAGAATAAACTATTGAAATTCTGTGTTTCTTTGAAAACAGCAGATCTCATTCACAAAAGGGTTGTGTTACGACCAGGTGAGGAAGGGGTCTTGCGCTCCCCTTTTGCCCTTCTTTAGTTTGATTGCAGCAGAATTTATCCTTTTAACTGAGTGATTTAACTTACCACCTCTGAGCACTTGCTCCTGTTACTTTAATATAATTGCAAATGATCCAATCAGACAGGTTTTCTTGAGTTTAAACAAGAAAAATGTAATTTTATTAACCTTATCACTCTAAACCGGTTAAAATGACTAAAATACACTACATATCCACGCCCACATTCACACAAGAGCCACGCACACGCAAGTAGATTACAGAGTGAAAAACAGAGTTGGGAGGTTGGAGTAGAGTCCTTAATAAATGGAATTTAAGTACTGAATCTCAGTCCCAGAGGCTTTAGCTGAAATTGTTGTCCTGAAGTTCTCGCTGGGCCACACACACTGTTCAGGCTTGCTTCTCAGGTTCCGGAAGGCAGAAGAGGGGCTTTATCCTTGTCCCCTAGTTGCTGACTGTAAGGATCTGTGGACTTGGATTCCACCAGCTGCAGCTTGAGGCTTCCCTGGATCTCTACTAGAGAGAGGGAGAGAGATGCTGTTCCCTTGATGATTTTCAATTACTTGCTCCTTCTGAGTCACAATTCACAAACTCCCAGAGTTGCACAAGCAGTCACATAACATGACCACCTCTTTGTGTTTGAATCACAATCTTCTAGAATGGTCTCTGAGATTCAAAGGCTCTCCCCTGAAGCTGTTTGACATACTTGGTTTGGGTGGGGGGGGGTGTTGGCTCTTTCAAAGTCAATGGGTGTCGATGGCTTTTGATGATCAACATAGACAAGGCTATCTCAAATAAATGAATCAGGGCGTAACCCATTGTTCTGGCTAGGCTGAGTTAATCACATCTGTCTCCAACATCCTCCATTGGGTTTTTCATATGCAAATTGTCTGTTGCCATCTTGGCTGCTAGCTATTCTGTTTTAAAATTATTTGTAACACAATGTCCAGTAAAAGTCTCAGGCAAATTTCACACAATGAAATTAATATTTCCATTTGGCATGTGAGGTTTTCGTCACAGTTGTTTTAAAAGCGCTCGATTCATTTTTGATTATTTGGAGATGGAGCATTGGTAAAGAAACTCGGAGTTTTCTTTTTCAGATAGGAACTTGTATGTGTACAACTGAACATTCAGTAACTGTTTCCTTAAGGAAGCAAATCTGGTACAATTGTCAGTTTAGCAAGGATATATAATTGCGTGAAAAGCCGGTTGCACATAGGTTGTGAGCGATTTTTATTGAATTGTATTTCTTATTCGTTGAATCTACTGGCCTTGGCTGTAAGTTGTGTTAAGGACTAGCTTACCTGCAACCTCTCTTTCATTCACCCTGACCTCAAGTGACTTTATCTGAGAAGTATATTCAGTCTTCAAGGATACTTAGTTCAGTATCATAGGGTGAATGAGATCCTATGTTACCGTGACAAAGGTAAACTATCTCGGCTTGTCCTTCTGAACCTGTCTACACCCTTTGACATGACTGACCATACCATCCTCCTCCAACTCCTCTCCACCATCTTCCCACTGGGTAGGACTGCGTTCGCTTGGGTCCATTCTTACCTATCTAATCATAACCAGAGAATCTCCTGCAATGGCTTCTCTTCCTGCTCCAGCACCATTACCGCTGGAACCCTCCCAAGGACTTTTCCTATTTCTCATCTACATGCTGCCCCTCAGTGACATCATCTTCCACATGTATGCTGATGACACCCAGCTCTAACTCACCACCATCTCTCTTGACCCCTCTATTGTCTCTGAATTATCAGACTGCTTGTCCAACATCCAGTACTACATAATTAGAGATTTCCTCCAATTAAATATTCGGAATATCAAAGCCAAATTCTGTTCTCTAGCCACCAACTCCATCCCTCTAGCTGTCAACTGTCTGAGGCTGAACCAGACTATTTGAAACTTTGGATTCATGTTTGACCCCAAGATGAGCTCCCGACACACATCCACACCATTACTAAAACTGCTTATTTCCACTTCTGTAACATCGCCCGACTTCACCCCTTTCTTAGCTCATCTGCTGCTGAGATCCTCATCTGTGACTTGGTTATCTCTAGCTTCATCGATTCCAATGAACTCCTGGTTGGCCTCCAAGTTCTGCCCAATGTAAACTTGAGGTCATCCAAATCTTTGCTGCCTGTGTCCTAAATCCCACCAAGTCCCATTCACTCAACAACCCTGTCCTCACTGACCTACAATGGCTCCCAGTTAAGCAATGCCTTAATTTTAAATTTCTTATCTTTGTTTTTAAATCCCTTCATGACCGCAACCCTCTGTATCTCTCTAATCTGCTCCAGCTGCACAACACACCAAGATATCTGTACTCCTTTAATTCTGAGCTCTTGAGCATCCCCAGTTTTAATCATCCCCCCCCCCCCCCCGTTTGTGGCTGTGCATTCAGCTGCCAAGGCCCTAAGTTCTGTAATTCCACCACACACGCCCCCAACCTTTCCGCCTCTCTACTTTTCTCTCCTCCTTTAAGTTGCTCTTTTAAACCTACATCTTTGACCAAACTTTTGGTCATTTGTCCTAATATCTATTTGTGGCACGTTGTCAAATTTTGCTTTACTCTTGTGACGTTCTTTGGGATGTTTTATTACGTTAAAGGCATTATACAAATACAAGTTGTTGTTGAAGTGGGATAAACAATTTTCGGCATGATTATTTCTTTTACCTGATTGTTTTATATTGTGTTAGGTGCTGAAAATAGCCCTACTCGGTCATCGGAAGCGAATCTTAGCATCTCTTGGAGACCGGCTCTACGAAGAACCACCTCAGAAACCGCCACGATTGTCCCAACTGAAGGTCAGATGATAGTGTTGTTTCTGCTCTATAACTAGTAGTATTTTTAAATCCTTACAACAGTATTAGATGTAGCACAGAGGGATCATCTTAGTTGTACTACCCCACATTGCAAGAACATAAATCAATACCTGAACAAGAATATTCATGAAGGGCACCTGATAACTCTTTAACCTGTCACCTTAACTTCAGGGAACCATCTGTAGTTTTCCATCCAGTTTATGCCGAGGAGTTAATGATGCCTATATTTGGCTCGCCAAACTGTCTTGCATCAACCTGTTAGGATAATATTCGCATCTATACTACTAATCTCCCATTAGGATCCACAAACGCAGTTAAGTAATGAATGATGCCTCTTTTGCCAATTATCAGTCAGACAACCAAGTCAGGAACTAACTGCTGTTTATTAAACAGTCATAGTTAGCACTTAAACTTAAACAAGTATGCAAATAAATAAATAACAAGGATTACACAATAATTCAGTGTGTCCTTGTAATTCAGCATTAAGTACTTGCTGATTATCAGTTAAAATCAATGTTTGATGTAAATTGGCGAGATGAATTTAGGATTAGACTCGCAACATAACTCACAAGTTAATGGCATTAGATAGCCAGTGGATTCAAGTCTATAAGCTTACCGTTAACAACTTTTCAAGAATTTATATGACCTCATTCTTATGGGCTCAGTTGGATCAGCTGGTTGAGTCACCTCCCTCTGAGAGGATGGCATTAATTAGCCTTCTGAGTATAACTTTCATTCATCAAGGTGCTATTCATTCCTCCTGGATTCTCTGCCCCTGAGTAAATTCATCTTCCAAGCTGATAGCTGCCTGCATCTGGACTAGCTGTCTTAGTTCTTGGCTCCCTTGATCTCAAGGCAACTCGTAAAGTGACACATATTTATCTGCCTGAAGTTTCCTGTTGTATCCATACAATCCTCACTAGATACAGAAGTACCAGATGGTTGGAGGTCTGCGAACGTTGTACCATTGTTTAAAAAGGGTACGAGGGACAGGCCAAATAATTATAGGCCGGTGGGTAAATTGTTGGAATCAGTTCTGAGGAACAGGATAAACTGCCACTTAGGCACGGATTAATCAGGGGATAGTCAGTGTGATTTGTTAGGGGAAGGTCATATCTTAGTAACTTAATTGAGTTTTTTGAGGAAGTAACAAGGAGGATTGATGAGGGTACTGCAGTGGATGTGGTCTACATGGATTTTAGTAAGGCATTTGACAAGGTCCCACATGGCAGACTGGTCAGTACAATGAAAGCCCATGGGAGACAGGGGAATGTGGCAGGTTGGATCCAAAATTGGCTCAGTGACAGGAAACAAAGGGTATTAGTCGGCGGATGTTTTTGAGAATGGAAATCTGTTTCCAGTGGCGTTCCACAGGGCTCAGTGTTGGGTCCCTTGCTGTTTGTGGTATATATTAATGATTTGAATGTGGGAGGCATGATTGGGAAATTTGCTGATGATACAAAAATTGGCCATGTAGTTGATAGAGAAGAGGATAGCCATAGACTCCAGAATGATAATAGTTTGGCTAAGTGGGCGGAAAAGTAGCAAGTGGAAATCAATCCAGAGAAGTGTGAGGTAATGCATTTGGGGAGGGCAAATAAAGCGAGGGAATGCACAATAAACAGGAGGATATTGAGAGGGGTAGAAGAAGTGAGAGACCTTGGAGTGCATGTCCACAGGTCCCTGAAGGTGGCAGGACAGGTAGATAAAGTGGTGAAGAAGGCATATGAAATGCTTTCCTTTATTGGCCGAGGTATAGAATACAAAAGCAGGGATGTAATGCTGGAACTGTATAAAAATGCTGGTTAGGCCACAGCTGGAGTATTGCGTACAGTTTTGGTCACCACATTACAGGAGGGACATGATTGCTCTGGAGAGAGTGCAGAGGAGATTTACAAGAATGTTGCGAGGGCTTGAAAGTTGCAGCTATGAAGAAAGATTGGATAGGCTAGGGTTGTTTTCCTTTAACAGAGAAGGCTGAGGGGTGACTTAATTGAGGTGTATAAAGTTATGAGGGGCCCAGTTAGAGTAGACAGGACAGACTTGTTTCCCTTAGCAGAGAGGTCAATTACCAGGGGGCACAGATTTAAGATGATTGGTAGAAGGATTAGAGGGGACATGAGGAAAAACTTTTTCACCCAGAGGGTGGTGGGTGTCTGGGATTCACTGCCAGGAATGGTGGTGGAGGTAGAAACCCTCAACTCTTTTAAAAGGTACCTGGATATGCACCTGAAGTGCTGTAACCTGCAAGGCTACGGACCAGATGCTGGAAGGTGCGATGAGATTGGGTGGCTAGTTTTTCCATCCGACACGGCTGATTGGCCTCCTTCTGTGCCATAATTTTTCAATGATTCTGTGGTTCTAATCTTAAATTATGTAACCTTTCTCTCAGAGATGCACTTCCCAATTTTATAGACTCTTCTAAAGATATATGGCAAAGTATTTCTATACTACTACTAAAAGAACAGAACTAAACTAAGGTCTGTAAATTGAATGTCATAAACACTATATATATCCTTAATTTTCAAAGAACATTTCTTACTTCGACTGATCAAATTGAGTGACACATGTTAGAGCTCAGTCCTACTGGCATCAGACCTCATGCATCCCTTGTAGTGTTGATGATCTCTAATTCAATGAAGCACCATCACTTAAACATACCAAGATTGCTCATTTACTTCCTAACTTCTCAGGCCTTTCAGAACATGGGAGGACAAGCAGATCATTTAGCCTCTTGATCCTGTTCTGCCATTCAATGAGATCATAACTGATCTATGACCTAACTCCATATTTCCACCTTTTCCCCAAATTGTTTAATACCTTTGCTTAACAAATATCTCAGGTTTAAATTAACAATTGATTCAGCATCAATTGCTGTTTGCAGAAGAATGTTACAAATTTTGCCAACAGACGGGTCACCCAGAGGTCCAGATATGTCAGGATATTTTTATGTTCCCCTTGAGCTATCTGTGGGCTTACGGTCTTGATTGCTTGTATTCTTTCCCTGATGAAGAATGTTTTGTTTGTATAAGCCTTTGCCGTTTAATTCACATTAGTTCTTCCCTTTTATAGCATTCAGTCTCACTAGTGATTCCATTTTGAAGACACAATTAAGACAGTTCTTGGAGCATTTCTCTTACAAAACACAAGCATCTCTCGTTCTAAAGTGCTCAATTATCATCTAGTGATGATCATTAAAGGCTGTAAATGCTGCTCTGCTGCACTTTAAAGGCATCACCAGTAATCTTCATGTTATCTACAGTTAACAAAATCTTTAGCAACTTGCATTCATTTCTGTACAGTAGACTGCACTTGATTAGTCTTTCACCTCCAAGACCTATGTTCAACTCAAGCCAAGACTGATGAGATCAATGTGATTTCTGTCTGTGAGTGAAATGAGTTTAGGCAGTTTCAGTTTATTTCCTGGTGGCTTACATTGTGAAGTGATTCATTTTGGTAGGAAGAACATGGAGAGACAATATAGAATAAAAGGTACAATTCTAAAGGGGGTGCAGGAGCAGAGGGACCTAGATGTATATGTGCATAAGTCATTGAAGGTGGCAGGACAGGTTGAGAGAGCAGTTAATAAAGCAGACAGTATCCTGGGCTTTATTAATAGGGGCATAGATTACAAGGAAGTTCTGTTGGACTTGTATAAGACACTAGTTTGGCCTCAGCTGGAGTCTTGCGTCCAGTTCTGGGCACCGCACTTGAGGAAAGACGTGAGGACATTAGAGAGAGTACAGAAAAGATTCACAAGAATGGTTCCCGGGATGAGGAATTTCAGTTATGAAGACAGATTGGAGAAGTTAGGACTGTTTTCCTTGGAGAAGGGAAGGCTGAGAGGTGATTTGATAGAGGTATTCAAAATCATGAGGGGTCTGAACAGAGTAGATAGAGAGAAACTGTTCCCACTGTTGAAAGGATCAAGAATGAGAGGGCACAGATTTAAAGTATTTGGTAAGAGAAGCAAAAGTGACACGAGGAAAAACTTTTCACGCAGTGAGTAGTTAAGGTCTGGGATGCACTGCCCGAAAACGTGGTGGAGGCAGGTTCAATTGAAGCATTCAAAAGGGATTTAGACAGTTGTATGAAAAGGAAGAATGTGCAGGGTTGTGGGGAGAAGGCAGGGGAATGGAACTGAGGGAATTGGGCTTTCGGAGAGCTGGTGCGGACATGATGGGCTGAATGGCCTCCTTCTGCACTGTATGAGGTTGAGGTTGATTTTATTATTGGTATAACTAATTGGTAATTATACCTGACCTGACAGTGGTTGATGTTGGATGGCACTGGGTGCCACGATAGAAAGTACTCCTCTCCTTAGCACTAACATCTCTCACCTTTCACAGGGTTTACAAAAAGAAAGTTTAAAATTATAATTAGACAGCTGTAATTTACCAGTTCATTATTGTTTCATCTTCCTTTGCATTGGCTTTTTTTTTATAATCTCAGCCCTTTTCAAGGAATTAAAAATGTCACATTTAGCCCCTTGTTCTATTGAAAATTACAATGTACGTCCAACTATAATGGTTTGATTTACATTGAATCTGATTGCTTGCTTATACTGCTGACAAGAAATGAGAAAATAGGCCATTAAAATATACCCTGCTGTGAACTTCTTCCAAACCACATTACAGGTTGAATGAAGTTTTCATAACAGTTACAAAACAGAAACAAAACAGAAAGGCAAAGTCTAATGATTTTGGTAAACCTTGGATGGTCATAGACGCTGACCAACAGATACAGAATTTAATATAAATTCATACGAGTCCCATGGACCAGGACTAACTTATTTTCATCAGAGCACTAAGGCACATCTTTGGATTATGAGTGTCATGAAGTGTGAAAGTACTGTGCAATCTTGCAGGTATTACTTTTTCCACAGCCAAGCGTAGCTTTGAGAACTACAGGCACTAGATAATACATGAAGCAGATAAACGTCTCACACCTTGTCCAAGTTTCAACACTTTTTTCAAGCTTCTTTTACAATATGCATTTTCTCTTGCATTAGTATTTGGCAGCTATAATAGAGAAGAATGTATGTGGGAATGTATATGTTCGTAGGTTTAGTTGAAAAATATCTTTCTTGCTCTGATATGAAAGAAAACTTGAAACTCTCCAATCTGTGATAATTTGTAAACAAAAAACTCGTTAAAAATACAGAGGTGGGCACCCGCGTGATGACTGGAAAGAATGATGATGGTATGGAAGATTAAAATATGAATGCAAAGATAAATAATTAGAAAAATTGTAGTGGTTGAAAAGGCAAAACAAGTGTCTCAAGGTGTAATGTGCTCTTGATTTAGGTGGTATCAGCAACTGAGGAGGCAATTTTAACCTAACCCACTATTGGGACCCTGATAGTTAGACCCAACGTGATTTTACTCCTTGCCAGGTGGGTTAGGTTACAGTTACCCATCACCACCTCACCCCACTCCTGTTCTCCCACTATGTTTCAGTCCTATCATTTGATTTCATCCAAACTCTTTGACAGTGTTATAGCCTGTAACGCACTCTAGTTAAGAATGTCATGTATACATAGCAGTTTATTGCATTGTATTTTCTTAATGTTACGCTGAGATCAGCTTATTTTTGTTCCAGGTGCATATTACATTTGTAGCATGATATGATTATTAAATTGTTGCAAACTACCTTCTTACCTATGTGGTACTCGTCATGTGATATAAATTGTAGTTATTTTCAAGGAAAGTAAAGGGATCAGAAATGCAGTATTCGTACAAATAAAATGATCAAAGGATGGAGTAAAGCTCTTGTAGGCTTTCTGATTGTTTTTCATTATGGAATACTAGTATGTGCAATTTATCTGTTTCTTATGTTTGTTTTGGTTTTATGAAGAATTGGATCATTAGCAGTACCCTGTCATTTTGTTTTATGTTTGAATGCACACTAACTGCCAAGTTCTACCTTTTATCTGCATCTTAATGAATTCTTCCTGACACAACCTTTGAGATAGCATTTCTCCTGTTTAATGATCCATTTTTCACCAAGCAGTATCTTATTAAATACAGAACTGAATGTCTAGTGAAAGATGAACACATGCCAAATGATTAATACCTATCTGATGAGCTAATTTCTATCAGGAACTGTGTCTGAATGAATGTAGAGTTCTCATTTTCTTTGATTGTGCTGTCCTATTATCCGTCATTGGGTTAGAATGAACCAGTTAGACCCAAGAATTCCCTTTTCCAATAAACACAGACAACAGACACTACTATTCCCATCAAAGACTAAAAGCTTAAATTATCAAATTGAAGTAATACTATTGATTTAAAAGTTGTAATTGAAGGTTTATTAAATATTTAAGCACTTCTAGCTGAAATTGTAAAGATATTGAAGACCGGTTAAAGCCTTTGACTCCTACAGAATCTGGGGACTTCAGTATTATGAGTCAGCTCAGACATATCAGCTGCTGAGACCCGTGTGAACCAAGAGATAGACTGGTTCTAAGCTTAGAACCTAAAATAATTGTTTGCCAATACAATAAATCATTTCAAATTTATATGTGGAAGTGTGAGAGATGAGATTTCATTTTTTACTTCATATTCAAGTAAACATTCAAAGGGATAAATTCTTGTAATGAAGCTAATTCCTGCATTTATATAGCGTCTTTCACGACCTCGGTGACCCAAAGCGCTTTACAGCCAATAAAGTACTTGTGAAATGTAGTCACTGTAATAATGGAAACACAGCAGCCTATTGGCGCACAGCAAGGTCTCACAAACAGCTGTTAAATAAAGGCTGTGTTTGCTGACAACCCAGTCACTAGGTGGCGTTCTACTAGTACATGCGCAAATGCAGCCTCATCCACTGAAATGTCACTGTCTGCGATGTTCAGGCAGCTGCCAGGATTAAAGATGGCACTGCTCAATTTATCACAGAAAAACAACTTCAATCCGAAAATCCCCTCAGTAGCTGCCATAGCTGCCTCCATCCCACCCCCAGCAGTCCCCCACTCCCTTCTGCCATTGCGCTTCTCTTTATCGGTCCCCTCCTGCGCCGTCTTCTCCCTGCTGCCTTCCCTTAAGCTTTCGCTGCAGCCTCACCGGTCTCCACGCGCCACCCGAAGAAGCCAGGCGGGCCGCAAGGGGTGACAGGGCAACGTAGGAACGGGTGGCTGAGAGGAAGGACGCGGTTCAGTCTAGAGCTAGTGGCTGGAGGGGGGAGCGGCCGAGGGGAGCTGGTGGGGAGGGGAGCAGTGGCAAGATCTGGAGCGAACGGCTGACGGGGGAGGGGGTGGAAAGCGTCGAGGCCTGGAAAGAGCGGCCAATGGGGAGGGAAAGAGTAGCTGAATGGCATGGAGCGAGTGACGGGGATTGAGCTCCAGCCTCAAAGGTCCCGCATTTAGCTGCTTGATGACGTTAGCGTTAAGCGATGATGTTTTCCCATGCACGTGCCAGTTAGTCCTGGCATGGCATTGGCTGTGCATGCGCAGCATCTCACTGAGAGCAGGAGACCATTTGCGCATGTACACAGCTTGGAGCACTCTGATGACGTCAGCGGGCGCTGTGTTGTCAGGAGTCACTTTGTTAAATAAATGACCAGATCACTTGTTTCATTTGGTTAAGAGATGCATGTTGGCCAGAGAATTCCCCTACTGCTCTTTGAATGATGCCATGGATTTTAAGTCCACTTGAGAAGGCAGATCTGACCTCAGTTTGATGTTGAATAATAACCTTTAGCTGTGCCATGAAACGGTTAGATGTAGGTTAGTGCTTGGCCTCTTGCAGATTGGACCCTGGTCTTAGCTGTGTCACTGTGGAGGTGTCAAGTGGAGGTGAGTTGTGCTTCCTCGTAGAAAGGAAGGGAAAATTAGAGGGCAGATTAGCCTGCACCATTTTTTGCATCGCTTAACTAGTTCAAGTAGCAGTTTCGGTTGCCTAGGTGAAGGGCATTTGTTGAACATCGTGGTTGATTAATGAAGAGGTCAAAACAGATGTTTCAATTGTAGTGGGGGAGCTGCTTTATTTCTTTAGACTAGAGAGTGTTAAAATACAAAAATACATGTGACTGAAACTATATTTCATTTAAAGGTAATGAGTATTTTGAACCAAATACAGATTGATGCTAATCCATGCACAATAGTTTCAATTTGTGCTTTTAAGAAGGATGTTAACACATAATATGTAGGATGTAAAGACTTCCTTTTTCCCAATGATTGCGAAAAATGGTGGATAGCGCTTGCACAGCCTTTTCCTTAAGTTAATGTTGCTGTGGCAACAGAAAAAGAATGACATGATCAATCAGTGCAGCATGGAAACAGGCCTGTGCTATAACCGTGGTGATCAGATAAATGGCAAAGGCACTAGTTACTTCAAAAAGAGATAAAATTTCTTTGATTACATAGCTTATTTTATTCTGCAGAAGTACAAATCAGTAGATTACAGAGATAGCAAAACTGCTTGTACCAATGTTGATAGCATCAGGAAAGAAAGAGCAAATGGGAAGAAGGTATAAAGTATAAGATACCATTATCATGCCATCTTAGCTGGCTTTAGTTCAGGAGTATGAAAGGGCAGTAACAATGTTAACCTTTTGTTATTTGTTTGTGCTTGCTCCATTATTATTTCCCAAAATGAAGCTTTCATTTGGTTTTCACTCCTTTAATTAATCTTTTTGTTTGTAGTCTTTCAGAGGTAAGTCGTTATATCTGTTCACTTGGACACTCATCTCTGCTGCTGAGGGCTGGAGGGAAGCCTGCTCGCAGATTTCCAACTGTATTTTAAACTGATCTGTTGCAGGCTGACATAGCTCAATGGTATATGTAGATTACGCATAGTCGTTTTTGCAAGATTATTTTGTTCCTTTTTACACACACTGCCTTTGTACAGTAACTACCGGTCTGAGACCAGTTGCTATTAGTTTCAATCACATGGTTGACATTGTCTTGGCTGAGACAATTCATTCTTATGCCCAGAAGAAAGGTCTGAATTCGTGTAGTTACGTGTGTACAGAGCTCCTCTCAATGATTTAATACTTAAACGTGTAAAGAACTTTATATCAACACCAGTATTGTCTAACAAATTTGATTGAATTTTTTGAGGAGGTGACTAGGTGTGTAAATGAGGGTAAAGCAGTTGATATGTCTACATGGACTTCAGTAAGGCTTTTGATAAGGTCCCCCATAAGGGAGATTGGTTAAGAAGGTAAGAACCCATGGGATCCAGGGCAATTTAGCAAATTGGATCCAAGATTGGCTTAGTGACAGGAGGCAGAGGGTGATGGTCGAGAGTTGCTTTTGCGATTTGAAGCCTGTGACCAGTGGTGTACCACAGGGATCAGTGCTGGGTCCCTTACTGTTTGTAATGTACATTAATGATTTTAGACACGAATATAGGAGGTATGATCAGTAAGTTCGCAGATGACACAAAAATTGGTGGTGTCGTAAATAGTGAGAAGCCTTAGATTACAGGACGATATAGATGGGCTGGTAAGATGGGCAGAGCAGTGGCAAATGGAATTTAATCCTGAGAAGTATGAGGTGATGCATTTTGGGAGGGCTAACAAGGCAAGGGAATATACAATGGGTGGTTGGACCATAGGATGTGCAGAGAGACCTTGGTGTACTTATCCATAGATCACTGAAGGTAGCAGTACAGGTAGATAAGGTGGTTAGGAAGGAATATGGGATACTTGCCTTTATTAGCCAAGGCATAGAATATAAGAGCAGGGAGGTTATGATGGAGCTGTATAAAACGCTAGTTAGGCCACAGCTGGAGTATTGTGTACAGTTCTGGTCGCCACACTATAGAAAGGATGTGATTGCACTGGAGAGGGTGCAGAGGAGATTCACCAGGATGTTGCCTGGGCTAGAGCATTTCAGCTATGAAGAGAGACTGGATAGGCTAGGGTTGTTTTCCTTAGAGCAGAGAAGGCTGATTGAGGTATACAAAATTATGAGGGGCATAAGATAGGGTAGATAGGAAGAAACTTTTTCCTTTAGCAGAAGTGTCAATAACCAGGGGGCACAGATTTAAGGTAAGGGGCAGGAGGTTTAGAGGGGATTTGAGGAAAACTTTTTTCACCCAGAGGGTGGTTGGAATCTGGGACACACTGCCTGAAGGGGTGGTAGAGGCAGGAACCCTCGCAACATTTAAGAAGTATTTCGGTGAGCACTTGAAACATCATAGCATACAAGGCTATGGGCCAAGTGCTGGAAAATGGGATTAGAATAGATAGGTTTGACAGCCTTCACGGACACAGTGGGCTGAAGGGCCTGTTTCTGTGCTGTATATCTCTATGACTCTGTGAGTATTGTCTAAATCTTTAACAGAAATATTTAACTCCCATTCGATTGAAAATGTGATAGATTAAAATTAAAAATAAAAAGTGGTTACAGCTGGAGTTTCCCTTTCACAATGATGGTCTGGGAGCTGTGGCCACTTTTTATTGGTAATTTTTGAAAAATTCTTCAGAGGGCACCTCCATCTTGAGGCGCCCTCTTGTTTCCGCTACCTACATTCGGCAGCTCCCACTTCTTGACAATGGGGCTGCCAATCTTTCAGTGCTGGAGGCCAATCCTCCAGAGCCCTCTCTCTGTTCTTAACTGGACGGGGCCACTTAATTGGCAACCTCCTTGAAAATTGTCCTCTTGGTCCTGGGTCATTTGTAGGTTCCTGACCGGCATTTCCTCCAGACAGCAGGATCGGGACCTGGGAATGAAAATACACCCCTATGACTTCCAGCTGAACCCTTTCTCTGAAGCTAGCTCTGACTTCTCCCAAACTCTAGTGTTTCTCTGTTATCACACATATCCATGAAACACCACCATCACTTTCCATGATCATCCTCCTCTCTCAGTTTTTGTTTTCCCAACTTGTTTGTCTCCATTCTGTGCTTACTGATATCTCCAGCACTGTCCATACTGTTAAGACCAAGGTGGGAGTAATGCACTGTCAATTCAGTCCCATTACTCCACATGTCACAGCATATTATTAAAGTTCCCCACCTACTGGAAATTAGCCAAATTAAACTTTATTAACCCCCAGAATAAAACACACCAAACCAGGTATCTTCAAACAACAACAAATTAATTGTTTATTAATAAACTAAATCTTAAACAATACTGAGATAAATCGATGTCTGAAAAGACTTTATAACTTCTTATTCCTCCTAACCCTCATGCACACACACATACATTCAAAAACCAAAGATTAACCGGTTCTAAAAGGATGTTTTAAAAATTAGAGCTGTTTCTTAGAAATAATAAAACAACTGGGTTGTAAGTCTTGGTGGGTTACATTCCTGGTTCGGTGAGGTGTCCCAGAGTCAAATAGTCAGATGTCATTCGAAGTCTCCAGGCAAGTTTGATGAGTCTGTAATGGGTAGGCGTTCGCGGCACTTCGGCTGCAGTAGGTGTCACACAGATCTTTCATCAAGAAATATGACAACAGATCTATTTAGATTTTTGAATTAGCCGTCTTATCAGTAGAAACCTTACTGAGAATTCCAGAACTCCCAGAAATAGGAAAGGCAACAGAAAATTTAGGCAGAGACGACTTAGAGACTGGAAGTAAAAAGGAATTTGCTACCTCCAACAATCCAAAGATTCCTTTCCAGGCTTTTTTTCCTCTTTAGGCGAAACATAGCCTGTAGGCCAATGTAGATTTTCTGCTGAGAGAGAAATAGATCCTTCCTTCAAGGAGAGCACGCTTTGTTGGTCTGCCGGATCAAAGCGGTTCTAGCCAGTCTTTACACGCAGGCAAACTGATACAGTAAGGCATGTGACCCCTCTCTCTTGCTGTTGCTTAGGAACAGGCTGGCAGCTTGCACATACAGTTCCCAGAGAATATAAAACCGGCTCTCAGTCTTAAAGGTACACAGAGTCCCTTTAGTTTTTAAACAGAGAAAAAAAAAACTTCCATGACAATACCTCTTAAAACTGACCTTATCATCCCACTCCTCAAAAAAAAATCCAATTTTTATCCCGCTTCTCCTGCAACTCCAAGAGGGCATGATAAAATATTGGCAAGTAAAATTAAGTGAAACACAAAAAAATTATAAATACATAAAGAGCAAAAGGATAACTAAAGAAAGAGTAGCACCTGTTAGGAACCATAAGGATAACCTGTTTGTGGAGGCAGGGGACAATTGTATGGTTTTTAATTAATACTTTGTGTCTGTTTTCACATTGCAATCAGGGAGGAGGAGTGTGAAATATTAGATGAAATTAACACAGAGAAGATGTATTAAGGGGTTTAACATCTTTCAAGGTAGATAAATCCCCAGGCCCAGACAAAATGTATCCTGGGCTGTTCAGGGAAGCAAGCAAAGAAATAGCGGAGGCTCTGACCATCATTTTCCAATCCTCTCTGGCTACATGTGTGGTGCCAGAGAACAGGAGGACAGCTAGCATTGTACCATTGTTTAGAAAGGGATAGACCAAGTAATTACAGACCAGTCAGCCTAACCTTGGTGGTGGGAAAATTAGTGGAAAAAGTTCTGAGGACAGGATAAAACATCATTTGGAAAGACATGGGTTAATCAAAGACAGCACAGATATGTTAAGGGAAGGTCGTGTCTGACTAACATGATTTAATTTTTTGAGGAGGTAACAAGGAAGTTTGGTGAGATTAATGCATTTGATGTAGTCCATATGGATTTTAGCAAGGCTTTTGATAAGGTCCTATGTGGCAGCCTGGTCGTGAAAGTAAAAGCTTATGGGATCCAAGGCAAAGTGACAAGTTGGATCCAAAAAATTGGCTCAGAGGCAGGAAGCAATGGGTAATGATCGATGGGTGTTTTTGTTACTGGAAGGCTGTTTCCAGTGGGGTTCCACAGGGCTCAGTACTAGGTCCCTTGCTTTTTGTGATATATAATAATGATTTGGATGTGAATGTAGGTGCTAGGATTAAGAAGTTTGCAGATGATACAAAAATTGGCCGTGTGATTAATAAGAAGAAAGCTGTAGACTGCAGGAAGATATCAATAGACTAATCAGTTGGGCAGAACAGTGGCAAATGGAGTTTAATCTGGTGAAGGGTGAGGTAATGCATTTGGGGGAGGCCAAAAAGGCAAGGGAATGCACAGTAAATGGCATGATGCTGAAGTACAGAATACATGTCCACAAATCTCTGAAGGTGGCTGGACAGGTAGATAAGGTGGTCAAGAAGATATACGGGATACTTGCCTTTGTTAGCCAAGGCATAGAACATAAGAGCGGGGAGGTTATGCTGGAACTGTATAAAAAGACAAGTTAGGTCACAGCTGGAGTACTGCATGCAGTTCTGGTCTCCGCACTATAGGAAAGATGTAATTGCACTCGAAAGGGTACAGAGGAGATTTACAAGCATGTTGTCTGGACTGGAGAATTTTAGTGATGAGGGAAGATTGGACAGACTAGGATGGTTTTCTTTGGAACAGAGGAGACTGAGGGCAACCTAATTGAAGTGTATAAAATTATTAGGGGTCTAGATAGAGTAGATAGGAAGGCCCTCTTCCCTTTGGTTGAAGGGTCCATAACTGGAGGGCATAGATTTAGGGGTAAGAGATAGGAGGTTTAGAGGGGATTTGAGGGGAAAAATTTTCACCCAGAGGGTGTGGGGATCTGGAACTCACTGCCTGAAAGGCTGATAGAGGCAGAAACCCTCATAACATTTAAAAGTTCTTGAACCAATATGCACTTGAAGTGCTCTAATCTACAAGGTTACGAAGAGCTGGCAAGTAGGATTAGGCTTGATGGCTACTTGTCAGCTGAACCGGACACGATAGGCTGAATGGCCTCCTTCCGTGCTGTAAATTTGTATGATTTTATGAGTCCCTGAAGCACTGGTGGGAAACGATCAAGGCGAACATCAAAAGGTTCTTCACCCTCAAGTGCATTCAGAAGGCGGTAAATGTCCCGACACCAGAAAAGCACACAGAATCTTCTCCTGCTGCAGTCGATGGGGGTCAATGTCAGGGAGGATCTCCAAGAAGTGAAGAGCCAGCACATCTCGCTGTTCGCCTTGGAGGCATCCAAGGTCATCATCTGTTCTAGAGTCTGCTCTGAGGAGCAGGATGAGACGTGCTCAGGTTTCTTGTTCCAAAAGGTGTACACAGAGAGCTCTGTGATCAGCCTGAAGATGATGATGGCTCAGTAATGTCATCACAGCCAGACAAACTGAGGATCAGCAAATCCTTTGATGTCGGGTGTGCAGTGTGAAGCCCACAGACAGCATGGCCTTCCTGCCCTCTGTCACAGAGGTCCTAGATTATAGCAAGTGGGAGATTTGGGCAAACCACTAATGTTGGATGAACTGACAAAGACCATCAGGTCATTCAAAGCAAGTAAACCTCCCAGAAGCAACAGTTTACCAGCCAAGTTGTATTCCACTCTGTGGAACTGGATCGGCTCAGACCTGTTGGAAGTGTATGTTGGCAGCATGTCAGAATACATGAGGAAAAGGCATCATCACCCTCATCTACAAGCAGAAAACAGGAGAGGGAGAAGATCAGAAATTGGAGGCCCATTTCACTGCTTAACATGGACTACACAATCCTGTCCTAGGTCATCGCCAGTCAGGTCAAGTCTACTCTGGAGTTGGTGATCCACACTGATCAGACCTGCGCTGTACCTGGCAAGAAGATCTCTGATAATCTCTCAGTATTCAGGGATATGATCGCCTAAGTACAGGACAGGAGGGTGGACACCTATCTCATCAGCTTGGACCAGGAGAAGGCCTTTGACAAATATTTACATGATTGACATGCTCTCCAAAATGGAGCTTGGAGAGGGAATCTGCAATTGGATTCAAATGCTCTACACAGACATCAATAGCACAGTTTCAATCAAAGGGTGAGACTTGGAAAGCTTTCAGATCAATCTGGAGTTGAGCAAGGCTGCCCTCTCTCCTCTGTCTTGTTCATGTGTTATATCGAACCTTTTGCCAAATCCATCAGGAAGGATACAGGCATAAGAGCCATAACCTGTAGGGATACGGACCAAATGCTGGAAGGTGGGTGGCTTGTTTTCTGGCCGGCGCAGACATGAAGGGCCAAATGGCCTCTTTTTGTGCCATAAACCTTCTATGATTCTATAAGAGGAGTGATGATCCCAGGCAACGAAGGCATTCAGGTCAAAATTTCCCTGTACATGAACGTCACGCCATCTTCTGCTCAGACCCGCTGTCAGTCTGCAGGCTGATGAGCATCTGCAACTAATTCAAATTAGCTGTGAGAGCTAAAGTAAACTGCGGCAAGAGCGAGGCCTGTTCTTTGGGATCTAGGCCGACTGATCCTTTGTCCCCTTCACCATCAGGTCAGACTACCTGAAGGTGCTGGGGATATGGTTCGGAGCTGCTGGGATGTTTACCAAAACCTGGGAGGAACATATAGTCAAGGTCAAACATAAACTGGGCATGTGGGCGTGACACTCACTCTCCATTGTGGGAAGAACCTGGTCATCAGCTGTGAGGTGCTCTCACTGTTGCTGTACATCTGGACCATACCCGGCTCCAGCGCTGCAACAGTCACCCAAGCCATCTTCCTCTTTGTCTGGAGATTAAAAATGGACCATGTCTACAGAGACATCATGTTCAAATCTCCAGACCAAAGGGGGAAAAGCATACCTGTCCTGATGGCCACCTTTGTGTGCGGCTGCATCAAGCTGTGCATAGACCCTTGGTACACAAACACCAAGTGCTGAGGTTCTGCCTGTCCCCGGTGTTGCAAAGGATGGATCTGGCCACATTGCCATGAAATGTGCCATTCAATTGGACCATGCTGTACCACCTGCCCCTCGTGGAAATGTTTGTGTAGAAAAAACCCTTTGACTATAATCCATCAGGTGGTAGTCAGCATGTAACATGGCCCTGCAGGAAAAGGAGATGGTGGATCCTGTCGAATGGTTCCCTGAGCAGACTGTCAAAGTCATACTCAAAGACCTTTCAAATTGGCATCAAAATGTAGGTTGGCTGGTGGTGACAAGGGCCCTCCATGTCAGATCCTTCATACACACTTGGAATCTCAGTGCCACCACACGCTGCCCTCAAGGTAGCTGCTGTGGGGAAGAGACTGGTGCCCACCTCATCCTCGAATGTGCCTTTGCAAAGATTTGGAATGAGATGCAGTTGTTTCTGTCGAGGCTGATCCTGAGCAGCTCCATAATGCAGGACTCTATGCTTTCTGGGCTGTTCCCGGGGATGCACACTGAGATAAACATCAAGTGCAACTGGAGGACCATCAACTCGGTGAAAGATGCTCTTTGGTCTACCCAAACCTTATTGGTCTTCCAGTGCAAAGAACTGTCGACAACTGAGTGTTGCAGGCTGGCACATTCCACAGTCCAGGACTACGTGCTGAGGGACGCAATAAAGATTGGGGCAGCAACCACAAAGGCTCAATAGAGAAAGGCCACAGTCTAAGGCCCTCGGGCCGTTGTACACCGAGGGGCCGGAACCTGTGTAAATCCCTCAGGCTGTACGCACCAGAGAATGTTTGACATGAAATGTAAATTGTAAATATACCTGTAATTGTAAGTGTAGCGAGGCACCTCAGAGTGCCATGTAATATACTGAAAGAAATTGAACTGTATTGCAATTTGTCATGTCATAATTTGAACTGTAATTACTTTTACAAAATTATGAATAAAGTATATTTTTTGAAAAACAAAAAAAGTTAGAATTATTGGAGGAAATACAAAATAAGGTTTTGAGACTGATTCTTGAATGTTTGAAGACTGAAGAATGATTGATTGATTGTCTACCTCAGGACATTACTGTTTTGGAGAATGGCGGGGAGGGGGGTCACTTAATATGGAAAATTTGGATGCAGGAAAGTTGTTCTGTTGGGCCCAGAATTTGAGCAGTAGGAGTCACTTTAAAAGATGCCAAAAGAAAATATGAAATTCAGAGAATTTTTTTTAAAAGGATGCTAGAATTATGGAATAGATCAACAGCTATGGCCTCCTATTCCTCTTGTACAATATTTGTAAACTTGGAATAAGCTTTCATGTGTATACCAGGACACACAACTTCATCTCGCCACTCCCACCCTTGATAGCAGAATTGTCTCTGTGATTCTGACTGCTTAGTCTGACTTTAAAGTTGTGGGTGCGGCAACTTTCTGGTGCTGAACATTTGCAAGACCAAAGTTATTATGTTCAGTCCTTACCAGAGACTTCCCCACCAGCCCACTAACAAGGCATTAATGGCACAACACTTTCCTGTGCTGAGAGTTCCCACTTACCTGGTCTATGATTGGGCCCAATACATCGAAAGATGAAGCCTACTAATCTCTAGATATGTGTGAGTGAGCCCCACTGGAGGAAGGATCCAGGTGAAGAGAGTGGCCTGGAGCCCTAAAAGATGAAATAATCCCTCCAAAAAATTGTAGTAGTTCTCTTGCATAGTAAACAGAGGTGGTGGATAAGATTAAACACCCCCAACCTCAGGATGTTGAACATGTGCGGCATTTCCATTAATGTGGCACAGGTGGGCAATGGAGAAGCACCTGTGGTGATGTAGCAAGCTGAGGCAGGATTTGCACTGAAAGACATCAGCAGGCATAAGCCTGCATAACTGCTAGGATCGTGGCCCATGGATTTTTGGACCTAATGCCCTTGTATTCTGGAGACACCCTAGGTTACAGTACTTTAATACTTTTAGAAGTGTTTTTGAATTTCCCCATTATACATTGTACTGTCAAAATGCAAGGTTTGTTCTTGATGCTGTTAGTGCTTCCCTATTACTCAGGGATGAAATTTAGGAATAAGGAAGTGATCTGGGTTCTGAAAATAACTCTAGACTGGGCGGCACCAGCTTGCTGAAGTTTTTTTTAAAGTCTGTTGTGAAACAATAATCTCCAAGCATCCTTTACACACTTTCGCGCATGTGCAAATGTCACAAAACAGGTTTCTCTAGAGTGAAGCCCTTTGATGCCAAAAATAAATTAGTTTGTCTTTATATGAATGACATTATATAGCATGTATTCATTAGAGTTTTATTTTCATCATATATAGCAATGAATGCAGTCAGTTATCAGCCAAAACCTTAAAAATATTAAAATTTGCTTTTGATAAAGCTGTGTATATAGCAATTGTATCTCAGCAAGGGATATTTGGCTTGGGACAACTTGCATCTTTACTCTTTAAGGACAGCATGTATCAGAATCAGTGGGAACTTGGAAACTAAAATGCTATCACCTCTATGATAAAATCAAAGTTCAACCTAACGTGGCCTTCTGGAGTTTTAGATCTCCTGTGACATTTTTAGACAGGGGTTTTGTACTTCACAGATATATAGCAAGTTGTGGTGTGGCACCAGTGATACCTAATTCATTGTGAAAAGGTATTTATGAGCAAAAATAAACCTCTTAGCCTGGACATTCCTGGAAAAATATGGCATTACTTTTTGGGGGGAAATTATGTGGTTGATCCATGCTATGCATTGAATTTGACACAAAAGGAGTCTTATTTGTACAATGTAAATAATTACACATTTAGCATTTTCATATTGTCTTTACTATATTTCCTCCTGCAAATAACTGATTTCTTCAACTTATTCTGAAGTGCAATTTGCACTGATTTGATAGATCATTGTGCAAATGCTCTGAGGCTTAACATTGATCAGTATTGTTGATAGATTTTCACATTGATCTGTAGTGACAGTGACAGCTTGCGTTTTTTCAACAGTTGCAATTGAATTGTGCAGTGTCGGCAGTTAGTGGGCGGTAGGGAGGAATCAGGCCAACCCATATTCTTGAAATACAGAGTTCTATGGGACCACAATATCAATGATTCTGATTACAGCATTGCTTGCCATTATAATAAACACAATGCTAATTGTACCAAATCATTCTCAGCCTCATTGTTTTCATTTTAAGCAAGTTGAAATTCAGGATCGTGTTCATTTAACTTTTCGTTAAAATAGTGTCCTTACTCTTGCTGTACAGTAGAGAAGAAAATTATCCAACTACAGTACACCTTTTACAGGAATTACTGTAGATTTTATATCCTCTTTCATATTACTGCGCTTTTCACAGAACAGTTTTTTTCTGGATCTCCAAATCATTCATCTGAAGTTTAATTTTGCTTCTATTTTGACCTTTTCCACAGTACTTATTTTCATCCCGATTTGTGTTCTAGGATATATGATACTGTGCAATTTGTTACATTTTTGCTGCTGAATATTGCTCTGTGTACTGTGGTTTCCAAGATATGAGAAGTGTTAGGTACTCTTATCCCTGCTTTTTATCTGATTAAGCAAGAACTTCCCAGGGATTACAGATATTTTACCTGAATTTATTTATCAAGACCTAAGTGGCAGTGTGCAAAAGCACTGTAATTCAGATTACAGAAAGAAGGTGTAATCAGCGACCAGTATAAATTTCATGGTGCTGTTGGTAGCTTGTCGCTTTTAGGTCAGAGCAGATTTAAGGTGCAAGCACTTTTTTTTCCATTGTGTACTTCGTGAATTATATAATCCATTAAATCTTGGCCCTTCTAGAACATGCAGTAATTATTTTGCATCACAATCCAATCTCAAGTTCAAATGCATCATTCTTGGGGAGGGACTAAAATCTCTGTTGTCAGTAGGCGATATTTACCATTAAAGTTGTCCTATTTAATTTGTCACTTGTGCTGGATTAGCCAATTTTAGCCAAGAAAACAGTTGAAGAGCTACATTTCATTTCAGAGTCAAAAGAGAAGGGAGGGGTAAAAGTTAGCCAGAGTTCTTGCTCCAGATCTTTATCCAGGGAAGCTGAGATGCTCAAGAATTGTCCAAAAAATCTCTTCCAAATATCAGATCTGCATTATTTGAGATATAATCCAAGATAAAATTAAGGCTGCGTTTTCTGACAACGCAGTTACGAGGTGGCACAGTACTTGCATATGCAGCCTTATGCACTGAAACGCCACTGTCTGCGACGTTTTTAGCAGCTGCCAGTAGTAAAGATGGCGCTGCTTAATTTATCACAAAAACAAATGAAACTCAAATGCCCACAGTGGCTGCGATACCCGCCTCCATCACACACCCAACAGTACACCGCTTCCTCCTGTAATTGCGCTTCTCCTCGCCGCTGTGTCCCACACCCATCTGCTCAGTGCTTGCTCCACGTCTCGCCACTTCTCCCCCCTCGGCCACTCGCTCCACACTTCACTTCCCCCCCCCCCCCCCCCCCCTTTCCTCCCCCCACCTGCTCACCCAACCTGTGGGCCACTCGCTCCCGGCCTTGCCACTTCCTCCCTTCTGCTCTGCTCCCTGCTCTGTCCTGCTTGCAGTCTCCCGCCCCTCCCCTGTCTCTTTTGTCACTCTCTCTCTCTTCCCCCGCTTCTCCTGTGCGGGGAAGAAAGGCGACGATTGTGGGAGGGAGCAGGAAAGCAGAGCAGAGGGGAGGAAGCTGCGAGGCAGGGAACGAGTGGCCCACAAGTAGGTGGGAGTGGTGGGGGGGGGGGGTGGGAGGTGTTGGTGGTGAAGCAGGGAGCGAGCATCCGAGGGAGAAGTGGCCAGGCGGGGAGCGAGTGGCAAGGAGATGTTGCAGTATGTAATGACGTTTTCGCCAAGACGGGTGCTGACGTAGGCTGCGCATGCACAGCACCATACTGACAGCAAGGGTCTGTTCTGCGCATCTGCGAAGCTGGGAGCGCTCTGATGACGTCGGCGCTAGCCTGCGTTGTCAGGAGTCACTTTGTAAAATTAAAACAAATGAAGCTGTTCAAACTTTTTGAAGACTTTCATTACTAAGATGCTGAATGTTAGATGATAAATGACTAAGATTTATCATGGTGGTTTGTTGAAAGCACAGCTGTTAAGATCCATAATATACAAAGAACATTAATACTCAATAGCTGGATAGAATACCACAAAAGCAGTTTTACATCGTTTCCCAAAGTCTAATTATTCAAATACTGTTTTCGTAGGTTTGTATATTGCATTATCATAGACCTTATTGCCAGCAATTTACCATATTTTATTTCCAAAGAGAAAGATTATAAGATGTTTATTTTGTAATGTGCTAACTTATTTTAAAATTCATTCTTCCCATTTTCATACAACTTGCAAGAACTGTTTTGACTGCTACCAATCTCAATTCATCATTGGTTACGTTTTCAGTTTTCTTTTCCTCCTCCTTCCCCTGGGAAAGTTTACCTCACTGAACATACAACTCTCCAGGTTTATCTGAAGTTGGACGCAAACGTGAGTCAGTTGTAAGGTTGCAGGTTGTAATCCATAGAGAAGCTGACCCATTTGTTTGTACCAGGAATAATTAGTAAAGATGACTGAATCCTCATTGGTTTGACACAAGGGAGGGAATTCTATGCTCTCCCCCGTGGCAACATTGGAGGCGGGGAGAGCATATAATCGGGAGGGATTAGGAAGACGGGGGTCTTCCTGCCTCCACCCAAATTAATTCCAGGGCGGGAAGGCCTGTGAACAGCCTTCCTGCCCCGCTGCCAGTTGAAGCCGCTAAGTGGGCAATTAATACCTGATTAAGGGCCTAATCCTGCCATCGCCGGAATTAGTCCAACGGCAGGCGAGCCTGTCACCGCACGGAGAGTGTGCTAAGCAAACACGTGCAAGTTGCTTGCCGGCTCCAGGGAGGCAGATCCTTTGTTAAAAGGCACTTAGTGCCTGAACGAGGGCCCAGCATCGGGAAGTGGGGGGTGCCCACTGAGAACCACCCCCCTGCCCTTGCTGCAACCCCCCCTACACCACCCTCCCCCATGACCCCCACCTTGCGAAACCCGTCTCGCCATGACTTTCCTGTGGCCTGGGTCCAGTGCCTCCGGTGGGTCCAGTACCAGCAGCAGCCGCCATCACTACGGTGGTGCTGTTCAGTTAAAGAGCTGCCAGCAACTACAAGATTCTGTCAACAGTCATAGCCAGTCGAGTCAAGTCTGCACTGGAGTTGGTGATTCACCCTAACCAGATCTGCACTGTACCCGGCAGGAAGATCTCTGATAGTCTCGCGCTACTCAGGGATACGATCGCCTATGTACGGGCCAGGAGGGTGGACACCTGCCTCATCAGCCTGGACCAGGAGAAGGCTTTTGACAGGATATTGCACACCTACATGATGGACATGCTTTCCAAAATGGGGTTTGGGGAGGGAATCTGCAATTAGATCAAACTGCTCTACACAAACATCAGTAGTTCTGTCTCAGTCAATGGGTGGGAATCAGAAAGTTTCCCGATCCAATCTGGAGTCAGACAGGGCTGTCCTCTCTCCCCTGTCTTTGTTTGCTGTATTGAACCCTTTGCTGAGTCTATTAGAAAGGATGCGAGCATAAGAGGGGTGACAATCCTAGGCAGTGGAGGCACTCAGGTTAAAACCTCCCTGGACATGGATGACGTCGCCGTCTTCTGCTCGGACCCGCTGTTTGTGCGCAGACTGATCAGCATCTGCGACCAGCTCGAACTGGCCTCGGGAGCCAAAGTTAACCACGGCAATGGCGAGGCCATGTTCTTTGGGAACTGGGCTGACCAATCCTTTGTCCCCTTCACCATTAGGTCAGACTACCTGAAGGTGCTGGGGATATGGTTCAGAAGGGCCGGGGCATGCACCAAAACCTGGAAGGAGCAAGTAGCCAGGATACAACATAAGCTGAGCAAGTGGGAGCAGCGATCTCTGTCCATTATGGGTAAGAACCTGGTCATCAAGTGCGAGGCGCTCACGTTGTTGCTGTACGTGGCGCAGGTCTGGCCCATACCCCACTCCTGTGCAGTGGCAGTCACCCGAGCCATTTTCCGCTTCATCTGGGGATCCAAAATGGACCAAGTCCGGAGGGATACGATGTTCAAACCTCTGGATAAGGGCGGGAAAAATGTACCCAACATCGCCCTCATCCTGATGACTACCTTCGTGTGCGGCTGCATCAAGCTGTGTGTAGACCTCCAGTACGCAAACTCCAAGTGTCACTACGTGCTGAGGTTCTATCTGTCCCTGGTGTTGCGAATGATGGGCCTGGTCACATTGCCGCGTAATGCTCCATCCAGTTGGACCGTGCCGTACCACCTATCCTTCGTGGGAAAGTTTCTGCAGAAAAACACCTTTGACCACCAATCCATCAGGCAGTGGTCTGCACGGAATGTCCTCAAGGCCCTATGGGGAAAGGAGATGGTGGATCCTGTCGGATGGTTCCCCGAGCAGACTGCCAAAGTCATTTGGCGGAATGCCTCATCACCAGAACTTTCAAACAAGCACCAAGATGTAGCTTGGCTGGTGGTGAGAAGAGCCCTCCCCCTCAGATTCTTCCTGCACGCCCGAAGTCTCTCCCCCTCTGCACAATGCCCTCGAGGTGGCTGTGGTGGGGAAGAGACGGTTGCCCACCTCCTTCTGGAATGTGTCTTTGCAAAGCAGGTGTGGAAAGAGATGCAGTGGTTTTTGTCGAGGTTCATCCCAAGCAGCTCTGTAACACAGGAATCTGTGCTCTACGGGCTGTTCCCAGGGACACACACCGAGACAAACATCAACTGCTGCTGGAGGACTATCAATTCAGTGAAAGACGCCCTTTGGTCTGCCCGAAACTTGCTGGTCTTCCAGCGCAAAGAGTTGTCCACAACTGAATGTTGCAGACTGGCACATTCCAAGGTCCAGGACTACGTGCTGAGGGATGCACTAAAGCTTGGGGCAGCCGCAGCAAAGGCTCAATGGGGAAAGATCACTGTGTAAGGTCCCCCCCACTAAGCTGAATTGAGGGGCTGGATCCATGGAAAACCTCTCGAACTGTATCCGGAAAATATTTGTTTGCTGTAAAATGTACATGGCACGAAAAATGAAATGGAAGGGTTGTGAGGCAACTCACTCCTGTATTGGAGGAAATTGATCTCCTTTGCACTATTTGTATTTTTTGACTTGGTGCTGTTTGGAACTGTTTTGTCATGTATTTTTTACAGATTTTTATGAATAAAGTATATTTTGGAAATTTTAAAAAAAGCTGCCAGCAACTCAGGCAGCAAAGTTTTGGATTAGCTGAACATTATATTGGTGGAAAATGGGAGGCCAGCCAGTAAAGCACTGGAATAGTCAATCTAGAGGTGATAAAGTCATGGGTAAGGGTTTCAGCAGCTGGTGAGCTGAGGCAGGGTAGGACGGGCAATGTTGCTGAAGTGGAAGTAAGCAGTCTTGGTGAAGAAGGCTCATCTGGGGTCAAATACGACACCAAGGCTGCGAACCGTCTGGTTCAGCTTCAGACAGTTGCCAGTGAGAGGTATGGAGTCAGCGGCTAGGGAGCAGAGTTTATGACCGGGATTGAGGACAATGGATTTGATCTTCCCAATATTTAGTTGGAGGAAATTTCTGCTCATCCAGGAAATTTTTGCTCATCCAGTACTGGATGTTGGACAAGCAGCATTTTTGGATGATGTTGCAGAGAGGCAGAACATAGATGAGAAATAGGAAGGAGCAAAAGATAGGCCCTTGGGGGCACCAGAGGTAATAGTGTAGGAGAAGGAAGAGAAGCCATTGCAGACAATTATCTGCTACGACTGGATAGATAAGAGTTCCATTCACGTGGACAATGGATAGAAGTGTTGGAGGAGGATGATGTAGTCTGGGATAGTAATAATGTAAAGGGTATAGAGGGAAAAGAGATTCTTAAGTGTGTTCAGAAGGATTTTCTTGATCGGTATGTTTCTGGCCCAACAAGGACAGAGGCATTGCTGGATCTGGTTCTGGGGAATGGGGTGGGTCAGTTGGGGAAAAATTTAGGGTGCAGTGATCATCATATCATAAGGTTTAAGTTAGCCATGGAAAAGGACAAGCAGAAATCTAGAGTAAAAATGCTAAATTGGAGGAGGGACAATTTCAGTCAGGTGAGAACGGATCTTTCCCAGGTAAATTGGAATTAAAGATTAGCAGGCAAAACTGTAACGGAACAATGAGTGGCCTTTAAAATGGAGATAGTTTGGGTTCAGTCGAGGTACTTCCCATGTGGAGGAAAGGTAAGGCAACCAAAGCCAGAGCTCGCTGAATGATGAAAGAGATGGAGAGTAAAATGAAACAAAAAAAGGGTGACAGATGTCAGGTTGACAATACAAGTGAGAACCAGGCTGAATATAGAAAGTTCAGAGGAGAAGTGAAAAAGGAAATCAGAGAGGCAAAGAGAGTATGAGAAAATACTGGCAACTAATGTAAAAGGAAATCCAAAAGTCTTCTACAAGCATATAAGTAGTAAAAAGGTAGTAAGAGGAGGGGTGCGGTCGATTAGGACCAAAAAGAAGATCTACGCATGGGGCAGAGGGCATTGCTGAGATACTAAATGAGTACCTTGCATCTGTCTTTACCAAGGAAGAAGATGCTGCTAAAGTTGTAGTGAAAGAAGTGGTAGTTGAGACACTGAAAGAGCTAAAAATTGATAAAGGAGGTATTAACAAGGCTGGCTGCATTTAAAGTTGATAAGTCACCAGGACCTGATGGGATGCATCTGAAGATGCTGAGGGAAGTAAGGGTAGGAATTGTGGAGGTACTGCCCATCATTATCCAATTTCTGCTTAGATACAGATCCAGAGGACTGGAGAATTGCAAATGTTACACACTCATTCAGAAAAGGGGGCAAGGATGAATCCAGCAACTACAGACCAGTCAGTTTAATCTCAGTGGTGGAAGTGCTTTTAGAAACTAGAACCAGGGACAAAATTAGCAGTCACTTGGACAAGTGTGGATTAATTAAGGGAATCCAGCATGGATTTATTTAAGTAAAATCATATTTAACTAACTTGATTGAGACAACAGAGATGGTTGATGTGGTTGCTGTGACATACATGGACTTCCAAAAGGCATTTGATAAGCTGCCACATAGTAGATTTGCCAGCAATGTTGATGCCCATGGAATAAAAGAGACCGTGGCAGCATGGATACGAAGTTGGCTGAGCGACAGAAAAGAGAGTAGTGGTGAACGGTTGTTTTTCGGACCAGAGGAAGGTACGCAGCAGTGTTTCCCAGGGGTTGGTATCAGGACCACTGCTTTTCTTGATATATATTAATGACCTAGATGTGGGTGTGCAGGGCTCAATTTAAAAATTTGCAGATGACAAAACTGGGAAGTATTGTGAACTGTGAGGAGGCTAGTGATAGACTTCAAGAGGGCATAGACAGGCTGGTGGAATGGGGCAGACGGAATTTAATGCAGAGAACTGTGAAGCAGTACATTTAAGTAGGAAGAATGAGAAGAGGCAATATAAAATAATGGGTAAAGTTCTAAAGGGGGTGCAGGAACAGTGAAACCTGGGGATATATATGCACAAATCACTGAAAGTGGTTAAAAAGACATACAGAATCCTGGGCTTTTATAAATAACAGTACCGAGTCCACAAGCAAGGAAATTATGACGAACCTTTAGAAAACTCTGGTTCGGGCTCAGCTGCAGTATTGTGTCCAATTCTGGGCACCATACTCTGGGAAGGATGTGAAGGCTTTAGAGAGGCTGCAGAAAAGATTTGTTCCAAAGATGAGGGACTTCAGTTACGTGAATAGATCGGAGAAGAGAACGTCGAGAGGAGATTTAATAATACACATTCCAAATCATGAGGGGTCTAGACAGAGTAGATTGAGAGAAACTGTTCCCTTTGGCAGAAAGGTTGAGAACCAGAAGACACCGACTTAAGGTGAATGATGAAAGAACCAACGGTGACATTAGGAAAAACTTTTACGCAGCGAGTGATTAAGATCTGGAATGCACTGCCTGGGTTTGGTGGAGGCAGATACAATTGTGGCTTTCATAAGGAAATTGGATAAGCACCTGAAGAGAAAACAAATTGCAGGGCTTATGGGGAAAGGGCAAGGAAGTGGGATTAGTTGGTCCGAACACTGCAGTCTGATAGGCCGTTTTCTGAGCTGTAATCATTCTATGTCTCCATGTCAAAGGGTGCAGAAAAGTCGAGAGGGAGGAGGAGAAAAAAATTGTAGGGCTATAGGGAAAAAGCTGGGGATTGCTAACTTGATTGCCGTTCGAAAGAGCCAACACAGACGTGATCGGCCATCTTTTATGCTATACTATTCCACGATGAGGATGTGGAGGAATGGTTTGCCACAATTACAATAGGATGTCATTTGTGACTTTGATAAGGGCCGTTTCAGAACTGTGGCAGGGGCGGAAACCTGGGATTCAACATTGAGTTGCAGAAAGATGACCACAGTTTTGAGAGGTGGCAGCAAGTTCAAGGACTTTGAAGTGGAAAGGGAGGTTGGAAACATCTTGTGTTTTTTAATTAAGTTTTTTATTTTGATTTCCTGCAATAAATTTAAAGCGGATATAATTGACACTGGTCACAGATCCCCACGACGTACTCACACATGAGCTGTCAGGCGGTAATGATGGTACGGAATTGTATGATGTTTGATGTGATGCCGTATGCTGGTTGGCATCCTTCCATCTATGAATGATGATGGATGATGCAGCAAACAATCCATTTCGGTGGGGTGTCTTCTCTTGGTGCACCTTTGTTGATGGCTGTGAAGGCCAATCTTTGAGAGGCAGATTCTGCCACAAGTGCTGCACATGAAGCTGCTAAGTGATGCTATGAGTTGTTGTTTTTGACATTGGCACCTGTTGCCAAGCTGCTGTAGCAACTGGTTGTCGTGGAAGTGCACACCAGTCCACAATATGTGTCGCCATTTCCCTCTTTTGCCAGCTAGTGACTCCCAGATGCGATATTCAACATTTAGGACCTTCATGTCAGACTTGCAAGCATCCTTAAAGCAGAGCTTTGGGTACCCCACTGGTTGTCTGACCCCAGTTACTTTGCCATAAAGAAGGTCTTTGGGTATGCGACCATCTTCAATCCTGTGAACGTGTCCAATCTACCGAAGCTGCCTCTGTTTGATTTGTGCCAACACACTTGGAAGCTCTGCCTTTGAGACGACTGCTGTATTTGTGATTTTGTCTTGCCAGGGTATCCCCATAATGTACCGCAGACAGCGAAGATGGAAATTATTGAGTTTCTTTCCTGGTAGCTGTAAATCGCCCATATTTCATTGCCATAAAGCAAGTTGCTGAGAACACAGGCCTTATAAAGCAACAGCTTGGTCCTAAGGGTCAGCTTGGTGTTATCCCATGCGCGTTTCGTGAGTTAGCCAAAGGTGGTAGCTACTTTCTCTATGCGTGTATCGAGCTCTGCATCAAGGGACAGCTTGCCTGTCACCGTGAACCCGAGGTAGCAGAATTTGCTATTGTTCTACTTATTCAGTTTACGTCTGTGTTCTGTATACTGTCAGGATGGTGCTTCCATTATTAATATTTTTTGAGGACTTGTGTTTAAAAGACTCCTCCAACCTCTGTCATAACATATAATTGAGGGCTCATCTGGGATAACCCAAAGCCAACAAAGTGCAATTGTAAGTGGGGTAATAATACTTGAAAAGGGGAAAAGGAAAACGCCAGGTTTCTTGTGCATTACAGTAAAGTTTACAATACTGGAATGGGTACTTTTGATGCAAGTGTGCTTGTGCATTAGTCTGGAATAAATTATGATTCTTTAAAGGCATTGTCCGCTGGCAAGCTGTTAAGTGTGGTGGAGCACTTGAAGGTAGATATTAGATTAAAAGCTAGGAGACCTGAGTTTCAGAGACTATTGGCCAGAATGCTGAAGATTGAAGTGAAAGAGCCAGAGGGACGAGTTGAATCAGACGAAGACTAGGTAACACTGGCACAGATTCAATTGGACAAGGTGAAGTTAGAGCTAGAATTTCAGAGAGAGGAAAAGAAAAAAGAAAGGGCATTTCAGAGGCAGCAAGCAGAGTGGCAGGAGAGAGAAAGGGCAAGAGAAAGCGAAGAAAATGAAAAAGAAATAGCATTTCAGAAGCTGGAACTAAAATTATAAAGGGAAAGAGAAAAGGAAAAGAAAAGAGGCAGGAGAGAGAAAGGGAATGCCAGCTTAAAAGGCTGAATCTAAAACAAAAGGGTGGCCTTGACTCCAGGGAAAGTTCTGATGGGGAAGAATCTGACTCCAACCCAGGACCCAGTGGGGAGCTGTTTAAGTTTATGCAAGCCCTCCCAAAGTTTGAGGAAAGGGACGTAGAGGCATTTTTCATTTTGTTTGAAAAGCTAGCTAAACAGAGGAGGTGGCTGAAAGAAAACTGGACACTGCTCATGCTATTCTTTTTGAGGAGCCTTCTGCAAATTATGAGATAGCAAAAAAGGCTATTTTCGTTGCTTGTGATTTGGTCCCTGAAGCTTACAGGCAGAAGTTTTGGAACCTCCGGAAACAGCCTGGGCAGACTAGTATAGAATTTGAGAGGGTAAAACAAATTAACTTTGATTGTTGGATGCGGGCAGTAAAGGTAGAGGCCACATATGAGACGCTTAGGGAAATAGTTCTCCTGGAGGAATTTAAAGTCACTCCCTCCGTTAGTAAGAACCCATGTAGAGAACCAGAAGGTTTCAACAGCTGATATGGCTGATGATTACGAGCTTGTGAACAAGCCCAAACCCTTTTCCGTCACCCGCACAAACCCGAGAAGGATAGAAGGTGGGAAGGTGAAAGGAAGACAAGTAGCCAGGGGTGAGCAGGGACAGCTGGGAACATACTGGGATCTCCTCCTCAGGCCAGAAAGGAAGGTGCTGAGGGTGGAAGTGATGTCCGTAAGCCTAAGTGTTTTCACTGCCACAAGGTGGGACACATTCGTGCAGAATGCTGGAAGTTGTGGGGTAAACCCATGGGATTTATTGGGGTACACAAAGCCAATGCAGAGAAAGGGGCCCTGACCGAGAGTACGACAGATCAAGCTGTTGCTCTGACTGCAGCTGTAAGGCCAAGTTAAAAAAAAACGCTGTGAGTGCAGGGGTCATGAACAAGATACCTGAGAGCTATAGGGAATTCTTGTCAAAAGGGAAAATTACTCCTTATTCCTCAAGTGAGACCGGTAAACCTACAGTTATACTTAAGGATGCAGGAGCCTAGGGATACAGGAGCCACCCAAACTCTTTTGCTGGGGAAAGGCATGACCAGAGAGAGCATTGAATACCAAGGTTTTAGTGAACACCCTTTGTATTGGGTGCATCTGGAGTGTGACCTAATGTCTGAAATGGTAACTGTAGGAGTTGTCAATAGTTTGCCTATAGATGGAGTTGACCTACTCCTGGGGAATGATTTGGCCGGAGCGAAGATAGTGGCTTGTCCAGTAGTCACGGAAAGACCAAGTGAAGTTAAAGAGACAGAGCAGTTGCAGGAAAAAGTTCATGTGTAGTGACCCGAGCAATGGCTAAACATGCTCCATTGTCAGAGGTCAAAATTTTTTTTTATTCATTCACGGGATGTGGGCATCGTGGCCAGGTCAGTATTTATTGCCCATCCCTAATTGCCCTTGAGAAGGTGGTGGTGAGCTGCCTTCTTGAACTGCTGCAGTCCATGTGGGGTAGGTACACCCACAGTGCTGTTCCTTTTTATTGACTTTGTAGCGGTTAGATACAACTGAGTGGTTTGCTAGGCCATTTCAGAGGGTATGTAAGAGTCAGCTACATTGCTGTGGGTCTGGAGTCACATGTAGGCAAGGACCATACCAGGTAAGGACAGCAGATTTCCTTCCCTAAAGGACATTAGTGAACCAGATGGGTTTTTACAACAATCGACAGTGGTTTCATGGCCATCATTAGACTAGCTTTTTAGTTCCAGATTTATTTATTGAATTCAAATTCCACCTTCTGCTGTGGTGGGATTTGAACCCATGTCCCCAGAGCAATACCCTGGGTCTCTGGGTTACTAGTCCAGTGACAATACCATTACGCCACCGCCTCCCTGTAAATTGGCACCACAGACAGATATTTGGCTATCTGAATCTTTTTTGGGGGGATTTGGATAATCCGAAGAAAATGTTCAGTAAGTCTTCTTTAATTGAGGCTCAGCAAGACAATCCAGAGTTGAGTAAAGTGGCACAATCGGCTTAAACCAAAACTGAGGCGGAGGGAGTTCCGGAATACTACTATACTAAAAATGGGATTCTAATAAGGAAATGGAGACCTCCTCACAGACCTGCGGATGAAGAATGGACGGTGGTTCACCAGATAGTGGTACTGCCCAAGTATTACCAGGAAATATTAAGGAGAGCCCATGAAATTCCTATGACAGGCCATCTAGGGTTACAAAAGACCCAAACACATATAAGTCGACATTTTTATTGGCCAGGTCTTCACAAGGATGTGGTGCAGTTTTGTAAAACGTGCCAGATTATGGGAAAGCTGCAACCTGCAATAAAACCAGCACCGATAATTCCCATACCAATTTTTGGGTGTTGCTAGACTGTGTGGGACTTTTACCGATAACAAAAGCCGGACACCAATATATACTCACTGTTACGGATATGGCTACTCGGATTCCAGAGGCCATTCCCTTTAGAACAATTTTTGCTCCGGTTGTGGCAGAGAGGTTAACACAGTTCTTCACTCGATATGGATTTTTGGTTGAGAGATCCAGTCAGATCAAGGTTCCAATTATTTTTCTAAAATTTTTCAGGCAATTACAAGTAATCTGGGTGTAATACAATTGAAGTCCTCAGCGTACCACCCATTGACGCAAGAGGCTTTAGAACAGTACCATCAGACCCTTAAAACGATGATCAGGGCATACTGTCATGAATATCCCCATGATTGGGACAAAAGGCTGGAATTTCTTTTGTTTGCCACCAGGGATTCACCTAATGAGTCTGCCAGTTTTAGTCCTCTTGGATTAGTTTATGGACATGAGGGAAGAGGTCTTCTGAAACTAATCAAAGAAAGTTTTTAGAACAGAGGGACGAACCTTTCATGTTAGATTATGTATCTGTGTTCCAGGAGCAGCTCACGAGAGCCTGCAATTTGGCTAAGAAACACCTTAAAGCTTCCCAAACAACCATGAAAAAATGAGCAGATAAGCATGCCAAGACTCAACATTTCAATCAGGAGATGATGTGTTCGTATTACTGCCTTTATCTGATGAACCGCGGAAAATACAGTTCAGTGGTCCATATAGAGTAGTCAGAAGGACTGGTAAAGTAAATTATTTGATTGACACCCCAGATTGCCAGAAAAAGAATCAGCGGTGTCACAACAATATGTTGAAACAATATCACCACTGGGAGGAGGATAAGCAAGTACAGGTATCTCAGGTAGTAAGGACAGTGAAGGACGAAAGGGATAGTGAGGATGAGACAGAAGGAGGCCGAGACAATTCCCAAATTGCACCTCCTACAATCCGGTTGGCTAACATTGAATTGTTAGGGAGATTGGACACTGTGCTTTCATATTTAGATGCAAGATAACGAGGAGACCTAACTAGGCTGCTCACGGCATTTAAAGGAGTCTGTAAGGACAAACCATGATGTACAATCTTAGCCATACATGATGTGGATGTAGGAGAATATTTTCCCATAAAACAGCATCCTTATCACTTAGGTTCAGAGAAACAGGCTCAGGTGAAAGTAGAAATCCAATGCATGTTGGAAAACCATCTAATTGAATCCAGTCAAAGCAGCTGGAGTTCCCCAGTCGTGTTACTGCATAAACCTGATGCTTCAACTAGATTTTGCATAGACTACAGAAAGGTTAATGCGGTAACAAAGGCAGACTGCTACCCAATACCTCTCTTGGAAGACTGTATTGGCAGAGTTGGCAGTGCCACCTTTCTTACCAAAATAGACTTGTTAAAGGGATACTGGCAGGTTCCTTTAACACCCCGAGCTAAAGAAATATCAGCCTTTGTCACACCAGATGTTCTTTTCCAATGCTGAGTGATGCCATTCGGGCTAAACAAATGCCCTAGCAACTTTCCAGGGACTAATGAACCGAGTGACAGCCAGTATTCTGAACTATGTGGTTTACCTTGATGATGTGCTGGTATACAGTGACACTTGGAAGGACCACTTGGAACAACTAGAAGCTCTGTTTAGAAAATTACGATTGGCTGATTTGGTGATAAACCTTGCCAAAAGTGAATTTGCAAAAGCGCAGGTAACCTACCTAGGGCATAGTAGGGCAAGGACTGATGTTGCCAAGAACAGCAAAAGTACAAGTATTGATGGAGTTCCCCCCAAGACTAAACGAGAAATCATGAGATTTTTGGGGCTGTGTGGTTTCTACCGCAAGTTTATATCAAATTTCAGCACTATAGTTGCTCCATTGATGAATTTGCTACAAAGGAAAGCCAAGGTAATGTGGTCTGGGGAGTGCCAAGCATCTTTTGAGAGGCTGAAAGCAATTTTGAGCCAGTGTTGGCTGCCCAAAATTTCACTAAGTCCTTCAAGGTAGCAATTGATGCTAATGACCCTCGGGGTAGGTGCAGTCCTGTTGCAAGAAGATAAATCGGTCATGGAAAGGCCAGTGGGATACTTTTCCAAAAAACTATATCAACACCAAAAGAGATACTCTACAGTGGAAAAAGAAACCCTGGGCTTACGACCAGCTCTTAAGCATTTTGAAGTATATGTCTGGCCGGGCTAAAGGGAGACGCTGGTATATACTGGTCATAACCCCCTAGCCTATGTGGAAAAATTCAAAAACCAGAATGCCAGTCTATTTTGATGGAGTTTACTATTGCAGCCCTATTATTTAAAGATTATGCAGAGTGTGGGGAAAAACAGTGTCTAGAATTTAACTTTGCTCCGAATTATCTGAGTACAAAGATGGTACAGGGCATAACTGTATTAGTTAGAGGTAAAGAGTGAATGAGAATGAGCGTGTAAATGTGTTGTAATATTTTTTTCATTTTTTTTTTGTCCACACTTTACAATGAACGCATTTAAATGCGTTTAAATGCGAGGAGGTGTTAGCAATTTTAGAAAGTGTGAAAATAGATAAGTCCCCTGGGCCAGATGGGATTTATCCTAGGATTCTCTGGGAAGCTAGGGAGGAGATTGCAGAGCCTTTGTCCTTGATCTTTATGTCGTCATTGTCGACAGGAATAGTGCCGGAAGACTGGAGGATAGCAAATGTTGTCCCCTTGTTCAAGAAGGGGAGTAGAGACAGCCCTGGTAATTATAGACCTGTGAGCCTTACTTCGGTTGTGGGTAAAATGTTGGAAAAGGTTATAAGAGACAGGATTTATAATCATCTAGAAAAGAATAAGTTCATTAGCGATAGTCAGCACGGTTTTGTGAAGGGTAGGTCGTGCCTCACAAACCTTATTGAGTTTTTCGAGAAGGTGACCAAACAGGTGGATGAGGGTAAAGCAGTGGATGTGGTGTATATGGATTTCAGTAAGGCGTTTGATAAGGTTCCCCACGGTAGGCTATTGCAGAAAATACGGAAGTATGGGGTTGAAGGTGATTTAGAGCTTTGGATCAGAAATTGGCTAGCTGAAAGAAGACAGAGGGTGGTGGTTGATGGCAAATGTTCATCCTGGAGTTTAGTTACTAGTGGTGTACCGCAAGGATCTGTTTTGGGGCCACAGCTGTTTGTCATTTTTATAAATGACCTGGAAGAGGGTGTAGAAGGGTGGGTTAGTAAATTTGCGGATGACACGAAGGTCGGTGGAGTTGTGGATAGTGCCGAAGGATGTTGTAGTGTACAGAGGGACATAGATAGGCTGCAGAGCTGGGCTGAGAGATGGCAAATGGAGTTTAATGCGGAAAAGTGTGAGGTGATTCACTTTGGAAGGAGTAACAGGAATGCAGAGTACTGGGCTAATGGGAAGATTCTTGGTAGTGTAGATGAACAGAGAGATCTTGGTGTCCAGGTGCATAAATCCCTGAAGGTTGCTACCCAGGTTAATAGGGCTGTTAAGAAGGCATATGGTGTGTTAGCTTTTATTAGTAGGGGGATCGCGTTTCGGAGCCACGAGGTCATGCTGCAGCTGTACAAAACTCTGGTGAGACCGCACCTGGAGTATTGCGTGCAGTTCTGGTCACCGCATTATAGGAAGGATGTGGAAGCTTTGGAAAGGGTGCAGAGGAGATTTACTAGGATGTTGCCTGGTCTGGAGGGAAGGTCTTATGAGGAAAGGCTGAGGGACTTGAGGTTGTTTTCGTTGGAGAGAAGGAAGAGGAGAGGTGACTTAATAGAGACATATAAGATAATCAGAGGGTTAGATAGGGTGGATAGTGAGAGTCTTTTTCCTCGGATGGTGATGGCAAACACGAGGGGACATAGCTTTAAGTTGAGGGGTGATAGATATAGGACAGATGTCAGAGGTAGTTTCTTTACTCAGAGAGTAGTAGGGGCGTGGAACGCCCTGCCTGCAGCAGTAGTAGACTCGCCAACTTTAAGGGCATTTAAGTGGTCATTGGATAGACATATGGATGAAAATGGAATAGTGTAGGTCAGATGGTTTCATAGGTTGGCGCAACATCGAGGGCCGAAGGGCCTGTACTGCACTGTAATGTTCTAAAATTCTAAATGGCGTTTCATTCCTCCCAAAGCTGGAGGTATCATGAAGGTGCTTTTATTAATATGTTTGAGGATTTGTGTTTAAAATACCTGAGGAAATGCCTGGACTTGCTGTCCTTTTAAAGGGTCACTGAAAGGACACTTGGGGCTTTGTTTAATAACATATACTTACTGGAGGTCGCATATCATAAGCTAAGTAAACTGCTGGAACCTTATGGACAATGGAACTGTTTGGACCTGGAGGAGTCGCATGTCTGGGTTTATGGCTGACAGGAGTTTTGGTTTTGTTTTTGGATATTGTTTGGTGTTCAGTTGGTATGTATCCTGCTGAGAAAAGCCACCCAACTCATCCTTTTCCACCTGTTTTGAAAAATCTTCTGAGAATCCAATGTGATAGCTGAAACCAAGGATGCAGTAATTCTCCTGAAATGCCTGCAAGTCTACTCCTCGATGTCTCCTGAACAGAACTGCTCCAGAAAGATCCCAGTGACAGCTGTCTACGTGTACCCGGACACCAGACCAAAAGTCATCTGGAACATTCCATATTCTTTTTCTTCAAGAATTGACAATAACTTGGCCAAGAATTTTTTTTAAAGTTGATCTCTGCAGCGCCAGTTTCTTTCATTTTTCTTTATTTTTTTCGTTAACCTCTGTGTGTATGTGTAAGGATATTTCTCGAAGGGTAGATATTTATACTTTCACATTTCAGACTGTGTGTTAATAAGCTTTGCATCTTTATTGAATAAATCTTGTTTTATAATAAATCAACAATTTTGTTGTTTATTAAGGAAACCTGGTTGGCGGATTTTCATTCTGAAACTAATGTAGATAAAGTATATAATTGGCCGCATCGGTAACTGGGTAAAACATTTAAATATATGTTGTGACCAGTGGAGTAGCGGAACTAGAGAAAGACAGTGCATTCCCCCAACCTCGGTAGTAACAATACTGCAAAATTAGCTTAATTATTCCCAGCAAAATGAACTGAAATAGTACATAGAAAGGAAACTGGCAGTGTGATGTTAAAATCTTTTAGCTGACTAAGTGAACTGTTTAATGTGACCATCATTCACTATCGAGCCACTGAATTATTACATGGATAAAAATGCAAAATGCAGCATATACACATTGTGTTAAAGATACCTAAATAAAAAAAGTAAGTTTAAAGCCCTGTGGCCATAGACTCATCGGGTAGTAAGTGGTTGTAATGCAATGAACATTTTTCATTCTGTCCTTGACAAAGATTGTAGCATAGCCTAGTGGTGCCATTAATCATAGGATGAAATGTACTTCATAAACCTTAAATGTCAAACTGTGTTGATATATCAATGCTAGGTTTAAAGAGACAGCATTCTTTATTCACCATCGTACCTGGATAGTAATTGAATTAACATAGTTATCTTTTAGTATATTTATGCAGTTTCCTTACATTTCACAAAAGTTTTCAATATTTGATTTGACAGTTGCCTCAGTTTCTTTTTATTTGACTAGATTTTTATACAGAGGAGCTACAATAAGGTTTTATTTCATTATTCAATGCCTAGTTTTTAAGTTTCATGACTTTGCAATGTTTTTTCCTCTTAAAAACCACTAGTAAGCATCAGCAGAAGGAGACATGAACAAAAATTGGGGGAATTTTTCGAGCCCCTTGACATTGGGGGTAGTAGCTTGGTGGCGGGGCCTTCATCTAAATATTTAAATGAGCATTAATGAAATGCAAATTAACTTAACTGCCGACGGTGGCCGTCCCACGCTGATTTTACGTCCAACCGGCCGCGACTCCAAGGGAGTTCAGAGGGGGGAGGAATAAAATTATCAGGACGGGAGGGGTGGGGGCGCAGGCAAAACACTTTTTATTGGCTGCAGAAATGGTGGGAAGGGGTTGAAGGGCAAATGTGAGAAGGTTGCGGGGGAAGTTTGGGTCTGGAATAAAATAAGTTTTGTGAATATAGGGGTGTTGGGAAAGGGCCTTCATCTAATTATTTATGAAAAACAAATTAAATCCAAGATACCTTTAAAAATGTAAATTTCTGCTACGGGCTTGAAGCCCTTTAAAAATGGCGCTGGCGCGGTGGTGCTGGATGCTGTTGCCGGGGACACGGCGGCCGCCCCCTCTACGTCATCGGGGGTGCCCACACTGCCCCTCCATTTAAATCAGAGTAAAATAGCAAGGGCTGTGCAGCAGCACTTCTGTGTCAGAAGGCCGAATTCAGCCCTGGGACTTCAAATGTCTTGCTATGTAAGTGTATATGTTTGTTTTTGAAATTCAATAAAAATTAATTTAATGTCTTTTTTTCCTGTCATTTTTAAGTCTTTTTGCTTTGTTGCTGATACAGTAAATGCTGGTAATTCTTGTAAACAAGCATGCAGTAGAGAATGATGGAGTTGAATTGCCGTCAGTAAAAAGTGAGCTTTGTCAAACATTGCTTCAGTGATCACTTCAACTCTTCATATTTATTCAGTTCCCTCACTGGATTTAATGGTGCTATTTTTGCAATTGGTTACATCACATAAATAGTTGTAAAGTGTAATCGATTGGGAAATATGGGCATAGATCAATTACACTGAATCTCTCAACATGTATCATGCAGGTTTCCTCTTGGTTTCATCGGCACAGAATTGAAATATGTTGATCAGGTGAATAGATGTCCATTCATTTTGCTGGCATTCACACATGTTGAACAATATTTCATCATTTCACCCCATATGAAACAGGTATTCCAAATAGGCTAGGTGCTGTGCTGCTCTGGATGTAGTTTAAATTACATGAACCGCTAATGAGTATAATTAGTGCTGTTTTTATGTAAGGATTTTGTTTATCAATCAAGTGTTTTTGTTCCGTGGGTTGTGGCACCGCCATGTTGTTGATTCAGTCCTCCAAATTATGGGAGTTACTCTATATTTGATTTCTGGAGGAAGAATAGAGTGATACCATGCAGTTGAGATTGCACCCGAGGAGGATTGCACTGTCACACTACAAACTGCATTTACAGGCAGAGGCAATTTAACTGGGTTTCTTTAAGGAGCATTATCTGTCATGGACTAAGATTGCAATGATGATGATATTGCACTGTCACTGGTAAGCAAGGTCAACAAGCATTGAACTCTTTGGTTTCGCATTCTTCTAGTCCAGCATCATCATTAGGCCAGACATTGCTGCCAAAATAACAGTGAGGCTAATTTACATGTAAATGCTACAGCAATTTCAGGCAAGGGGAAGATGAGCATTTAGACATGAATATTTAAATGTTGCTGTCCGTGTTTTGATGCTTCGCCGTTAGCTTTGTGAAAATGGCCCCTCATTGACTGACTCACCATTGAAGTACATTGAATGGCACGAATTTATGTGGTAGGTATGAACTAAACTTGCTCCAGAAAGTTAAGTCTCGTCATTTCAATCGTAAGTACCTTTTAAGGGCATAATACTGCCAGTCAACCTCTCTGGCACTGAAAATTACCATTACAGGTATGAAGTCTCATTCCTTTAGGTATTAATTAAGTTTAAATGCCAAATTTTAAAAAGATTTTTCCACTTTATCTTCTCTTTCTTAATCCAATCTTTCTGTCCCTCTGTTTATTTCTCCTACTGTACCTGATTTGACATTTAATCCACTTGTTCTAATTTACGTTTCTTCTCGGTTCTTGTGCTGTCCATCTCCCAGTCCTTCATTCTGATTGGTTTAGATGATAAACATTTGCTTACACTGTTCACTCAGGTTGCAGATGAGGAGAGACAATATGAACTAAATGGTACAATTTTAAAGTGGGATGTCATGCAGGCCCCCACCTGCCAAGAATGAGGCACACATTATTTCGCCACATGAAAATTAAAACTTAAAATTGTTGCTGGGAAGAAAAGAGGCCCTATCACAAGGAATTGCCAGACCCCTCGCCGGAAAGACCTATTTTGAATACTAGCAAACAGTGTTGGAACAAAGAGACCAGTCCCTGCTTCCCAAATACACAGAAGACATGGTCAGACCAGTTTAGTCACATGACTAACTGGCTGTTGGAGTTTTTTGAATTTGAACTTGCCACAGAGTTTTTAAAACTCAGAAAGCTGTTTGCTCCTGGACTGAAAAGACCTCTCTCCTGTCTGTTCCCATCTCTTTCTCACGGAACTGAAGACCCATTGAAGACACATGAACCCCAAGAGAGAAAAGTTTCCTTCAGTGAAAAAGGTTAAGAAGAATACTGGGCCTCAATGAAAAGCAAGAATTATCTACAAAAGGACTACAGTGAGCTCGAAGCACAGTAACAAGAAACTTCAGATATTGCCTCAAACCCCTCCACTATTTTTCTTCTTTTTTCTGTCTCTGCATGTGCGTATCACGTATGCATGCTAGCGTGGGGTGCAACATGTATTCGTTGGCATTAACCGAATTATTGTTTAAATTTAATAAAAATTCACTTTACTTCTTTAAACCTAAGCCTGTTTATGCTCATTTCTTTGCCTTATAATTGGAAAGTGGTGAACAAGGATTCACCAAGGGGGAGCTCAAAACACGGTGTATTTAAAAATCAAAAACCCTGTTACAAGACCAGGTGAAGGCTGAAAGAGACCCCTCGACACCTTTCTCACCTGATCGTAACAGTGAACAGAACAATCTGGGGGTGTCCATACACAAACCTTTGAAGATGGCAAGACAAGTTGAGAAGTCTGTTTAAAAAGGCATACGGGATTCTTGTGTTTATAAACAGAAACATCGCCTACAAAAAGAAGGAAGTTATGCAACACCTTTATAAAATACTGGTTAGGCCCCAGCTGGAGTATTGAATCCAGTTCTGGGCACCACACTTCAGGAAGGGTGCCAAGGCCTTAGAAAGGGTGCAGAGGAGATTTACTAGAATGTTACCAGGGATGAAAGACTTCAGTTATGTGGTGAAACTAGAGAAGCGAGGGTAGTGCTTCTTAGTGTAGAGATGGATAAGGGGAGATTTAGTAGAGGAGTTCAAACTCATGAAGGGATTTGATAGAGTAAATAAGATAATCCAGTGACAGAAGGGGCTGTAACCAGAGGACACAGATTTACGGTAATTGGCAAAAGAACCAGAGGTGGCTTGAAAGAAATTGTTTTTACGCAGTGAATGCAATGATCAGGAATGAGCTGTCTGAAAGGGTGGTGGAAGCAGATTCAACAATAACTTTCAAAAGGGAATTGGATGAATACTTGGACGAAAATCTTGCAGGCCTTTGGGGAAACTGTTTCCAAGTGCCAGCATAAGCACAATGAGCCAAATGGCCATCTTCTGTGCTGCATCATTCTACAATTTCATCTTTCTTAGCAAGAGGAGAGTGGAACACTGCCCAATGTTAGTACATTGCTGCAGTTTCCAAAGCATGTACATCCTTAAAGACGATTAGTAGGTTTTCCATTCTTCCTCTGATACAATAACTTGTTCCTCCTCACAACTGACTTTGTGCCACCTGGTGCTACCTCACTACCCTCATCTTCCAGATTTATGTAGCTATGCTGCCTCTTGCAGGGTCTGGTGGCGTTTGCTGAGCCACCTGTTGGATAGGTATGTTAGACTGAATGGTCTTTCCCTTTCTTTTTTTCTATGTTTGTATGTTGTAAATATGGCGACAGCCCTAAGAATTTTCAAAGTTGTTATTTTCAAATAAAAATAAGCAAAACAACACATAATTATCATGGCTCTGTCCCAGAGACCTTAACCTAAATGCAGAGACTTCACTAAAGTTGGGTTTCAAATGAGCAGCATTTTCTCAGTACCAGAGAAATGAATGTGGCACTTATAACTGTCACCTTCTAAGTAATGGTAAGTAAATGTATTGAAGTCCATTCGTGCTGCATAATATCAATAATGTTAACTCTAAAATAGGGAAGCCTAAATAATAAAGGATAAATATAAATACGTTTTTGCATATTTCACATGAACAAAATCAATTGTCATGATGACTACAGATAAATTGGAACATGAGTATGATTGGAAAAAATTGTTTTTGCCTGTTGATTGATGAAGTGAATCAAAATTAAATGTCCGTACAAATTTAACAAAATAATCCTTTGCTGTTCAAAAGATTTGAAAATCAATGTCATTTAAATTCCTAACATAGCTGCACCTGGTTCTTCCTGAAGCCACATAGGTGACTTTTTTTTTTGATTAGAGTGGATTTTCTCTTTCATGTGCTGCCTTGTATTGCTGTTTCAGCTGTAATTTACAGTAATGTATAGCATTTAGTGCTGGCGTAAATATTTGGTCGTTTTTGGATATTTAATTATTCATCTGTGCTTGCCATAATTTGCAGCTGTCATGAGCTCCACTGTGCACTGTACAAACTTAAGAGTCCACAGAGAAAAATCAGTAGTTCAGTGGATCATATTGCCTGTGAAAGATGCAAATTCTTTGTGATATCTATCTCAGTATTCTTTAAGTGATCTGCCAATTTCACCTGACTTTTCCAAGCTCTCAGATAGCATTTTCTTTCTTTCTCATGGTTACATTTGTCGGGTCTGTGCATCTTTCTATAAACTCGTGCTGCATTATTTTTTCCACCTCTATTAGAAGGTGGATAGAATGTATGGGCAAGATAGGATGAGCTGGAGAGTCATAGGAAGAAATATTTGGCCGTGAGTCTACTCCCACTTCATACTAATGTGCATCAGCAACAACAGGACACCTGTTTCTGAGACTTGTTCATTTAAAACTGTGACAAATTCGCCAAGAATACATCTACAATTTTTGAGAATGGATTTTGAGTGTGATCTGACCTCCAGATGACAGTATTGATTAAATATTATAATCGGTCAAAGTTGAAGGATACGCTGCTTTATAAGGATAACTCCATACACGATTAATCTGCTGCTAAGCTGAAACCTTGGCTGTCCATTTAAAGTCACAAGATCTAATGACTATAAATAAGCATATTCTGAGGTTAGTTAGATGCCAGTCCCTTTTGGGCACATCCTAATGTCATTTAGAGGATGATTTCTTTGCTGATTGGCAGAAGTCAGCAGTGATTGGCTTTTTCCCCTAAAGATTTCTTGACATTTGTGGCTCTAAATTGAGATGGGAGTGAAAGTTTTATGTAAATATATCAATAACTATATAGATACGATTAATAATCTTTACTTGATGGCAGATATTTTGTACCAATGAGTTTTTGTTCCATCGTTTCCCCAGGATGACCGGCGTGAGTCTAGACTAACACTTCGGCCACCAAGTTTAGCAACACCTTATGCTCCTGTTCAGAACTGGCAGCACCAGCCAGAGAAACTTATCTTTGAGTCCTGTGGCTATGAGGCTAATGTGAGTATGTAGTACTAGAATTAGCATTTTGCTTTGTTCAGTGCTATACTCAATAAACAAAATGTTTATCATGCGCTGATGACAAACGATGTACTCATTTCAGCCCATAATACTTCTTAAATGGCTTTGCCATCTATTTGAAGCACTATTGTGCTGGAAGTTCCAAAGTATGTGGAGTACAATGAATGAAGGAACTTGGAATCAACTACCCACTGCCTATTGGTATTGTTACTGTTACTCTTCCCATTGACCCCACTCTCTTCCTTACTCGGCTAGTCTCTTATCAAAGTGATTGTTCAACCTAAGATACTCAGTTAAGTAGTGTGCTTCACTTCTTGTGAACAGTCACATTGCATACATAATTGTCATCAAAACCTTTTTTATCTTACTGAAGTGTAAGGCAACATTTCTGCCTTTACTTCATTCTTTTTTATGCACAAAGGTATATAGTTCCTCTCTGATTACTTGTTGCTGATCTTGTGGAAATATTATTTGCAATTAAGGGGACAAAAAATACTTCTCCAAAAACACCTAATACTAGCTGACATCCAGTGGCATTGCTTATGTGTGCCTAGAGTCTAAAGTACACTGTGATCTTTAGCTACTAACCTAGACTATCTCTTTAAGGCCACTACTTTGGAACTTCCTTTGGCAAAGTAGTCTTAAAAAGATACATCATGAAGTCAATTGCTGTTGAAAACTTGCCTAGCTTGGCAACTGCTTGGCTTGTCTTCAGATGTAGCTTTACATCTATAAATTTTGAAAGACATGCGACTTCTTATTCACTCCTTTCCCAAAAGAAATGTTGTAAAATGCTTGAATTCAAAGAACATTTTACAGGATAATCCATGGCAATTTGTTTTTTGGAGCTATTGTGAATAACTGTGTCTTAATTTTTTTGCAGTATTTGGGTTCCATGCTGATTAAGGAGCTAAAAGGGACTGATTCAACACAAGATGCTTGTGCAAAGATGAGGGTTTGTATCTGTTGGTCACAAATTGATGCAGTATTTTGGGCTAAACTGTATTGAGTCTTTAATGTTTCTCCTGTGTTTTTGTCTAGAAATCTACTGAACAAATGAAAAAGATTCCAACTATATTCCTCTCCATCACATACAAAGGTGTAAAATTCATTGATGCCTTCAACAAGGTATTTGTAGAATTATTAAGCATCATTACTTTCATTGTACCATATATCCTGCTTTTAAATTGAATTTTTAGTTAATTTTCTTCTCAAAAAATGAAAGACTTTTTTTGTATTGGGTTTCCTATTTTCACCTTTTGAATGCCTTGATATCCTATATATCTTTTCAAGGATTATTATTTGACTTACTACCACAACTAAATCTGATGCATGTAAAACAAGACTTCTGAGCTGTCATGCCCTCTAAAGGTGTGTTTATTATCGCCTACTGAGTTTTAATCTGCCAATGGGTTTATTCAATTCCCAATAAAATACACTGAGGCTATCTTCCTCAGTAGTCCTGTTGACATTTAATGGCATTGTCATGCTCACTGCTATTTACTTATTGAGTGCCTATTTCAAACTTGTTTGTCTTGATATCTCATGATTTAATATCTTTTACCATTTAATTCTGTATTAAGTTATTATGGACTGAAATCATAGGCATAAGACCTAGAAATTGAGTTTCTCCTTGTTCCATTCTCTTCATCCCCACTGTCCATCAATTATTTTATGTTTTGCATAGAATGCAGATTATCCTAAGTGTGGGCAGATCAGTGTTTCCAGATTGAGATTACATTTTCTTGGGCTTTTGTCTTTCCAAAGTTATGAAAATGCAACACAAAGGATGTGAAAGCAAAGTTTTAATGTACTTAAAGTAAAATACAATACTGTAGTTGAGACCAGTGTATTTACTGTGACTGATTCTGCTATCAATCTATGTTTGTTACAGTGCCAAAGAATGGAAGGTTTTACACTGTCAGCAGTAGTGTATCTCTTGCCAGTAGTAGAACTAGTACGGTGATATAATAACAAACCTCAACTGGCAGCTGGGTAAATAAAACATAGTTTGGACCATGAGAGCTGAGAAGACACTTTGAAACAACATTGTTAGCAGGAACTGGGAATCTGTACCTTAGGCCAGATCAGGAGATATTCATGACTCTTTGAGTAACAAGAAAAGCCTTGGTACAGACATGCTGCCTTTAAATTTTCCTTGCACTTTGCACAGGCCAAATCAAAATCCATATCAACTATAATCCATATTGCTGCAGCAATAAAAAAAAAATGTAACCTACAGATGTCTCTACCACGATGGGTTGTGCACATTATTTTATTTTATTCATGGATACACCCCTGTTAATATCTACTTAGGCTGCCTGTTCTATTGAATGTACCCAGTAATGATACAGGATTGCATTTTAAGAGTCTGCTGCCGAAGTAGGCGGCAAACATTAAAAAAATGCAGCCCACCTGTACAGGCACTGCATCACGGAGCCGCCACGATTTCAAATGCGGCGGCTCATTTGCATGGCCTTAGCGCCCGACCCACGCAATAACGTGGGGGGGCAGCCAAGCCATCGCTGGAAATGGCGTCCGGCGCCAAGGCGCAGGCACCAGTGCCATTTTTAAAAGGCTTACAGCCCTCAATGGACATTTAAAATTTAAAGGACCGGGTAAGTTAAATTTCCACAAAACAGAATTAAATGACCTTTACATGCATTTTCCCAACCCTCCCCCACCAAATGGCATTTCCAAACATTTGTGCCCTTCCCCCGCGCCCCCCCCCCCCCCCCCCACTGGAATTCGAATGTTGAGAATTTGACCTACCCCCTTCCCCCTACCCCACCAAAGTTTGGCAACTTTGCCCTTTACCCCTTCCCATCAGCCCCAAACAATCCGCATCGTTGTTACCCCACTCCCCCATCCTGAACAGAGAAAAATCCTCCTTCCCCCTCCCCACTGGTGTGGCGTCACTTTTCCCCGAACGGGGATTCGAAGGTGTTGGCCACCTGAATGAAGATTGGTACGGCGATTAAGGAGGCGATGGGACCCTCATTAAATCAGGTATGTAAATTAATTTATATTGAAATGAGGGTCCCATTGCTGAGCAGCGGGGTGGTTGCTACGAGGCCTTGCAGCCGCCACCGAGATCGGCACAGGGCCTACCACCGTCGGGGTTGGTGGCGTAGAGTCAAATCATTGCAACCGGTTAATAGATCTGTGTCTACATCTGCACTCATTACTTGCTTTCTGTCTACCTGTATATATCTCCTGTCTAGATAAATTTTGCTTTGGGTATCTTTTTATCCATACTAGCTGATGTCTCAGTGCATTGTTTTGGAATAGTCTTGGCTTTGGAGTGGTTACAAAGGAGCTGTATTTAAGCTAGATATTTTCTGGGTCTTTCTCTTTGGGGCAGCCAGCATAACAAGTGCAGCAGGAAGTGACTAGCTTTCTTTTCTATATGATTGCTTAGTTGTGATTTATTGCTGTATGGTGCAAGCCTGATATATGTTTTGCATGTGCACCACTTTCAGTGTCATACTTTCAAGTGTGGTATAGTCAGAGTTCATTTTCTTGTAAAATACACAAGTTCCTGTTAAGATGGATGATAGCTAAAGCCAATAACAATGTCTACCTATATTAAACAATGTAGTTTATTACATAAAGCAGTCATGTTCGAGAAATATTTCTGCATTACCCAGCAGAGACCTCCATCAAACTAACTTTAAATTTCTCTCAATGGTACTTCTCTTGTTTCTGTGAACCCTACAAAGTGTCTTGTATATCTCCTGATCTGACCTTGTACAGATTCCCAGTTCCTGCTGACATTGTTGTTTGAGTGTCTTCTCAGCTCTCTTGGGGTCCAAACTATATTTTATTTACCCAACTGCCAGTTGAGGTTTGTTATTATATCACCATATTAGTTCTACTACCTCCAAGAGATACATTACTACTGACAGTGTAAAATCTTCAATTCTTTGGCATTGCAACAAACATACATTGATAGCAGAGTCAGTCACAGTGAAAGGGTCATTTATGTAGGCTTAAATGCTTTGTAATAAAGAGAAATTGAGTAACAAGAAAAGCCTGGATACAGACAGATGTTGCCCTTAAATTGTCCTTGCACTTTGCACAGGACAAATCAAAATCCTTATCAACTATACTCCATATTTCTGCAGCAATAAAAAAAACTAAAAATGACTGTTGCTTGTGGCATATAGTCCAATATAGCACCAGTAGTACAGCATATTAGTCTATCCTGTTCAGCTTGTACAATAATAGGTTGCAGGTTGGATTTGTTTAGTTTTAAGTCTTAGCTGAGTTGCTTCCCTGCTAAGAGGGTGCAGAACAGGCAAGAAGAAAAAATGTTGAAAGCTGCACCTCTCCCAGGCTGCATTCATGGACCTTCCCAGTGATTGATTAAAAGTAGCATTGATGGTATCTTGGAGCAGGCCCATCCTCCAGTAACTGTTTTTGTAGGAGGCTAATATACCCACCAGAGAGAATGTGACAGAGTTAATGTCGCTAATTTAATCAAATGGCTTATGATCAAAGCAATTCAATTAAATTACTAACTTGTTATCTTGCTGCCAGCCATCCTTTATGTATTTTTATATGACGTGACAGGCAAGTTGAAAGTAACTTTTTCCAACAAGATGTCACATCCAGTAAATAAGCTTGGTATATTTCCACAATAACCTCCCCCTCAGAGTTTCCTTGTTGTGGAGTTTTTTTTTAAGAATGGTAAACTTTCCAAACCATTTAATAATGTTTGTTTTGTTTCATTAACAGAATATTATTGCTGAGCATGAAATCCGCAATATTTCCTGTGCTGCCCAGGACCCTGAAGACCTTTGTACATTTGCTTACATCACTAAAGACCTACAGACAAATCATCACTATTGTCACGTTTTCAGCACACTTGATGTAGTATGTCATTATTATTCTTTAGTTTTCAAAAGAAGTAACCGGGTGTTTCTCCTCTAGGTGGCATGACAGTAACTTGCAATTCTTGGGTAAAAGCTTGCCCCTCTAGCCAAATAGGACCCCAGCCCCTTCCCTTTTTCTTGGTTGTAAGTGACCGGCTTTGGTTTATGCTGCTTTTTTTTTGATCATGAAGTTGTAATGTCTGTGTGATGCTTTATAAATCCTGCACAAATAAGGGACAGTTTGGTGAAAGTTAGACTTAATTGTTTATATAATTGTTCATAAATTTGAAATCTTAAGGTTGCAGTTATAGAAAGCTTTAATATTTCACCACTTCTCATTCAATGCCTTCAGATGAGGTGTAGTATTCAAGATTGCAGCCCCATGATGTAATATAGTGCCACCTTCGATATCGGGCATGATGAAAGCAGCTTATTGAAGGAATATTGCAAAATGAGGCTCTCCTATAGCCATGTCCCTGTCTCTCTCCACCCCACAACCAATTAAAAAAATTCCATCTAAAGTATACTTTGGATGCTGAGGGAAATAAGGGATAAAATTGCAGAGGCACTGGCCATAATCTTCCAGTCTTCCTTTAGATAAGGGGTTGTGCTGGAGGCAAATTGCAAATGTTACACCCTTGTTCAAAAAATGGTGGAAGGATTAACCCAGCAACTACAGAACAGTCAGTTTAATCTCAGTGGTGGGAAAGTTTTTAGAAACTATAATCAGGGACAAAGTTAAGAGTCACTTGAAAAATATGGATTAATTAAGGAAATCTAGCACTGATTTGTTAAAGGCAGATTGTGTTTAACTAACTTTTAAGTTTTTTTGATGAGGTAACAGAGGGTTGATCAGGGTAATGTAGTTGATGTGTACATGGACTACCAAAAATGTTGATGTGTACAAGGACATGCCAGCAAAGTTGACGTCCATGGAATAAAATGGACAGTGGCAGCATGGATACGAAATTGGCTGAAACAAAGAGTAATGGTGAACTGATGTTTGTATACAGTGGAGTTTCCCAGGGCTTGGTACTGGGACCACTGTTTTACTTGATATAGGTTATTGACCCAGACTTGGGTGTGCAGGGCACAATTTCAAAATTTGCAGCTGACACAAAACTTGGAGGTATTGTGAACTGTGAGGAGGATAGTGATAGATTTCAAGAGGACATAGACATGCTGGTGGAATGGGTGGACATGTGGCAGTTGAAATTTATTGCATAGAAGTGTAAAGCGACACATTTCAGTAGGAAGAATGTGGAGAGGCAATATGAAATAAAGGATGCAATTCGAAAGGGGGTACAGGAACGGAGAAACCTGGGGATATATGTGCACAAATTGTTGAAGGTGACAGGGCAGTTTGAAAAAGTGGTTAAAAAGGCATACGGGCTTTATAATTAGAGGTATAGAATACAAAAGCAAGGAAGTTATGACGAACCTTTATAAAACACTGGTTCGGCCTCAACTGGTGTATTCTGTCCAATTCTGAGCACCGCACTTTAGGCAGGATGTGAAGGCTTTAGACAGGATGCAGAAAAGATTTACAAGATTGCCTCCAGGAATGAGGAACTTCAGTTACATGGATAGATTGGAGAAGCTGGAGCTGTTTTCCTTAAAGAAGAGCAGATTGAAAGGAGATTTGATAAGTGTTCAAAATTATGAGGGGTCTAGACAGAGTAAATAGAAACTGTTCCCATTGGCGGAAGGGTCGAGAACCGCAGGACACCGATTTAAGGTGATTGTCAAAAATGTACAGGGCTTTGGGGGAAAAAGGTGGGGAAATGGCACTGGCTGAATTGCTCTTGCAGAGAGGTGGCACAGATAAGATAGGCCAAATGGCCTCCTGTGCTATGGAAAGTGTGTATTCTGTTGGGTAATAAAAACTCTACACATGCAAATTTCTCAGTATTTAATTTGGATACTTCTAAAGCATGCTGATAATATGGACCAAAGAAAACTGGAGGGCCTGTTTCAGTGCTGTATCTCTAAATAAAAATAAAACCCTAAGTGACCACGCATTATGGAAATAACCACCAATCAATTCAGCATAGCTTTGCCTAAGTAGTGAGCAACTAATTTCAATTTCCTTGTAATTCATTGCAAATTTATTTCTTGTGCCACAGAAATTATGTCAGAAGGAGATTACTACTCCCTATAGATGTCACAGCACTGAAACATTTTTTAATAAGCCGTTGAATTTTTAATAAAGAAACCCCTAAATGTTTGTACTTCTGTTGGGGTGGGGAGAAAAAGAAGAAATCACATTTCATGTACGCATACTGCTTATGCATATAACTGCTAATGTATTCAAACAGAGAGGATATATTTGTAAATTTTAGTTAATAGTATGAGAGGGAATAAACTCTGGAAAGTGGGATCAGCTGATTCTGTGCAGTTTAACTGCACTGGAGATTTGTTCACAATTCTTGTTTACACTGGCACTCAATAGCATGTATTCAAAATGGACTCAGGCATGACACTCTCCAATTGGAATATTGGAATACGGAGTAAAATTTCAAAATTTGCCAATGATACCAAACTTGGAGGTGTGGCAAACAGTGAGGATGATGCAAATCGACTGCAACAGGACAAAGATAGGATAGCAGAATGGCAGACAAGTGGCAGGTGGAATTTACTACAGAGAAGTGTGAGATGATGCATTTTGGCAGAAGGGATAGGGAGAGGCAATATAGATTTTAATGCTACAGTTTTAAAGAGTGTACAGCGACAGAGGGACCTGGGGTTTCAAGTGCACAGATCCTTGAAGTTGGCAGGACATATTGAGAGAGTAGTTAACAAAGCATATGGGATCTGGAACTTCAGGAACAGAGGTATTGAGTACAAAACTTATGCTGAACCTTTATAAAGCTCTGGTTAGGCCACAACTAGAGTGTTGCATCCAGTTCTGGTCACGACACTTTAGGAAGAATGTGAGGGTTCTTGAAAGGGTGTAGAGGCAATTTACCAGAATGTTTCCAAGGTTGAGGGAATTTAGCTACAAGGTTAGGTTGGAAAAGTTGGGGTTGTTCTCCTTGGAGCAAAGAAGATTGAGGGGAGGTTTAATAGATGTCTACAAGATTATGAAAAGGTTTAGATAAAGTAGACAAAGAAAAGCTGTTCCCATTCGCTGATGGTATAAGGACTAGGGGAACATTTAAAGTTTTGAGCAAGAGATGCAGAGGGGATGTGAGGAAGAACTTTTTATGCAGTGAGTGGTAATGTCCTGGAACTTGCTGCCTACGAGGGTGGTGGAAGCGGAGACAATAAATGATTTCAAATAGAAATTAGATGGGCACTCAAGGGAAAGAAACTTACAGGGCAGTGGGGATAGAGTGAGGGAATAGGAATGACTGGATTGTTCGATAGAGAGCTGGCATGGACTCGATTGGCTGAATGGTCTCCTGTGCTGTAATGACTCTGGCTGGGATTTTACGGCTCTGAAACATTGAGGTCAGAGGGAGCGTAGAATCGCATCGGGTGGCGTCAGGCGGACCTCCGACTTCATCACGGCATGTCCACATTTTACGAGCGGCGCATACCACAGCAAGTGACCTCTTCGCTCTCTTCCAGTGGCAAGTCTACACTGCTAGCTGTATGTCTTGAGGCTGCTGCACATTTGGTTGCAGGATGCTGGGCAGGATGGTCAGAGGCTGCTGCAAAGGTGGTCACAGAATGCTGGGCAGGATGGTCTGAGGATGCTGTACATTTGGTTGCAAAATGCTGGGCAGGATGGTCTGAGGCTGCTGCACATTTGGTCGCAGAATGCTGGGCAGGATGGTCTGAGGCTGCTGCACATTTGGTGGCAGGATGGTCTGAGGCTGCTGCACATTTGGTGGCAGGATGGTCTGAGGCTGCTGCACATTTGGTCGCAGGATGGTCTGAGGCTGCTGCACATTTGGTGGCAGGATGGTCTGAGGCTGCTGCACATTTGGTCGCAGGATGGTCTGAGGCTGCTGCACATTTGGTCGCAGGATGCTGGGCAGGATGGTCTGAGGCTGCTGCACATTTGGTCGCAGGATGGTCTGAGGCTGCTGCACATTTGGTCGCAGGATGCTGGGCAGGATGGTCTGAGGCTGCTGCACATTTGGTCGCAGGATGCTGGGCAGGATGGTCTGAGGCTGCTGCATATTTGGTCGCAGGATGCTGGGCAGGATGGTCTGAGGCTGCTGCACATTTGGTCGCAGGATGGTCTGAGGCTGCTGCACATTTGGTCGCAGGATGGTCTGAGGCGGCTGCACATTTGGTCGCAGGATGCTGGGCAGGATGGTCTGAGGCTGCTGCATATTTGGTCGCAAGATGCTGGGCAGGATGGTCTGAGGCTGCTGCACATTCGGTTCCAGGCTGCTGGATAGGAAGGTCTGAGGCAGCATTCCGGTGCTGGTGGCCTTTTAAAGATGGCGCCAGCGTATCTGACCGCATCAGTTGACTATGTGGCCGCTGCCTCAGTCCCTGCCTCTGCCCAGTGAATGGTCAACTGCCCTGTCTGATGGCCATTAATTGGACAGCCAGCATGAGATTGCTCCAAGAATGGGGATCAGAGCAGGAGCACCAGCACCACCTACCTCCGGTCCCACCTTCCCCTCCCCACCAGGTCATATAAAATCCCAGCCTATGACTCTATAAAGAGCTATTGTATTAGCCACAGATAATTTTTTTTTTAAGAAACTCACCATGAGGTAGCTGCTCTTCTGATTGGGGCTGCCATCTTGAGTGTTTTCCAAGGCTAGGTGCATGAACATGATCTCTCACCAACATCTCTAGGCCCTTAGAATCCACCCCCCTCCCCCCCTGTAAGCATTGAGTATCTGGTTATACTTGGAGCTAAGGCTAAGCAAAATGTTCCTTCATCAAGTGTTGGAAACAGGCAAAGATGGTAACTCTGACTGGGAGACCTGTCGAAGATATTTTGTGTTTCTTAAAATACAACCCCAGCATATATTGTAGACAAGTACTTCCGGATAAAGCTACTGTAGTGGCTTGTCCCAGAGTACTCCCTGATGTAAAGTTTCAGTTTCCATCCACAATAATTCAAGCTGCTATTGTGATTTTTAGAACCTGGATTTAGTCAGGTGGTGTCTTTGGTGACTAATTCTTTGGTGTAAATGTCCTTTGACAGTAAATGCAGTGTAGACTGACAGTGAATAATTGGATGATCGATAATACCTGTTTTGTTTTCAATTTAAATTTTGTAGAGTGGAAATATTAATTCACCATGTTACTGCATTTGATAAAGATCATCCACATTCTTGATGGCCAGCAGACTTGGATGTAACACAATAGGAAGGATTGTACTCAGACTTGACCATGGGAATTCACAACTTGGATGCCACATTAACATAGAATAGTGTTTGACAGGTTGATTAATAGGAGTTTGATTTGTTAAGTTTACTGTATAATAAAAGTAATAAGAACACAATGGAAGTTACTATATTGAAACTTGAAATAAAAACTGAAATAACATCTCATTCATTGCTTGTTTTTTTTCTCTAGAATTTAACATATGAAATCATCCTTACACTAGGACAGGCATTTGAAGTGGCTTACCAGCTTGCACTCCAAGCCCAGAAACCTACTCAGAAGTCTTTTTTCACAGCTGAGACGGAGGCTGAGGAGGTGAGGTCTTCTAAACCAGTTCCCAAGCCTCGATCCAGCATGAGAAAATCTGCTGTAAGTATCCACAAATCCTCTTGTTTTCAAGATGTGCTTAATCTGTACACTGAGTATACACAGTATGCTGTTGAAGTGACCTAACAAAACTGATGAAACTGAGTTGCTAGAGAAAAGTATTATTTATTTATTTATTTAGAGATACAGCACTGAAACAGGCCCTTCAGCCCACCGAGTCTGTGCTGACCAACAACCACCCATTTATACTAACCCTACGCTACCCCCATATTTTTCTACCACTTCAGGAAGTTATTATTGTGTTTAGATTCTGGAAAGTGGCCTTGTAAATGTGATTTTCTTTTCATTGTCAATGTTATGAAGGTATGTTTTATGAGGATTCGCTGTTAACGGACAAATGCAACTTGTAGCAACATATAAACTTTGTCCCATCAGGAGGGGCATTGTCAGTAAGGTGTTATGTACAGTAGTGATCCTTTAGGTTGAGCAGTTTGATAGGATAAAAGTTGACCTCACGCTACAATAGTCACTTTCAACCAGAAACAAAGATAAATAGTTTAGGACACTGCAATTTCTTGTCACCACGAAGGTGCCCTTGATAGCAGATGAATAGTCTGCCAGTGCATTGTTCTTTGTAGAGTGCCCCAAGCAACAGACAGCCATTCGAACGTAGGATTTAAGTTTAGGCTTTCAGTGCTAACGCTACTGAGCCAGCCCAAGCTGAGTTTTTCTCCTGCGGGAGGGCGCAGATATATCAGTGGGGTTGAATAGAGAGAGCTTTACTTTATTTCTCACCAGCACTATACTTGTCTGGGGATTTCTGAATACTGGCATTAGATATCTAAAATAGGATATTTGCCATTGCCAACATCCCTCAACTTGATGATTACAAATCTTCTCCCCAGATATAATGAACTGACTTCAATATCTTTTAAAACGTGAGCAAGTAGCAAAAACTCATTTACATTTGAGTTTGCTTAAAATTTCTGTTTTTAGTTTGTGCTCCATTGCACTGATATGTATAATACATTAGTCGTGGGCATTAGAAGATGCAATCATAGAAATTACATCGCAGAAGGCTATGACATGGATTTGATGGGCCGAATGGCTTCCTTCTGTGCTTTAATAACTCTGAGAAGGAGTGCATCATGCTAGTGCTAGTTCTTCAACCATTGCTTATGACTAATCCTGATTTTGTTTTAAATTCTTCCTTTGCCTTTTTATATTCTTCCTTTTCAAATACTTGTCCCATTTCTTTTTAAGCGATCAATGTATATGGGACTAATAAATGAGTAGGTTCGATTGATGCATTTTTTTGCTGATCTAGAAGTAGTGACCTGGCTGGATTTTGCTGTATGCTATATTTGGTTCACTAATGATTCTGCTGTCGTCTCTTGCCAAATGAACTAGGTGCAGCAACCTAACAGCAGATGCTGTTACTGTCACACGTGCACTACTCACAGGCCTTCGCATCCGCCTCTGCCGCTTCATTCGTTCAGCCAAGGAGTCCAGGTTTCTCTCTCTCTATATATTTATATATATATATATCTATCACTGTTTCTTTCCAGTGTTCTCACTTGCATTCCCATTCATTCATGGCTGCCACCAACATTAAAATAGGCATTGAAAATATTCATTACAGGGGGCTAAATTTCCATATATAATCTATAGCTTCTAATGCACATCTTGATATTTCTGGAAGTAACAACAAAATACAATAAGAACTACTTCTAGTATATGGCATAAGTATGGAGTGTTTATATTAGGAGACAAGCCAGGCTAAAACAAAATCATTTCACAAATGAAATTGAAAATATTGCATTCAAGAATTTAGTAATAGACACAAAGGAACTGAAAAATTGTGGAATTTCTTTGGCATTAGAAGATGCAATCATAGAAATTACATCGCAGAAGACTATGACATGGACTTGATGGGCCAAATGGCTTCCTTCTGTGCTGTAATAACTCTGAGAAGGAGTGCATCACGCCAGTGCTAGTTCATCAACCATTGCTTATGACTAATCCTGATTTTGTTTTAAATTCTTCCTTTGCCTTTTTATATTCTTCCTTTTTCAAATACTTGTCCCATTTCTTTTTAAGTGATCAATGTATATGGGATTTCAGTGCCAAGATTTAATTCCGCTCGATCAGTCTGTGTCCCGATAGTGAAATTTTAGTGTAATATTGATCAATGTCTATTGCAATAAATAGATCAGAATTTGAGTTCTCTGTAGCAAAGTAGAATAAATGATTTTCATAAAAGATTAGTTCACACTTACTGGATTCTATGTAACAAGCTTAAAGAGATGGTGTTCATAAATTTAAAAAATAAAGTGAATGCATCACCATGCTTGGGAGCAGGTGTTGTGTTCTCCAACCATTTTAAATCTAAGGTAAATGGTGAAAAGAATCTTATTTATTTATGAATATCTGATTGAAGCTGTAGCTCAGAATGCTGAGCAGCAGATAGTAAGATTCATTAATGTTGGTTTTCTGAATTTAGCCCCTTGCATTTACATATATTTTGGTCTATATAAAAGAAAAAACATGAGCATGTGCGAAGATCCTTTCATGAGTCACTGTCCTTTTTGTTGCCTTATGTGGATTGTACTTAATAAGCACTTTGAACTTCCTAATTACTGCTTTCGTGCTTCCTCAGTGTCCAGCTTGGCCCATGATTTTGGGGAGGAGTAAGTTACTCCTTAGGGTTTCAAGGTGCATTAGGTGCGTTGTTTTCCCTGTCTCTGTCTTGGCTGAATGTGACAAAGAATCAGTCTGCTGCTGACTTGAAATTCCGATTCTGAATTCAATCTTTTTCTGCTTCTCTGGGGGAGCTTCCTATTTGTCATGTTTACTTTGCAGAGTGTATATTTGTACCAATAACAGCAATTTCACGGAGTGCTTTTGCTCGGTCTTTTACATTCTCTTCCTCAATTTTTTTATTACTTTGCAAATGCTGGCTGGCCTTTGATGCAAGTACTGGTAATTATTAATTTGCAAATAATGTAGGACCAGTGCTCAGGATAAAGGGGAAAATAAGAAGTGTGCTTGCACCCTGCACTCCAAACGTCTCTGCCAGTCAGCTCATGGGTGGGGCTGAAATAAGCTGTGATAAATTTGGCCAATTGCATATTGCATTAATATGACATAACTGCTATTCCCAAGGCTTGGTTCCACAACACCTGGAGCAGCAGACAAATAACTGTGCACTGGCCTGCTTTCATGTGCACAAGTTGTTTAACGTATGACTTTTGTGTCTGGCTGCCAGACCTTCCTAAATGTGTGAGGAACCTCCATACAGTGCAAAAGCATTTTGTTGCTCCTCCAGCTGTATTTACCTCCCAAGGTGTCTTGGAGAATACCTCTTCAGATAGGCCTCTAATTCACTGGAGGTGATATCGCTGAAATTGAGCTGGCCCTGGCTGCAGCATTGTAAGATAAGTGCCACACGATCAGCTGTACAAGTCTGAGGGGAAGAATATTATTTTGGCGGATGGACAAGTTTCAAGAGCGAGAGGTGGGAGATGGAACTTCAGAGGTCTAAACTCCCCATGTTTAGATTGTTCCATGTGTTCTGAAGGCATCTCAATTGAGAAAGTTGTTTCCAAGAAAAAAACAAATGTAGAATCAGCACTGTCATACCAAATAATAACTGTCAAAGAATTACTGATCAGCACTAACGGTAGCTGTGGAGAAGTCCAGGTCCAAAAGTGCTTTACAGCTGAAGAAGTACTTTTTTGAAGTGTCACTGTTGTAATGTTGAAAACATGACAGCTATTTTGTGCACAGTAAGGTCCCACAAACAGCAATGCGATAATGGTCAGATAACTCTTTTCGTGATGGATGTTGAGGGATAAACATTGGCCATCGGGAATAACTCCCCTGCTCCTCTTCAAAATAATGCCTCATGATTTTTTTGCATCCATTTGAGAAGGCAGACAGGATCTCAGTTTAATGTCTCACCTGAACGACGGCATTTCCAACAGTGCAGCATTCCCTCAGTACTGTACTGGACTGTCGGCCTAGATTTGTTTGCTCAAGTCCCTGGAGTGGAAGTTGAGCCCACAACCTCCTGACTCAGAAATGAGAATGTTACCCAATGATCCATGGGTAACACAGCTAGAGAATCACAACTGATAGCAGGAACTATTTCTAGGGAAAACTTGAAAATTCCATAATTATTGACTTGACAGTTTATATGCAAAACATACAGGAAGACATTTTGACATGTCAGGCTAGTGCCTCTATAATTTTTAACTTCGACTGACACCAGCACCAGAACAATGCCTGGAGAGTCCCATACAGATGGCTCATCATTAATGCAAGTAATGTATCTCTCAAACGCACTTAGAGTTCACAGGGGTTCCATCAACACAGATCATTTTGTTCTTGTGATTTCCAAATACAAAACTTTGGCATTGATGTTGCATGTTTATTAATATGAGTTATGGGAAAGTAAAAGGATTCTGATGTTCATTGCGCTCAATGGACTTCTAAGGACATATGACTACATGCATGGTGTAACTGACTACTTATGTGGTCTTGATATCAGATCTTAAACTGCATAGTGGAATCAGAACAAGTAAACAGTGGCATGCTATAGTAAAGCACTGAGGCACTTATAGTTCCGATTCAAGACCATATTCTACCAATATGTTTTGCAAAAACAAAATAGAAAAAGGCACAATAGTGCGAGTCAGCTGTTGAGTTTACATGCATTATTAGGCCTCATTCATAATCATGAGAGTATTCTAAAGTTAGTAGCTAAATCCTCTAGCTACATTCACGCTTTATTTAATTGTTTTTCCGTCTTGTAGCTCATTCTGATTGGGGGAAACTATATTTAACTGAAGTTAATTCTCCTGTTATTATTTTGAAAAAGGTGCCATTTATGGATGGCCCTTGGGAGCTGAAGTGCACAAATATGTACGGTAATTGCATTCTAATGAAACAAGTAATCCTGCAGAACTTGCCTCGAGGGTCACAGAGCATAATCTTAGACACTTTTAACAGAGAAACCTATTTGTCTTCAGTTTTTCATAAATCAACTCCTTACCAGTAAATGCATAGGAGGGGTGTTGTTTGAAGTTTCAACCATGTATGTTTTATTCACTGTAAGATGTTGTTTTGCTTTTATTTTCATTGCTGCTTTGCAAAAGTTACAGTGGAAAAGCAGGACAAGACCTGCAGAACTTCACTCCATAAATCTGTAGTTAGATTGAAGCCCCAAGTTATCAGCTCATTGGATTGCCAGCAAACCTCAGTGCACCGCTCATCAGATTTGGATTATTTATTAAATACACGGCACAGGAACTTTCTACATTCTTGTATATTTTGCATTTTCTCACACATTTGTCTTGTCTTGCCTTTTGTAGATTGACTCTATTGAGCAAGATTCTCAGTCGCATGGCAGTGTGGCATGGATAGCTGACTCCAAGCAGGACTCCAAGAGGACAATCAGTACAAAGTATGAAACCACCATATTCTGATCGCCTCCTGCTCATGCTTCTACTCTGTGCCTTTGCACTGTGAACCTGTTCCACTTCTCCGCTTTCTATGGCGGGTACTCAGAAGCTGCTTTCACTCTCTTTCCCAGAGGGAACTTTGTACTTGAGTTTCCTGTACTGTACTCTATAATTCAACTATAGCTGCCTTCAGACATCCTGGTGATCTTTCAGCTACTTAAAAGGAAGCTCTGAAAATTACTTGGGAATCTTATTCCACACCTGACCTTGGAAATACTCTAACCTCCCAGCACTGTGAGCTACTGCACTGTTACGTAATCCATCCAAATGCTACTAAAAGGCATATGTCAATGTTGCATGTATTACCACTTGGACCTGTTGCATCTTTTCCAGAACCACACATCTTCAGTAGATACAATTGGGTGTTTCTGCTGATAGATCCAATGTGCTTTTTAACGGACCATGTATCCTTTTAGCTTTCTTTCTTAAACACTTTGATTTAAGCAATTTCACAATGTGCCTCATCCAAGCTGTCTTGCAGTTTGGTTATTTCCAAACTGATTGAAGAAAGATGCAGTATGGTTCAGCCAAATTGGCTTAAATTAATAAAAGAAGACCTTATTTATGTGTTCTGATTTTTTTTTTAAGTGCTTCTACGACACAAAAGAAATTAAGATTTGGCTACTCTTTTTAATGACTGAAAAGGCTGAATGACCTCTAGCCACATTGGCTTGACCTTTTTTTTTAATTTTTACTTCAGGATGGGGCATGTCTGAAAGAATCAAGGTTTTTAATGAGCTTATAGAAACACTTTAACAAATACACTTAAGAGACATGTGCCGTTTAGCTTTTATAAGTGATCAAACTTGAGAGATTCTCAACTTTCTCAATCCAGAATGGTCAAAAATATTGCAATTTCTCATTACATGTAACTGTTTAACTCTGGCCTATTTACAATAGCTAAGTGTTTGCCATCTACAGTCTACTTCTCTCAATTCAAAGTTGTTTTATTCAAATTATCTGATCATTCAAATGTTTTAGCCTCTTAAGTTCTCACTTTATTATTTATGTTGCTTAATTCAAATTATTGGATCATTCAGATTTTTTAAGCACAAAAATGTTTTGAAATATCTGCACTGTACACTATCCTACACAATGGGTACTACCATATTGCTTATATCCAGTATTTATATACAGTTTGGTCCTGTGTTACTGTACGTTATCCATCACTGTAGAATTCTTGATTTATTTTTCCATAGATCAGTTGCATTGTTTTTCAGAATTGGTGCACAGGATATTTTAGAATCTTAAAATCTCACTGGTTGAACTTTTCAATTGTATTCTTGCCTTTTCACTTTTTATTTTGTGCTTAGAAGACTTCACTTTTAGAGTGAACCGTGTTCTTTCACTGTCCGTAATTGAGGCTGGTAACAACTGTACTTCTCGCCTGTAGAGATTCTATCTAAATTCTAGAAATTAACAGCAAATCAGTCAGCATCTATGCAGAGAACAGACAACTTAACATTTCTGAGTTGAAGGAGGGTCCACGTTCAAAACCTTAGCATGTTTGGTCTCTCCAGCGATCCTGACTGTCCTGAATGTTTCCAGAATTTTCTGTTTTTGGTTCAGATTTCCAGCAACTTTAATTTTGTTTTTCCACTATCTAATGACCTGTTGGGTAAATTAAAACAAAAAGTTATTTTGCATTTCCGGATTTGAAGGGTTCTCACCATTGTAACAAAGTTGTAAAAATTCTTTGCATCAATTATTATTTTCCTAAAGACAAGCAGATTTTTAAAGTGGCACATTATTTGGCAACATTAAGCAGACTATTATGATACCAGCTTAATAGAGTTACAATTTGCCACCGGTGAGCCCAGCTTTTAGTTTAGCTCTTTTATCATGATAATGCCCAAGAACAATGGCTTTTCTATATAAAGAGGTCCACAGGGAAGTCACCTAATGGGCAGTGTTAGATACAGCAATACATACAAGTTGTCTTAATCATTATGCTATTTTTACAAATCATGTGGAAATCATTTGCAGCATAGGGAAGGCTGAGAAGACCCTCAAATGACTTCCAACCTATCTGCAGAACCAAGACCACCCAAGTCAAAATTGCCAACAATGTCTTTTGTGACTGGTTCACTACCCGTCGTTAATCTCTGCAATTTACGACCTTATTGGCTGCTCCATTCTTATCCACCTGCTTTTCTTTTATAGCATCCTATATGCAGCCTACTTAAATGATTTCTGTTCCTGTGCCTGTATGGTGAGTGGATGTGCCACAGGGTTCATTCTTGGTCCCCTCCTGTTGAAAATAGCATAGTACCGTATTACGAAATGTGTTAGCCACATCTACAAACAGAACATCAATGCTGGAAACTAATTCCTTCACCAGCTATCCACGGTTATTGTTGGATTTGAACAAGTAATGAACAGTTTGTTGTAATCAAAAATAATTGGATGTATCATGGGAAGGAAAAGATTAAAAGAAAGAGTACAAAATCAATCTATTAAAGCTGCTAAAAGACTAATTGTGGTTAGGAGCTGCACGATGTATGAGTTTTTGTTTTTTTGTTTTCCTCATGAAATTGGAGAAAGGTTCCAGTTCCCTGTGTGAAATTGGATCTGATATCAAATAAGCTCTGCCTGATGAGATACTTTATATGTACAGATCTGACAAGAATCATGGATGAGACTAATAGTTTATTGGAGCCCAACGGAAAGAATTCAAGGTTTAAACAAATTATCTTCAAAACTAGTTACACTAAAGGAAGCATAAAAAGAACATTTTTAATACCCAGTCTGAATTCCATTAATATAATCATTAACTAGGAGGCTGCCTTAAGTGGTGGGGAAGATAGGAAGTTTTGTAAATATATATATTTACAGCTAATTTTCTGCTTAAAGGTAATTGGTAACACTATGTGTTAGCTAAAGATGTCTAAGAGTCTTGTGTGTCTATGGGCTGGATTTTACCAAGCCCACAACGTTGGGCTCTGTGCCAGGAGGTGCCAGGAGATGGGTCCGGCAGAGGTCCGCCATGGAGGCTGACGCCGGAAGGGCCCGGCCCAATCCTCCTAGTGGTGGCAAGATTCCGTGGCGGCACCAATCACCCCCTGCACCCCCTCCCCCCCTGCCGCAAGGCAAAGGGACCTCAATTTCCATATTTAAATCAATAAAACAAATTCATTTAAATATACTGGTAATCTTCCAGTCCCGCCGCGATCTTCAGCGTGGCGGCTGGCATTCCTGCACCTTCAATTCCCTGTCTGGGGAAAATAGGCACGACACTGGTGCGGGGGTGGTGGGTATGGAGTTAAGATTTTCAGTGTGGGGTTTGGGGGGGCACAGTCAAATAAGCATCATCAGTGTAAGGGATGGTGGGAAAGGGTGAACTTTCAACTTTGTACAGTCTGGGGATGGGGGGGAAGGTCAGAATTCAAAGGTAAGTGTCTTGTGGGGGGGGGGGGGGGGAGGGCAAATAGCTAATGTAATTAGGGGTGTTGGAAAGGGGCATTACAATTTTATTTTGTACACTTTGAGGAGGGTTAACTTCAAAAATTCAAATTTGCTGGCAGGGCTGGCTGCCCTTCAAAAAATGGCGCCAGCGCCTGTGCAAAGGCAGCTGACGCTGTTGCCGGCGATGGACACCCGCCCCCCTCCACATGATTGGTGGGGGTGGGGGGCGAGCCGCCTCAGCTATTTAAATGAACCACCTCGTGGGGGATTGCAGCGGCTCTACAGCGTACGGCCCATACCTGCAGGCTGCCATTTTTTGAGCAGCAGCCTCTTAAAATCCAACCCTATATCTTTAGCTCCTGTGTTACAATCCTGTTTAGGAGTCTTGCATACTTAATGAAAAGGTACTATTCCTGTGCATAACGTTAAAATTAAGTAGTGTGGAGAAGGATTTCTAACATTCACTAGAGACCATATTGGAAATAATAGCAGACACCTTATAGCATGTTTAAGGCTGTTCTGCTGACATTGGAAAACTAGTATTTTGCTTTTGCAAGTCATTGCTCATAAGAAACAGACCTGTGTGAGTGTGTGTGTATAATAGATAATAAAATGTGTTCTATTAGATCAGTTATTGACCAATGAAATTTTGACCTTAACAGATATTCATAGATTTTTTTCTACTACATTTGAAGAAAATAATTCAGTTTCTGCTGACAGTAAGTGCTATCCTGCAGAGTGTTTCTACAGTGCTTGCAGCCACTAGCATGAGTTAGTGGAAAATTCATCAGATTTTAATATGAATAGGATTTTAAAACTAGACATGCTGATGCAGTAATCAACTTAATTGTAAGTGAAGCAATAACAATTTATTGCATATTGCTGCTGTTAAATGGAGATGATCAATGATTTCAAAAGGAAGTTGAATAGACACTCGAGGGACATAAACTTGCAGGGCTCCGGGGTTAGAGCAGGGGAAAGGGACTGACTGGATTGCTCTACAGAGAGCCATAGACTTGATGGGCCGAATGGCCTCCTTCTGTGCCAGAATGACTATATGGCTGGGATTTCACTGGAATGGCCCAAGTCCCAACGTCGGTACCAAATGCAGGTCCCGAGCCTGTGCAGGCGGGTACTGGGACCACGACAGCAATCTTCCCAGGGATGGCCTCTTAATTGGTCACTGCCAGGCCCGCTGTCCAATTAAGGATGACAGACTGACTCTCCACACCACCAATCAGTGGGCCAGCAGCTTGTCAGCGACACTGAGAGGGGTGGCCAATGCTGAGGCTGCAAGAAGAACGAGAAGGCGCCTCCATTTTGAGGCAGGCCCTGGCAGTCGGAGGGATACACCCTCCAGCGGCAGCATTGGGGCCACAGGGGTGGCCCTCTTGGGCCCTAGGAGCCACCGTATGTGATGGCACCCCCACCCCTCCCCCCTCCCAGGAAGCCTCTGGTAGGCCAGCTCCACGCAGCTGGCGGCCTCTCCACGAGGCGGGGGGGCTGCCCCACCATCTGGAAAATAGCCCTTAATTGGACCTTTAATTGCCTAAATTGGCTGCTTACCTGCCTGCCTCTAGTCAGCAGTCAGCCGAGCTGCTGTCGTTCCTGCTGCTAGTAAAATGGCCTGGCGACGGACTGGCGGGAAGCCCTTCCAACTCAGCGCCCCAGCATTTTATCAGCACCCTCCCACCGGCATCCTCACCCACCACTTGGGAGCCAGTAAAATCTCACCCCATGACTCCATGATTGACAGCCAGAAAGGCTGTCCACACTGAAGTAAGATGGTACTACCTTGTTTTTATAAGGTTTTATAAAATGTTGTAGATTAATATTGTAAGGTCACATCCTGATCTAATCTCTTACTAATAATCATGAATCAAAATAGTTTTATGCATAGAAAAATGTAATCTTAAATGAGAGTTAAGTGGCACCCAGGCTTAGATTTCATACTTTGAATTTCTTGATTAGGAAACCAGCCTTTCTTGTTAGTGCTACTTGGGATAGCAGCCTTTTTGCAGTTTGTTCATTCTTTCTTCGATGGAACTTTATTGTTGCTACATCTTTAACCTCTCGCTCAAAATACAGCACCACACACGTGCCAGGCAATGACCATCTCCAACAAGAGAGAATCTAACCATCTCCCCTTGACATTCAACGGCATTACCATCGCTGAATCCCCCACTATCAACATCCTAGGGGCTACCATTGACCGAAAACTGAACTGGAGTAGCCATATAAATACCGTGGCTACAAGAGCAGGTCAGAGGCTAGGAATCCTGAGGCGAGTAACTCACCTCCTGACTCCCCAAAGCCTGTCCACAATCTACAAGGCACAAGTCAGGAGTGTGATGGGATACTCTCCACTTGCCTGGATGGGTGCAGCTCCAACAACACTCAAGAAGCTCGACACCATCCAGGACAAAGCAGCCCGCTTGATTGGCATCCCATCTACAAACATTCACTCCCTCCACCACCGATGCACAGTGGCAGCAATGTGTACCATCTACAAGATGCACTGCAGCAATGTACCAAGGCTCCTTAGACAGCACCTTCCAAACCCGCGACCTGTACCAACTAGAAGGACAAGGGCAGCAAATACATGGGAACACCACCATCTGCAAGTTCCCCTCCAAGTCACACACCGTCCTGACTTGGAACTATATCGCCGTTCCTTCACTGTCGTTGGGTCAAAATCCTGGAACTCCCTAACAGCACTGTGGGTGTACCTACCCCACATGGACTGCAGCGGTTCAAGAAGGCAGCTCACCACCACCTTCTCAAGGGCAATTAGGATGGGCAATAAATGCTGGCCTGGCCAGCGACGCCCACATCCCATGAATGATTAAAAAAATATATATGTGATGAGGACAAAGGTTTTTCATGTATGAATTGGTGTTCATTATATACGGATGATTCAATATCGATCAGTAACTAGGATATGGGCCTATTTATAAATTAATTCTCGGGTATTGTGCATAACAGGCAGGGCCATATTTGTTACCCATCCCTGTTACAACTGAGTGACTTGCAAGGTCACTTCAGAGGGCAGGTAAGTATCAACTACACTGGTGAAGAACTGGAGTCACATATAGGCCAGACATCAGATTTCCTTGCCTAAATTGCTTCACTGTGTAGACTCACATAGAACTGATGCAAATTGGCTTCCCTGGGATTTGTATCTCCTAGCTGCAAGTGTGTGATGAGTACTTGTCCATTTCATAACCCTTTCTTGCTCCCTCCACCTCCAGCCCCCTCTCCCCAAACAGTACTTACCAGTTATGAGGAACAGGTATAAGTACTGAGCCAGTACGTGTGTACATTCTTTATATATATGTACCATATCTGAAAGATTGGAAGTAAATAAATCGATTGTTAGTCATTAACAGCCCTGTCCTGTAAATAGTCTGTTCTGCAGTTTGGTTTACTTGCTTTGTACCAGTAAGTTATTGAAAATAAAATGGACTGAATGTGTGATCTTTATCACATTGTTGAACAGGTGTCAAAAGCTTACATTTAGTTTGTTGCTGATGAAGCATTTCCAAAACTGGTAACCAGTGAGGGACAGTGGTTATATGCAGATTGCTAGATCTAATTAGAACACTGGACCTCAACTGGAGCTGAAGTTAGGATCCAAGTAGCGACAGTCCTTTGAGCTAAGCTTGCTTCATTAGACAGTTTCACCAGTTCTTAGTTGCATAACAGATGCCAGTCTTCAGCCATTTCAATTCACTCCACGCCATAGCAAGAAACAGTTGAAGGCACTGGATACACAAAGCTTATGGATCCTGACAACATCCCGGCAGTAGTACTCAAGACTTGTGCTCCAGAACTAGCTGCACCCCTAGCCAAGCTGTTCCAGCACAACTACAACACTGGCATCTATCCGACAATGTGGAAAATTGCCCAGGTATGCCCTGTCCACAAAAAAGCAGGACAAATCCAATCCAGCCAATTACAGCCCCATCAGTCTACTCTCAAACATCAACAAAGTGATGGAAGGTGTTGTTGACAGTGCTATCAAGCGGCACATATGCAGCAGTAACCTACCAGCGATGCTCTGTTAGGGTTCCATCGGGGCCACTCTGCTCCTGATGTCATTACAGCCTTGGTACAAGTATGGTTAAAAGAGCTGAACTCACGGTAAAGTGAGAGTGACTGCCCTGGACATCAAGGCAGCATTTGACTGAGTGTGGCATCAAGGTGCTCTAGCAAAATTGAAGTCAGTGTGAATCAGGGAAAACTCTCCACTTCTTGGAGTTATACCTCGCACAAAGGAAGCTAGTTGTAGTTGTTGGAGGCCAATCAGCTTAGCCCCAGGGCATCACTGCAGGAGTTGCTCAGAGTAGTGTCCTAGGCCCAACCATCTTCAGCTGCTTCATCAATGACTTTGCCTCAATCATAAAGTGGGGATAAAAACAAGAAATGCTGGAATCACTCAGCAGGTCTGGCAGCATCTGTGGAAAGAGAAGCAGAGTTAACGTTTCGGGTCAGTGACCCTTCGTCGGAACTGACAAATATTAGAAAAGTCACAGGTTATAAGCAAGTGAGGTGGGGGTGGGGCAAGAGATAACAAAGGAGGTCTAGATTGGACCAGGCCACATAAAGTGAGGATGTTCACTGATGGTTGCACAGTGTTCAGTACAACGCGCATCTCCTCATGTACTGAAGCAGTCCATGCCTGCATTCAGCAAGACCTGGACAACTTTCAGGCTTGGGCTGATAAGTGGAAAGTGACATTCGTGCTGCACAAATGCCAGGCAATGACCATCTCCAACAAGGGGATGGGATACAGGGAAGGAGGTACAATAGGGGGTGAAGCACAGTCAAATATAGACGAGAAACTGAGTCAGTCTGGAAGGCAGAGCAAATATAGACCTGTTAAGGCACAAGTGAAAAATGCAAGGCTGGATTGCATCTATTTTAATGCAAGGAGTCTTACTAGTAAGGCAGATGAATTGAGGGTGTTGATTACCACATGGCATTATGATATTATTGCTATCTCAGAGACATGGTTGAGGGAGGGGCAGGACTGGCAGCTCAATATTGCAGGGTATAGAATCTTCAGGCGGGACAGGGGAGGGGGTAAAAGAGGAGGTGGTATTGCACTGTTGATGGAGGAGTCAATTACTGCAGTAAGGAGGTTCCTCAAATGAGGCCATAGGGGTAGAACTTAAAAACAAAAAGGGGGCAATCACTTGGCTGGGAGTGTATTACAGACCTCCAAACAGTTAGGGAGAGACAGAGGAGCAGATATGTTGGCAAATCTCAGAGAGGTGTAAAAATAATAGGGTAATAATAGTAGGGGGTTTCAACTTCCCCAGTATCAACTGGGATAGTCTTAGTGCAAAAGGCTTAAAAGGGGCGGAATTCTTAAAATGCATACAGGAGAGCTTTTTGAGCCAGTACATAGGAAGTCCTGCAAGTGGTAGAAGTGTCAGTGGGGGAACATTTCGGGGATAGTGACCATAACTCTAAGATTTAAGGTAGTTATGGAAAAGGACAAAGATGGACCGGAAATAAAGGTACTGAATTGGGGGAAGGCCGATTTCAATATGATAAAACAGGATCTGGCAAAAGTGGACTGGGAGTAGCTACTTGTAGGAAAGTATACATCAGACCAGTGGGAGTCATTCAAAGAGGAAATAGTGAGAGTTCAGAGCCAACATGTACCCATTAAGGTGAAGGGTAGGACCAACAAGTCCAGGGAACCCTGGATGTCGAGGGATATAGAGGATTGGATCAGGAAAAAAAAAGGAGGCTTATAGCAGATTCAGAGCGCTGAAAACAGTGGAGGCACTAGAGGAGTATAGAAAGTGTAGGGGGGTACTTAAAAAAGTAATTAGGAGAGCGAAGAGGGGACATGAAAAAACACTGGCAGGCAAGATAAAGGAAAATCCCAAGGTGGTTTATAAGTATATTAAGGGCAAGAGGAGAACCAGGGAAAGAGTAGGGCCCATTAGGGACCAAAGTGGCAATCTGTGTGTGGAGCCGGAGGACATAGGTGGTTTTAAATGATTACTTTTCATCTGTGTTTACTATAGAAAAGGACGATGTAGGTGTAGAGATCAGGGAGGGGGATTTTGATATACTCGAACATATTAGCATTGAAAGGGAGGAAGTATTAGCTGTTTTAGAGGGCTTAAAAGTGGATAAATTCGCAGGCCCAGATGAGATGTATCCCAGGCTGTTGTGTGAGGCAAGGGAGGAGATTGCAGGGGCTCTGACACAAATTTTCAAATCCTCCCTGGCCACAAGAGAGGTACCAGCGGATTGGAGGACAGCGAATGTGGTACCATTATTCCAGAAGGGGTGCAGGGATAAATGAGGTAATTACAGGCCAGTGAGTCTAACATCAGTGGTTGGGAAACTATTTTGAGGAACAGGATTCATCTCCACTTGGAGAGGCAGGGATTAATCAGGAATAGTCAGCATGGCTTTGTCACGGGGAGACCATGTCTAACTAATTTGATTGAATTTTTCGAGGCGGTGACGAGATGTGTAGATGAGGGTAAAGCAGTTGATGTAGTCTATAAGGACTTCAGTAAGGCTTTTGATAAAGTCCCGCATGGGTGATTGGATAAGAAGGTAAGAGCCCATGGGATCCAGGGCAATTTGGCTCTAAAATTAGCTTAGTGGCAGGAGGCAGAGGGTAATGTTCGAGGGTTGTTTTTGCGAGTGGAAGCCTGTGACCAGTGGTATACTGCAGGGATCGGTGCTGGGACCCTTGCTGTTTGTAGTGTACATTAATGATTTAGACATGAATATAGGAGGTATGATAAGTACGTTTGCAGATGACATGAAAATTAGTGGTGTCGTAAATAGTGTGAAGGACAGCCTTAGATTACAGGACGATATAGATGGGCTGGTAAGATGGGCAGAGCTGTGGCAAATGGAATTTAATCCTGAGAAGTGTGAGGTGATGCATTTTGGGAGGACTAACAAGGTAAGGGAATATACAATGGATGGTAGGACCCTAGGAAGTACAGAGGGTCAAAGGGACCTTGATGTACTTATCCATAGATCACTGAAGGCAGCAGTACAGGTAGATAAGGTGGTTAGGAAGGCATATGGGATACTTGCCTTTATTAGCCGAGGCATAGAATATAAGAGCAGGGAGGTTATGATGGAGCTGTATAAAATGCTAGTTAGGCCACAGCTGGAGTACTGTGTACAATTCTGGTCATCACACTAAAGGAAGGTTGCACTGGAGAGGGTGCAGAGGAGATTCAGCAGAGTGTTGCCTGGGCTAGAGCATTTCAGCTATGAAGAGAGACTGAAAAGGCTAGGGTTGTTTTCCTTAGAGCAGAGAAGGCTGAGGGGAGATATGATTGAGGTATACAAAATTGTGAGGGGCATTGATAGGTTAGATGGGAAGAAACTTTTTCCCTTAGCGGTGGGGTCAATAACCAGGGGGCATAGATTTCAGGTAAGGGGCAGGAGGTTTAGAGGGGATTTGAGGGAAAACTTTTTCACCCAAAGGGTGCCTGGAATCTGGAACGCACTGCCTGAAGTGGTGGTAGAGGCAGGAATGCTCACACCATTTAAGAAGTATTTAGATCAGCACCTGAAACGCCATAGCATACATGGCTACGGGCCAAGTGCTGGGAAAATGGGATTAGAATAGTTAGGTGCTTGATGGCTGGCACAGACAAGATGGGCCGAAGGGCCTGTTTCTGTGCTGTATAATTCTATGACTCTAAGAGAATCTCACCATTTCCCCTTGATATTCAATGGAATTACCATTGCTGAATCCCCCACTAACAACATTCTGGGCATTACCATTGACCAGAAACTTAACTGGACCAGCCATATAAATACTGTGGCTACATGACCAGGTTGGGAATTCTGAAGCAGGTCGTTCACCTCCTGACTCCCCAAAGCCTGTCCAAGGCACAAGCCAGGATGGAATACTCCCCACTTGCCTGGATGAGTGCAGCTCCAAAAAAAACTCGAGGCTTGACACCATCTAAGACAAAGCAGCCCGTTTGATCAGCACCCCATCTACCACCTTAAACATTCAGTCCCTCTTGTCTGTGAAATTCACTACTCCTGAGTGCAGTGGATGCCGGGACATTGAGTAAATTTAAGGAGGAGATAGATTTTTAAATAGTAATGGGTTGAAGGGTTATGGAGAACAGGCAGGAAAGTGGAGTTGAGGCCGAGATGAGATCAGCCATGATTGTATTGAATGGTGGAGCAAGCTCATGAGGCTGAATTGCCTACTCCTGCTCCTAGTTCTTATGTTCTCTACTACCAACACATAGTGGCTGCAGTGTGAAACATATACAAGATGTACTGCAACAACTCGCCAGGTCACCTTCGACAGCACCTTCCAAACCTGCAACCTCAACCACGTAGATAGGACTAGAGCAGCAGACACATGGGAACACGGCCACCTGCAAGTTCCCTTCCAAGCCACAACCATCCTGATTTGGAACTATATCGCCGTTCCTTCACTGTCACTGGGTTAGAAACATGGAACTCCCTCCTCAACAGCACTGTGGGTGTACCTACATCAGATGGACTGCAGCAGTTCAAGAAGACTTCTCACCACCACCTTCCGAAGGGCAATTAGGGACGCGCAACATTACCAGTGACACTCATAACCCCTGAAAGAATTAATAAAAACACAGTATAGAGTAGTCATTGGGCACTATAACTTAGAGGGATTTAAAACTGTCAGGAACAGTCTCATTTTAATGGAATACCACCTACCTGCTTTCCACACGTTACGATAGGCAGTACTGATGAAAGTATGTATATACTCTTTTTGTAACTTGAGTTAATCATATTTTGAGCTTATTTATCATGTTATTTTTCTTAAATTATCCAGGCTAAACACTTGTAAAGTTTTATGCGCATATGGGTGACTATTGTGACATTCAAGACACAATAACTGATTTTGTAAATGAATTGCTGTATATACTTTATACTGATTCATGCACTGCTAGAAGCATTTGTTTGATGCAGAAAACTGAAGCCGTATTTGATTGAGCAAAAGCTGGTAACCTGCGTTCCATAGTGAGATTGAACTCTGCACAAAACTACTTAACAGCCTCACTGTGATGCTGTAAAGCAGCACAACAGGGACTTTGAAATAATGCAGTTTATTTTCATCTGACATTTTTGTAAAAAAAACTCTCTTCCTGTCTATATCTAGTCGACAACAAAATTCTATTGCAATCCTATTTGCAGTTGCATATTATCCTGTATAAAGATAATCTGAATTTACAAAATGCATTCCTTTTGTGGTTGATTCGAAGCTTTCGATTCGAAATATTCATTTTAACATACAACCAACATTTAAATATCAATAGCTGCAAAATGGATTGTGACTTATAAACTGTGTTGCAGTTTTTGCTGTTAACATTGAAATATGCTGCATTTTAGTCATGCATAGCACAGTTGAAATTAGGAACTGTCTCATTTGTCCTTTTACAAGGAAATGTGAATTGTTTGTGTCCCATATTTAGTTTTTTCTTGTCTTTCATTGCATCCATTCCTTCACCATTTTTTGCCGGGCAATCTGCTTCCAGTACTCCTCTGGATCAGACCATGATGAGATGTGAAATTGTGGAGTTATTATGAATTGGCTGCTAATTTTATCTCCCCCCTCCCTCCACCCATCCCTCCTCTGTGGGGCAACATCTCTGCAGATAAGCTAACTGAGCTATTGAGCTTATGTAATTAGTCATGAATGTGCACCATCTCATGCCGTGCACAATGGAGCTCACTGGTGCATCACTGTTGTCCATCACCACTCTACCTTGACTAAAAGTATCTGTTTGGCATAAGGAAACAGAAGGGAAAAGAGAAAAGTTGGATGCATATCTCCATTTCAGCAAGGCTAGAAATGAGTCTTTCTAAGTATTGAGGAAAACCAATTGGATAAAATAATGAATGTTCATCAAAGTATTTACTTACGGTCACCCATTATTTTATTTCAGCAGGCTTGTGCAGATTGGCAGTTGATGTGATCATGATCTTTTATAAGAATGTTATCTGTTGAACCCTAACTGCTAAATCCACCCCTGCCCATTCATACTGTTCCCTCTGTAGCTTCCAGCCTTGGGTAGATTTCAGGTGACACGATTGTACTGCACATGGTGCAGTAAATATCTTGCAACCTATGATTACATTTCTGTCTCAACAAATTACATTATTTTCAGTTGATTGTAAAGGTGAATCTGAATAGAATAGTTATTTAAAAATGACTGATAATAAATTTAATCTGGTATGAATGAAGCATTTAAAATTGTTTCTAAATAAGTTGCTTACCTTTTGAGGTATTCCGATCATCTTAAGCAGTTTCACATCCTGCTCTCAACCGAGTCATGCATTTGAGTCTCAGGGCTTACCTGTCATTCAAACACTCTGCCTTGGCTGGGTGAGTTTCTTCAGCTCATTTGTTAGATGGAGCACATCCTGGAGGAGAAAGGCCACTTCTGTAATGTCATTGGTAGTCAGTGTGAAAACAGTAACAGGTAGTCTTGCATATGGCAGTAATTAGATTCAAAATGGCAGGCTACTTAAGACATGAATATATCTAAATAAATTAATGACTGTTTGCATTCTGAATTCTCTATAACCTACTTAATATTTTTTACATTATATTTTCCCTTTTTTCATTTTCTGCCCTGATCTCTGGCTATCAGTGCGATCAAGCACCAGTTCTAAGCTTTTCCCAGTGACCAGTTTTCCTATGACCAGTTTTTTTTATTCATTCACGGGATGTGGGCGTCCGGTGAGTAAGTGAGGTTTCTTGCCTTCATTTCTTTGTAAGAAACACCAATTAGATCCCAAAGACTCAGGCCAGATTATAAATTCACTTGTGGGGAATAGAAGGCCTGTTAATCAATCTGATTTCCGTAAATAACATTTTATTGAAAGTTGACACTTTTGTTTGATTTTTGCAGATTTTATAAACCATCAACTATCAGAGCTACCTCATAACATTTCTTGTGCTGTTTCGATTTTTATAAAGCCTGTCTTTTTCTCCCAATATCTCTTTGTCACTCTCCTCACCCAACCCCACACACATGAGGCTGGATTTTGTTCCCAGCCCGACATCGGGTTATGTGATGGGGGTTGGTGGTGGTGCGGAGCTGAGCGGAAAATCGGAGCAGCAGCAGCCGCCACAAAACCGAACGCCAGGATGGCCGGGCCCAATCTTCCCGGTGGCGGGGATGCTCTAAGCAGCACCTCTGCCGCTTTGCGATGGATCCCGAATTAGCATATTTAAATTACTTATTTGCATGAATTAAAATCTAACCTGCAGCAATCTTACCTTCAGTTCCCAATCCTCAGCCGACGAGCAGCACTCACGCCTTCACTTGCCCGTGGCGCCACTGAGGTGGAGAAGGGGTGAACTCTGCAGTCTGATGGGTATTGGGGGAAGGGGTGAACTCTGCATTCTGATGAGTATGGAGGAGCAAGGGGTGAACTCTGCATTCTGATGGGTATTGGGGGATGGGGTGAACTCTGCACTCTGATAGATATGGGGGCAAGGGGTGAACTCTTATGGCTATTGGGGGCAGGGGTGAACTCTAATGGCTATTGGGGGAAGGGGTGAACTCTGCACTCTGATGAGTATGGGGAGAAGGGGTGAACTCTGCGTTACTGTGTACTGTTTACAGGTCTTGGCAGCTTTTTAAATATGGCGCCAGCACCTGTTCCTTCAGCAAGTGACATCATGGATGTCATTGCGGAGGCTGCCCCCACCACATAATTGGGGTTGGGGGGGGCAGCCATCATCAATATGTAAAGTGGCCACCCGCTGCATAATTGCGGTGGTGCGGGTCCCATGGGGGATGGCCGCCAATACCGCTGCTGCCGGCAGTGGGACCACAAAATCCAGCCCATGTTCTGACCAGATTAACTTACTACCTTTGGCCAAAAAGCCATTGCACCTGTTTGCAGATATCTATCACTGCTGTTGAGCAGCCAACCATTAGAAGGCCTTGTGATTTTTTTTTTATTTATTTGTGGGATGTGGGCATTGCCGGCTAGGCCAGCATTTATTGCCCATCCCTAATTGCCCTAGAACAGAGTGGCTTGCTAGGCCACTTCAGAGGCATTTTAAGAGTCAACCACATTGCTGTGGGTTTGGAGTCACATGTAGGCCAGACCAGGTAAGGATAGCAGATTTCCTTCCTTATAGGACATTAGTGAACCAGATGGGTTTTTACAACAATTGACAATGGTTTCATGGTTACTATTAGACTAGCTTTTAATTCCAGATTTATTAATTTAATTCAAATTTCACCATCTGCCATGGTGGGATTCGAACCCCTGTCCCCAGAGCATTAGTCTGAGGCTCAGTGACGTTACCACTACGCCACCACCGCCTCCAATCATACAGAAATTGTAAACCATACAAGACTCCAAAGATGCCCAGCCTTTGCACAAACACTTGCCTGGATTTTATGTTGTACTCGCAGAATTCACCATTATTATGGAGTAAATCAGACGGCAATTTCCAAAGTACATACATGCCCTAGAACTGAGTGGCTTGCTAGGCCACTTCAGAGGCATTTTAAGAGTCAACCATGCGGAAATCCGGATTTTGCAGTCCGAGTTACTCTGCTCCTCACCAGGCTTCGCCAGTAGACTCAACATTGATATCAAGGTAAGGGCCTGAAATTGTTGTATTTACTCACTAGTTACTGACAAAACAAGCAGAAAATGTTCGGGCTGGGACATTCAAGCATAAGTGAATTTTTAATGGCGTGATTTGTGATAATTGCCAAACAATCGTTGTGGCACTGAAAATTTAATTTTACAAGCATTCCTGCAGGACATCAGTCGCAATCATCCCAGAGGCAGCCAAATAAGAAGCTGCTTCTGGGAGCCCCATCCAATGAGGGACAGCAGGCGGCCCGATAAGAGGGCTGCCGCAATGTCCAGCCAGCAGCCCCCCAGGTGAGGCAGGCAGGAGACTGCAAGGATGCCTCAAAAATGGAGGCACGCCCTGCAGAATTAGGAATGATTAAAAATTGCTTCTGGCCACAGCTGTCAGGCCATCATTATGGAGGGGAAACCCATCCACAGCTGTTGCTGTCACATTGCAGCTGGTCCGTGCTGGCTTAACTGAGTGGAGGCATTGGTGGCCCCCCAGCCTGCTGCCATGACACCACCTTCAGTTGCTTGCCAGCTCTGACCTCAGCAGGGGGAATATCCCGACAGCATCATCACCTTTTCCCCAAGTGGCCCATTAATGGGCTTATTTGGTTACCTGCTGCTGCTGGGCGCATAGCCTCTACCACATTGACCCACCTTTGGCAAGATCGCTCAGAGGTGGGAAAATGTCAGATAGCCGACCGGACGCACTATTTTGCAACTTTGCTTGGGACCAGGAAAATTCAGCCCTGTGTCTCCATAAGGATTCTTCAGTCGGTTTGAAGAGCCTTGTTGTTTCTTGCTCTGCTCTCTCACTCCACAGATCCCTGTAGAGGGTACCACATTGAATTAGACACCCGGTGACAGCAAGCTGCCACTCAAAGGCTCACAAAAACTCTGTGTGAGACTGTTAGCTTAGGGAACAGCAAATGCTGTTCCGTCGCTGCTGACTACAAAATCCTGGCCCCTCTACTCTCCTCTCTTCACTCTCACTCCCAGAAAAGTACTCTGAAATAAAAACTTAGTGGCATAAAGAATCACAGCTGTCTCCTACCATCAGATAGCATCACATGTTGATGTTTTAATACACTGGATCTTGGAAACCAGTTAATCAAATATGATGCAGTCTGTGCCTGCTAATATAATGTATGTACTTGGAGAAATGCAATTTCAGAACCTGTTTACTCCCAGTACATTTAAAATGGAATCTTACCTGTTTAATTGTTGGAATTGGATAAATTAGATTTATTCCTGTCTGTGTCCCATAGCAATGTTTCCAGGCTCCTATTTATTCTTCAATTCCTGTTTGTAATCTGCATTACATATTGGCTTTAAATTCTTGTTTTTTATATTCTAGATGAGCTGTTTAAAAAAAAAAATGCACCAAAAAATTCAGGACTCAAACAGGATCATTTCTAGCCTTGCTTCTGTGGAAATCAATGTATTGTGTTGAGCATCTTAAATTGTCAATCACTCTAACCTTTTGTATATGCTTTAAGTTTAACATCATCTACATTTTGTTTCTTTGTTTTAACTCCATGTAGCTGAAACTCTGGGGTGAGTGTATGTTTACTGGAAATGTGGCAATGGGTATCCCAGATCAACATGAGGGAGTATTAAAACCATCTGAGCAACAGCATCCCATACCAGGGAGAACATGGAACTGAAGTTCACATATGCAACAGTGGTGTCTACTTTCTTTATAACAGCACAACATGAGAAAAGCATTTTCAGGACTTCTTCCCTAACAAGTGCTTGAATACCATCGAGAAATGTAGCCACTTAACCAAAGAAGAATCATTGTGAACAGCACTAACTTATCCTTCATGAAAATTATGAAATGGAGCAATCGTCTTTAGTCTGGTTGATGGTGCTTTGTTTTATGCAGCAGCAAGAAATGATGTGCAGTGTCGCCAAAGCCTTAGTACATAAACTGTGAGGAAAAGGATTTCTTTTCGTTGAACATATTTTCATTAAATCCTAGATTTTTCACTTGTTCATTGTTTCCTTCAATCCTTCCCCACCGCCCAAAACAAATCTAATTAAGGTCATTGGATTGTACAGTTCTAACCCAAAACTATTATTCCATGGTTGTGTAAGCTTGTCGAAGCTGCAGTGTTAACCTTTCTGAAAAGCAATAATTGGGCATCTTCGTCTGCAAGCATCTCAGCTGTGTTCAAACCAGTTCTAAACATCCAGCATCATTACTACCATTTTCACATGTTAAGAAGCTGTAGGATCAAAATCTTAAGTGTCAGGAAGCAAAGTGTGTTTTGCTTCAGTCGCATTGTTGTATTTTAAACTATGAGCCTGTATTTGACCGAAGCCAAACGACACCAGACAACACTGAGTTAAGCTATAAATTACTGGAAAGGATTTCAAGCAGTGCTTCTGTTCCACAGCAGGGTGGTGTCCTTACCATCCTATGCAAGAAGAATTTTCAAATGTGAAGAAGTCCAGTTTTCATATCTGGGTCTTGGAGTTAAAGTTCAAGGTAGTTTTAAGATGTTCAGTCGAGCATAAGATTCTAAAGGGTACTTTGGGATTGAGAGTCTTTATGATATATAAAAATGTCATACTGTTTCATTTTTACAGGATTGCAATAACAAGAAGGGCAAGGCATTTTAATAAAGCATGTGAGGTGAATTAAATATTGCCAGTTTTGTATTGAACCGTAATATGGCACAAGGGGATGAAATTCTATCTATATGACTTCATTGTGTGATTTACAAGGTTATAGAACTGATTCACCCCTTCTATTTGCAGCCATTGTGTACAAATTTAAACATTTAAAGGATTGCAACCCCCTTCCCCGAGCCACTCCTTTGACTGGTACCAAATCTGTATTTGGGTTGAACTCAAATGAATTTTAATGGCTTAAATCTGTTTCTGCTTTTGCACTCATGTCAACTTTTTAAAAATCCTTCGTTTCCTTTTGGAGACATTTGCCACTATGCAACATCCTATAGCCAAGAGAACAGAATCGTATGGGGAATGGCATCTTTTGTGACCATGGTCAATATAGCTCCATGACTTCCTGATTCAAAATTAATTTTGTAAAGGAGGAGGCAACTAGCAACCAACCTCCTCAATGCTGGAACGTCCCATCATGCAGTATGCATCATTTATTGACCCTGTCAAGCAACAACATAATTTGCACCCAAGCTGAACAATGGTAAATGAACTTGAGTGACTGGTGAGCCTGAGCTGTAATCAGTAGGCAATTCTGGGACAAGCTGTCATTTTACTGCTAGGACACGTGTCAACGTATGTGGGATTCTTTGAGAGCTGCAGTGCAATCTAACAAAATCATTGGACAATTATTCCAATAAGCAAACAAATATAATTACTAATTCATACTGAAAAGGACATTATGCCATAAAATGGTTTTTGAATCAAAAGAGTGGGCCAGTGAAGGGATATTTTTAAGTATTCAAATTATGTATAAATATCTAAGCAGCAGAATTTTTAACCTAACTTGCCTGCTTGAATAACTTGAGGGGATTTACTCAGAACCTGTTAATTACTGATGAGCTAACCTATTTTGTAGAGATTTTTAGTGGAAAATCTTCATGATGTCTTGATTCTGTTTTGATTAACAGTAATAATCTCAGTAAACGTGCACTAATGGGGAGGGGGAGTAGCTGCTTCACCTAAGTTGGGTCACAATCTGATTATCGTGTTACTGTTGTAAAATTAAGTTTTTAAAAATATTTGTACTCTGGGTCAGGGGCTGTGAATGCTGTGTAGACACTAAGCAGGGCTTACTGGTGTATATCTTGTTCTAAATTTTAGACATTTCTGATGGTTAGCATTGGATCTAATGTGTATTGATGGGTGTTTATTAATTTTCCAGTTCTGTATCGCAGTACTTGAAAGACATATTTCTATGTATATAAAGCTATAGATTCATGACCAAGTGTTTAAACTGGACATATCATGGTACCAAACACTAGGATTGTTGTGCAAAAACTAGACTGACCTCATAACGATTTGAGTTTGTAAATATACTTGGGCTTCCAGTCTGTTTTTGTTACTTTTTACCATTGTTTGTACAATTGGAAATCAATGAATAAACAGAACCTGAGAAACTGTTTGTGTGTAAACCTTTCATGTAGACCAAGTGAAGTTCAGGTTTCCTTTACAAAAGCCACAACATATCTTAGATCAAATCACATTCTTTTGCTTTAACTCTCACACCAACAAATCTCGGGCATTTCCATGAGTTTCAGGGGACTATTCCCAACCCACTTTTCCCATAGTGAATGGACAACATTTCTTGTAATGAGCCCATCGGATTTCAAATTTTTGACTTCATTATGTAATAACCCTGGTGCTCCAGGCAGCGCTAGGGGGGCACATACTACAGAATTGATTATTGCAGCAGGTCAAAACTGCTTTGATTTGGGCAGAACACTCTGAAATCATTTGTCAATGCAAGGAACAAAGCCGTATTACACCTACGTCAGTATTGGTGTTGGAAAAATTGTGAAAATATTCCAGCTCTAATATTTGGGCGGCGCAGTGGTTAGCACTGCAGCCTCACAGCTCCAGGGACCCGGGTTCAATTCTGGATACTGCCTGTGTGGAGTTTGCAAGTTCTCCCTGTGACCGTGTGGGTTTTCGCCGGGTGCTCCGGTTTCCTCCCACAGCCAAAGACTTGCAGGTGATAGGTAAATTGGCCATTGTAAATTGCCCCTCGTGTAGGTTGGTGGTAGGGAATATGGGATTACTGTAGGGTTAGTATAAATGGGTGGTTGTTGGTCAGCACAGACTCGGTGGGCCGAAGGGCCAGTTTCAGTGCTGTATCTCGAAATAAATAAATAAATTTGATCCCAGCCATACAGGAGAGGTGCCGGAGAATTGGAGAGTGACAAACAGGCCGGTCAGGTTTTGGAAACAATCGGAAAAATTAGAGAGCCAGCACAGATTTGCAAAAGACAAATAGTGTTTGACTAATCTAATTTAAGTTTTTGACCAAGTAACAGAGAAGGTTGATGAAGGGAATGCCGCGGATGTTATCTATATGGATTTTAAGAAAGCTTTTGACGAAGTACCACATAACAGGCTGGTTAACAAAATTGAAGCTCATGGAATAGCATGTTCAATGTCAACTTGGATAAAAAAAATTGGCTTAAGGACAGAAAACAACTAGTCTTGGTAAATGGTTGTTTTTCAGACTGGAGGATGTTAGACAGTGGTGTTCCCCAAGGTTCAGTGCTAGGACCACTATATCCATATATAATGACTTGGATATTGGAATACAGAGTAAAATTTCAAAATTTGCTAGTTACCAAACTTGGAGGTGTGGCAGATGGTGAGGATGATACCGATTGACTGTAACAGGACATAGATAGGTTAGCAGAATGGGCAGACAAGTGGCAGATGGAATTTAATACAGAGAAGTGTGAGGAAGCATTTTGGCAAAAGGGTTAGGGAAAGGCAATATATACTAAATGGCACAGTTCTAAAATGTGTGCAGGGACAGAGGGAACTGGGAGTTCATGTGCATAGATCTTTGAAGGTGGCAGGGCTTATTAAGAGTAGTTAGCAACGCATATGCATCTTGGGCTTCATAAATAGAGGTATTAAGTATAATAGCAGGGAAGTTATGCTGAACTTTGTAAAACTCTGCTTAGGCCACAACTTGAGTATTGTGTTCAGTTTGGTTACCATACTTTAAGAAGGACGTGAGGGTCCTTGAGAGGGTGCAGAGGAGATTTACCAGAATGGTTCCAGGATTGAGGGATTTTAGCTACAAGGTTGGGTTGGGTTGTTCTCTTTGGAGTAAAGGAGATTCGATAGAAGTGTACAAGATGATAACAGGCCCAGATAAGGTAGACAAAAGCTGTTTCCATTTGCTGATGATACAAAGACTGGGCCAGAATTTTATGACCCCACGGGCTGGGGGTGGTGAGGTGGTGCGGCATAAAATTGAATGGGTGGGGGGGTGTTACCATTCCCATCGCCTACCCTCACCTGCTGCCATTTTACCAGCAGCAGGGGAGTTTGAAAACTGCCCACCCACCCTAGATCAATTGTGGCCTTTAAGTGGCTAATTACGTCCCACTTAACGGCCTCCTGCTGCTGGCATTTTACCAGCGGCGGCTGAGGAGGCCACATAGTAATATCAGGCGGCCTCCTTGCGGGCCTGGAGGTGGGTGGGGGTCTCCTCCTGATTGGGCACCCTGTGCCCCACAGAGGGCCCCCTCCCATCCCCCAGCAGCACAAGCCGTCCCTGAAGGAGCATCTCCCCCAGCCCTCTTGAATGACCCCCACATCCCTAGCCGGGGCCAAGCCAGTTGTTTCCAGCGAGGCCCGAAACCCCACTCACCTTTATGGAGGCCGACGTCCATGTTGCTCCTCATGCTGAGTGCAGTCCCAGCAGTGCCACCAGGAGTGGTGGCACTGCTGGGACTGAAGAGCTGCTGGCCTAATGATTGGCCAGCAGCTCTTGGAGGCAGTATGTCCTGTCTCAGAGGGGCAGAAGTCCCACCGGAGGAGAGTTAAGTGCTTGGGCCGCGCAAAATCACTGTGTGGTCTCCAGAGCCAGCAGAGGCTGGCTCACCCCCGACTTTTAAGCCTGTGGGCGGGGCCTCTGCCGCCACATAAAATAGATTTGAAGTTTTGGGCAAAAGAATCAAGGAGGATGTGAGGAAAACTTTTTTTAATGCAGTGAGTGGTAATGACCTGGAACTAGCTGTCTACGAGGGTGGTAGAAACACTGGTGATAAATGATTTCAAAAGGAAATGGAATGGGCACTCAAGGGAAATAAGCTTGCAGAATTATGAGGATATAGCAGGGGAGTGGGACTGATAGAGTTGCTCTAGAGAAAGCCAGCATAGACCCGATGGGCTGAATGGCCTCCTACTGTGCTATAATAACTCTGACTGTGTATAATATGGTGTGATCAATTCACAATGAATGACTCCTTGTACTGTACTAGGGAATTGATATTAGATTTCCTCATCGAAAGGAGACAGCGGAGGCTATTTCCTCTGCTGTAGAGCCAGTAGTTTTGGCACTACAAAAGTCTCTGAGGTGGCCAAGATGAGGTTTTGAGCTGCAACACCTGGTTAGCCTGCTTTTAGGGCAAGACTGCAAGATGCCATTTTTGTAAAAGAGTTTAAATCTGCTCAGAACAGCTTGCCTGAGAATGATTAAGTCTCTGATAACTAATTAAATTGGCCCCTAAATCATTTGAAGAGGCTACATGCAATTTTGCTGTAATAAACAACCTCTCCTAACAGTGATCAGCTGGAAAAGAATAAAGAAGTCATTGTTGAGGATTGAGAGCCATGCTCAGCTTTCTGTCTTCACTTACTGATTGAGATTGAATGACTGCACTGCATTTTGACACGTTGGGAGACTTTCCACGATGCTGCCTCAAGACCATTCTCTAAAGACTTCACCTAAAAACCTTGAGTGCTGTGCTTCTTTCCCTTTTTGGAGCCACCAGAAAAAGAAGCATTTGGTCATGGGGATCTTGCTTGGTTGGTTCCCCTCTTGGTTTGAAGGAATGGGAGGAGGAGTTAAGGCTAGAGCAGCACAAGCTGGTGGAGGAGAGAGGGCAAGGAGGGCTCTCAGTGGGAGGCCCTATCCACCCACAATCTTCAGAGCACACTACTCCTGCATTCACATGAACCACGACCAGTGCATAAGGAGGGTACGCTTTACCAAGGGGGTCATCACAGATGTCTGTAGCCACATGGAAGGAACACTCAAATCTTAGCACAACCAGGACTGCATTGCCTGATGTAGCCAAGGTCTCAGTAGTATTTAATGTTTCTGCTAATAGAACCTTCCATTGGCCTTAGGTGATAAAAGTCAAATTCACAATCCTCTGTGCGCTTCTGCATTAGGGAGGTCTCTGAACTGGTGCCTGCAACAGTGATAGCTATTGAAACAGTGCCTTATTCCTTGCTATCCTCCCGCATCTCTTCCTCCGGTAGGGGTAGAGGCAGCAAGGTGGTTTTTCCTCCTCTTTGTTTCTCTGGAGTAGGTGAAGTGGATCTTTTTCCTGGGTAGCCTGAGTGATAAAGATAGAAGGGTGAGGTTGCAGCTATGTCGCCACTGCAGGTGGATGTGTGTAATGAGATCACATGGAACTTGTGACTGATGATAGGTTTGGGGATTAGGGATCACAAATAGTTGTGGATATGTATAGCATCAGAATGGTCTCCCGACGTCAGGGGTTGTGGCGGAGGGGGGCCCGCGATGGGCCTCGATGCCGGGAAGGCTCCACCCCATTTTACCGGTGGCGGCGAGGCCTCAGGGTGGCCCACTCCCCGCTGCTCGGCGGTGGACCCTTAATTTAAATATTTAAATAAATGTTAATACATGCATAAATACTTACCTTGTCCTGACAGCTGCCCCGTGCTGATATTCCGGCCGGTGGCCAGAGTTCCCACGCCTTCGGATCTCCATTTGGAGATTTGTTGCATGACACTGGTGGGGGGGGGGGGGGGGAGTGAATTTTTCAGGGCGGGTGGGGGAGAGGAGAAATCTGTTCCTATTGGTTGTAGGGATGGTGGAAAGGGGTTGAGGGGCAAAGGTAATGAAGTTTGCGGGGGGGATGTTCGGTATCGCAAAAAAATGGTTTTTTTGGGGGGGGGGATAGGGCAATTTATATATTGAGTATTTAGTTGGGGGGGTGAGAGAGGGGACTCAAAGTGACATTAAAATTTTATTTCAATTTTTAGAGCAATGGGACCTTTAAAAATTTAAATTACTGGTCAGGGCTTGAAGCCCTTTATAAATGGTGCAGGCGGCTGCGTGGTGGCACCGGACACTGTTGCCAGGGAAGAAGTGTCTGCCCGCTCTATGTCATCGGGGTGGGTGGTCTGCCCCCTCCATGTTAATGAGCTGCCATGCGAAATATCGCGGCGAGCTCTTAAAATTCAGCCCTTAGAGTAATAGGCCAGCAGTCTCAGAATTCAGATTTACAGGGGCCTATTTTGGAAAAGGATGCTAAGTAGGTGCTAATAAGACACACCTATTGAAAAGTTTGGATTTAGCCTGCAAATTTGGGGCTAATTTCTGATTACCACGATTTAAACATGCCTTGAGGCACTAACATGGAAACCATCACATTTAGCACTGAACTGCGGATTAAAAGCAATTTTCCGAGAGTGGTATTGGTAGCCTCCATGCACGCACTTACACTGAAGGTGTGGATTGTGCTGGCATCAGACACATCTTGTATCAGGATGGCTCGGGGACAGAGAGAGAGAGCTCATAGCTTCTCAGAGGCAGCACTGGAGGTGCTGTTGGGAGGAGATACAGCAGAGAAGGGATGCCCTGTACCTGTAAAGGGAGAAGAGTCCACACAGACATCGAATGGGGCAAATGTGGAAGGAGATCACTGAGGAAGTCACAGCCAAAAGCACTAGCTCCAGGACATGGCTCCAGTGCTGCAAAACATTCAACAATTTGACATGAATGGTCGAGGTAAGATCCCATCTCACAAACATTTCTCCACCAGCTAATTATACACTGACATTCACACAACCCACAGTATTGCATTCTTCACAGGCCCTACTCTCACCTGTTAGGACGGTGCTTCTATGCGTTTTGTTAATTTTTTTTTGAGGAATCGTATTTTAGAATTATGGACATTGACCGGAATTTTATGCCCCCCCCCCCCCAAAGAGCGGGATGGTGGCAGGGGTGGAGGGTGCGTAAAATGGAGTGGGGTGTCCTTCCCACTTCCGACCCGCTCCCACCTCCATTTTACAGGGTGAAAACTGGCCCATCCACCCCAGGCCAATCAAGGCCCACAAGTGGCTAGTGAATGGCCACTAAAGGGCCTCTGCTTGCCGCCACAGGGATTTTAGCTTTGGCTGGCCGGGTGGCCCAGGCCTGAGGAAAGCTGCCTGAGAAAAGCAGGCGGCTTTCTGTCAGACTGGGATGGCCCTCCTTATCATGCACCCTGTGCCCAATTGAGGGCCGCCCCTGATGCCCCAACCACCCCCAAGGCCCAGCACACCACCCCCCCCCCCCCCCACCCCCATCCCCCCAATCGACCACCCTTGCCTCACTGGGGTCCGACCCCCGGTGAGGCCCCAAAAACTCACTACCTGTTCGGGGCCATCTTCCTCCTCAGGCTTCAGCTGGGTTGCAGTCCCAGCAGTGGCCACCATTTCTGGTAGTGCTGTTGGGACTAAGAGCTGCCGGTCCGCTGATTGACTGGCACCTCCATTAGGCGTGACTTCCTGCCTCGTTGAAGTGGAAATCCCACCTAAGCCCAATTAAGGGCCTTGGGACCGTAAAATCCAGACTGGATCCCCAGCCCCTGCAGGGGTGGGATCGCCACTGATTTTTCGGTCGGTGGACGGCTCCCGTCTGCCAAGGGAAAAATTCCGGCCATTGTTTTATTTGGGAAAACTGAAAAGGATTCCATGGATTTTCTTTTCACTGGGGTCATTGAAAGGATACTGAGGGGACTTGGTTTGTAAACAACCCTTACTGGAAGTCACCTGTCTTCAGATAAATACCCAACAGGGGCTTTTTGGACTAAGGGGAGATGTTTACAGAGAAGTGATAGGTCAAGACTTATAGGGATCAGGAAGCTTGACTCTTGAGATTGCTTTCGGTTTTGCTTTGGATAGTCAGTTGAGGTTTGGACTGTGTTCTGAAAGGAGTTTTAAAGAGCCTAGAGAGCAGTCACTCCAGCTCAGCCTTTCCAACCTCTTTGAAAAGCCTGCCAGCTTTGCCACCTCTTTGAGAAGCTCTTTGAAGCAAGTGTAATAGAGAAATTGATGCTGCATTGCTCTTGAAAGGCTTGCCAGAAACCCCTGTTGCCGGATTTTGCCCGAAAAACCTGCCAAACTGATCTTCAACATCGCCTGAATAAAACTGTCTACGCATATTTGGGACGCCAAACCAAAAAAAGGGACAACTGGCATCTTTCCATATCTTCTTTTTTTCTTCAAGCATTAGCAAGTATTTGGCCAAAGTATTTTTTTCTTCCTGTCTTTTCATTTGTAACAGAGCTCGAAAAAGAAAATTTTCATGTGGGTGTGTGAAAGAGGCTAAGGCAAAAGGGAACTTTCAGATTTCACTCTCTGTGGTAATGTTTTGCTTCATGACTGGTTATGTCTTGATTTATAATAAACTGATCACTTTGTTTATTATTACAGAAATCTGGTTGGTGCATTTTATTGAGATAAAGCGTAGAATCTATGATTGACTGTATCGGTAACTGGGTAAACATTTAAATATATGTTGTGACCTGTGGAGAAGTGAAACTGGAGAAGACAGTGCACTCCTCGCATCTCGGTCGTAACACACATCTCACAGCTCTTCGACCATATGAGGCATTACACGCACACAAATACACCTGCCAATACTCTCATTCACAATCACCACTTGCCCTTCCAGGACAAGATAGCACACAATAGAGGGGAGGGGAAGCATGACTCCATGACAATACTCCCCTTGATGAGGTAGTGCAGGCAGTAATCGAGAGGGAAATGGCAGATGCTGTGGCTACAGGCAAAGCAGAGGACATATCGCCCTATTCCCCCCCGAAAAAGACATTATTTGGAATCCCAAACTTCCCGCACCCCCCCCCCCCACCCACCGCAAACTTCATTACCTTTGACCCTCAACCCCTTCCCACCATCCCTGCAACCGAGAGGAACATATTTCCCCACTCCCCATCCGCCCTGAAAAGTTCACTCCTTCCCCCTCCCCATCACTGTCATGCCTCAGATCTCCAAACGGAGATCCGAAGACGCGGGAGCTCCAACCACCAGCCGGAATATCGGCATGGGGCAGCCGTCGGGACAAGGTAAGGTGTTTATGCATGTATTAACATTTATTTAAATTAAGGGTCCGCCACCTAGTGGCGGGGGTGGGCTGCCCTGAGGCATCGCCGCCACTGGTAAAATGGGTGCAGAGCCTTCCCAGCGTCGAGACCTATCACTGGCCTCTCCTGGAAGTATTTTCTGGGCGCTTCCACTCCACCATGACCCCTGACGTCAGGAGGCTTATAAAATTCAGCCCTAAGTTTTCCGATACAGTCTCTGAGGGGAGAAAAAATCTGGCAAGCCCTGCATTTTCCATCAAAGCTCTGTCAAAAGTGGCTGTGGAATAGTGTGAGGAAAAACAGTGCCTAGTCTTGCAGTTCCACCTGCAGTACATATTAAAATTTCCAAGAATGGAAGTGAACACTATACTAATCATTAACATTGTTTTCGCATCCCACAGCCCAGACCAAGAGTTCATATCGTCAATGTTATTTTGTGGTGTTTGTATCAGTCAAATTGGCTTGTTTTGCAATGTGTAGCTAAGCTGGCAGTAATGTCTTGCTATGGTTGCATGTAATGTGTTCAATGGGGAAGGAGTGCAGAACTATTAATTAATTCTACCCATTAAAATGTGATGACAAAAGGAGAAAAATATGGCTACTCTCCCTGTTTCCACACTACATTTTTAATTGGTAATGTGAATGGAACAACAGATTGAGTGTGGTGGGACCCCAGCCATAATATATAAAGAGGCTATTTGGCACATGAAGCCTACTCCATGCAGAGTTCATTACTATTCTAGTATGCACCTCTTTCCCATTCCGTCTCTCTGTGAGAAAATTAGTATTCCTAAATTCAGTATTCCTTTTCTGAAAAGTAAAGTGTTACTTTTTATGTAGAACTATTTTTTAGGAAACCAGATTTATGTACAACTTAAATGCCCCGGATCCCACTCCTGGATTTTAAGATTTGATTAAGTAGATTTTTTTAAATAAAAGATTTCAATGTATTGATTGCACTGCTTTTATCATCAACATTTTTTATTTCAGCATGACCTGCTTGTAGGTTGTAACAAGTTTATGTAGCTCCAATATGGTGGTTTATTTTCTTGGATTTATTAAATAAAATTTTTTGATACTATCTAAACAGTTTTTGAATAATAAGGTTATGAGTCAAGCTTCTGCAAATTTCTATACAGACATCACTACCTCTTCCTCCAATGTCCCTGAACTTTGTTTCTCCTTGCTTTGTACATACACAAGATATAATTCTGTATTCAACATAAGATGTGAATGTAGTTTATGCTGACTTGAATCTCAAAGCTGCTGAAGAACAGCTGGAGAAAATGCCGTGCAGGGAATCTCTTGTGATACAAACTGCATGTTAAGTCTTTAGGCTTATCAAACAGAGCTGGTGTTAGCAATGCTGAACATTAGATGCACTGAGAGAAGAAATGGAGGGAAAGGAAAAGATGGTTAGCAAATGAATAAAGGGAAGGTGAGGGACAGAGAGAGAGAAAAAGATTGTATAATTCGAATTTCAAGAAAATTGGAAATAAAACATGTCAAAAAGGTTACATTTCAAAAATTAATGCAAGATATATTTTGTGAAAGATTCGTTGAGTTCACTATTAAAGGTGTATATGTAAAGTCTGTGGCTCCTTGTATATAATTTTTTTTGAGCTTTGGTAATTGTCATCCCAGCCATTGGGGATAGGTTTAATGAATATATCATTCTCCATCCAAGCTACACGATTCAGTTAACTGCTGGAAAATGGTAATAAAATAATGGCCATTTCTGCCAAAATACAGAATAGTTACAATGAACGAAGATAAGTGTCTCCACGTGATGATAAACTTGTACCATTCACGCATTACAAAATCTCCAGAAGCGTCTTCAGTCGGAATCTGATTTACATCAGCTGTGATGAAGATTTGTTTTTGAAGCTGCACTAACCTTTTATGAAACTGATAACAGCTAATTTGGTGGCAATCCTTTAAGTTTTCCTATTACACAAATATGAACACCAATATAATGAAGGTGATAGTGTGTAAAGTACTGAAAAACAACTAGCATATAGCATCTTTCACACACTAATATGTCCCAAGGTGCTTCACAAGTGTAATTGACATGAGAAATTAGGTCAGGTGACTAAAAGCTTGGGCAAAAAGGTGAGTTTTAAGGAGGAGAGAAAGACAGTCGCTTTTGAAGGGAATTGCAGAGCTTAGTGCCTAAATGATTGAAGGCCCAACCACCAATAATGGACAGAGCAACTGGAGATGGATAAGAGGACAGAGTTGAAGGAATGCCGAATTCTTGGAGTGGTTTGGGAGGAGGCAGTCACAGAGGCAGGAAGGGGTGAGGACATGGAATTGAAAACAAGGATGAGCATTTAAAATTTGATTCTATTTTGCACTTTGTCGAGTGCTTCTATGTCACCGATGTGCAGCATGTAGATGAGAAATAGAAGGGGGCCTAGGATAGATTATTTGGGGCAGCCATAGGGAAGCATGCAGGGGCAGGAAGAAAAGCTGTTGCATGAGATTCTCTGGCCGCGACTGGGTAAGTAAGGGTGCACATGGCGACGACAGTCCCACTCAGCTGGACAGCAGAGGAAAGCCTTTAGAGAAGGATGGCATAGTCAACCATGTCAAAGGCTGTACCCAGATCAAGAGAATAAGTAACTGCGTACCATGGTCATAGTCACAGAGGATGTTGTTTGTGATTGTTTATGGCTGCTTCAGTACTGTGACGGGTGGAAACCCGATTGAAGAGGTTCAAGCAGTTTCAGAAAAGATGGGCACGGATGTGGGAGGAAGCAATCTGAGAGGAAAGGGAAGTTGCTGCTGGAGTGGTAATTTGCAAGGGCTGAAGGGTTCCATTAGAAAAGAGAGTGTTCAGATGAGAATATATTCATCCTAGCCCGAAGTTTGGACATTTAACTGATAGCCACTCCTTTGAAGTTTGACCTCCAACTGACAACTAAAGCCTACTTCTTTTGAAAACATTGCATTTCAAAAAAAATAGAATCAATGGCATGAAATTTGGATGTAATTGTGATGCGGCTGCACCACAGGGTAGTAAGAGATCATGATTCTCCATTTTCAGACTAGAGTTCCTGATCTCTGAGAGGGAGGCATTTACTGGCAGGAAGAAAGGCTGAAGCAGAGGATATCATTCTGGTGTACCTTTTCATGGCTCATTCAAGGAAAATGACTGGGAGCAGGTTCTCTCTGGGATAGTCATATCAGGGAAAATTTTGAAAAAAGCCATAATCCCATATCTGCAGCAATCCCCACATTCAATAGCATTCTTTAGCCAAATGTGGATCATAAATGATACTATTTTTACCCATTTCCAAAACAGCCTCTGAACTTTTTGAGAAATAACTAGCAGTTAATTACTAGAAAACCCTGTGGCCGGTAAATGTGGCAATATAGAATAACTGGATAAGAACAAATGAATGTTTTCACTGTTTCCTCAATCGGTGGATTCTGCTTTGTGCGTGGCCACAGTGGATTAGCAGTAAAAGACCATAGGGGGAAAAAAATCAGATGCAATGTGCAGTGTACAGGAAAAGTCTAATCTATACTTTTGAATTAGAAATGGAGTAATGCACTGAGGTTTACACTCAGTACATGAATTTTCTGGAGAATTTATGTTAAAAGAGCATTGTTTTTAAGGTTAATGATAAGTTAATAGTGTTTGGTTATGTGGACTGTGAGCTCACACAAAATAGATAGTTTGGTCCGTTTACTCCCACTTGGGACTCAATTCTGTCATCTTCTGTAATGAACCAATTCTTTTAAGCTCCATGGGGATGGTTTATATATTTCACTTCAGTAAGTTACCACTCAATAGACTCATCTGCTGGAAAGCATTCTTCATGCTCCATCAGCATCTACCCTACAGCACTACCAGATACTGCACTGAGTTACACTCCCACCTTTTTCTTTGTAGGTCTTTTGCACTCGGGACAAAAGCTGCAGCTGACAGGAGCATCCATGTGCTGTGGATTAACTGATTATCTCAGTCAGCACCAGTTTGAGAAGCTTCCATTCCATCATCAATTATTTATCCAACTCCTTTTTGAAGAACACAGTAACAAATGTTTTTTTCCTGGGAGTCTACCGATGGTGGCCTGGAAATGAGTCAAGTGCCTGTCCTCACAGTTAGGAATGTTGCGGCTCATTGATTCATGATGATTGGTGGTGGAGGAATGGGAGGGGGGTGTGAAGAGAGGAAGAAGAGATTAAAGGAAAATTATTTACAAGATGAATGATTATGTGTTCGTTTCTTTGTGAATCATGTCAAGCTCTGTAAACAAATGCCAGTTTGATTTCCATGCTTCGGCCTTGCATCCCAGGAAAAAATATAGGAGGTGATGCTCCTATTTAGCTCCTTTTTATGTTTGTTCTGTTTTTCCTTGGATTCTGGGAGAATGGTGTCCGTGAGCCTGCTCTCAATTTAAGGTACTAAAGCTGTCCTATCAGCGGACTCATAACCTCAGTTTTTAGGCCTAGTCTGTGTTGGACATCTTGAGATTTAAGGACCAATAGTCAAACTGCTTTGTATCTCGGAGCAATAGGCACTCTGCGATAAACAGGATGGCAGGTATCATGAGAAGGAAGCATGACTTGTCTTCTAATTTTACGGCTGTATTTTTCCACGGGCTTCAGGACCCGACATCAGGACCAAATGGGGGTCACCAGCCTATACTTGCCGGGAGCCAGACTGAGACAGCCAATTTGCTGGAGGTGGCCTCCTAATTGGCCATCTTCATGCTCGCCATCTAATTAAGGACAGCGAGCAGGCTGCGATGCTGCTGGGCCAAACACAGGGCTGGCAGCTCTGGAGCCTTGGCTGCCCCACCGAGAGAGGTGGCGCTGCTGAGGCTGTTCGGAGAACGTGAGGCTGCCTCAAAATGGAGGCACTGTCGGCGCCTTAAAAATAATAGTTTAAGGGGGGGAAGACAATAGACCCCTTGGATTGAAGGGGAAACATCTCCACTTAGATCATTGGGGCTTGAGGGGTCTCCTTTGCATGTGGACCCCTCTTTGGGGGTTTCAATGGCCCCTGGACTGCCACAGGGAAGCTGCCTCCTTTAAACTGGCATGTTCCACACGCACCGGGGGCGGGGAGGAGTTTGCTGGCAAGCACGAAAAAATTGCCCCTAATTGGGGCCTTAAACACTTAAATTGGCTGCCCGGCTTCATTGAGCCTCCTTTCCCGGCCCCACCCCCACCTCCTAGTCCCCACCCCGAGGTCAGGAAAATACAGTCCTTAGCGTCTAAGTGTTCTATGTGAGAAATGCTTGTCCCTTATAGGGACAATAATGACATCAGCTATGAATGATTAAGGTGTAACTTTGGTGGCTCAGGTAATAAACATAGGTAGAGGGACCTGTTCACTATAGTGTAAAAAGATGATAGTTAATAAACCCTACTCTTCAAAGGATTCAAGACCAATTAAGGCAGGAAGACTTGTTTAAGAGAAGAATCTTTGAAGTGAACAACTACGACTGTTTATGTAAATAGACTATTTTCAAAGGATTCAGGAACAGATAAATCATCAGGTCTTATCTGTGACATGTGCCTTTGATATAGGCAAAATATGGTGTGTAAAGAAGCATGGTTTACAACAGTTCTTCAAAGCATCTGAAATTAAGTAGCAGAAGCTGAAAAGCTATTGTCCATGTACATTATAGACCAATCACCTAAACTGAATATCAATAAAGTCTGTTCCATAAACACCATCATCGAGTGTCTTGTGCTTACTCGAAATGTGTCATTGTGAGCCATATAAGGAAGGAAGTTGATTAAACAGCTGAATGTTAACAGCCTGCCAACAAGATAAGGAAGATGGATTTAGTAGCACAAATACTTGGAGCAGAGTTACCAATGTGGTTCTCCCAGAATCGAGCGAAGACAATGCTTTAATTCATCTTCCTTCCTTCCCTTCACAATCTACTATTCAATTGCACTTCCTCACAGCCAAATGCCTGTTGAAAGGAAGCAAATGAAAGGGAATTTTAAGGATTTTAAAATATTTTCCCTCAGAAACTACTTGGAATAGTAGGTAAGATCTCACATGCAGCAATGTGATGAATTAGCAGTTAACCTGCTTTTGATGGTGAAGGAAGAATATTGGCTGAGGCATCAGCAGAACTCTCTACACACCTTTTCACAATGCGATGCTGATGAGCTCAGCATCTAATAATACAGCACTCCCTCAGTACTGCACTGGAGTGCCAGCCTAGATTACATGCTGAAGTTCTGGAATGGGGCTTGCATGTTCCGTTTCCTAACTCAGGAGAGAGAGCTACAAATTGAGTTAAGCTGACATCTATACGATGGGCTAAGTATTCATAAATGTTTTGCAGTGTGTGTATGAATGATTATTGAAACATGAATAGTGGAGTCGAGTGTTTAGAAAGAACAATATGCTGATTGCAAATATTTGATCGTCATTTAGGAATGATGAAACACCAAATGTAATTTGTTCTTTTTTTAAATAAAAGAACTACTTAAATTGATGTCTAAAGTATAGAATCAATACTGCAATAATGTTGCTGCAGCATTGCAATTGTCAGTTATGATATTTAATATTGTGAACAGAGATCCCTTTTGGCTTCTAGATGAATTCCCACTCATTTTGTTTTGAGTATATTCCCTGGCATTCTGGACTCTGGTTTCCTGAGACTCAACTGGCCATTTGAAGACTTTGGGGATGAGTCCTTGAAACCAGTTCCCCTGTTGTTCTCAGCAACTTGCATTTATATGCAATCTTTAATGTAGAAAAATGGCTCAAAGTGCTTCATCGAGGTGTAAACAAAAATAATGGGACACCAAGCCAAATCAAGAGATATTACGAAGAGTGACCAAAGCAAAGCTAAATAGGTAAAAAGAATTCTCGCTGTGTTTTCTTTTCCCTTCTTTAGTCCTCCCTTTGTGGTTATTCATTTGTAATTTTCTATAGCTCAATTAATATGTAATATAACTTTAACCTAACCTGATGTTTATAGTGTTATGACAACAGATCAGGCTGGAATAGCGTTAGCTGATGGAATAAGGGGTAATAGTGAGAAATGATGTACTTTTTCAGTGCCCTAACATCTTTGTGTATATTTTACACACTGACTCTATTTGCAGGGATGTAATGCCACTTTATATATTACAGCATAATGCACTCTGGTTTGGATGTACAGTATAATGCCCCAGTTTATTCTTTCTTTTTGAGGAGGTAGTTGTTTTGGTACGACAAAAACAAGTAAAACCTTGTGCATATATTTGACAATGACCACAACAACAGCTTGCATTTATATAACACCTTTAATATGGCATGTCCCAAGGCACTTCACGAGAGAGTTAACAAACAACATTCAATCAGGCCACATAAGGAGATATTAAGACAGAGGACCAAAAACCTTGTCAAAGAGGTAGTTTTTAAGGGTCATCTTAAAGGAGGAGAGAGAGGCAGAGAGGTTTAGGGAGAAAATTCAAGAACTTAGTGCCTAGTCATGGCCCAATGGTAGAGCAATCAAAATCGGGGATCTGCAAGAGGCCAGAATCAGAGGAACACCGAGATCGTGGAGGGCTGGAGGAGGATGCAGATAAATGGAGGAACGAGGCCATGGAGGGATTTGAAAATAAATAAAAAATATTTTAAATCGGGCATTGCCACAGGGAACCAATGTAGATCGATGAGCGCAGGGGTGATGGGTGAATAGAACTTGCTGTGAGTTACAATATGGGTAGCAGAGTTTTGAATGAGCTTAAATTTTTGTAGGGAAGAAGATGGGAGGCTGGCCAGGAGAGCATTGGAATAGTCCTGGAACTCCCTAACAGCACTGTGGGTGTTTCTACCCCACACAGACTGCAGCGGTTCAAGAAGGCAGCTCACCACCACCTTCTCAAAGGCAAGTAGGGATGGGCAATAAATGCTGGCTTAGTCAGTGACGCCCACATCCCATGAATGAATATAAAAAAAAGTCACATCTAGAAGTAACAATGCAGCAGACAAACTGAGGCAGGGGCAAAGTCGGGTGATGTTACAGAGGTGCAAGTAGACAGTCTTGATGAGGTTGTGAATATGTGGTCGGAAGCTCATCTCGAATCAGATATGACACCAAGGTTGCGAATGGTTTGGTTCAGCCTCAGACAGTTGCTAGGGAGAGGAATGTAGTCAGTGGCTAGAGAACAGAGTTGTGTGGGGACTGAAGACAATGCCTTTGGTCTTTCCAATATATAGTTGAATGAAATTTCTGCTCGTCCAGAACTGGATGTTGGACAAGCAGTCTGACAAATCGGAGATGGGGGGAGGTCGAGAGAGGTGGTGGTGAGATAGAGCTGGGTGGCATCAGTGCATAATCTGACATTGTGTACATCAACAAGGAGAAGTTTGTAGATGAGAAATAGGAGGGGCCAAGGATAGATCCTTGAGGGACTCCAGTGGTAATTGGGGCAGAAGTGGGAAGAGAAGTCAATACAAATGATGCTCTGACTATGACTGGATGGAAGAGAATGGAACCAGGCTGGTACAGTCCCACCAGTTGGAGAAGAGTGGAGAGGCATTGGAGGAGGATGGTGTGGTCAACTGTGTCAAAGGCTGCAGACAGTCAAGAAGGATGAGGAGGAATAATTTACCTATGTCACAGTCACATAGGATGCCATTTGTGACAGGATGTTACAGTACTGTGTTGGGGCAGAAACCTGATTGGAGGTATTCAAACATGGAGTTGTGGGAAAGGTGGGCACCAGTTTTGGAGGCAACAAAACGTTCAAGAACTTTGAAGAGGAAAGGGAAGTTGGAGACAGGGTGGTAGTTTGCAAGGAAGGAGGAGTCAAGGGTGGGTTTTTTGAGGAGCGGGGTGATGATGGCAGATTTGATGGGAAGGGGATAGTACCTGAGGAGAGAGAGAACTGTTAATATCCACTAACATAGGGGACTGGAAAGGAAAGTTTGGTGGTGAGCATTGAGGAAGCAGGAGGTGGGTTTCATGGATAAGATGAGCTCTGAGTGGGCACGAAAGGGGGCAGGAGAGAAATTAGGTCTAGGGCAGGGGAAAACCTTAGGGAAGTTTGGCCCAATGGGCGAGGTGAAGCAAAGGACCCAGCATAGGCCACTGTTCGAATGACCTCAATCTTAGTGACAAAGAAATCCATGTGTTCCTCATACTTGTTGGTGGAGGAGGTGTGGGGGAGGAGTTTAAGAAGATGGTTTGTGGTGGAGAGGAGAAGCTGGGGAATATCTTTACATTCCATTTTGATCCTGGAATAGTAGGCAGTTTTGGCAGAGGAGTGCAGGTTTAAGTTAGAAAGCTGAGGATGCTTTCCAAAGCAAAGAGAATGATCACTTGGGTATCATGAAAGTGACCCCTTTGCAATATCACAGAACCTGATCTTGACATTGTTCTGAATAAATTTGTACTGTCACCCAGTGACGATATACTATTCCATCTCTGTGGAAATGTGAACTGAAATTTCAAATTTGAAAAGCAATCAGAAATGCTGCTTGCTTCTTAATCAGTCTTTCATATTGTACATTCAGGGACACCATAGGTGTATTATGAGTTACATGCAACTCCGTTGAGAATATGACAGAGTTGTAACACCTATTATATATTTAGCTTGCATATCCTAAAGCTGTCTTTTTCACCTTGCTTCACACACTGCAATCAATCACTCCACTGTGAGTGTGGTACATCCTACTTATATACAAAGACTTAATCTGAGGGTAAAATTATCTATTTTCTACCTTGATAAACAAACCTCAGGCTGAAAAATGATATTTTTAGCTCTCCTTCAGTACCATGTTTGCATGACATTGAAACCACAGTCTTGAATTGTTTTCAATGTCATGGGCAAGTAGAAGAGGGCAGTTCAAAAAATAAATCCCCCCCCACCCCACTGCCCCTCCATCTCTTCAGTCTGTCTGGAACTCAAACCCCTGTCAAGAACTGGGTAAGAGCTTTCTTTCAGGTCAAAGTCATATGGGTTAACCTTCAAGATATTATATGCCACTTTATTAACAGTGTTATAGGTTAAGAGTATTGTGCAAATGTAAGGTAAGTGTTACCCACAGTAACTTGGTCATCTCCTTCAGTTTAGTGAGTTGCTATCTCTTGGTCACTCGCATTGTTTGCTTAATGATCGATAACAGGAACTTAGCTGCAATGCAGTGATTCTACAAGGACTAGAAAAGCTGCTGGCAAACTTCAACCAGCTCCACTACTGAACAGCAAATTACTACAATCAATGTGAAACAGTTTCATCATCCAGCTATGTTAAACATTCAGATCACTTAAATGTTTCCCCGTAGAAGTTTATACACTGTTATCTTCAATGCTTCTTTCTCCAAGCGATTTTTTATGTTGATAATGCTTTGATCTCTAAGGTGCACAAGCCCCTCATTATAACATTGCCTCATTATAACATTCCATGATGATTAGGTTTGATACAAGACTGTTGATTTTTTTTGTCGTATTTCAAATTCTTCAATAAAAATTGCTTAACAAATTACCCTTTCACCTCCTGAATCTGGTACCAATTCAGTCCTGGGGTTCAACATTTTCATTCCCTACCAGCTATCCGGATCTTACATGAAAAGAGTTTGGGTCACTGTAAACTGAGTTCCCTCTGGATCTTTAACACAGGACGATAAAAGCTGTTTGTAATTCCGCCACAAATTGATGTAAATTGGCAGTCTAGCTCACATCGTAAGAACAACAATTTGCATTTATGCAGCACTTCATTGTGGAAAAATATCCCAAGGCCCTTCACAGAGACATAAAGGAAAATGATGCCAACGGAAGAAGTAGTGATTAGGACAGGAGATGAGAAGCTTGTTAAGAGGTGGGTTTTATGGAGACTCTTAAAGGAAACAAAATAGATGGAGAAAGGGAAAGGTTTGGAGAGGAATTGGAAAATGTGGGAGCTAGGTTGCCACCAGTGATTAAGCGAAGGTGGGGTCAGAGAAATGGAGAGTTCAAGAGAGGTTTTGGGCTGGAGGATGTTATGAAGGGGTCCCACAGGGAGGGGTGAGGCTGTGAAGGTATTTTAAACACATTGATAATGACTTCAAACTTGAGGCATTTAGGGAACCACAACCAATTAAAGTTAATGAAAACAGGGTTGATGGACAAACAGGGCTTGGCATGAGATAGGATACAGACAGCTGAATTTTGAATTGAGATGCAACTTATAGAGGTTAGAAGATGGGAGGCTGGCCAGGAGAAACCAAGTATTGAGGTGACCAGTGCATTGATGAAGGTTTCAGCTACAGACGTGTTGAGGCAGCAGCAAAGACGATCATGTTTCGGAGACAGAAGTAGACAGTCCTTGTGATGGAGAGGATATAAGTTGGGAAATTCAGCTCTGGATTGAACAGAATGCCAAGGTTGCAAACAGACTGGTGCAGTTTGAGACAGTGCCTGGGGTGGGGAATGGACTTGGTGACGAGGGCAAGGAATTTGCACCGGCCGCTGGCTTTAGCCCTCCCAGTATTTTTGGTTGGAGGAAATAACGGCTCATCCAAAACTGAATATCATTTGAGCAGTCTGCCAAGATGCAGCATGTAGATGAGGAAGAGGAAAGTGCCAAGGATGGATCCTTGGGGAACTCTAGAGATAATGATACAGTGGTGGGAAGATAAGCCATTGCCAGAGATGCTCTGAATACAAGCTGGACAAATTAGGAGAGATGCTGAAGGAGGATGGTGTGATCAACCATGTAAAAAGCTGTAGAAAAGTCAAGGAGAATAATTCACTATGGTCACAGTCACAGAGAATGTCATTTGTGATTTTGGTTTGAGCTATTTTAGTGGTGTGGGAGGGGTGAAAAGCTGATTGAAGGGATTCAAAGGGCATGTTGCAGGAGAGTTGTGCATGAATCTAGGAGATGACAACACATTCAAATGGAAAGGGAAGTTGCTGATGGGACATTAGCGAGCAAGATCAGAGAAATCGAGGCTGGGTCTTTTAAGGTGGGGATGATAGTGGTTGTGAGAGGGAGGGGACAATGGCTGAGGAGAGAGAAACATTTATAATCAGCTACTTTGGAGGCCAGGAAAGGAAGGAGTTTAATAGGAATTAAGGTAGAAGGAGCTGGTGGTAGGCCCCATCAAGGAGTTAAGCTTGGAATCGGGAAGAGCAGGAGAAACTTGAGAGATGAAGCTTCAAGGAGGAGGGGTAGGTTTGATGGTGCACAAGAGGAAGAGGAAAACAGCAGAGATTGCTAAATGATGGTCCCTGCCTTGATGTTGAAGAAACCCATAAGCTCCTCACACTTGTTAGGGGTGAGAGTGGAAGGGTGTTTAAGGAGATAGTTGATAGTGAAGAAAAGAAGTCTGGGGTTATCTCTGCCCTCACTAGAAGGAGATATCTTTCCTGGTAGTGTTGTATATATCAGCACTCTCCTTTTCATATTTAAAAGAAGATTCATATTTCTCCTATTCATCTCTATTGAAGATTTTAATTCTGGTAGTGGACCCTCTGGTGGCCACTCTTCATATATACATTTTGATGGTGAGTGTTGGTACATTTTCTGATGGTGGTGGGCATCATAGTAAAACACAGCCTTGCCTTTACTCGATGCCCAAATATATACACTTTCCAACCTGGATCACTAAATAGTAATCGACAATAACAACTTGCATTTATATAGCGCCTTTAACATAGAAAAACATCACAAGAAGCTTCACAGACACATAATCAGACAAAACTTGGCACCAAGCCCAAGCAGATATTAGGGCAGGTGGCCAAATGCTTTGTGGAAGAGGTAGGTTTCAGGGAGTATCTTAAAGGAGGATAGCGAGGTAGCGAGGTTTAGGGAGGAAATTCCAGAGCTTAGGGCCTGGCCTCCTCCAGCCGTACAACTCTTGGACGTCCCAGCGCTCCTCCAATTCTGTCCTTTTGCGCATCCCCTATTTAATTGGTCCACCATTGCAACTGTGCTTTCAGCTGCCTAGGCCTGAAACTCTGGAATTCCCTCCCTACATCTCTCCACGTCTCTGCCTCACTTTCTTCCTTTAAGACACTCCCTAAAACCCAGCCATTGGTCATTTGCCCTAATATTTCCTGATGTGGCTTGGTGTCAAAATCTATGTGATAACATGCCTGTTAAGTGCTTTGGGACTTTACTATATATAATTGCTATTCTGTGACTCTGTAAATGGAAGTTGTTGTTATACACCGCTGAAGGCATGACTCCCAATGGTGGTCAGATGCAGGAATGCTTGCTGGCTTTCTTCTCCCTATCCCAGGGGAATTGGGACCAGTTTGTACACACCACTACCAGTCTGGTTGAAATTAGCTAACTCTTCATGGATTAAGAGTCAAACCAGGGAGCTTTTGATTTGTATGGCTCAGTTACTTGTTGCCTTTACCAAATGAGCCAGTGGGAGACCCTTAATGCTTTTTGAGAAGCTAAATACAGGCCATCCATTCTTACCCCAATTTAAGAAGTTTAGCCTGAGTAAGTTGAGTTCTTGAAGGAAAGTGCAAAGATTCGTGAAATATACATAAACATAAGAACTTGCACGTTCAATTGGGAAAGTCATTCCATTTGGGATTTAAAATAAATTAGAGATCACCTGGCTAAAACTAACATCTAACTAACAAATCTAAACTGAAAGGGAGGGAATGAAATGATGTCAATCAAATCAGTCCAAATAGTTTTAGAATCAATAAGCATATTCCTGTACAGTAATTTGCCAACCGATACTCTGAGGCTTTCTATGAAAAACCTAAAGCTACTTTGATGAATTCTGATGAGTAATAGTCTCCATTTCAAGGAAATCAATAAACATGGTAAGTTCAATAAGACAGCTCAGTACTTATCTGGAATGACTGATGCAATATGAATAATCACTTGTGATGATTCTGAAATGGGAATCCAAAGTTGATGGGCTTAGTTGATAGAGAGAATCGAATTCCCCAGCCACTAGGATCTTTCGAGTGACACAACCGCAGATGCTGGCATCTTATTTAACCTCCTCTTTCCTTCCTCAGTGCTTTTCTCTGTGAGTGACACTCTGATAGCTACCATTATTATATTTTTTCTGAATGAATTATGAGTGGGATGCCATTTCAATGAGTAAATTGATGGATTTGTTCTTAGAACTGTAGGCTTTTCTATTTAAAAGACCTGAATCTTTCTGATGAGGTTTGCCATTCGCTGTATTACTTCACCTCCTGCTCTAGCCATTCATTATTTTATTTCTCGGCTGTTTCTTATTCCTTCAATCTTCACTTCCATCGGGGTGCCATGTCATTTCATTTCCTGTTGGATACTGAGGAGTAATGATCTTTGTGGGGTCTTGTGCAACTGCGTTTAAAAGTGATGACCCTTTAAGATCTTAGTATGCTAATGAGCTGAGTACCAGGATGCAGTCATGTGACTACATGCCACTCTCACTCTGTAACTGTAACACCAAGAGGCAAGTTCTGTAAATAGATAGCTCTGCACTGTATATATCTGTTAGCTGTTAATAAACCTGTTTTGAGATCTTCAATCAAATGGACTCCACACATCTCATTTATGTTGCATCAGACAACATAAAAAGCTTCTCATTACATGGTGGCAGCTATGTAAGAAGAGAGAAGACAGAATCCAAGATTGAAGACCCCAGGAAAACAACTTTAAAAGCTACCTAAAGCTAAAAGAGAGAAAGTTAAAAGAAATACTGGCACAAACAATGCAAAAAAAACCTCAACTCCGACTGTAGAAGACAGAGTTCTGAACGACAGGCTGCAAATCAATCACTGTGATCAAGTGTGTGGGTGTGCCATTGGTACAGGAATCCCAGTTTTTAAAAAGAGCGAAGCCTTGAAGTTTTAAAAAGATTGATTTTTTTTTGTCTCTCAAAGGCTCCCTGGGAGAGTACAAAATTTAGGGGAGACCTATCTCCTCTCCCAGGCTGATCAGGTTGGTGCCATTACAGGAGGCGCCCGATAGCAAAGAAGTGGGAATCCACGCAGCTCGCAGTGTCATGGAACTGTATTTATTTTTTCCTCTGATTAAAACAGTGTGCCTTTAAGACAGAGAGCAAAGTTTTTGGATCTCTGAGGCACAGTGTGCTAGCTATACATGTTCCAAAGAACAAAAGAACAAAGAACAAAGAACAGTACAGCACAGGAACAGGCCATTCGGCCCTCCAAGCCTGCTCCGATCTTGATGCCTGCCTAAACTAACACCTTTTGCACTTCCGGGGCCCATATCCCTCTATTGCCTTCCTATTCATGTATTTGTCAAGATGTCTCTTAAACATCGCTATCGTATCTGCTTCCACCACCTCCCCTGGCAGCAAGTTCCAGGCACTCACCACCCTCTGTGTAAAAAAACTTGCCTCGCACATCCCCTCTAAACTTTGCCCCTCGCACCTTAAACCTATGTCCCATAGTAACTGACTCTCCCACCCTGGGAAAAAGCTTCTGACTATCCACTCTGTCCATGCCACTCCTAACTTTGTAAACCTCTATCATGTCGCCCCTCCACCTCCGTCGTTCCAGTGAAAACAATCCGAGTTTATCCAACCTCTCCTCATAGCTAATGCCCTCCAGACCAGGCAACATCCTGGTAAACCTCCTCTGTACCCTCTCCAAAGCCTCCACGTCCTTCTGGTAGTGTGGCGACCAGAATTGCACGCAATATTCTAAGTGTGGCCTAACTAAGGTTCTGTACAGCTGCAACATGACTTGCCAATTTTTATACTCTATGCCCCGACCGATGAAGGCAAGCATGCCGTATGCCTTCTTGACTACCTTATCCACTTGCGTTGCCACTTTCAGTGACCTGTGGACCTGTACGCCCAGATCTCTCTGCCTGTCAATACTCCTAAGGGTTCTGCCATTTACTGTATACCTCCCACCTGCATTAGGCCTTCCAAAATGCATTACCTCACATTTGTCTGGATTAAACTCCATCTGCCATTTCTCCGCCCAAGTCTCCAACCGATCTATATCCTGCTGTATCCTCTGACAATCCTCATCACTATCCGCAACTCCACCAACCTTTGTGTCGTTCACAAACTTACTAATCAGACCAGTTACATTTTCCTCCAAATCATTTATATATACTACAAACAGCAAAGGTCCCAGCACTGATCACTGTGGAAGACCACTAGTCACAGCCCTCCATTCAGAAAAACACCCATCCACTGATACCCTCTGTCTTCTATGACCGAGCCAGTTCTGTATCCATCTTGCGAGCTCACCTCTGATCCCGTGTGACTTCACCTTTTGTACCAGTCTGCCATGAGGGACCTTGTCAAAGACTTTACTGAAGTCCATATAGATAACATCCACTGCCCTTCCTTCATCAACCATCTTCGTCACTTCCTCAAAAAACTCAATCAAATTAGTAAGACACGACCTCCCCTTCACAAAACCATGCTGTCTCTCGCTAATAAGTTCGTTTGTTTCCAAATGGGAGTAATTCCTGTCCTGAATAATCCTCTCTAATAGTTTCCCTACCACTGACTTAGGCTCACCGGCCTATAATTTCCTGGATTATCCTTGCTACCCTTCTTAAACAAAGGAACAACATTGGCTATTCTCCAGTCCTCTGGGACCTCACCTGTAGCCAATGAGGATGCAAAGATTTCTGTCAAGGCCCCAGCAATTTCCTCCCTTGCCTCCCTCAGTATTCTAGGGTAAATCCCATCAGGCCCTGGAGACTTATCTACCTTAATGCTTTGCAAGACACCCAACACCTCCTCCTTTTTGATAATGAGATGACTGAGACTATCTGCACTCCCTTCCCTAGGCTCATCATCCACCAAGTCCTAGTTACCTAGACCACAGCAGGAGAGTGAGGTCACATGGTGTACTGTAACAATTTAACTGTGTGTAAAACCTGGCTGAAACCAGTTTTGAGAGACTCACCAGTGAAACGTGTTACTGAAGACAAGAGCTGTCTACTTCTCTCAGCAAAAATTGATCAAGGAGCTACAGGCTGAGTTAATTGCCTAAGGAGGATAAAACCCTTTGAAGAGACTGTTTGTGTTGCTGAAGTAAAGTTTCAACTAAGAGACTGTCGGTTTTAAAATTCAAGTTGACCTATTGCTGTGCTCATCGTTGAAAGAACTGTTTGATGCATGCTGCAGCCGAAGTGTTTTGAATGCCTATCTACTAAGAGACTATTTCATCAAATCCGTGTGGAGACTTCGAGTGACATTTCATTATTTTCACATTAGAATACCTCACCCATCAGGAACATAACCCACAAAGACTTATATGCCAGCTATTTCTTTCTTAAGAAACAGCTAATTTTTTTAAACATTTAAAAAAAAAGAAACTGGTTAACCATGATTTTTGAATGTATGTGTGTGTGTATGGGGGAGTTAGGTTAAAATAAGAAGTTATAAGGTCTTTAGACATAAGTTTATCTTAATAGTGTTTAAGATTTAGTCTTTAATAAATAGTTAATTTGTTGTTGTCTAAAGATACCTGGTTTGGTCTGTTTTATTCTGTGGGTTACTAGACTGTTTAATTTGGCTGTTTTTCCAGTTGGGGAATACTTTAATAATATGCTGTGACCTGTGGAGTAAAGGGACTGAATTGATGGTGCATTGCTCCTGCCTCAGTCATAACTGCAGCTACAGCTATAAATAGAAACCATTAAATCACTCCAGCCTGAAAAGCTTTCATTCACTCAGCTGAAGTTTGAAAAAAACTCAAAACCACTCAACCGGGAAGAATTGCTTATTGAACAGCTGCATAAACAAACTATTTTTTAAACTTGAAATGCTTATTGCACAGCTGTGCAAACAAACAGCCTAGAGTGCTGAAAGCTAGATAAACAGACAAGCTGCTCCTGTCAATCAAACCAGCCAGTCTAAAGAGATTTTTTTTAAGGGAAAGAAGTCTTGAGTCACAGAAACAAGTTCTTAAAGCAAGTTTCAAAGTAAAGGAACAGCAGGAAGATGTTCACCAATTTTCCCAGCATGAACTGGAAAGCCTAGGATATCCTATCCCAGTTCAAAATGTTTCAACAGAGAATGCAATTACGCTTTATAGACCAAATAATTTTAGAACCAGAAAAACAGCCTGCAAAAATAATGATAGTGATTGGAAATGAGGAATTACGCAGAATCAATACCTTTGGAATATCTGAACAGGACCAGAAAGACCCCGCAAAGATATGGGCTGGGATTTGACCCTGGGCAGACGGGAGCCGGCCACCAACTGAAAAGTCAGTGGCGAACCTGTTTCCGCCTCGCCTGGGGATCCCACCCATATTTTGCAGGTTGCCAGGCTTTAATTGGTGTGAGGTGGGTCTCCCACCCACTTGAGGTAGGAAGTCCCGCCTAATAGAGCAGCTGGCCAATCAGGGGGGTGGCAACTAACTGTCCCAGCAGCGATACAACTAATGACTGCCAAGTTATCTACTTACAATGGGTCACCCATCCCATGCAGTGGCACATTAACAATACAATGCAGATATGATAAGTTGGCATGGAAACCACAAACATTCTACCTAGTAGACACCAGTGGACCAGCAGTGGCAGGACTACCAGCGTGTAAGGACCTCAACGTCATAACTATCCATGAGAGCATTGCCAAGGGGAAATCTCCAAGGACTGGAACCCACTTGCAGTCTCTGACCAGCATAACACTGTGCAGTCTGGAAACCCAGCAACAGCGCAACTATGCCACTCCTTCACTTCTCTCTAGAAAACCTATGAGACTTATCTTTGGAAAGAAGGGGGGCGTTGTGTGATTGCCTTTAAGAATGATGTCCCTTTAAGATCTTAGTATGCTAGTGACCTGAGTACCAGGATACAGTCATGTGCCTCTACGCCAGTCTCACTCTGTAACTGTAACACCAAGAGGCAAGTCCTGTAAATAGATAGCTCTGCATTGTATATACTCATTAGCTGTTAATAAACCTGCTTTGAGATCTTCAATCAACTGGACGCCACACATCTCATTTATGTTGCATTAGATAACATAAAAAGCTTCTCATTATAGGCCTCAGATTTCCTATGTACTTAGGGTCATCCAACATACAGCCCGTAGGCCACGATACGGCCCGCCTAAGGTTTCTATCCGGCCCGCGGCTGCAACATTTACTAGGGACCATTCCTCATCCTCGCCGGGGGTCCTTTACTGGAGATGAGAAATTCAGCATTGTCAGACTGGCTTTTAAAAAAGATCACAAGTCAGTTTCACAGCTGACAGATCCTGACACCAGGAACAGCAGTTTCTGAAGCTCGGACAGATTCGGGTTTTTATAAAAGCACGCTGGAAAACCCCCAATCTGTCCGAAGTTCAGAAACTGCTGTTCCCGGTGTCAGGATCTGTCAGCTGTGAAACTGTTTTGAGATTTTAAAAAACTGATCAACCATCTGCTGAGTGTTCCGCTGTCTGAAACTGACAGAGAGAGAGAGAGAAAGCAGGAGAGAGAGAGAGAGAGGGAGAGGGGGGCAGAGAGAAAGAGAGGGAAAGGGGGACAGAGAGAGAGAGGGAAAGGGGGACAGACAGAGGGGGCAGAGAGAGAGGAGGAAAGGAGGACAGAGAGAGAGAGGGGCGTAGAGAGAGACGGAGAGAGAGAGAGAGAGAGAGAGAGAATGATCAAGATCACTCCTGACAGAATGATATCTACCCAGAATACTCCGCATCACTACAAGAAGTGTGCTGGCAAACATTGACTACTTGTGCAAGCAAAAAGAAATGCCAGGTATCTCACTCAATCGGTGTCCAACATAGTGGCCAGAAAGTAAGTCAATAAATTAGTCTTCTCATTTAACACTTCTTCAACAAAATGCACCTTTGTTGTTGTTTTGATTAATAGTAAGATACATTTTTAATGCCTATATCTTTTTGAAATTGTCTCACCGGCCCCCATGTAAGATAAAAATTGTAATGTGGCCCCCACACGATAAGGTTGGACAACCCTGATCCATGACATTCATTTCATTTCAGTAATGTAGCTGATTTTATTCCACTATCACACTGGGCCATTCATTTACAGGCAGAGCCTCTTGGGTGCTCAATTGGGATGCTAAGTACATGGAATAGCTACACAAGTTACGTTAATGAATCTTAAACAAAATTGAAAATCATCGACGCTATGGGCTGGATTTTAATGTGCAGGAGCACATGGCTTTGGCAGCGGGTAGCAGTTTAAAACTGGGGAAATTAACTGCATGTTAGAAGCCAGCTCCAACTCACCGACTTCCTCACTTAACTGCATTCTGCTGAGTAAAAGCAATTCCCTCGAGAGAGGCAGGTTGTCAATTTCAATATGTTAATTTCTCAACTACAGCGATATGAACATGGCTTTTGCAATTTAACTGCAGGTCCGTAGGTTTCCTGAGCTTCTTGCAACTCGCCAGCAAAAGCAAGGTGAGAACACAATGGCAATTGTGGGGGCTGAAGACATGGTAGGGAAACATACCAATAAGTATAGAAATCTCACAGCTGCTTTCTTGCCTGCTTGTGTGAAAGGCTTTTGCACAGTGTTGAAAGGTAACTTTGACCACTTTGGAGGTTTGTCTGATCTGCAATCAGCATGGGTGCTGCTTATTCTGTTTTTTGGACCTCAGATTAGGACCATGATGACCAGAAGCAGCACCAGCAGCAACAATATGCTCTTCACAGATGTGCAGCACCATAGGAGAGAGGGGCTGAGCAGAATGGCGCAGCTCGATAGATGCCATATGCAGCACACAGGGTGTACGGGCAAAGGATAAGCTTCTTTGACATGTCAGAATACCGTGTCTTAGGAGGCTCAGGGTGTCGTGTCAGTTGCTGGCAGACATTTGCAGCCAGCCTGCCGGAACAAGACCTGCTGCCAACTGGACATGGTGGCCACACTTTACCAGTGGCTGTCAAAGTGACCACTGTCCTCAACTTCTTTTGCCTGTTGAAGGATCTCGCAGTCAGTGACCTACAAATGCATAAGACAGTGACTAATGGCTTGTTTGCCATGGCAGCCAATTGTGCCAACTTTGCCAGCAATGATGCCAGTCAGAGTGAGCAGGTTCTCCAGTTTACGGCTCTGGCTATCTTCCCACAGGTGCAGGGCCTCATGACAGCATGCTTTGGGAACTGAGGCACCCCAGATCACCCAGGAGTATTCATCACAGTAAGAACTTCCACTTCCTCAATGTGCAGCTGATGTGCACCATAAAAAGATATCTATGCAAATGAGCATGATTCCCGGGAGCTGCCATGATCTTTTTCTCCTGCGGCAGTCCACCCTCCCTAATCTCTTCACATCTTGAAGTGAAGTTAGCAGCTGGCTGCTAGGAGACAAGGGATACCCACTTAAAACATGGCTGATGACACCTGTGGCTTTATGTGGCCGAAAATAAAACATTCTAAAATTGTGTAACACACCTTTGTGCCACTACAAATCTTTACTCTTCCTCTTCCTAGCACTTGGTATTTTGTCCCAACCCCTGTGGCTTCAGCAGAGGTAGAGACAGGCTGCTCAGGTCCCTGCTCTGACTGCTGAGATGCTTCTGGCTGATGTCTTTTGGGTTTTGGAGTCCCTGAGGGCCCTGCCAAAGACTGCTCCACCTGCACCTGTGGAGGGACAGATAGAGCCAGTGGGAAATGGGGCAGCATGTGGGGTACTGACAGAGTGGTGGGGGTGGGGGGCGGTGGTGGGCAATGGGTGAGAAGTGGAAGCATTTTGAGCCAAGTTCCCAGTGCCATGTCTCCCGCATCATCTTTGTTTCACTGACAGGTTTCTTCCTTCTGTCAGTAGGGAATAGTATTTCCCTATGGTCCCTAATAACTCCAGCATCACATCCAGGGAGGCATCACTAAAATGAGACGCAGTCTTTGAATGTCTGGACTCTATTTTGCCAATGCTTTCTGTCCTGCTCCCAACTCCAAAACCCATCAACTTGCATGTATGGGGTGTCCCTTTAAATACCGGAGTTGAAATTGACTCATGAGGGTTGGCATCACACCTGCTCACGCTAATTGGTTGGGAGACCTGCAAATACAGTGACTGGGTTTAAAAGCCACTGGCAGAGGCACTGATAGAAGAATGAGAGGTGATCCCATTGAAACATATAAGACTCTGAAGGGGCTTGACAGGGTAGACACTGAGAGGTTGTTTCCACTGGCTGGGAAATCTAGAACACGAGGGCATAATCTCAGGATAAGGGGAGGCTCATTTAGGACTGAGATGAGGAGAAATTACTTCACTCAGAAGGATTGTGAATTTTTGCAATTCTCTACCCCAAAAGGTTGTGGATTCTTCATGGTTGAATATATTTAAAGCTGAGATAGACAGATTTTTGGTCTCTCAGGGAATCAAGGGATATGGGGAGTGGGCGGGAAAGTGGAATTGATCATATTGAATGGTGGAGCAAGCTTGACAGTCTTCTCCTGCTCCGAATTCTTATCTTCTTATGTTGTATTAGCTTCTGGGTTTTCCGCATGCTACCCAACACAGTTGCTCCCAGCATGTCAGCAACTTTAAATGCAGCCCATAAATCTGATTAAATACAACCAGCTATGTGCTGATACAGAAACCTTGTGGAAAGACAAGCATAAGGGACTATACAGTGTTTTCAGCTCAACTAATGAGAAGTTCTGTTGATACAGATGAGTCTATCCAGCCAATATATTGTTCGAGGAGTTATCCCCAAATGCATGCCTTGAATTTCAACTGCTTTGTTTTATTATTTTTATGACAGTTGAGCTGCCAGCGAAGGTGAGAGGGGAATTTTCCTGGGAAACACCAAAGTAAAACACGTGATAAACTTATCTGTGAGTCACGTGATGGTGCCTGAATTTCCTGTTCTGGGAAGTCATTTCTGAATATGTATTGCAGGTTCATTTAGCAGTGGAGGGGATATGTTTACTTTGTTCGAGGTATTGGGACAGTATTTGCTGGAGTGGGGCATCTTGCAGTCTGCCCTGTCAGTTGGATTTTTAACTCACTCTTCAGCTTGAAAAACATTTGTGCCGCAAATTGCTGAAAGTGTGAATTAATAACATCCAGCTGGTGTGTGACCCTAGCCAGTGAATCATCCAGGTCAATGCCCGGTATCCTGGCAGCAATCATGATGCCTTCATTCCTCCGCAGTACGCTGTGCCAGCTGCATTTCAGCCACCTTGGCAAACCAAAGGGTGGCTACTGGGTGACGGGCTATTCACTGACAAAGTGGCTTATGGCTCTGGTGTGCAACCCACGCACATGCGAGCAGCACACAGACAATGAAAGCCATGCTGCCACACGAAATGTGATCAAGCAGACCATTGACCTGCTGAAACAATGCTTCTGCGGCCTGCAGCATTCTGGAGGAGCCCTGCAGTACTCGGCAATGTGCAGGTCAAGAATCATTGTGCACGACAATGTGATCACCATCATGAGGAGATAGCCCTTACCACCAGTTATAGGGTGAGCAGCTGAGGAGCAGAAGAATGAGGAGGAGGAAGAGGAAAGGAGAGCCAACCTCGACAACCTCTTTCTGGCCAGGCTGTTTGTGACGAAATCATCCGAGTGCAATACCAGTAACTGTGACCTCAATTCGCCCTTTCACCAACAGTCCCACAACCTATCTCCCTCTGTCCCTGAATATCACACGCCACTTGGTCACAATGCAAAAATAAAAGCCACCACAAAATAAACATTCTGAACCAAAGTTATAAATGAAATCATTCCATATCACATACAAAATTCAACTAATTGCCCTTGCGCATTCCCTTAGTGCCTGTCTTCCATGTGCCTTTGCCAGTCCTAGAGCTCCGACGCAGTGCTAGCCCAGTGGCCGCAGTGGTGGAATGCTGCTGACTTTCAGTGGCAGAGACTGAGATGGCCTTGCAAGACAACATTGAGCAGCTCTAGGCCTAGAAGGCCCGGATACAGACCTGCAGCATCTCAGCATTGACGCCCGCAGACTGAGCTGAGCTGGCTGACAGGCAATAGCAAGGGCTCTGGTGGAGTGGCAGTGGTGGGAGAGGATAGCAGGTTCATGCTCCATGGAACCACTGCCACTCCCCTTGGGGCAGCACCCCAGCAATCCTACCAATCTGTAGGGAGGACTGTTGTAATACCTGACAAATCCCTTTGCACACTGCAGTCCGCAGCCATGATGGCAGCAAGCTGACAGCAGTCTGAGGTTCCACAGCAGCACTCAGACATTGGGTGGTTGTTGCTTGTGCAGCAATGGAAACTGCAAGTTTTGTCATCAGATGCTGCATTATGGTTGGGTCCACAGACATGCTAATGGAATTGGTCACTGCTTAAATACTGGAAAGATGGGCTCCAAGCTCTGCACAAAACTTTCCAAGTTGGTACCGGACCCCTCCATGCTCCTTGGAATTGACCAAAGGCTTGCCAGTGCACCAAGAATTTCATTGCGTACACCCATGAGCTTTCCTCTGTGTGCTGCCCCACCGAAGTTTGCATCTTACTCCTCTGCAGCAGAACCCATGAGCAACCTTGCCCTCCAGTGAGCTGGCACCTGCTTTATCCATGCCCCCACCCTGGCTGCAGGCCGGTGTCTCACCACATACACATCCCATATACTATCCTCTTAATTATACGCAGTGACAGAATCTGAACTGCTAGCTAAGAGTGTGAAATCATATGATCGTTTGTCTTCGTCATCACTGTTGTCTTGCTGCTCCTCCACTGCATGGCCAGGTTGCGCTTAATGGATACCTGAAAGGAAAAAGCCACAAGGGTAAAGTTGTGGTGTGCGGAGAGGAGGAAAGTAAGAGGTCCATGCTTACACCATTTTCAGCTTATAAATCAGAAGTGTGTGTGAGAAGGAGAGGTTGGATGTGAGAAGGAGCTTTAGGTATGAGGATACTGTCATCTTCAAAGATTTCAACCCAGCTGCTGGTCACAGTCTCAGCAATGGCCTTTGCAATAATGGCCAACACTTTCTCCTCTGTGGGGATGGTTGGGAGGTGCAGGCTCTCCAGCTGCCTCCGGTTAGCTCCTTCTGGCTCCAGTTGTGTGCCACCTTGTCCTACAAGAGAGAGGGAAGTGCATCAGTGCAATCTGTTTGGGTGATGCAGCTCTCATGGTAAAATTGCTGAAAGTGTGTAGAAGCAGTGAGATGTGGGTGTGCTAAGTGCGTGTGGGTGAGGTGGAGCATATGAATGTCAGGTATGAGTCCTGATTGATAGAGATTGTTGGTAGGTTACCGAAGGGGCTGTGGTGAATTGAGCAGTGTGTAAGGTTAGTGGTGCAGTTGGCAGTATATGGCATTTGAAGATACATTCACTGACCTTGACCACTGTGTGTGAACTCATTGAACTGCTTGTGGCACTGCAACCAGATCCTAGTAGCTTGACTCCTGGCATTGGCCTTCATGGCTATCTGCTCCCACTGTCTTCTAAGCATGTGTCTAGAGGGCTTTCTGGCTCCCTGCAGATACAGGACATCTCTCCTCCTTTCCACCTCCTCCACCAAGGCCTCCAGTGTTGTGTCTGAAAAACCTTGGAACCCACGTTCTCCCATGTTGTGCCATTCTTCACTGTTTCCCAGGTCAGGCACACTTCCTACATGACTGCCAGCCCCTACTGCAGCCACAATGCACCTCCCCTTTAAGATTTGCAGCGTAGCTTTAGGCAGTTTGAGCTAACTTTAAGTGGTGCCTGCCATTCATGATATTGGCCCCATGCTGAAGCACTAACTTGGTTCACACTGGCTGGACTCTGAGATCATCGAAATCAGCAGACAGCAAGAAGTTGTTGTGCTGCTTGTGTTGCAATCAACACACGTGGGTTAGGGGGCAATGGAAATTTAACCCCCGGTATATTTTATACAGTTGGCTCTTGCAGAGGTCATGTGACCCAAAGTTACCAATTACCCCAGGTGTAGTAAACCTCAGAAGTTGTGCATACTTATGCTACATTCACAGTCGCCTTGGTGGGTAGAATGTCACCATAGATGAGAGTTCTTGCTGGTTAAAATAACTTACACGATTTATCTACAATTTAAACAACACAACAAGGCAGAGGATCATCATTCAAAAATACAGGACAAGAATCAATCATCAAAAACATTTTGCTAAGCCCACAGGAGGTTAGTTGCCCATTCTGAGTTTTCTAATGCAAAGATGAAGGTAGGCAGCAAGTTTTTTTTGAGCAATCTTTCAGGGGTAAATTACTGCAGATAACTTTTTTTCAATACTATTTGTTGGATCCCATTAGTGACACAAAGAGAGACGAAGTCCTACTGTAGCTTTAAGAAACTTTATTGCAGTACTTCTTGGTTACATCATCAGCAAAGCAAGCAACAACAACACCTGGGCTCTTCTCTCCTCTCCTGCCTGAGCAGGGAAATCAAGCCTTTCTTATAGTTCTTCATACAAATCAGTGACACCCCCTTTATGTTCCCAATTGGTTTACAAACTCTGCAGTTTCTTGGTGTCATGGCCTGATTGGGGTACTGCCTTGTCACCTTCTCCTCTAGCAGTTTCTCATCCCCCCTATCTCCTTGGACCGTTAGGCTGATTGCTATACAATAGGCTACTATGAAGCAGCTTGCAGCTGTCCTGTTAGTTTTTGCTTGTTAGTCTACTTCTACTGATAAGCTGTCTGTGCAGCCCTGAAACTATGAAGTCAATTCTGATAAGCTGTCGCTGCAGCTCCGAGGTTAGTTTGTTAGTAGTACATGATTGATTAATTATTTCACCTTAAATGTCCCCATATTATTCTGTCCCCACAGTTATTAAATTCCTATCATAGCTCAGCCATGGCGTGTGGCTGAATAAATTTATTGCATTGCTATCAGTTCTGAACTAGTCAGGACTCTTCAGATCTCTGTATCCCTTTCTGTGACAAGTCACTTTTGACGTTGCCTATCCAGCTCTTCTATGGTTTTCCTCAGCTTTGTATTCCATGTGCTTTTTATGCAGGGCCATTGAATGTATTCAGAACCTCCTCACAATATTTTATTGATGTCTGCTTATTCCCTGATCAAAATTCAGCAAGAAATGCATCTCAGCAGCTAATACTTTTTATCCAGTAGTTTCTTCTAAGTGGGATTTCCCGTCATATTTTGACAATCTCAACATTCATAAACACATGTGCCACTGAAGCTGAAATGTGATATGCCTAGTGATATGCCTAAAAGAAGGCAATAGTCTCCTATTGATAAACATTTAAATACAATGTCTTACAAATATTAATATGCACTATACATCCCAGTGTCAATCACTTTCAGGGTACTCGAACAGACTCAAAATCACTTCCGATCTGCAAGCATAGAATCTGATGCCATTTAACAAGCACAGCTGCTGACACTTAGAGATATCAATTAGCAATTCATACCAATTTGCTGCTCCCAAGCCTGCTGGAGTTCACTGACATTTTGTCTTTAAATAGGATCTTGTATAAAGTTATATAAATCTTTATTACAGGGCATTTTTCCGATTTGTTTTCATATTAGAGTAGTCACTCTGCTTTAAATTGCTTCTATTCGAGTGGTGTTATTTTGACAATTTTCTACAGTAAGCCTGTTTGTCAAAGTTTTTCAGTCCTGTGTGAATTGTCAATTTTTCATGACATGTTGTCCTGTATTGATCTTACAGTCAGGAGGTAGAGTATTCCCAGTTTCCCACCATAGGGATTTAAGGTCTGCGCTAGAGGCATCTCTTTTTTCTAAAATAAAAATCATTTCTCCTTTCACTTTCTAGACGTCCTTTATCTGTGATTTTCCTGCTACTCTATTGTTCTAGGGATGCCACAAGTGGTATTTTAATCTAGTTATGCTGTTTTTACTTGACCTGCCTGATGCGCTGCTTCGTATCTGAGCTGGTGGCTGTGAGTATGAAATCAAGTGATAGTATGTCTTCATCATCATTGTCTTTCTTGCTCCTATTCCACTGTCTGGGCAGGTTGTAGTTCTTGGATATCTGAAAGGGAAAAGGGACGAGGGGAGAGGTGAAAGTAAGAAGCGCATGTTTACATCTGCAGCTTGTGAATCAGAAGAAATTGGAATGAGTAGAAAGTGGTCTGTGAGATGGAGGATTAAGTATGAGGATTCCATCATCTTCAATGGATTCAGCCTCACCAGTGACCATGGCCTCAGCAATGGTCCTTCCCATAATGGCCAGAACCATCTCCTCCATGGGGGATTAGGACATGCAGGTGCACCTGCTCCCTCCAGTTAGTTCCTGCTGCCTCTAGTTGTGCACCACCTTGCCCCGCAAGAGCGAGGGAAATGTGTCAGTGAGTGTAGTGCAATATGTTTGGACGATGTGCCCGTCATGGTTGAATAGCTGAAAGTGTGTGCAAGCTGTGGGTTGTCGATGTGAGGCTTGCAGCATTGCTTAGCATGTGAGGTTGAAGTGAAGCATATGCTTGATAGAGACTGTTGGTAGGTGAGTGTTAGGGGTGTGGTGAATTGAGCAGTGTCTGAGGCTAGTGGTGCAGTTGGTGGGATATGGCATTTGAAAATGCATTTACTAATCTTGACAACTCATGTAAGGTCATTGAAATTTTTTTGTGGCACTGAATCCAAGTCCTCGGGACTGCACTCCTGGTATTGACCCCTGCGGCTATCTGTTCCAATTGCTGTCTCATCCTATGTCTGGAGGGTCTCCCACCTATCCCCTGCTCCCAGAGATATATCTCTCCCTTTTCCAACTCATCCACCAAGTGCTGAATCTGGAAACCTTAGTGCACGCTCTCTCTCCCCACAGTCAAGCATGGTTGTTTGTTGCACAGCACTTTTCCCAATGATCTCAGCACCTCCAGAAGCCACAATGTACATTCCCTTTAAGTAGTGCAGGCTAGCTTTAATTAGTGCTAGCAAGTAACAATATTGGGCTCCCTGCTGATGCGTGCAGGCAATGAACAGCATAAGTAATGCTGACTACATGCAGAGATCAGTATAGTGAACAAGCAGCACCAAGTTTTTTGTGTTACCTACATTACACTGAACAGTAGGGGCTTAATCTCACTTCACAATCGTCACATCTGTTTTTGGGGGCTATCCAATTTAATCTCCCTTGTGCCCCCAAGGAAACAAATGTAAGCAGTTTAAAAACTGCTTCATTGTTTAAAAACCTCTGCAATTGTTCTTCAACAATAAATACCCAGTGTTGTTTATATTACCTATTACTTTTAGCTTAAAACTAGTGTTGACTGAATAAGTTTAATATGAAGATGTAGACTATTTAATACACAGAGTAACTATTCAACACAATTAGAACTGACTTGCTCATCACGTCCGAAAATTGACCTTTCAGCATACAGAAAATGACATTTTTGAAAGCCACCAGAGCTTTTTATACAAAACAATTTTACAGACAACAAATCGTGTTACACATGATCAGTGTGGAGATTCACATAAATTGGCACATAGCACCAAATCATTTAACGTAAGAGCAGAAGACAAACAGACTGATTCTGTCCTGAAAGTTTCCTGATACAGAAAAACAATGCCTCTTTAAAAAAGGCAAGATGAATAACTGCTGATTCAGTTTGATACAGAAAGCCAATCAATTATTTAAATCACAATTTAATTCAAATTAAATTAGCCTAGTGGATCAATGTTGAGTGTGGTAACCTCAACATCATGAATAATAAAGACACAGTTACAGTTAAAGAGAAATTCAGGGTGGTTTAGATTATTTATTAAACAGAACCTAGAACACAGAGACAGGCCATTTGGTCCATCTGGTCTGTGTGGTGTTTCTGCTCCAAGCCTCCTCCCATCTTACTTGATCTCACCCTATCAGCATATTCTTCTACTCCTTTCTCCCTCATGTATTTATCTAGCTTCTCCTTAAATGTATCTGTACTATTCGCCTCAACTACTCCATGTGATAACAAATTCCACTCTCTGGGTTTCTTCTGAATTTCTTATTGGATATATTAGCGACTATCTGATGGTTATGAGCCCTCATTTTGGATTCCGCACAAGTGAAGGCATCTTCGCTATATCTGCTCTATCAAATCCCTTGAGAAAGTGGTGGTGAGCTGCCTTCTTGAACTGCTGCAGTCCTTGGGGTGTAGGTACACCAACAGTGCTGTTAGGAAGGGAGTTCCAGGATTTTGACCCAGCGACAGTGAAGGAATGGCGATATAGTTCCAAGTCAGATTGGTGAGTGGCTTGTAGGGGAAGTTGCAGCTGGTGGTGTTCCCATGCATCTGCTGCCCTGGTCCTTCGAGGTGGTAGAGATCACGGGTTTGGAAGGTGCTGTCGAAGGAGCCTTGGTGAGTTGCTGCAATGCATCTTGTATATAATGCACACTCCTGCCATTGTGTGTCGGTGGTGGAGGGAGTGAATGTTGAAGGTGGTGGATGGGGTACCAATCAAGCAGGCTGCTTTGTCGCGGATGGTATCGAGCTTCTTGAGTGTTGTTGGAGCTGCACCCATCTAGGCAAGTGGAGAGTATTCCATCACACTCCTGACTTTTGCCTTGTAGATGGTGGACAGGCTTTGGGGAGACAGGAGGTGAGTTACTCTGCTGAATTCCTAGCTACTGACCTGCTCTTGTAGCTACAGCATTTATATGGCTGGTCCAGTTCAGTTTCTGGCCAATGGTAACCCCCAGGATGTTGATAGTGGGGGATTCAGCGATGGTAATGCCATTGAACATCAAGGGGAGATGGTTAGATTCTTTCTTGTTTGAGATGGTCTTGCCTGGCCCTTGTGTGGCATAAATGTTACTTGCCACTTATCAGCCCAAGCCTGGATGTTGTCCAGGTCTTGCTTCATGTGGAGCACAGCTGCTTCTGTATCTGAGGAGTTGCAAATGGTACTGAACATTGTGCAATCATCAGCGAACATCTGCAGCTCTGACGGTATGATGGAGGGAAGGTCATTGGTGAAGCAGCTGAAGATGGTTGGGCCTAGGACACTACCCTGAGGAACTCCTGCAGTGATGTCCTGGGCCTGAGATGATTGACCACCAACTACCACAATCATCTTCCTTTGTGCTAGGTATGACTCCAACCAGTGGAGAGTTTTCCCCCTGATTCCTATTGACTCCAGTTTTGCTAGGGCTCCTTGAAGACATACTCAGTCAAATGCTGCCTTGATGCCAAGGGCAGTCACTCTCACCTCACCTCTGGAGTTCAGCTCTTTTGTCCATGTTTGAACCAAGGCCGTAATAAGGTCAGGAACTGAGTGGCCCTGGCGGAACCCAAACTGAGCGTCCGTGATCAAATTACTGCTGAGCAAGTGCCGCTCGATAGAACTTTCGACGACCCCATCATCACTTTACTGATGATTGAGAGTAGACTGATAGGGCGGTAATTTGCCAGGTTGGGTTTGTCCTGCTTTTTGTGCACAGGGCATACCTGGTCAATTTTCCATATTGTCAGGTAGATGCCAGTGTTGTAGCTGTACTGGAACAGCTTGGCTAGGGGCGCAGCAAGTTCTGGAGCACAGGTCTTCAGTACTATTGCCGGAATATTGTCAGGGCCCATAGACTTTGCAGTATCCAGTGCCTTCAGTCGTTTCTCGATATCACGTGGAGTGAATCGGATTGCTAATCTTGAGGCCAGAAAAAATAGCCTATGTGAGAAATGAGGGTAAAATTCATGTGGCGGAGTAGTGAGTACTCTGAAATTGGGATTAAGACCAAATGTTGGGGAAAAAATAGAAAAAGCTTTATTCAGCATTTGGCCTGCGATATTCCTGATCAGGGAGTGTTTGAATCTAGTGCTAGGTGTAAAGTTTGAGGAGATGTCCTGCTCCTTATGATATCAAAGAAAGAACAAACTTAAATGTACAAGTGCCTCTCACATCCCAAGTCACATTACAGCCAATGAAGTACTTTTTTGTTGTAATGTTAGAAACATGGCAGCCAATCTGCACACAGCAATGACCCACAAACAGCAATGAGATACATGACCAAGTAATCTTTACTTTTGACATATGTTGGTTTAGTGATAACTGTTGGCCAGGACACCGGGTATAACTCCCCTGGTCTTCTTCGAAATAGCACCATGGGATCTTATATATCCACCTAACAGTGCAGGGGGGGGGGTCCTTGGTTTAGTGTCTAATCCAAAAGACGCCACCTCAGACACACCCTTTGATGAGCACAGCAAAATCTGGGAACAATAGACATCTTAAAACAGAACCTGATCACTGTTCAACCAGCCACTGTACCCGAAAGTGCTGCTTGAGACCAAGATGAAAAGAAGGTAGCAATTCAGCTACAGACAGGAGCCACAAGAAAAAACTCTGATTGTAAAACAATTTCTATCTGTTGGCAACCAGACAGACTAAATTGCAAAAGTGTGGGAGAGAAAAACAGAAAATGCTGGAAATAATCAGTTGACTTTTTCCAGCATTTTCTGTTTCTATTACAGATTTCCAGCATTCCCAGTGTTTTGCTTTTGCAGTAGTGGGGTTTGGGTTCCAATCGATTCTAGTCCCATTGAAGCAAAGGTCTAGCAAGAGACTGGAGTTAAATTGGGCTGGAATGAATTAGCTTTAGTCTGTTGATAGTGGAATATGTGTCTGGGATTGGCACCAGTGGTTATATGGAGTTACTCCATAGAACACAATTGTTTTGTACTCCTGGGTGTTATTTGTGGAGGACAGCAGACTGGAGTTTAATAATGGAGAGTTAGGAATGGAAAAATATGCTGGAGTTTTCTGTAATCGCAGAGTATTTATGTGTTATTTTACTTCAGAATATTAAATGGTGCAGCCAATGATTGGGCGGATTGTACATGATCTGTAGGAGGAATGGGATTGATATGTTTAGAGCAGGGCTTAATTTTGCACCTGTTTGAAGAGCTGGTGCATCTTTTACATCTTACTTGCTCTTTAATTTGTGATGCTCATTATGATTTGCAACTAAACAATTTTAGTTGGAATGGTCCTTTTTCAATGTTTTCTAAGGGGTTAGAAAAGAGAAACAAAAAGAAATTTGAAAGAAAGTACAGGGAAGCACAAAGTGAGAGCTCAAGCTGGATTCTAGGTATAAATATTTAGTTATTCCTGGCTTTGTGAGGAAATGCACTTTGTGGTATGTTACTGAGCAATACGCACCAGGGAGCTCCCAAGTCCAATCCTTAGTCTGCTGTTCGCTAATCTCAGTTAGGGCCGTGGTGGGAGTACAATAAATAGCCTTTAGTGGCCTTGGGCTAGGATACAAGGGGGAAGTTGATCTTCGCCCCTGACTACTGTCAGGTGAGGACAGGAATGGATAGGATGCCTCTCATCATTCAATAACCTGCAAATTCTCATGGACGAGGCTACAAGTCAAGAAAGGCCCATCTAAGGTGAATTGGCACCACACAGTGAGTTACCATCTTCAGAGCAGGAAGGGCAAAGGGAGAAAAGTAGAAGAGTGAAAAACAACAGAGTTCTCAGGAATCATTTTATATTAGAAATAAGCCAACAGTTCATTCCAATCAGTTTTAAACATACAGGTTATCACTTTATTCACATTTCTTTAGTGTTCCAGTGCTGGAGAATCATCTACTCAGCTAAACTCCAAATGGATCTTTTTATGTGTGTGAATGTGTTGTGTCTCTGTTTGTGGTGCGGTGGGGGTGCAGGGATAGAGTCAGAGTCATTTACAGCACAGACGATGGGGTAGGCGGTGGCGTAGTGGTATTATCACTGGACTAGCAACCCAGAGACCCAGGGTATTGATCTGGAGACATGGGTTCAAATCCCACCACAGCAGAAGGTGGAATTTGAATTTAATTAATAAATCTGGAATTAAAAGCTAGTCTAATGATGGCCATGAAACCATTGTCGATTGTTGTAAAAACCCATCTGGTTCACTAATGTCCTTTGGGGAAGGAAATCTGCTATCCTTACCTGGTCTGGCCTACATGTGATTCCAGACCCACAGCAATGTGGTTAACTCTTACATGCCCTCTGAAATGGCCTAGCAAGGCACTCAGTCGTACCTAACCGCTACAAAGTCAATGAAAAGGAATGAAACCAGACAGACCACCCGGTATCGACCTAGGCACCGGAAACGACAATGGCAAACCCAGCCCAGTCGACCCTGCAAAGTTTTCCTTACTAACATCTGGGGGCTTGTGCCGAAGTTGGGAGAGCTGTCCCATAGACTAGTCAAGCAACAGCCTGACATAGTCATACTCACGGAATCATACCTTACAGACAATGTCCCAGACACTGCCATCACCATCCCCAGGTATGTCCTGTCCCACTGGCAGGACAGACCCACCAGAGGTGGCAGGACAGTGGTATATAGGAGGGAGGGAGTTGCCCTGGGAGTCCTCAACATCGACTCTGGACCCCATGAAGTCTCATGGCTTCAGGTCAAACAAGAGCAAGGTAACCTCCTACTGATTAATATAAAAGCAAAATACTGCGGATGCTGGAAATCTGAAATAAAAACAAGAAATGCTGGAACCACTCAGCAGGTCTGGCAGCATCTGTGATTACCACCTACCACCCTCCCTCAGCTGATGACTCAGTATTCCACCATGTTGAACACCACTTAGAGGAAGCACTGAGGGTGGCAATGGCACAAAATGTACTCTGGGTGGGGGACTTCGATGTCCATCACCAAGAGTGGCTCGTTAGCACCACTACTGACCGAGCTGGCCGAGTCCTAAAGGACATAGCTGCTAGACTGGGTATGCAGCAGGTGGTGGGGGAACCAACACGAGGGAAAAACATACTTGACCTCGTCCTCACCAATCTGCCTATTGCAGATGCTTCTGTCCATCACTATATTGGTAGGAGTGACCACCGCACAGTCCTTGTGGAGATGAAGTCCTGCCTTCACATTGAGGATACCGTCCGTCGTGCTGTGTGGCACTACCACCGTGCTAAATGGGATAGATTTCTAACAGATCGAGGAATGCAAAACTAGGCATCCATGAGGTGCTGTGGGCCATCAGCAGCAGCAGAATTGTACTCCACCACAATCTGTAACCTTGTGGCCTGGCATATCCCCCACTCTACCATTACAATCAAGCCAGACACCAACCCTGGTTCAATGAAGCATGCCAGGAGCAGCACCAGGCATACCTCAAAATGAGGTGTCAACCTGGTGAAGCTACAACACAGGACTATCTGTGTGCCAAACTGCGTAAGCAGCATGCGATAGACCGAGCTAAGCGATCCCATAACCAACGGATCAGATCGAAGCTCTGCAGTCCTGCCACATCCAGCCGTGAATGGTGGTGGACAATTATTCAACTAACTGGAGGAGGTGGCTCTACAAATATCCCCATCCTCAATGATGGGGGAGCCCAGCACATCAGTGCGAAAGATAAGGCTGAAGCATTTGCAACAATCTTCAGCCAGAAGTGCCAAGTTGATGATCCATCTCTGCCTCCTCCTGAAGTCCCCAGATGCCAGACTTCAGCCAATTCGATTCACTCTGCATGATATCAAGAAACGACTGAAGGCACTGGATACTGCAAAAGCTATGGGCCCTGACAATATTCCGGCAATAGTACTGAAGACCTGTGCTCCAGAACTTGCCGCGCCCCTAGCCAAGCTGTTCCAGTACAGCTACAACACTGGCATCTACCCTGCAATGTGGAAAATTGCCCAGGTATGTCCTGTGCACAAAAAGCAGGACAAGTCCAACCCGGCCAATTACCGCCCCATCAGCCTACTCTCAATCATCAGTAAAGTGATGCAAGGTGTCATCAACAGTGCCATCAAGCGGCACTTGCTTAGCTATAACCTGCTCAGTGACGCTCAGTTTGGGTTCCGCCAGGGCCACTCAGCTCCTGACCTCATTACAGCCTTGGTTCAAACATGGACAAAAGAGCTGAACTCAAGAGGTGAGGTGAGAGTGACTCCCTTGACATCAAGGCAGCATTTGACCGAGTATGGCATCAAGGAGCCCGAGCAAAACTGAGATCAATGGGAATCAGGGGGGAAACCCTCAGCTGGTTGGAGTCATACCTAGCACAAGGAAGATGGTTGTGGCTGTTGGAGGTCAATCATCTGAGTTCCAGGACATCACGGCAGGAGTTCCTCAGGGTACTGTCCTAGGCCCATCCATCTTCAGTTGCTTCATCAATGACCTTCCTTCAATCATAAGGTCAGAAGTGGGGATGTTTGCTGATGATTGCACAATGTTCAGCACCATTCGTGACTCCTCAGATACTGAAGCAGTCCGTGTAGAAATGCAGCAAGACCTGGGCAATATCCAGGCTTGGGCTGATAAGTGGCAAGTAACATTCGCGCCACACAAATGCCAGGCAATGACCATCTCCAACAAGAGAGAATCTAACCATCTCCCCTTGACATTCAACAGCATTACCATCGCTGAATCCCCCACTATCAACATCCTAGGGGCTACCATTGACCAGAAACTGAAAGGGAGTAGCCATATAAATACCATGGCTACAAGAGCAGGTCAGAGGCTAGGAATCCTGCGGCGAGTAAATCACCTCCTGACTCCCCAAAGCCTGTCCACCATCTACAAGGCACAAGTCAGGAGTGTGATGGACTACTCGACACTTGCCTGGATGGGTGCAGCTCAAACAACACTCAAGAAGCTCGACACCATCCAGGACAAAGCAGCCCGCTTGATTGGCACCCCATCGACAAACATTCACTCCCTCCACCACCGACGCACAGTGGCAGCAGTGTGTACCATCTACAAGATGCACTGCAGCAATGCACCAAGGCTCCTCAGACAGCACCTTCCAAACCCGCGTCCTCTACCAACTAGAAGGACAAGGGCAGCAAATACATGAGAACACCACCACCTGCAAGTTCCCCTCCAAGTCATACACCATCCTGACTTGGAACTATATCGCCGTTCCTTCACTGTCGTTGGGTCAAAATCCTGGAACTCCCTTCCTAACAGCACTGTGGGTATACCTACCCCAAATGGACTGCAGTGGTTCAAGAAGGCAGCTCACCACCACCTTCTCAAGGGCAATTAGGGATGGGCAATAAATGCTGGCCTGGCCAGTGACGCCTACATCCCATGAATGAATAAAAAAAAGACGTAGTCCATTCAGGCATCAAGTTCATGCCGGCTCTCCATGAAGCTATTCAGTCAGTCCCACTCGTACCCGTCACTTCCAGAGATGTATTTTAACCTTATCTCAACAAAAACAATTGAAAGTAGAATGAAAGTCACCTTAGAACTGTAAAGCAAGGCTCCTGCTTTGAATATATATTAAGTTGATAATGTGATAGCATTGTAATAACAGCCATGTGCTGCTCTGTGGAGAGAGAGAGGGAGGATTGGAAAATGATTGATATGAGAGCAGAATGTGATGGCTTGACTTGCTGAAGCTGTATCTGCTTCATGACATGGCTCATAAATCAAACCCTGCAATGACTTGGAGCTGGTGCATTAACTTGACTTCTCCGCTCCCTTGAGTTACAATGAATACTGATGAGACCAAGGAGCGAGGGCAGGGACTGTGAATCCTCCTCTTCATTTTTACAATCAATTAAGTTATTGCAACCCCGAGTCATTTCCTTTTCTCCTGTATTCAGCATGTTATCTTCTACAGTTGTCCTCAGTGACTCACCCACATGATAGTATGTGCGAGAAATGGAAGCTGAACTGCATGTAAATCTCTGCCAATTCTGCTTTGAACTTGTCCACTATCAAATACAGAGAACTGTGTCGGTCAATGTTTACTTTAGGATTTTTGTTCTCTTTTCTTATTGGGTACAGTTCCACATGCGGACCTCTTTCTCTATTACCTTACCCAAGAGGTCAATCACCATGCGTGGTGAGGTCTAACAGAAAGTGCCAGTGAGCTGTGGGGTTATTGCAGGCAAGCCCAGTCCTGGCACACTTGGCACCTGCGACGTGCACTTACCAACAGGAATCACTGAAGTACGATCATAAGCGGGAATCCTGATTGATATCCACAACCCACACCCCCAATCTCAGGGCAGTGAGGTCAATTGTAAAATCCTGCATTGAGATCAGCAAACTCAGTGCACTGGGGAATTGAATATTGACACTTCCCTGTCTGCATCACTTGGCTATTTGCTGAATAAACGCACTATTCATTCTTTGCTCCTTCCCTCCACAGTGAAACATCTCTGGTAGCCCAACTGTTGCTTTATTTGCATAGAAGTGTTGGATCCACGAGCAACCTGGACTTTTTGACAGCAGTGTTGGAATGTGAACCATGTGGTAATATTGGATCTGGAAATGCACATGTTTCTCTTCTTTCTCCTGTGCTATTGGGAGCACAGCGATGAAGTGAAATGTAAACAGTGCTGGATACAACTGGATGGCACCTTCCAGAAGTGCAGTGTAATAGTTCCAGATTCAGTCTTCAAATTTCCTGGCCTCCTCTCACTGGAAAGTAAAATTGAGATGGTTTCAACATCCATAGGAACATTAGACACAGAAGGAGGCCATTCAGCCCCTCAAACCTGCTCTTCCATACTATTGGATCATGGCTGATTGCTACTTCAACTCTATTTTTCTGCCTTTGCTCCACATCTCTTGATACTCTCTCCTAACAAAAGTCTAGCCAACTCAGCCTTGAAAAATCCAATTGAGACCCAGCATTCACAATTTTTTGGGGAAGAAAGTTCCAGATTTCCACAGCCTTTTGTGTCAAAAAGTGCTTCCTGATTTTGTTCCTGAATGGCATATCTCTAATTGTAAGATTATGTCCCCTTGTTTTCCATTCCCCCACTGGAAAAGAGTTTCTCCTTATATCCCCCTTCAAATCCTTTTTACTTTTTAAACACGTCAATCAGATCACCTGTAAACTCCCCAAACTCCTCAGAAAGAGTTATTTCATGTTCTAGCCAATGTTCTGAAATCTGCTTGCTGTAAAAATTTGGTGGATTTCAGGGCATCGAGTAACTTTTTCAGTTGCTTCAAATAAAATTAGTTCCAGCTTATAAATACAGCAAAATGATTTTGTTTTTAAATCAACTTGTTTGTCATGATGCAAATTGTTAAGTCTGACTTTGCATGGTGAACCATACAATGCTGTAGCAATAGTTTTCTATTGGTTTAAGCACCTTTAAGTAAAATGGGACCATTCATGGATGTAAGTAACCTTTTTGTTGTGCTGAGTTTCAATTTAAATTGATCTGTGTCATATATGTAAACCCAGTGATACTCAGCGGCAACTGAAAGGAAATGGCTTCAAGTCGCTGCACGCCATAAATACCATCAGTGAGGTCAAATGGAAGTAGCTGTGCTGCATTTGTAACACAATGCAAGATTCCTTCAAGGCAAAAGAAGACGACTGAAGTGGATTTCAACCTTTCATGGTACGAAGATTGCAATCTCATGCATGAGATTCTTATTGAAAATATAAGCATTGATAACCTGCATGTAGGAGTGATGCCTGCTCAGTGGAGAAGTGTTGGTTGGTCTGTATGATGAAGTCATGAGTTTGTTGGGTCTTTGCTTACGAGTCTAAGTGATATTATGGTGTGCCAATGAATCCTGGTATCTAGGTCAATGGAGGGTGAGATCCTGAGCTCAACTTCTCAATTAAGAATGGAGACCAGTCCTTTCTGCAGAGCGAAAGTGTGAGGGATAAGATTCGGAGGTGACATGCTAGGCAATCCGGGTTCAGAGCAGAGAAAGAGGGGAACATAACCTATGCCAGACAAACTTGCAAGAAAATGTCTTTATCCTCTCGCCCCCTGGTGGTTGCATCTTTGGAATCTGAAGGGAGAAAGGAAAATAAAGAAGGTGATCAATGAATTTTGGTGACATTGAATTTGTAATGGAGCCAGGGACAAACACTGGATTGCATCAAGGTCACCCAGGTTATAACTCGGCAGGCATGAGAAGGCTCGTTGGCTGAGAGAGAATGAGGAGCTTCTTAAAAGCAAATTGTGTGATAAATGCAATTGCTAGCAGCTGAGCTCCCTTTAATTTGAATCTTTCCATTGACATGAGGCAATCGATTGGCAGAACCATATCACATGAATAAGTAAACCCAGCTCTGCAAAGTCTTCATGTTTTACATTAAATTTTTATTTTATCTGTAAAGACAATTGGATTCCCTTCAGGTGAAGAATAAAATCTTCTTATTACGAATGATGTCTTTACTTCCCCCTTATCTTTAACTCATCCTGGCCGTTTTATCTAATTTAATTAGGGCAGTTTATTCAGCAATCTGTTCCACAGTTTTTCTGTGGAAATGCATGTTGTTTCTGTGATGGTCACAAACACATTGTGGATATAATTACCTGATTAATTTGATGCTTGTACAAGTTTAAACACTCAACGAACTTAATACATGCTTGATGATTCGTGCTGTCAATCTCTCAGACTCTCTTTGAAATCAGGCACTGACATGCTCAGTTTTATTTTTGTGTATAAATGACAGTCGGAGGTGTGTAGAAAGTTGTGAGTACTGTGGACTGTACTAGTAGAGTGCTGTGACCTTGGGTGAATGGTTGACTGCAGCACCTGAACAGGCAAGCTCACAAATTACCATTTCAGCGCAGTCTCTCTGGTGTTTCTCACACGTAACTGTCAATGGCCTGTCCCTTCAAGTCCAATGCTAAGGTACGACCTATTGAGCAGTGGTCTAAATAGTTTCATTCTGAGATCAATTAGAGATTAATTACTACTGTAGTTGAGCATTGCTCTAGTTTGCTAGCTTTTTGGTTTATTTCCTTGGGGAGAAACCAGGTGACCTGAAAGAAACGCCAGCAAGAATTAACTAGTTTCCTTTATTCAAAAGCAAAATACTGCAGATGCTGGAAATCTGAAACAAAAACAGAAAATGCTGGAAATACTCAGCAGGTCAGGCAGCATCTGTGGAGAGAAAAGCAGAGTTAACGTTTCAGGTCGATGATCTTTCATCAGAATTGGCAAAGGTTATAAATGTAATGGGCTTTGAGCAAGTGACAGGGGTGTGTGTGTGTGGGGTGGGGAGAAGAGGAGCAAAAGGGAGGACAGGAGACATTAAATGACAAAAGGTTTCATGATACAAAGCCAAGTAAAGGAACAAGATGTGTCTGGATGAGGTGTAGATGGCAGAATAGCAGCCGTCTGAACACACATAAAGGGATTAAAATAGAAATGAGAGGGTGGAGCAGGGGGAGGAGAAAAAAGCAGCAAAAAACATGAGGAAAGGAAAAATGGGGCAGAGGTTATAATCTAAAATTATTGAATTCAATGTTGAGTCCAGAAGGCTGTAAAGTGCCCAGTCGAAAGATGAGGAGCTGTTCTTTGAGCTTGTGTTGGGCTACATTAGAACACTATAGCAGGCCAAGGACAGAAAGGCCAGAGTGGGAACAAGGTGGAGAATTAAAATTACAATTAAGCAATAGGAAGCTCACGGTCATGCTTGCGGACTGAACGAAGGTGTTCCGGAAAGTCTTCACTTAGTCTCCCCTCATTGCAAGAATTGAAAGAAGTACAAGCAAATCGCTGTTTCGCTTGGAAGAAATGTTTGGGATCCTTATGGTGGGAAGGGAGGAGATAAAATGGCAGGTGTTACATCTCCTGCGCTTGAGTGGAAAGGTGCTGTAGGAAAGGCAGGAGGTGTGGGATATGATTGAGGAGTGGACCAGAGTGTTGCAGAGGGAACAGTCCATTTGGAATCCTGAAAGGGGAGGGCAAGATGTGTTTGGTGGTGGCATCAAGCTGGAGGCAGTAGTAATGGTGGAGGATGATCCATTGAATAGGGAGGCTGGTGGGCTGGAAGGTGAGGACAAGGGAAACCCTATCATGGCTCTGGGAGGGAGGGGAAGGGGTGAGAGCAGAGCGTGTGAAATAGATCAAACACCGTAACCCATAAATGGGCAAAACCCTCTATTTAATAGCTGACAGGGGAATGCCATATGAACACGTTCAGCATATTTTCGCCAACAGTAATTTATGCCCTATATATTGCTCTTTTGATCCTACTAAAAAAAATTTTATTTTCTTGTATGGTAAGTAGAAATCATTATACACTAGAATCATTAAAAAAAACACAAGTGCACGTGGTTTGCAAGAACAACCAGGAGAGCTGAATGTTGTGCTCTCCAGTGGACCTGACTGACTGCTCCTGCATCTTACCGATTATTAATGTCACTCCTTATATCTCCTCATAGATGTTAACTTCTCCACTGTGGATAGTGTGAGCTCTTTCCTTGGTTACTGCTGGGTAAGAAAAGGACCTCCATTTAGGAGTGTGTGAACCAACTAAAAAAACTTACAAAGTTACAGAACATAACAATTTCAGAGATATCTTTAGAATAAGGAGTGTACTATAAATAATGTGAATGCAATTTGCTTGTCTTTTTCCACTATTGCTTTCTCGGTTATTTCAGTTTTTCAGAAATTTTAAAGTACAAATATTATTTAATCTCCATTCAGGGAACACTTCAACATAGGCATGACTGATGTTTATTTGCATTGTTGGGTATTCATCCATTCCATAATTTGTATCTAATGGGTGCAAAAGCTGGAAATCACAGGCTAGGAGTAAGAAGTTGGAGATCAGAAGTATAGGTAACTGGTTAGTTCAGGCTAGGATGGAACATTTGTTTAAGCAATATATTTGAACTGTATGTGTCCTGAGTCTTGATTCACTATAGGTAGTAAAACGTCACAGGAACATTCAGTCACTCAAACCTTTTCTGAGCCATTCAGTTAAATCATGACGAACCTGCAACTCAAATCCATATACCCTCCTTTGATCCATATCCCTCAAATCCACAGAAAGGTCTCAGGCTTGATCTCCAGTCTGTGCTGAATTAGCTGATTTTAGCCAGCCACTAAATGCATGCTATAGTTGCCCTCAACACCCAGGCTTGGGAGGGGAAACATCAGTCAGGTTCCCACTGCTAAGTGCTAACTAATGACTCATTTCGGGCAAGTCCATGTGTGTGGAGGTCAGGCGACAGAAAGAAATCTGATGCAGTCTCTGCTCGCTGAGACTCACTCAAAGGATAGCCACCTGGGTAAGTAGTTCTCACCTGTAACCATATCACAGCAACAGTCAGAACATTTAGATGAGAATTTTTTAAAAGGAAGAAATAAATCATTAAAGAAATGAGTATTGACACTAATGTGTAGCAGTGACTTGGCGGCAAGGTGGGACTTACAGCAGAGTTTATTTATTCAGCAAACAGAAAACAGAATCTATTTAAACAGCACACTTCAGCAAACGATTTATTTACTCAGCAGAGTCTATATGAACTCTAGCAGGCAGAACCATGACCAAATCTACAGCATAAAAGCAGAATTATTTCTCCAGTTAAATGCAGTGAGTGGAATATAATTACATAATACAAGTTATGCGCGTGAAATCAGCCTCAGTCACTTACAGCAATGTGGGCTCCAGGTGTGATTGATGGGAGAATTACCCAATCAACTCCATTTTTGCTGGGTCTTGTGATGTCACTATATGCAGTCAATTATTAGAGTTTTGAAATTCATGAGTGGAGTATTCCACAGTCTCTTACTTTTGTGTTCTCTGACATATTGAAATCTTGGATGTTTACAGCTCTCCTTAAGGTACTGTTAAACAAAAGAAAGCATGCAAGATCTGTGACATTTCAACAGCATTGGGAGAAGTTAGAAATACAATAGGTTTTGAGCAAGTGAAAGAGGGGAGGGTTGAAAAAGAACAAAAGGAAAGGTCTGTGATAAGGTGGAGAGGAGGAGAGATTAATTTTTCAAACTTTTCCCAGTTCTGATGAAAGGTCACAGACCTGGAACATTAACTCGGTTTCCTCTCCACAGACACAGCCAGACCTGCTGCGTATTTCCAGATTTTTTCTGTTTTTATTTCCGATTTCCAGCATCCGCAGTATTTTACTTTTGTCATACACAATCTGTACTCTGTGGCACCGCACTGTGTAGTGCTAATGATGTACATAGAGTTTTACAACTCTCTTCCCAAAGAAAAATCAACTAAAACATCCTAGCTACAACACAAATCACTTGAGGTATACAGGAGAGAGAAAACTAGAAATATTTCTATATTATGATTTACGATATCATGTGAGCTTAGGTGCTCCCTTTCTGCTAGAGAAGCAATTTTATAAAATCATCTCAGATACACAAGTATTCTTTTAACTGTTTGGTCAGGAACTGTGCTTCTCCAAAACTGGGCTTGCAGACAGTCGGGGTAACTTCTTGTGAGCAGCGTGAAACCCATTGTGTCTCTTTCTTTACCCAGTCTAACGAGATGTCTGTTTAAATTTCCAAGCATTCTCCTCTCCTATGTCTGAGGGTCAGTTCCACCAATCTGTCTCTGATTCTGCTTCCTGTTAGCTAAGATGATGTTATTCGCTGATTTAATGATTCCAAAGATTGTTTGAATTTGACCTTGACCACATTATCCATGGCCTGATCTCAAACTACCAATCCACCAATGGCGAGGCAGGAGCCGATGACCTCCTACTGGCACTGTGTTTTCTCTTTGAGAATGAAAGTGGGATGGGGTTCTGTTTGTATATTTAACCAAAGGAAAGCGGGTGGGGGGTGGGGTGCCTGTATCATATGAAAAAGCAAGGGCTGATTTTGGTTCAATCTCTTCTTAAGCGTATCTCCTTCTTAGGGACTAAGGGTGTGGTGGAGAAGCAGATGGCTATGCTGAAGGAGATGTATGTTCACATGCACCATTTAGTTCTCCTTTGTTTTCTGGCTCTCTGTTGCCGTGCACTGACTCACTCTCTAATAATAAGTTAACCATGCCAGCTGATTACAGGTTTTTGATTGGATCTGACCTGACAAAGCTTGAGAATGATGGAGACAGAAGATAACACAAAGGTCCCAAACTGATACTGAATATAATAATGTGGGGAACTGAAGTACATGTGCCACAAAGTCCTTTTTAACTTTGCTCTTGGGATGTAGGTCAAGTGAGCAAGACTACATTTAATATCCATCCCTAGTTGTCTTTAGAAGGTGGTGGTGGGCCTTCTCCTTGAGCCACTGCAGTCTTTGTGGTGATGGTGCGCCCACAATAGTGTTAGGTAGGGAATTCCATTGACCCAGCAATGTTGAACGAGTGGGAATATGATTCTAAATCAGGATGGTGTGTGACATGGAGGTGAATGGCATTCCCACAAAGTTAATGCTTTGGTTCTTCTTGGCAGTAGAGGTCACAGGGGAGGGAGGTACTGACGAAGTAATCTTGATGTTTTATGTGGGGCTGGCTCAGTAATGATATAGTTGGCAGTAATAAATCTTCCTTTACCTCAGTGAGTGTGTTTCTTGCACAGGGTAACATTGAACTAGGATAACTTCAATCCGATGAAGGGTCACTGACCCGAAACGTTAACTCTGCTTCTCTTTTCACAGATGCTGCCAGACCTGCTGAGTGGTTCCAGCATTTCTTGTTTTTAACTTCAATCACCATCCATGCAGAAAGAGAAAATACTAGTAAATAGCAGCCTGTCCTAACTGAAAGTCCAGTTGAAATGATAGTTTACCTCAGTATATGTTAGTGTTGAGTATGTGACTGTTCCCTTAACAATCAATACCTGACAATTTGCAATTAGGTACCTGGTTTAATTCAGTCAGCACCAGGCAGGAGTCTGAAAAGGGAGTTTGAAAGCAGCACCTGTGTGATTTTCAGCTGATATATAAAATTATTTTAAATCTTAATAAAGCTTAAACTTTTTTCGTTCTGTCTTGGATTTCTACAAGAATTTCAGTGAGACCTTTGCAGTGTTGATGAATTGTTGAAGCATATCACATTAAAATGCTATTCTATTCTGAGTAATTTGCACTGATTAGAAATGTCAAAAATATTATAAGCTTTGAACATGTATGTTGACAGTTGAGTGACTTTAATACCATGTATTACAACAGCAGTTCAAGGCCTGAGTCGCACTTTAATATATAATTTTTAGATTTGATATGGATTTCTCAATCATGTAGTTTCTATGGGAAGCTTACCTGTAGGTTAGGGTGCATCTGAATGCCTGTTGCTGCCTTAACTGGAATGGACAGAGTTCTTTCCAAACTGCTCATAAATCTAACGCTGCAATGGCTTGGAGCTGGTGCATTAACTTTACTTTTCATCTCCCTTGAGTTACAATGAATATTGATGAGATCAAGGAGCGGGGGCAGGGACTGAGTCCTCCTCTACATTTCTATAATGTTCATGTGCAACATCCTTTTCAACATTTCCTTCCTCATCTCTCTGAGAGTAATATTTTATTCTCAGCGTTTTTAAAACTCTCTGGAACGTAGCAACACTTTTATAATGCTTTATGTTACCTTTATTTCTAAAACAAAGTTTTTTTTGCCTTTCTAAGTCTCTCCGGCTTCTACTGAATCCCAGTGCTGAATTTCAATGTGTACAGATCTATGCTCCAAATAGAGCATCTGTTATCTTGGTAATGCACTGGTGAACTGCTGACTGTCTGCCCCTTAGGAACATAAGAACATAGGAGCAGGAGTAGGCCATTCAGCCCGTTGAGCCTGCTCCACCATTCAATTAGATCATGGCTACTCATCTACCTCAATGCCACTTTCCTGCGCTATCTCCCTATCCCTTTATTGTCATTGATTAATTTTATTTAAATTCCACTAGCTACCATGCTTCATGATGATATGCAAGTGGTGATCCTTAGCAACAGATCCATTACAGACCCCTTTGAGGTTAAGACAGGAGTTGAACGAGGTTGTGTCATCGCCCCAGCCCTTTTTCGATCTTCCCAGCAGCCATGCTCTGTCTGATGAGAGACAAGCTCCCTGCTGGAATGCAGCTTACTTATTGAATGGACGGTAAACTATTTAATCTCAGGTGACTCCATTCAAAGACTAAGACAACCCTGACTTCAGTCCATTGAGCTCCAATACACTGATGACGCTGCAGTAAGTATTGTATCGTTGTTAGGCCAATGTGTTTTGTTGGATGATAATTTTCTTTGGTCCACTGGCTGGAGGTCTGAATTTGTATTTTTTTTTTAAAAGACAAGCTGCCAGCAAAGTCATCCTTTCAGTTTATGATGATCACCTAATTTGCAATACTGTATCCTACACTGCAATGCTTGTGAGGAGAGAGATGAAGGGCAAATTGTGGCAGTGCACTCTGATCTCTATGGTCCACTCGCATGGATATGCCGTTGCAAAGCCCCAGCGATATTTCGCGGGGGAACTCATTTAAATGGAAGGCACAGAGCGCCACACTCTGACGTAGAGGGGGCGGCCACTCCGTACCTGGTAATGGCGTCGAGTGCCACCACGCAGGTGTTGGCGCCATTTTTAAAGGGCTGGAAGCCCTTACCAGCAATTTTAATTTTTAAAGTGACCATTAACTTTAATTGATATAAAAACATTAAAATACAGATCAAAACCCCTCTTCCACCTCCACCCCCCCCCCACCCCCAATCATAAACCAATAAATTTATTTCCCTCTCCCACCAAAAAACCTTTTTTGGTGGGCCCGACCTTTCTCCCCCAAACTTTATGATCTTTGCCCTTCAACCCCATCCCACCATTCCCCCCAGCCAATCGAGTAAGTTTCCTCCGTTCCCCCCCTCCCAACCTGAAAATTAAACTGCTCTCCCCTCCCCACCAGTGTCTCGCCTTGACTCCTCAAAAGGGGATCGGAAAGCACGGGGCTTCCCGACACGAGCCGGAATATTGGTGTGGGATGGCTGCCCAGTCTAGGTATGTTTATTTACATTTATTTGCATAGATTTAGCAACGCAACTGAAGACCCCGCTGTTGGCGGGGTGGGGCTGTACCAAGGCCTCGCCACCACCAGTAAAATGTGGCAGGGCTTTCTTGGCGTCGGAGGCTGTGGCGGGCCTTTCCCGGAAGAGTTTTCAGGGCCCCCCTGTCATGACCCCCCGATGCCAGAGGGCTCATAAAATTCAGCCCGAAATGTCTTCTAAGTCCCAGCAAGAACCAAGACCCAGGAAGTCTCTCAGCAAGAAGAAGAAATAGTGCTAACTGCTATGTTTGAATCACTGAGTGACTGTCATGTGACAATCCCTTCCCCATCTGTGGTTTTTAAGCTGGTGTTTTTCTCTGCAGCAAAAGGAGAAGCAAATGAACTCTGACATGTGCAGACCCTAAGTCTGGGTCTTCCTCTCTCACTCTCTCTCTCACTCTCTCTCTCTCTCTCCATTCCAGTTTGAAAGCTTTCAATTCCTGCTTGTTGATTGACCACCTTTGCATATTCTGGCTACAATCAGAAACCCCATTGGAGGGAATCATCCGCATCACTATCTCCAAGAGACACGCCGAACCAGTCATTTATCTCTTCAAACCAAAAGTCTCAGGACCACTGAATTCAGCTAGAAGCCAGCCAAATCCCCAAACTTCACAGACTGTATACCTTTTTTATGGAAAAAGCAAAATACTGCGGATGCTGGAAATCTGAAATAAAAACAAGAAATGCTGGAAATACTCAGCAGGTCTGGTAGCATCCGTGGAGAGAGAAGCAGAGTTAACGTTTCAGATCAGGGATCCTTCTTCAGAACTGGCAAATATGAGAAATGTGAAAGGTTTTAAGCAAGCAAAGCGGGGGTGGAGCAAGAGATAACAAAGGAGGTGTAGATAGGACAAGGTCACAGAGAATAACCTAACAGAAGGTCATGGAGCAAACGGAAACAATATGTTAATGGTGTGTTGAAAGACAAAGCATTAGTACAGATAGGGTGTTAACGGACTGAAAACTGAACAGCCGCAAGTACAAACATGAAAAAAGTGGGTAAGCAAACTGAACAAACTAAGATAAAATAAAATAAACATTAAAAATATATAAAAATGAAAAAAGAAAAAATAACGAAAAATAAAATTTAAATGGGGAGCCCGTCATGCTCTGAAATTATCAAAGGTAAGTTTCTTTATAGGCAACACAGTGCATGTGATGATCTAGACTGGTGTTGATCGCCTGAGGGGTCGGAGAGGAATTTTACTGAGTATCTGTTCCCTTATTGGCCCTGGGTTTTTTCTATTGTTTTGCCTTTCCTAGGACATTACACGGTTGTCGGGTGGGTATGAGGTGGGGGGGGTGGGGAGGGGGAGGTTGGTGAAGGAGGAAGTGTTTAGCCATGATGGTGTGGTGTAGCCTGATGGTCCAGCTTGTCTTTTCCTGCTTATTGTTTCTGTATTTTTCCCTTTAATTGCTCAGTAATCACCACTCAAACAAAAAAAATACTGCACCAACCTTTCATACTGGGTCTCTGCTTTAACTGTGCAATTACTCTCAGCAGCAATTTTAGAACCATAGACTGAAGTTATCGGCCGCTCTTTAACCACTGACACGTAGAATTGCTGTATTACTTAACCAACAATTAAAGTTAAAGTTATCCACTAGCTCGAATGCATTGAGGAAATGAACCCCAGCGTGTTTTATTCCCAATCTCAGTTGAATGTGTCCATCCGCATTAACATGAATTCCTGCACTTTCCACCTTTATGGAGGCTTTACTTTAAGAAATTCATTATTAATTTTGTCCACAAAGAAGACAGACTCTGTCTTATTCTGTTTGCAGGGGGATAATAGAGTTATGCAGAGTTTTAAATGGGATCAATTTCCTGTCAGAGATTGCAACCAACTGACGATTCCTTTCTGTTTCAATTCCTTTAGAAATGTTAATATCCCTCTCCCAGTTTTACTGGAATTTATGTGAGGTATTCATACCTTGTTTCATAAAACTCTGGAGCGTTTTTTTCAACTATTTCTGCTGTTACCCTCACAGAGTCTTTGGAATTCTCTTCCTCAAAAGGTGGTGAAAGCAGAGTTTGAAGGCAGAGGTAGATAGATTCTTGGTAAGCAAAGGGGTGAAAGGTTATCGAGGGTAGGCAGGAATGTGGAGTAATCACTTCAGCCATGAACTTATCAAATGGCGGAGCAGGCTCGAGGGACCGAGTGGCCTACTTCTGCTCCTAATTTGTCTAATTGTATGTTCGTATAGCAGCGGTCTTAATGCAGGAATTATTGTATTTTACTGGAAAATAGGCTTGGGTTGGAAAATGACAAAACTGTTGAATCAAGAGTGTTTTGTGTTCTTGTCCTAACCTGTCCCATTTCAAAAATGGCAGCATCAACTTTCCAGAGTCGTGCTGTAAAAACATTTGTTTTATTTATTGGTCTGATTGTAGTTCAGATTATCACACTTGCAAATTGGTGGACCAACTTTAAGGAACATCTTGAATTTATATAGCACCTTATCACCTCCTCACAACATCCCCAGAGTGCTTCATAAGCAAGAAACAACCTCTGAAGTTAGAGTTGCTATGTGTGGAGACACAGAAACCAGTTTCCATAGAAAGGTCCCACAAAAGCTGCAGCATGATTAATTGGTGATGGAAGCAATTTCCAAAACCTGCCAAATTCAGACATTGCTATTGTCTGCCTTGTACTTGTCAGAAGGAAAATTTCAAGCATTGAGACTTAGCTCCGAGCTAAGACTTAATATCTGCCCTGCGTGCAAAGAGTCTTGTTTGCATAGACTTTTGATGCATTATTTAATGAGATTTCTCCATTCTTTGGGATGTAAAGGGCATGTTGCTTGTTGCTATGAATCCGTGTCAGTCCAACATCCTGTCTTCATCCTTCCAATGGACAGCTCTTTGCTTCTGATTCAGCCTGATCAACATTTTAATTTATTCTGCACATTCATGCATTTATTTTTTAAACTGCTCGTGTAATGCAATGAAGGGCACTGAGAATGTGAAAGAAATGATTGACTCAATGAACTGCTCAATGTATAATGAAGTAAAGTGAGAGGATTTTACCATTATCTAAGATTTTATTACTTGCTACTTTGTCTCTACAGTTGCTAGTTAAGAATATGCAGTTATAGTGGATTTTTTAAATGAGTATCATCAATATAATACATATAAAGTAAGGCCTGCTCAATACATGTTTAAACCAGAGACATTAAAAAAGATCTGTCAGACCACAGATTATTGGTAATCAACTAACTCCATCATGGCCAACAGTCCATCATCTCCTGAGATGATGGATGCCTACTATCATAAGAACATGAGAACTAGGAGCAGGAATAGGCAATTCAGCCCCTTGAGCTTTCTCCGCCATTCAATACGATCATGGCTGATCTCATCTCTGCCTCAACTCCACTTTCTTGCCCATTCTCCATAACCCTTCAACCCATTTCTAATTTAAAATTTGTCTATCTCCTCCTTAAATTTACCCAATGTCCCGGCATCCACCGCACTCTGGGGTAGTGAATTCCACAGATTCACGACCCTTTGAGAGAACTAATTTCTCCTCATCTCTGTTGTAAATCTGCTACCCCTTATCCTAAAACTATGACCTCTCTTTCTAGATTGCCCCACAAGAGGAAACATCCTCTCTATGTCTACTTTGTCAATCCCCTTAATCATCTTATATACCTCGATTAGATCTCCTCTCAGTCTTCTAAACTCCAGAGAGTAAAGGCCTAAACTGCTCAATCTATCTTCATAAGCCAAGCCTCCCATCTCTGGAATCAATCCAGTGAACCTCCTCTGAACTGCCTCCAATGCAACTACATCCTTTCTCAAGTAAGGGGACCAAAACTGTACGCAATACTCCAGGTGCGGTCTCACTAATGCCTTGTACAGTTGCAGCAACACTTCCCTACTTTTATATTCTATTCCTTTAGCAATAAACGCCAAAATTCCATTTGCCTTCCTTATTACCTGCTGTACCTGCACACTAGTTTTCTGCGATTCATGCACGAGGACACCCAGATCCCTCTGCACTGAAGCACTCTGAAGTTTCTCTCCATTTAAATAATAATTTGCTTATCTATCCTTCTGACCAAAATGGATAACCTCACACTTATCCACATTAAAATCCATCTGCCAAATTTTGGCCATTCACCTAACCTATCCATATCCATTTGTAGATTTCTTATTTCTTTATTGCAACTTACTATCCCACCTATTTTAGTGTCATCTGCAAATTTGGCTATAATACCTTCTATCCCTGCATCCAAGTCATTAATATAGATTGTAAATAGTTGGGGCCCGAGGACTGAACCCTGTGGCACCCCACTAGTTACATCTTGCCAATCAGAAAAAGACCCATTTATCCCAACTCTCTGTTTTCTGTTGGTTAGCCAATCCTCTATCCAAGCTAATAAATTGCCCCTAACCCCATGTGAACTTACCTTGTGTCTTAACCTTTTGTGCAGCACCTTATCAAATGCCTTCTGGAAATCTAGATAAACTCCACCTACAGGATCCCCATTATCCACTTTGCTTGTTACAGCTTCGAAGAACTCTAGCAAATTAGTCAAACACGATTGACCCTTCATAAAACCATGCTGACTCTGATGGATTGCGTTTTGACTCTCTAAATGTCCTGTTATTACTTCCTTAATAATGGGTTCTAACAATTTCCCAACGACAGATGTTAAACTAACTGGTCTATAGTTTCCTACTTTCTGCCTCCCTCCCTTTTTGAATAAGGGTGTTACATTAGCTTTTTTTCAATTCACTGGAACCTTTCCTGTATCCAGAGAATTTTGGAATATTATAACCAATGGATCCACTATCTCAACTGCCACTTCCTTTAATACCCTAGGATGTAGGCCATCAGGCCCTGGGGACTTGTCTGCCTTCAATCCGAATAGTTTGCTCAGTACTTTTTCCCTAGTGATGATGATTGTTCTAAGTTCCTTCCTTTCTATAACCTCTGCATTACCTGGTACTATTGGGATGGTACTAGTGTCCACCACCGTGAAAACTGAAGCAATATACTGATTTATTGTCTCTGCCATTTCTGTGTTCCCTTCTATTAACTCTCCAGTCTCATCCTCCAAAGGACCAACATTCACTTTAGCTACTCTCTTCCCTTTCATATACTTGTAGACGCTTTTGCTCTCCGTTTTTATATTTTGCGCTAGTTTTCTTTCATAATTTACCTTTGCTCTTTTTATTACTTTTTTAGTAACCCTTTGTTGATCTTTAAAAGTTTCCCAATCTTCCAGCCTGCCACTGGCCTTTGCAATATGGTATGCCTTAGCTTTTGTCTTTATGTTATCCTTAACTTCCTTGCTTAGCCATGGATGTTTTTTCCCCCTCATAGAATCTTTCTTCCTCTCTGGAATATATTTTAGTTGGGATAAATTGAATATCTTCTTAAACACCTGCCACTGCTCGTCACCTGTCCTACCTTGTTGTCTTCCTGCCCAGTCCACACGGGCCAAATCTGTCCTCATGCCGATATAATTACCTTTGTTTAACTCAATAACACTCATGTGGGATTCCAGCCCTCAAACTGAATTTGGAATTCTAGCATGCTATTTAGATTTTAGAGATACAGCACTGAAACAGGCCCTTCGGCCCACCGAGTCTGTGCCGACCATCAACCACCCATTTATACTAATCCTACACTAATCCCATATTCCTACCACATCCTCACCTGTCCCTATATTCCCCTACCACCTACCTATATTAGGGGCAATTTATAATGGCCAATTTACCTATCAACCTGCAAGTCTTTTTGGCTGTGGGAGGAAACCGGAGCACCCAGAGAAAACCCACGCAGATACAGGGAGAACTTGCAAACTCCACACAGGCAGTACCCAGAATTGAACCCAGGTCGCTGGAGCTGTGAGGCTGCGGTGCTAACCACTACGCCACTATGATCACTCTTCCCTAGAGGATCCTTAACAATGAGATCATTTATTAATCCCACCTCATTACACAACACCAAACCTAGAATAGCCTGCTCCCTGGTTGGTTCCACAACATATTGCTCCAAAAAGCAATCTCTAATACCTTCAACGAACTGTCCCTCAAGGCTACCATTGCCAATTTGACTAATCCAGTCTATATGCATATTAAAATCACCCATGATTATTGCTGTACCTTTCTTACAAGCCTCCAGTATTTCCTGGTTTATACTATGCCCCACTGCGGAACTACTGTTTGGGGACCTATAGATTACTCCCACCAGTGACTTCTTTCCCTTGCTATGTCTTATTTGATTCTATGCCTTGATCTCCAGTGTCTATATCGTTTCTCACTACAGCACTGATCTCTTCCTTTACTAACAAAGCTACACCTCCTCCTTTTCCTTCTTGTCTATTCTTCTGAAATACTGAGTACCCTTGGATATTCAATTCCCAAACCTGGTTTCCCTGCAACCACGTCTCAGTAATCGCCACTAAATCATAAATATTTGTCTCTATTTGCGCTGTTAACTCATTTATTTTATTCCGAATGCTTTGTGCATTCAGATACAAAGCCTTTAAGTTTGTTATATTATTAACTTTCCCTACTCTTGTACGATTCCTTGGTGCAATATGATGTTCACACGTTCTGTCCCTTACTTTTATTTTCTGGTAACAATCAGCCTCATCACTAACCTGCACTCCTACCTTCTCCTTTAACTTTGACTTCCTGTTTTTCCATGCAACTGGACCCTCCCCCCCACTATTTAGTTTAAAGCCCTATCTATAGCCCTAGTTATGCGATTCGCCAGGACCCTGGTCCCAGCATGATTCAGGTGGAGCCCGTCCCGTCGGAACAGCTCCCTCCTTCCCCAGTACTGATGCCAATGTCCCATGAATTCGAACCCTTTTCTCCCACACCAATCTTTGAGCCACACATTTACCTCTTTAATCTTATTGACCCTTTGTCAATTTGCTCGTGGCTCAAGTAGTAATCCGGAGATTGTTGCCTTTTTGGTTCTGGTATCATAGCCTATCAGTAAACAGATACTATCTTCATGAAAAAGAGCTTGCTGCACATTTTGCTGCTGAGGGATGCAGAGAAGTGGCATGATAATATAAAAGGGCAGTAAATTATCCCTTATTTTTTATTCAGTTTCCCCTCTGTCTCCAAAAGGAGCTGTGCTTCAGTGCCAGTCCATAGGCCATGACCCTCAGCTGGTATCTCACTCCAATCCAATGATCTCCAGAGTCACAACAGTGCTGTTTTGTCACATGTGTCAGAAAGCTATTCTTCCATGGGGGTATCACCTCAGTCACTGATCCTGTTCTTATCTAACATCCTTGCAGATGCACTTTCAAACAGGGGTTGGCTAGAACTCTGGTGGATTTCCCTACTCCCCTTCCTATCCCAGGAAAACATCCACTGTAATGCCTGACATCATCTGACCGGAGGTCAAAACTGGAATCTTCTTGATCTGAATGGTTCATTCATCCTCTCAGCCGTGGAAAGAGCTTGATGGTGTGTTTTCAAAGCAATTATGTTTGTTTACAAATAAAAGAATTTGAAGACCACTTTCTCGACCTTTTGAATCTTAGAAAAAAATGTCAAATTTTTAGATATTGAAATGCCAGGTGTAAAATTCAGATTTAATTTCTTACTGCCCAGGAAAACTTTCTATCTGCATTTTGTTTTTGTCCTGCCTCACAGAAATTACATTTTACTCTTAAATTTATGCTTCAGGTTCCATTTGCCAATCCCCTGGCCTGCAGGATAGCTGCTTTTTTGACCTAAAAGTCCAGTTGTGTTTTGTTTCTAGATATCTCCATCATGCAAACCATGTGCCAAAAGTCCATTCTTCCATTTACTTAAGTATCTTATGACTGAGGCATCAGCCATTTTGGGTTTCAGTGAATTTTCATCAACATTACAACAGAACCCAAGACACAATTTTACTGCTTTCCTGCCTCACTTGGTTAGTGATTGTCCCATAGAGAAGACTGACACAGGAATTTTGAAATGATTTAATGGTACATCAGTCAGCCACAATTGCGCCTAAATAGGTGTGTTCCTGTTCTCCCAAACAATCTGATTATATCACACATTCAGTGTGCTACATTCCTTGAGCACCAGTGATTGCTTCATATTTGGCTTCAAAGTTCACCCAACTCCTTTTCAATAAAAGAAGGTGCTCTATCCCTGTGTAAATCCATATTTTTCCCACGCTAATTATTTAAAGGTACTAAAATTTTCTCAGAGAAAGTCATGAGGGGAAAACATAGCAGCACTTTTTAAAAAGGCCCAATAGTTTTCTTCCCATTTCCCCTGAAGATGTTCAGTTACTGTGATGTAGGATATTGGTGTTACTGTTACTGTAATGTTGGGTATTGGGGTAAATGTTACTGTAATGTAGGATATTGGTGTTACTGTGATGTAGGATATTGGTGTTACTGTGATGTAGGATATTGGTGTTACTGTTACTGTGATGTTGGGTATTGGTGTTACTGTTACTGTAATGTAGGATATTGGTGTTACTGTTACTGTAATGTTGGGTATTGGGGTAAATGTTACTGTAATGTAGGATATTGGTGTTACTGTGATGTAGGATATTGGTGTTACTGTGATGTAGGATATTGGTGTTACTGTTACTGTGATGTTGGGTATTGGTGTTACTGTTACTGTAATGTAGGATATTGGTGTTACTGTAATGTAGGATATTGGTGTTACTGTTACTGTGATGTAGGATATTGGTGTTACTGTTACTGTAATGTTGGGTATTGGGGTAAATGTTACTGTAATGTAGGATATTGGTGTTACTGTGATGTAGGATATTGGTGTTACTGTAATGTAGGATATTGGTGTTACTGTTACTGTGATGTTGGGTATTGGGGTAAATGTTACTGTAATGTAGGATATTGGTGTTACTGTGATGTAGGATATTGGTGTTACTGTGATGTAGGATATTGGTGTTACTGTTACTGTGATGTTGGGTATTGGTGTTACTGTTACTGTAATGTAGGATATTGGTGTTACTGTAATGTAGGATATTGGTGTTACTGTTACTGTGATGTAGGATATTGGTGTTACTGTGATTTAGGATATTGGTGTTGCTGTAATGTAGGATATTGGTGTTACTGTTACTGTGATGTAGGGTATTGGGGTAACTGTTACTGTGATGTTGGGTATTGGGGTAACTGTTACTGTGATGTAGGACATTGGTGTTACTGTTACTGTGATGTAGGATATTGGTGTTACTGTTACTGTGATGTAGGCTATTGGCGTAACTGTTACTGTGATGTAGGACATTGGTGTTACTGTTACTGTGATGTAGGATATTGGTGTTACTGTTACTGTGATGTAGGCTATTGGCGTAACTGTGATGTAGGATATTGGTGTTGCTGTTACTGTGATGTAGGATATTGGTGTTACTGTTACTGTGATGTAGGATATTGGTGTTACTGTTACTGTGATGTAGGCTATTGGCGTAACTGTGATGTAGGATATTGGTGTTGCTGTTACTGTGATGTAGGATATTGGTGTTACTGTTACTGTGATGTAGGATATTGGTGTTACTGTGATGTAGGATATTGGTGTTACTGTTACTGTGATGTAGGATACGGGGGTAACTGTTACTGTGATGTAGGATATTGGTGTTGCTGTTACTGTAATGTTGGGTATTGGTGTTACTGTTACTGTGATGTAGGATATTGGCGTAACTGTGATGTAGGATATGTAGGATATTGTTGTTGCTGTTACTGTCATGTAGGATATTGGCGTTACTGTGATGTAGGATATGTAGGATATTGGCTTGCTGTCACTGTGATGTAGGATATTGATACTGTTACTGTGATGGGTATTGCTGTTGCTGTTACTGTGATGTAGGATATTGATACTGTTACTGTGATGGGTATTGGTGTTGCTGTTACTGTGATGTAGAGTGTAGGCGTTCTTCAAGTACCCTTACCACAGCCACTCTGAATATTTCACCCTGGAAATTGCCGACTCACAAGTGGCATCACAGCTAATCTGACCTTGTTCTTACTTGATGTCCAGGAGCAGTTGTCATGACTGGACAGGAATTAGAATTGTGCATCTTCTCTGACCTTTTTTCTCTTTCTTCCATATCCTGAGGAGCTAAATTTAATTCTAGATTTCCAACACTCGTGGCAGGGTGGCTCAGTTGGTAGCATTCTCACCTCTGACTCAAGCTGGTCGTGGGCTCAAGACTCACTCCAATTCTTGAGCTTAAAAAGCAAGGCTGGCACTCCAGGGAGTGCGACACTGTCGGAGGTGCCAGCTTTCATCTTTCAAGGCCCCTCCTACCCCCTCAGATGGGTGTAAATCATGCCAAGGTACTATTTTTTAGAAGGGCAGTGCAGTTATCCCTGGGCTCCTGGCCAATATTTGTCCTTCAATGAACATCACAGAATAGTTTATCTGAACTGTATCGTATTGCTGTTTGCATTGTGCAAATTAGCTGCTGCGCTTCCTACATCAATATAGTGACAACACATCTAAAAGTACTTCACTGGCTGTAAGCGCTTTGGGATGTCCTGAGGTTATGAAATGTGCTATATAAATGTCAGACTTTTTTTCCTCTTTCTTTAATTATCATCCTGGCGGTGATCAGCAAATTTAGCTTAGATCAGGGGAAATGAAACAGCAAGTTGTGTGGTTTATTTGAGACATGCATTTCTAGTTGAATTGATACATGGACACTGGCACCGTTAGGACAAATATAAGAGATTCTCCTGATGGCATCAAATACTTTTAGGAAAAAAAAGTATACGTTATTCATAAAAATCTGTAAAAAAAAAATACATTACAAAACAGATCAAAACAGCATCAAGTTGACATTCCAGAAAGTGCAAAGGAAATCAATTTTCTTCAATACAGAAGTGAATTGTCTCACAACCCTTCCATTCCATTCTACACGCACTGTACATTTTACAGCAAAACCATATTTGGTGCATACAGCTTCAAATGCAGATAAAGAACACCTAAAAGATGCAACTGTGCAATCCTGAAAAACTCACCTCTACAACACAATGATCTGCTTGTATCAACATTTCTGTATCCTGCTGATAAAAATTACTAATTTGAAAATCATTGTCCTACAGGCAATGAATTCATTCATTAGGCAACTTAATACAAACCAAGAGGACAAAAGCACTGAGTGTGAATGTATATGACTTACAGTGTAACTCCATTACCTGCCATTGAGGAACCTCTTTCCCTCCTCTTGGTGATACTGGAAATTAGACACTACAACTGTGGAATCATTGGGTGAACCATGGCATGTTTGGTGAGGCATGTGGCCAGTCATAGAAACATAGAAAAATAGGAGCAGGAGTAGGCCATTCGGCCATTCGAGCCTGAACCACCATTCAATACGATCATGGCTGATCATCCAAACTCAGTACCCTGTTCCTGCTTTCTCCCCGTATCCCTTGATCCCTTGATCCCTTTAGCCCTAAGAACTATATCTAACTCTTTTGTGAATATATTTAATGATTTGGCCTCAACTGCTTTCCATGGTAGAGAATTCCAGAGGTTCACCACTCTCTGGGTGAAGAAATCTCTCCTCATCTCAGTCTTAAATGGCTTACCCCTTATCCTTTGACTGTGACCCTTGGTCCTGGACTCCCCCGCCATCGGGAACATCCTTCCTGCATCTCGTCTGTCCAGTCCTGTTAGAATTTTGTAGGTTTCTATGAGATCCTTCTCATTCTTCTAAACTCTAGCAAATACAAGCCTAATCGACCCAACCTCTCTTCGTACGTCAGTCCTGCCATCCCAGGAATCAGTCTGGTGAACCTTCACTGCACTCCCTCCATAGCAAGAACATCCTTCCTCAGATAAGGAGACCAAAACTGCACACAACACTCCAGATGTGGTCTCACCAAGGCCTTGTATAATTGCAGCAAGACATCCTTGCTCCTGTACTCAAATCCTCTCGCTATGAAGGCCAACATACCATTTGCCTTCTTAACTGCCTGCTGCACCTGCATGCTTGCTTTCAGCAACTGGTGCACAAGGACACCCAGGTCTCGCTGCACCTCCCCTTTCCCAATCTATCACCGTTCAGATAATCTGCCTTTCTGTTTTTGCCACCAAAGTGGATAACCTCACATTTATTCACATTATACTGCATCTGCCATGTATTTGCCCACTCACTCAACACTGGAGCTTCTCTGCGTCCTCCTCACAGCTCACACTCCCGCCCAGCTTTGTGTCATCAGCAAACAGGGATATATTACATTTAATTCCCTCATCTATATCATTAATATATATTGTGACTAGTGGGGTCCTAGCACTGATCCCTGCGGTACCCCACTAGTCACTGCCTGCCACTCGGAAAAAGACCCGTTTATTCCTACTCTTTGTTTCCTGTCTGCCAACCAGTTCTCTATCCATGTCAGTACCTTGCCCCCAATCCCATGTGCTTTAATTTTGCACGCTAATCTCTTATGTGGGACCTTATCGCAAGTCCAAATACACCACATCCACTGGTTCTCCCTTATCTATTTTACTAGTTACATCCTCAAAAGATTCCAGTAGATTTGTCAAGCATGATTTCCCTTTCGTAAATCCATGTTGACTTTATCCAATTCTGTCATTGTTTTCCAAGTGCTCTGCTATTCCATCTTTTATAATGGACTCTAGCATTTTCCCCACTACTGATGTTAGGCTAACCAGCCTATAATTCCCTGTTTTCTTTCTACCTCTTTTTTTAAATAGTGGGGTTACATTATCAACCCTCCAATCTGTTGGAACTGTTCCAAAGTCTATAGAATTTTGAAAAATGACCAGCAATGCATCTACTATTTCTAAGGCCACTTCCTTAAGTACTCTGGGATGTAGATTATCAGGCCCTGGGGATTTATCGGCCTTCAATCCCATCAATTTCCCTAACACCATTTCCCTACTAATACTGATTTCATACAGTTCCTCCTTCTCACTAGACCCTCTGTTCCCCAACATTTCTGAGAGGTAATTTGTGTCCTCCTTTGTGAAGACAGAACCAAAGTATGTATTTAATTGGTCTGTCATTTCTTTGTTCCCCAATATAAATTCCCCCATTTCTGACTGTAAGGGACCCACATTTGTGTTCACTAATCTTTTTCTCTTCACATATCTAAAGAAGCTTTTACAGTCAGTTTTTATGTTCTTTGCAAGCTTTCTCTCATACTCTATTTTCCCCTTCTTAATCAATCCCTTTGTCCTCTTTTGCTGAATTCCAAACTGCTCCCAATCCTCAGGTTTGCTGTTTGTTCTGGCCATTTTATATTTCTCCTCCATGGATCTAATGCTATCCTTAATTTCTTTTGTAAGCCATGGTTGAGCCACCCTTCCAGTTTTACTTTTGCGCCAGACAGGAATGAACAATGTTGTAATTCATCCATGCGTCTTTAAATGCTAGCCATTGCCTATCCACTGTCAACCCTTTAAGTAACGTCCCCCAATCTATCATAGCCAACTCGTGCCTCATACCTTGATAGTTTCCTTTAGTTAGATTCAGGACCCTCGTCTCGGAATCAACTCTCACTCTCCATCTTAATGAAGAACTCTATCATGTTATGGTCGCTCTTCCCCAAGGGACCCCACACAACAAGATTGTGAAATAATCCCTTCTCATTACACAATACCCAGTCTAGGATGGCCTGTTCTCTAGTTGGTTCCTCAATGTATTGGTCCAAAAAAACCATCACGTGTGCACTCCAGGAATTCCTCCTCTCCAGTATTATTGCTAATTTGAATTGCCCAATCTATATGTAGATTAACCTCACCCATAATTACAGTTGCACCCTTGTTGCATGCATCTCTAATTTGCTGTTTAATGCCTTTGTCTACATCACCACTGCTGTTTGGGGGTCTATATACAACCCCCACCAACGTTTTCTGCCCCTTGGTGTTTTTTAGCTCTACCCATACAGATTCCACATCAGGATTCTCTAAGCTAATATCCTTCCTCACTATTTTATTGATTTCCTCTTTTACTAACAACGATACTCCACCTCCTTTCCTTTTTTGCCTGTCCTTCCTAAATATTGAATACCCCTGGATGTTCAGTTCCCATCCTTGGTCACCCTGCAGCCATGTCTCCATAGTCGCAACTATATTGTATCCATTTACATCTATTTGCATGGTTAATTCACCTACCTTATTGCGAATACTCCATGCATTGAGACACAATGCCTTTAGGCTTGTCTTTTTAACATTCTTAGTCATCTTAGCATTATTTCGCACTATGGCCCTATTTGTTTCTCGCCCTTGATTTCTATGCCATCCACTTTGCCTTTTTGTTTCCTGTCTTTTGTTTCGATCCTTGTTTCCTCCTCCTCAGTCTCCTCGCTCAGGTTCCCACCCCCTACCATTCTAGTTTAAATCCTCCCCAGCAACACCAGCAAACGCCTCTGTGAGGACATAGTTTCTGGTCCTACCTGGGTGTAACCTGTCCCGCTTGTACAGGTCCCACCTTCCCCAGAACCGGTCCCGATGTCCCAGGAATCTAAATCCCTCCCTCCTGCACCATTTCTCCAGCCACGCATTCATCTGCTCTATTCTCCTGTTCCTATACTCACTAACACGTGGCACAGGAAGTAATCCTGAGATTACTACCTTTTGAGGTCCTGCTTTTTAAGTTAGCTCCTAACTCCTTAAATTCATCTTGCAAGACCTCATCCCTTTTTCTACCTATGTCGTTGGTACCGACATGTACCATGACCACTGGCTGTTCACCCTCCCCCTTCAGAATGTCCTGCAGCCACTCTGAGACATCCTTGACCCTTGACCAGGGAGGCAACATACTATCCTGGAGTTTCATTTGCGGCCACAGAAACGCCTGTCTGTTCCCCTTACAATTGAATCTCCTATCACTATGGCTCTCCCAGTCTTTTTCTACCCCTCCTGTGCAGCAGAGCTATCTGTGATGCCATGAACTTGGCTGTTGCTGCTTTCACCTGGGAGGCCATTCCCCCCCAACAGTATTCAAAGTGATATATCTGTTTGAGAGGGGGAAGGCCACAGGGGACTCCTACACTGCCTACCTGTGCCTACTACTCCGCCTGGTGGTCACCCATCCCTTTTCTGCCTGTGCAGCCATTACCTGCGGTGTGACCACCTCGCTGAACATGCTATACATGACTTCCTCAGCATCATGGTTGCTCCACAGTGAATCCATCCGCAGCTCCAGTTCAGTAATGCGGTTAGCCAGTAGCTGCAGATGGAAACACTTACTGCACACATGGTCATCAGGAGGAGAATATCATGGGTGTCAGCTCCCCTGCTGTGACTTAGCTTTATATTAGTCATATCTTCACATCAGCTCCGTTTGAGGTGTTGTAATCCTGCATAAACATCTTGCATATAAACAATTACATGTCTGTCTTCACTCCCAGCTACCTGCCCACCTCTGTCTTCAGCTTATTGTGAAATGACAGCTGCCATCTGGTAGAAGGAGATCGGGCTTTATTGGCTAAGGAAGCAGGCATGGATTAAGAAGGTGTTAAGTGACTCAATGTTGTCCATGGGTATTATGTTTATGCCTGTGCATAACTGATGTAAGATTTCCCAAAAAGGGGGTTGAGATCATAGATGGACAAACAGACGGATGAAGCGAGGTGATGCTGATCGACGTAGCTGGTGGTGGCAGTCTCCTCTGCTCTCTGTCTTCTTGAGCGAACCGGGGTGTTATGCCCAGGCCAGCATGGATCCATCCCAGATGGCTTTCCTTTGTCCAATTCTTCTTGAGCTAACCAAGGTGTCAGGCCAGAGCCAGCATGGAGTCACCTCGGAAAGCTCTTTTCTGTCTAGTGTTTTTTTTCTCTGCCTTCCGAGTGCCCATTTATATTCCTTATTTCTAGGGGGCTGGTGGGTGTCTCGTGCCAAAAATCACTTATTTAACTGTCCAATTACCAAAGGAGCGATACCCAAAGTAGATCCATTCTATTTCCGTCCGCCACCCCATGAAGTCATTTCGTGACTTACCTCTTGCTTGGACATCTTGTTAACCTTACTCAGGCAGTTGGTTTAGATTTAGGGCATGAGCTCCCACCTTATCAGGCTTAGGAATGTCTTGTAGCAGAGCCAGTGCTAGAGTCATGTCCTTAGCAGAGATAACAGGCCAATGCTGTCCTGTGTCTGTGTCAGCTCAGCAGCCTGCTATAGAACATAATAAGCAAGATGGAGAGCTATTTCTAGAATACTCAATTAATTAAAAAAAACATTTTATGAGGTCATTAGATAGCCATTTCTTACACTGAGTCATAGAGCAAAAAGATCCCAATTTCAAATTCTGGTCTGTGCTGAGTTAGCTGAAATGGCTGGAATGGCAGGGGTGTGTGTGGTTGCAGTGCATGCAGGGAGATGGTCTGAAATAGGCCTCAGTACTCAGAAAAATAGACTGGATTTTCTTGATCATCATGCACTAATTTCCATTGGAAAATGCCCAAGTGTGGACACCAGGTGAATGCAGGAGCTGGCTTGGCTGTTTTTCCTTCGCTAAATAGCCTCCTGAGTTCATCCCTGAAATTTATAACAATATTGGCCCAGAATTTGTTGGAACAAGTAACGGTATGTGAATGATGCACACCATTATTAATGAGCAGATCTGGGCTAGAATCTGTGGTGAGGAAGAGATACCACATGAATTGCAAATCGTCACTAGTTGCTGACTGATTTGCGTCGTTCTGCCATTAGCTATGCGAAAATGGCATCTCGCCATTGACCTCCCATAAGTTTCATGAAGTTGCTGTATTTGCATATTAATTGCCCATTAAACTCACCACAGAAAGTTAAGTCTTGTAATTAACAGCATAAGTACCCCTTTAACGATGTGATAATTGTTAGTGACTGCCAATCAATCTCTCTTGCCCAGATGGTGAACAATTATTTATGTGGAGTCTCATTCCTTCAGGTTGTGTTGGAGATTTTAAAAATGTAAAAAAAAAAATCTTACTTATCCTTTCTGTATCTTTTTTCTCTCTTAATCCAATCTTTCTTTGCCTCTCTCAATTTCTCTTTTTGTATGCCATTTGACATTGAATTATTGAATTCACCAACTTTAATTCACCTTCCTCAGTCCTTCCTCTGTTTATTTCTCAGTCCTTCAGTCACATTGGTTAAGGAGATGCACTGTTTGTCACATTGTTCATCAAGGTCCCAGATTCCCTATTGCCCTTGTGATGGAATCTGTGGTTGCAAAGTTTGTCTTCTTTAAAACTCTAACTGAGAGGGAAACTGGAATTGAAAAAGAAACTAGAACTGAAACAGAAACAGAAACCAAAACTAAAAGGGAATCTGGAAAAACTGACACTGCTTAGAGCCAGAAAAAAGGAGACCGAGTCCTCTCCAAAACAGGCAGACCAGGAAGATCAGGTAGGAGTAGAGCACGGTAAGCAGAAGTGAAGACTGAATCCAGGAGCTGTTTCTGTTACTTAAAGTAGCCGATTAACCAGGCCCGGCCGTACGGTGCACAGGTTGTCACTGAAGGAATCGGATAAAGGGAAGTCTGGTAAATCCATGCCATTGAGACTGACATGGGTGGAGCTGAGGAGATTCTGGAGAAGTGCACCTTGTGATGGGGACTGCACCGGTGAAGTTCGGATTCAGAGGGAACTAATGTCGGAAGAGAAACGGCGACTAAATCCTTGGTGGGGTGGGGGGTGGAGGAGCTGAAAATCTACCTGAGGAACTTTAGAGTTGTGGTGAACTGTGCCACTTAAATTGCTGCCATATATACTGGGTCCTCAGTACCTTGCTCTACGGCAGCGAGGCCTGGACAGCCAAGAGCGACGTCTCAATTCATTCCATCTTCGCTGCCTCCGGAGAATCCTTGGCATCAGGTGGCAGGACCGTATCTCCAACACAGAAGTCCTCGAGGCAGCCAACATCCCAGTTTTGGCGCATCTGAAAGGGAAAGGCAGGTTTATATTTTGAGAGTTGTACTGATTGATCTGTTACATGCTTCCAACATTTTCAGATTTATTTTGAGGGACTTAAGAGGAATACACTAACAAAAAAGGTACCAGGGTTTTCAGCCTTTTGTGCCTTACATTCAACACTATCTCACTTAATAGCACTGATCAAACAAATGTCCCCGTATTCCTTTCCTTCACATTAGAACCTGTGTCTACCAATGCTGAATATCAAGTTAACCTTTAGTGACCTTCTCAGCAAAAGCTTGGTTAATGTTCAATGGGAAAAATAATCTCCACAGAGATTCCAGATGATTATCTTCTGAGGTTATGGAGTAAAGTAATGTTTACAAATGAAGTGTGTGCTAAAAATGGCCCTGGTCAGCATCCAGGGGTTTTCCAGTTGTCTAATTGTTTTCCAAATGTATGCTCATACGTTAAAGAAAAAAGAAAGATTTGCATTTATATGGTGCCTTTCACAATCTCAGGATGTCCAAAGCACTTTACAGCTAATTAAGTACTTTTGAAGTTGCCCCACATGCAGTGAGTGGAGTCTGCAGTTTGCTCATCGGACTCGTTAGCTATGTTATAATGCACTGAACTGGAGTGGAAGCTTGTCATCCCTAATCATGAGGGACTGCCTATGAAGAAGGTTTGAAGTGCAGAGCCCATTGCAAACTAGGAGATGGAGCAGCCAATTTGCACACATAAAATCCCACAAACAGCAATGTGATAACGTCCAGATAGTACTTTCTTTAGTGATGTTGATTGAGGGATAAATATTGGCCAGGACACCAGGAGAAATCCCCTGTTCTTTGTCGAGCTAGAGCTAGGAAATCATTTACATCCACCTCAGTTTCACATCTCATCCAAAAGGTGACACCTCTGACAGTGCAGCATTCCCTTTAGCCTAGATTTTTGTGTTCAAGTCTCTGGAGAGCGACTTGAGCCCAAAATGCTCTGATTCGTAGGCTAGAATGCTACCAACTGAGTTGAAAGCAGAGTTAGAGAGATAGTTGCCATCAAGCACATGTACCTAGCAGTGGGGTGAGAGCAGTGCAGGCAGAGGTCAAGGAACAAGCCACCCAACTGTCTTCCCAAATGCTGTTGGCTTTACACTATGGGTTTCTTTTAACATGACTCATATAGGCAAATGTCTTACAAGTGTAGACACTATTCTTATGAAGGAAAACGTGGCATCTACCTTGTGCACGGCACGGTCCCACAAACAACAAGAGATGGCTCACCAGCTAATCTGTGTTTAGCAGTGTCTATTGAGGGAAACACGTTGGCCAGAACACCAGGCCAATACTCTGCTTCTCTTCAAGTAGTATCATGAGATCATTGGCATCCACCTAAACTGCCAGGATGGAGCTTGGCATAACTCCAAAACATATCCATACCCAAACAAAAGTCAGAGAAACAAAATCTTGGGAGCTTAGCCTTTCCAAGCCTTTTATTAGCCTTTCCTAGCCAATAAGGTGCATAATACATGACTGGGTATGAGATGATGAAGTTATAAATACAGGTTGTGTGTTTTTGCAAGCTTATAATAATTGCACTGAGCTCGGGCAATTCATCACTTTAAAACCAAAATAGTTGAACATTTGGTTCCTTTGTGCAGATATATATCTTTCTCTCTCTCTCTCTCTCTTTATATTTTACACCTATTGCTTTTTATAACCAGAATGTCTTGAGGTTTCAAGTAATTCTACAGCACATCAGCAGGATTGAAGATGTTTCAGTCATCAGGACTCCCTACCAGTATGTTCATTGTTTGTAGAGGCCACTTTGCTTAATGTTATACCTATTAAATAAACTATTATCCAATGAACAGATGAGACATATGGATCAGGAAAGCTCCAGGGTTAGTTAATCTCAGCTGGGGCTGTGATTGGAGTGCTACAACTCTCCTCAGTGTCACTAGGCTAAGGAGAAGGGAGATTTGCTTCTTGCTCATTATTTAGTGGATGTGTGCCCCTTGGAGGAGAATCTGATTGGACTTGACTTGGATGCTTCCTCACTCAATTTGAATGAACTGCCAACATTGACTGTTAAGACTTATTTGAGCCATTCCCTATCTCTGTAAGCTCCTCCAGCCCTACCACCCTCCGAGATCTCTGCACTCCTGTCTGGGGAAGCTAGAACACGGTCTCAGGATAAGGGGTTGATCATTTAGGACTGAGATGAGGAGAAATTTCTTCACTCACTCAGAGGGTTGTATATCTTTGGAATTCTCTACCCCAGAGGGTGTATGCTCCATCATTGAGTATATTTAAGACTGAGACAGATTTTGGTCTCTCAGAGAATCAAGGAATATGGGGAGTAGATGGGAAAATGGAGTTGAGGCTGAAGAACAGCCATGAATATATTGAATGGTGTAGCAGGTATGAGCGGCTATATGGTCTACTCCTGTTCCTATTTCTTATGTTATTATGTTCTCCTCCAAATCTGGCCTCTTGAGACTCCTTGATTTTCTTCGCTGAACCATTGGTGACTATACCCTCAGCATTGAAGCCCTAAGCTCTTGAATTCCTTCACTAAATCTCTTCAGCTCTCTTTCCTCCTTTAAGATGCTCCTTAAAATCTATCTCTTTGACCAAGCTTTTGACCACCTGTGCTAATATCTGCTTATGTGGCTTGGTGCCATATTTAGTTTGATAATGCTCCTGTGAAAATCATTATGACATCTTACTATGTTAAAGGTGCTATATAGATACATTCAAGTCTTCAGAAGAAGGAATTTTCCTCCACACAAAATCAGCTGGCAGGTTGTTCAACCTTGCCCGTCTAAGAGCAAAGACCAAAGTACGGAAGGTCCTCATCAGGGAACTCCTCTTTGCTGACGATGCTGCATTAACATCTCACACTGAAGAGTTTCTGCAGAGACTCATCGACAGGATTGCAGCTGCCTGCAACGAATTTGACCTAACCACCAGCCTCAAGAAAATGAATATCATGGGACAGGATGTCAGAAATGCTCCATCCATCAATATCGGCAACTACGCTCTGGAAGTCGTTCAAGAGTTCACCCACCTAGGCTCAACTATCACCAGTAACCGGTCTCTCGATGCAGAAATCAACAAGCGCATGGGAAAGGCTTCCACTGCCAAGTCCAGACTGGCCAAGAGAGTGTGGGAAAATGGCGCACTGACACGGAACACAGAAGTCCGAGTGTATCAAGCCTGTGTCCTCAGTACCTTGCTCTATGGCAGCGAGGCCTGGACAACATATGTCAGCCAAGAGCGACGTCTCAATTCATTCCATCTTCGCTGCCTCCGGAAAATCCTTGGCATCAGGTGGCAGGACCGTATCTCCAACGGAGAAGTCCTCGAGGCGGCCAACATCCCCAGCATATACACCCTACTGAGCCAGCGGCGCTTGAGATGACTTGGCCATGTGAGCCGCATGGAAGATGGCAGGATCCCAAAGGACACATTGCACAGCGAGCTCGTCACTGGTATCAGACCCACCGGACATCCATGTCTCCGCTTTAAAGATGTCTGCAATCGCGACATGAAGTCCTGTGACATTGATCACAAGTCGTGGGAGTCAGTTGCCAGTGATCGCCAGAGCTGGCGGGCAGCCATAAAGGCGGGGCTAAAGTGCAGCGAGTCGAAGAGACTTAGCAGTTGGTAGGAAAAAAGACAGAAGCGCAAGGCGAGAGCCAACTGTGTAACAGCACCAACAACCAATTTTATCTGCAGCACCTGTGGAAGAGTCTGTCACTCTAGAATTGGCCTTTATAGCCACTCCAGGCGCTGCTTCACAAACCACTGACCACCTCCAGGCGCTTACCCATTGTCTCTCAAGACAAGGAGGCCAAAGAAGAAGAAGATATTCTGGGTCATCTGCCCAGTGAAACTGTGAGAACCATGACTGTTGTATCTGATAGTTAAGGTGTAATTTGTAATATATATATTGGCCGTGATCTGTCTGTTGCTTCATGTTTTGCTTTATGTTGGTTTTTGGTTTGAGTGTTTAAGTAAAATTTCTAAAAGTGAAATCTTGTTCATTTGGTTTAGTTTCCTAAATTGGGGTCAATCGGTGGATTTGATTGTTTTTGTTTGTTGGTGTTCTTCAGGGATCATAACACCCTCGTTGCACCATTATCAGATTGCATTTCAAATAACTATGTGGCCAAAGACTTTTCAAACCCAAGAGTACATAAACAGGTCTAAACAACGGGACCTGCCTCAAGATGGCTAACTCCAACAAAATCTGCACCATTGTGTTTTTCTGTGTGTATTATTTCTCATTTACTCTGGAATGTCTTTGATATTAATCAGCAGTTTAAGGGAGTTTTGACAACCAGATGACTGAAATGAAGAAAAAGGTGATTTAGGTGAGGCAGAACCAGCGATAGCTGGGTCACTGTTTTATAGTGACTGAAGAAGTCAAATTGTTTTTTATTACAAAAGCAAAATACTGCAGATGCTGGAAATCTGAACTATGAACAGAATATGCTGAAAATACTCAGCAGGTCAGACTGCATCTGTGGCGAGAGAAACAGAGTTAACGTTTCAGGTCTGTGACTTCACTGCAAATATTAATGTTCAGGAAGAGCTTTACTGACGAAAGGTCATCAAACTGAAAAGTTAACTTTGTTTCTCTCTCCACAAAACCTGTTGAGTATTTACAGCATTTTTGATTTTTTTGTTACATTGATTTATGAGATTTCTGGTATTTTTATCAGTGTTCTGAGATTGTGTTCTGTGATTCTATTTGTGAAAATTGCAAATTGATTATAAGCAGTGAGTGGGGTATATTTTCCAAAGGAAGGACTTCTACATTTAAAAACTGCAAGGGCCAATTTAGTTTGGGTGTACATATGCTAGTCAGAAAATGTACCTCAGTAAATGAACCCACGCAGCTGAGTAGGTCATGAATGGTACTCAATGGAGTAGGTTTTTCATCTTGGATGGTTTTTGACATTACATAAATAGTTTTGGATCAAAATTTGAATTAGGCAGCTTTCACTGCAAGTATTAATATTTCAGAAGGCTTTCACTGCCTCATAAACAACTGTGGCTGATTAAGCTGTGTAACCTGGATTGATGGCATGTTGTTATAAAGTTGTTAGGCCTTTAACAGCTGTTGAGGTTTAGACAGATAGATGCCATTTAACTGGAGTAGCAGAGACGCTCAGTTTGTTACTGATGTAACGTGATTTTGCTTCTGTTGAAGAGGTTAAGACACCTTGCTGTTACTGCAATAACAACCAATCAGGAATGAGGCTTCCTGTGTTTATTGTCTAATCAGTGTTCAATCAGACTGTACCTCCCACATTCCCATGTTGCGCTATCATTTACCAGTATGCAAGGCCATGGGACATGCGAAGAGAATGTTGGAAGTAAAATATCGTCATTATTTCATTAGCTTCTGCTTGGATATCCCATAAGGTTGACACGTACAAAGCCTGTCTCTCAATGCTGCTCAGATTCATTGAAATATAATACCTTTTTCAGTGGTCTTGTATGTCAGTTGTCACCTCTCAACACTCCTATTACCTTGATATGTCTCATTGTTAATCAGAGCTGTTGAGAAAACTAGCAGTGGGTTCCAAAGCTGGTCATATGGGTTGGTTTAAAGTAAACTATTATTCAATAAATCAACCCATATGACCAGCTTTGGAACCTTTGATAGGATATCGCACACCTACATGATGGACGTGCTTTCCAAAATGGGGTTTGGGGAGGGAATCTGCAATTGGATCAAACTGCTCTACGCAAATATCAGTAGCGCAGTCTCAATCAATGGGTGGGAATCAGAAAGTTTCCCATTCCAATCTGGAGTCAGACAGGGCTGTCCTCTCTCCCCGGTCTTGTTTGTTTGCTGTATTGAACCCTCTGCTGAGTCTATTAGGAAGGATGTGAGCATAAGAGGGGTGACAATCGCAGGCGGCGGAGGCACTCAGGTTAAAACCTCCCTGTACATGGATGACGTCGCCGTCTTCTGTTCAGACCCGCTGTCCGTGCGCAGACTGATGAGCATCTGCGACCAGTTCGAACTGGCCTCGGGAGCCAGGGCAAGAGCGAGGCCATGTTCTTTGGGAACTGGGCTGACCGATCCTTTGTCCCCTTCACCGTCAGGTCAGACTACCTGAAGGTGCTGGGGATATGGTTCGGAAGGGCCGGGGCGTGCACCAAAACCTGGGAGGAGCGAGTAGCCAATGTACAACAAAAGTTGAGCATGTGGGAGCAGCAATCTCTCTCCATTGTGGGTAAGAACCTGGTCATCAGGTGCGAGGCGCTCATGTTGTTGCTGTACGTGGCGCAGGTCTGGCCAATACCCCATTCCTGCGTTGTGGCAGTCACCCGAGCCATTTTCCGCTTCATCTGGGGATCTAAAATGGACCGGGTCCGGAGGGACACGATGTTCAAATCTCTGGACAAGGGCGGGAAGAATATACCCAACTCGGCCCTCATCCTGATGACCACCTTCGTGTGCGGCTGCATCAAGCTGTGTGTAGACCTCCAGTATGCAAACTCCAAGTGTCACTACGTGCTGAGGTTCTATCTGTCCCCGGTGTTGCGAAGGATGGGCCTGGTCACATTGCCGCGGAACGCTCCATGCAGTTGGACCGTGCTGTACCACCTATCCTTCGTGGAGCAGTTTCTGCAGGAAAACACCTTTGACCACCGGTCCATCAGGCAGTGGTCTGCACGGAATGTCCTCAAGGCCCTGGAGACGGGGGATCCTGTCGGATGGTTCCCCGAGCAGACCGCCAAAGTCATTTGGCAGAATGCCTCATCACCAGAACTTTCAAACAAGCACCAAGATGTAGCTTGGCTGGTGGTGAGAAGGGCCCTCCCCGTCAGATCCTTCCTGCACGCCCGAAGTCTCGCCCCCTCCGCGCAATGCCCCCGCGGTGGCTGTGGTGGGGAAGAGACGGTTGCCCACCTCCTCCTGAAATGTGTCTTTGCAAAGCAGGTGTGGAAAGAGATGCAGTGGTTTTTGTCAAGGTTCATCCCAAGCAGCTCTGTAACTCAGGAGTCTGTGCTCTACGGGCTGTTCCCAGGGACGCACACCGAGATAAACATGAACTGCTGCTGGAGGACTATCAATTCGGTGAAAGACGCCCTTTGGTCTGCCCGAAACTTGCTGGTCTTCCAGCGCAAAGAGTTGTCCACGACCCAATGTTGCAGACTGGCACATTCCAAGGTCTAGGACTACGTGCTGAGGGACGCACTAAAGCTTGGGGCAGCTGCAGCAAAGGCTCAATGGGGAAAGACCACTGTGTAAGGTCCCCCCACCAAAGCTGAACGGAGGGGCTGGATCCATGGGAAACCTCTTGAACTGTATCGGGAAAAATTTCATTTGCTGTAAAATGTAAAAATGTAATTGGCATGACAAATGTGAAATGGAAGGGTTGTGAGGCAACTCATGATTGTAATGAAGCAAACGGACCTCCTTTGCACTGTTTGTATTTTTTGACTTGGTGCTGTTTGAAACTGGTAATGTAATTTCTGCAGATTTTTATGAATAAAGTATATTTTGAAAAAAAAAATTATTCAATAAATCGCCCCATGCACTGAACATTTCAGCACAACTGCAGATTGGGAGGGACACTGTAACTGTGTGAGATGTTAAACATTTTAACTGCAACTACTGGACTAGAAAAGGCTCATTTTTTGTTCGCTTGCTCTTTTTCCAGTGACTGAACATGTAATGAATTCATGCAGGTGTTCCAATATGCCTGGCCATTAACCTTATGCATGTTGTCTTCTTGGGAGTATTTCTCACTACTCCATTATACCTTCTGCATGGTAATGTTCCCCTCTGAGTAGAGTCTGGAGACTGCAATATCCATTTTCAGCAATTAAGCTGTGTGTCAGGATTATTCATCAGAATCTGGCATCTCATTACACTGAAATACTAACGCTTGTGCGAGAGTGTGAAAATAAGTAATTGAAACAGGTTGTGCAACTGAAATCCAATAAGAAACCAGAAAGCAGTGAGATGAAACACCTTGGAATAATGGCGTCCACATCACTGAAGACTGAAATAAAGCAGAAACCCAAATTATCATAAGTATCTCGGGCTTTGGGCTGCTTTCAGTGTTATCGACAAATTAATTCTTCAGGATGTTTCTATTCAATATCTCAGTGCTACAGCATTGAAGTAAAACAGTGATACTTCAGTCAAAACAGAGACAAGGCAATAACTTTTCAGCAGAATATTTCAGGGATTTCCTGCTGTATTCATAAGCATCTTATCGGTTTGGGGTGTGGACTAGATATTCTCTTGCGTTTAGCATCATTGTTCCTTTTCTTAAGTAGACCTCAAGTTCCCTATAATTGGGAGTGTTCCTTTACTGCCAACTATCTACTCATGCAATAGGGTGACTAGGGGGCTGTGTGTATACTGGATCCTGTGTTCTTGAATGTTGCCCCATGTGCATTTTTCCTGTCTTGTAAAAAGTAAATGATAAACACTCAAGTGTATAACCAATCAGAAACTGCTTTATTTTACATGGAATACATGCTTGAGTAGAACACAGTTTACAGTGAAATTCAATCTATTTCCACTTGCTCCTCGTAACGTTAAAAAATAAGAAACTATACAACCCAAATGCTTGATATGGTTCTCGCGTTATTTTATGAATCAGTATTGCTCACTTTAGAAAATAAAAGTTTACTGCCCCTTGAATTTCAAATGCAAACTTCTGCAGACTGAGTTTTCCAAAGAGAAGTATAGACGAAATTGACCTCTGACCTTCCCCAAGCTATCTGTGTCAGGGATTAGCTTGATTCATTTCCAATCAAAACTCAAATGAGGAAAACTGCCCCCCCACCCGCAACCTGTCCCCACCATGGAAGCTCTGTTGCATATTCGTTTGCTGTGCTCAAATGAATGAAACTATTCTGTAGTTATAGTTTAATTGTCTTTAAATGTACTAATGAACTCCATTTCTCAAATTTACCTCACATGTGAGAAACACTCTCCTGTTAGCCAGATTTAGTTCCTGCTAATGGGCCTAATCAACATTCCCAGATAGCTGGCATATTGGTTGTCTACCTGTTTGTGAACTGAATTTAAATTAATAGCAACATTGTATTATTAACCAGAAGAGTTGGCATAGGTATGATGAGTTAAATGGCCTCCTTCTGCGCTATGATTCTATGAAAATTCTATGAAAAGAGACAAAAAGCTTGAAATGTGGTCATCATCTTAATTTGTCATTACCTCAACATTGAATTCTACTTCTCAATATTTGCCTTATTTTTCCATGGTTTCTGCTGACTTTCTGATCACTTCTGATGGCCACTGTCACTGGTTGTTAGCTAATGAGAATGCAGGTTATATTCAACATCCAGTTTGACTACGGGAAAGTTAATTATAAATTTATGTATTAGCTGTGTATATAATAGATAAAACCCTTGCAGTACATTGTATTTTGAAGGTTGCAGTTCTAGTCCTGGCTATTATTGGGTGTGGGAGGATCTAGTTTAAAGCATTTGTAAAGCTCATTAAATACAATATCATCAGCTTTATCGGCAACCCAGGGTCAGTAACAAATTGCTTTGGAAGGTCACCAAATTTTACAGGTGCCAGGCTTCCCATTACTGTAAATAAGATAAGAACCCACCTGTCTGTAATCATTTGCATCACTCTCTTAATGGCCACATGGTTGCCTGTGTTGGCTGAAAGTCATACTTGATGACAATACTAGTATTCTACCTGCTGCCCATAGCAGCTGGGAGAAGCAGTAAGTGGGCACATTTAGTGGGTAATGAAGCATCCCTGGTAGCCCATGCTGGAGCTGTATTAGGCAACCAACACCTTGGTTTGAAGTTAAATAGGCATCAACTTTGACCCAAAAACTCATTACATTGTAAGAACTCATTATACATTGACTTCAGAGCAAATGACACCAAACGACAGTATTTTTGCATTGAGAGGCCTGCTTTTTCACAATGGTATTACATTTAATTGGCAGCAAACATAACTGATTACTTGCAATTTCAGTCTCAACATTCTTCTTAATTGTTTGAATCACATGGAGAGCTTCACAAAGTAAGAGAATCTGGATTTGTTCCTGGGAAGTGCCTTGGGATGTTTTTCTACTTTAAAGATACTATATAAATATTTCCTGTATAAATGCAAGTTGGCTTTCCAAGTACAGCTGCCTTTAAGTCACTGCCCTGCCATTGCTTGTTGTCACTGCTCAGTAGGATGCTCTCAGTTGTCTTTCATTCTGCACCCAACCTCGCCACTGCCTTTGTTTTAATCTGCTTCCATTGATTGTGTCTCCACATTTAACAGAGCCAGCTCCCTTTCTAATTTGCATTTGGTCATTTTTAGGCTGCACTAAGTTCATCAAAACACGAAATACAGAAGGGAACTAAATTGTTGTAAGGAGCAGGTTCACTGGCTTCGCATAACCTTGGTATTAATTCACAGCTGAAGGTCAGTGGCAATGAGATCAAGTCGTGGCTGAAGCAGAAGGGCTGGAATTTTACAGTCCCTGCAGGAACGGCGGGAGTAACATTGAGGGGAAGACAGGGGGTGCTGTTCCCATCGCCTTCCCACCCCCGCTGCAATTTTACGAGTGGTGGTGGAGGTGACAAATGGCCCAACCACCCCTTAATTAACTAATTGCCACTTATGGGCCTCCTCCCGCTGCCACTGCTATATTACCAGCAGTGGGCAGACGGTTCAGTAGCTCCGAAGGCCGCTCAGTAAAGCCTGGGGCCTCCTGGCGGGATGTGGGGGGGGGGGGGGGTCCTCTTGATTGGGAACTCTGTGCCCGATGGAGAGTCGCCCCTGCAGCACAAGCCATCCCCACTGGAGCACTGCCACCCCCAATCCCCGCCCCCCCCGCCACCTCGACAGGACCCAGCCAATTGTCCCAGGCGAGGCTCCACACACTTACCTGTATTCTGAGGCCTCATCCATGTTCTCGGTCCTGGCCAGGTCCCAGCAGTGGCAATCGCTCCGCTGATTGGCCAGCAGCTCTTAGAGGCGGGACCTGCTGTCTCAGAGGGGCGGAAGTGCCGCCCAAGGCCAAATAATGGCTTGGGCCACGTAAAATCACAGCGTGGCCTGTAGGCCCGGTGGAGGTGGGCTCGCCCCCGACTTTTTCTGCTGGTGGGCGGGGCCTCCAACCCAACGTAAAATTCCAGCCAGGATGTCTAACCCTGAAAAAATGAGACACAGAATCATAGCAACATAATCATGGGAGACATAAAATGCAGAAAAAAGAAGTCCCACACCACTATATGACAGACTTCCTGAGGACTACTGCAAACCAGACACCTTCCATGACCAATTCCTGCCTATCCTAGTCTCTCCTATGCCCCAAATCACAGCCAGCCCAGCAGTCCTGGAACACTAGGCACAAGCTGCATTCGACCACTTGGCAGATTAAGTGCCCAACAAGAGTTTCACCACCAAACAGTCTCAGACCACAACCACTGCAATAGCTTCAGGACCTTCAGCACTCAATAATTAGAAAGGCTCCACCCCCGCATTCACCACATCAAATTGATCTTCAAACCGCACGATAGGCCACGTTGTGACAGGCTACCTTCATTCATCAGGCCCATGCACAAAGGATTTCCCTATTGTGCTAGCAGAGAAGTTAAACTTTTGTTTATGGATTACTGCACGTGTTTAGAAGTGCAATGGATAATACAAACATATAGTCAGATAACCATGGTTGGTCATCTCTATCAGTCTTTTGAGGCTTCTTTGAGATGGACAGTGCAAACTTCCCAACTCCAAATTAGAAACTCCATGACCATGAGGATCCTGGTAAAATGGTCTGGCCAAAACTGATGAAACTAATTAATGCATCTAGTAGACTGGACGGCTGCATTTCATATTCACAGTAACAGGGATAAGAAGGAAATCTTTTCAATCTCGTACTGACCTTTTACTACTTTTGTGTTCTGGATATTTCTGCAATGTCACATTTCCAGTTTGCTGTTGTCAGACTTGTTCTCATTTCATTGCCCTGGATAACTGAAAATTGCAAATCCTTTAGATAGAAGTCTTCTGTAGCTGGGTGAGAGCAAGAAACAGCTGCCTAACACCAGCAGTGAATAACTGGTCTTGAGATCATCAACATAACACTGTGACAGTCATAGGTGTAGTTTCCTTTGGGACTGATGAATGGAAATCAAGTTCAAACTTTTAAGAACATATAAAGTAATTGGTCTACATTCATTTAAGGAAAACAGTCAGAGCCCTTGGGTATGATTGGCCCCATGTACATCTTACCTTCTTCACTCCCTTCCCCCACACACATGCTCCTTTGAAGCTAAAGGTCCATCATTTATGTAATTCCCCCTTTTTTCATCTGGGTCTCTCCTCCTGTCCTGTCTGAAGGCTTTTAATTTCTTCTTATCCCTTTAGCTCACTGAAGTGACAGATCTTTGTGTGCAGGTCATCATCACATCCAAACCAAATCCAGTCCACACCCAAGGTCCCCGTAGAACATTTGCAACAACAGCCAGTGCTGATGTGGAGCAAGACATTGTGTGATTTTCATTTTATTTCATATTTTATTCAAAAAATTATTTTATAAAACATTGGTTCGGCCTAAACTAGAGTATTGTGTCCAATTCTGGGCACAGCATTTTAGGGAGGATGTGAAGGCTTTAGAGAGGATGCTGAAAAGTTACAAGATTGGTTCTGGGAATGAGGGATTTCAGTTACATGGATAGATTGCAGAAACTGGGATTGTTCTCTTAAGTGAAGGGAAGGTTGAGAGGAGATTTAAAATTTATGAGGGGTCCAGACAGAGTAGATAGAAAGAAACTGTTCCCATTGGTGGAAGGGTCGAGAATCACAGGACACGATTTAAATTGATTGGCAAAAGAATCAAAGGCAACATGAGGAAACACTTTTGCAGCAAGTGATTAGGATCGGGAATGCACTGCCTAAAGGGGTGGTGCAGGCAGATTCAATCATGACTTTCCAAAAGGAAATTGGGTAGCACCTGAAGGGAAAACATTTGCAGGGCTACAGGGAAAGGGGAAGGGCGTGGGACTAGCTCAAGTGCTCTTGCAGTGAGCCTGCAGAGGCTCGTCTGAACAAATGGCCTCTTTCTGTACTGTAACCATTCTATGATTGTATTCTATTCTATTTCCTTAATACAGCAGACTGGTGCCAGCTATTGTGGTGCTACAACGATCCCAGATTAGATTAATCAACTCAGCATAGATCAAACCTGCCATCTGCTCAGTCAGTTGGCTCCATTGCTCACTCACTTAACCTGCTGAGCTATTCGGAGAGTACACACCTGATTTTTAGACTGAAATTCAGTTTAATTAAAAAAAAATGTCATTGTAGCCAATCTGCAACATTGACTTCTAACTCTACTTGGAGCTGTCCCTTCCAAAACCACCTTTAGTGAACATGATCAGAGCTGAATTGTTCATTATCAGTGACTAATTGTACTGACCTTGGGTGAAGAACATTCATAACAAAGGAGTCGTGACCAATTCTTCATGTAAATTGATTCATACACTTGGGCCTGAAACAATAGCAATTCAATTGAAACCTTAATGAGTGTAATAAGTAAAAACGCATTATGCCATCCTCGCCATAGACTGGGAGGGATGAGAAATCTATACTCTTAGAACTACTGTATATGTGGATCTGTTCTGCATCAATAGTGATTACATTGAGAGAATGAGTTGTAGCAATTATGAAAAGCAGCAGAAATAATGGCTATGAAGTTCGATAACTCCCAAAAATGGGCACGGGGGTCACGATGTGCAATAAACCCTCGCCCTTTCCATGAATGCAGCTTGCAAACCTCTCAGTGCCTGCTCATTGAAATGATTGTGTATAACTGGAGGCAGCAGCACCTAACCAGTGGTGGACAGGCTTGGTGCATGTCCTCACCCTGGTGGAGGAGACGGTGCTCGTTATCAGTGGGCAGCTGCATAAGGTCCTCTCGCCATAGTGAACTGAGGGGCTGGACTCATGGAAAACCCCTCGGGCTGGATATACCAAATATGGTTTTGCTGTAAAATGTACATTGTATGTAAAATGGAATGGCCGGGTTGTGAGGCAACTCACTCCTGTGTTGAAGAAAACAGATTCCTTTTCATTTTCTGGAATGTCAACATGGTGCTGTTTTGAACTGTTTTGATATGTACTTTTTACAGATTTTATGAATACATTTTTGGAAAAAAAATGTGGGCAGCTGTGGGGCTGAAACCATCAAAGATGATGGTCTCCTCATGCCTAATCCTCCTTCTCATATCCCCCATCCCCCTCATCCTACAATCTCTTCTGCTGTAACCATGTACCTGTTGCTTTCCCTGCCTCTCCTCACCACAACTCTACGCTTATGCCTTTCTCCTTTCAGATACTCAAGAACAGCAACCTGGCCAGGTAGTGGTGGAAGAGCAGGAAGATGGTGATAAAGCAAAAGCACCATCACTCTTAGATGAGGACTTTGAAGAAGCAGCATACGGGAAAAGGCTGATGGGTATGCACAATGAAATGATTGGTGCATTGGCAGACCTGCCAAAAAGTCTGCTGTCAATGTCAAGGAGCATGGAGTCCAGCACCAACTTGGCACAGAGCTTGGAATCCGACTTTTCCAGTGTGTAAATGGTGGCCAATTCCAATGGCACATTTGTGGACCCAATGATGATACAACATCTGTTGGCTGATGTCGCAATTTCCATTGCAATACAAATAGCCACCTAATGCCTGTATGCTGTAATGGAAGCTCGAACTGCTGTCATGCAAGTTCAGTTTGCTGCCGTCATAGATAAGGATATCAGTGTTGAAAGGGGCTGCAGATTCTCACAGCAGTCCAGCAATCTGTCCTACAACACATTACTGGGATTGTTGAGGTGGCACCCCGGGGAGAGTGGCAGTGGCTCTGTGGAGCACGAACCTGCGGTCCTCTCTTAGGACGACAGCTTTCATCCTCCCACTCCTTGTACTCTGCCAGTGCCCTTGCCATTGCCTGTCAGCCAGCCCAGTCCAGACTACCACCCAGTGTGCAGTCCAAAGCCAGACTTTCCAGGGCCAGAGCTGGTTGAGGCTGTCCTCCAAGGCCATCTGCAGTCTCCTGCACTGAAAGTCAGTAGCCTTCCACCAGCCATGCTGTAGTCACTGGGGTAGCACTGCATAGGAGCACCAGATCAGGCAAAGGCACAGGGAAGACAAGCACGAAGGGAATGCTCAAGGGTGAATAAATGACATTTATATGCAATATTGCATTATTCCATTTATAAATTTGGTTCAGAATGTTTGTTTATTTTGTGGTGAATTTTATTTTAGCATTGTGGCCAAGTGGACACTGTGATGGTCAGTAACAGTTTGATGGTAATGTCTGGGACTGTTGATGATGGAGGAATTGGGGTTGTGTTTACTGGTATCGCAATTAGATGAGTTGCTTCCTCCTCTTCCTCTCCCTCCTCAGCTGATCACCTTACACCTGGTGACAAGGGCTGTGCCCACATGATAGCAAATTTGTGCAACATGCAGCAGACCATGACGAGTCTTGACACACGCCCCTCTAGAGCAGTGCAGGCATTGTTTAAACACTCCCGTGATTTGCTGCATCATATTTCATGTGACCATTATATGTCCGCTACCCATGTGTGCATGGGTTGTGCTCCAGAGCCGCTAGCCATGTCACCAAAGGATAGCCTCTGTCACCAAATAGTCACCCTTTGGTTTGTGGTGGTGGCTCAAATGCAGCTGGCACAGCGGACGGCAGTGCAATGAAGGCATTATGACTGCTACCAGAATACCTGGCATTGACGTACATGATACGTTGCCCATGGTCACAAACCAGTTGGACTTTGAGGGGGTGGAATCTCTTTCCATGCCATTACATCTCAGAGTCAACATGAAGTTAGGTGTTTACAGTCAGTGACCATGGTGAAACCTGCAATCCTCTCAAATCTGCATGATCGCTCTGCCTGCTTCTGTCTGGCGAGAGGGAATGAAATGTGTTAAGTCGCTTAGAATATAGAGCCTCAGTACCTTCCCTAATACTACTGTGGGCATCAAACTGCACAGTGTTGCAAAATATCACCTGCTCCAGCCTGGAAGAAGCCAGATGCATAAAAGTTCACAACTACGTCACGTTCACAGCCACTGGCAATGTTGTCCTTGCCGTGCTCTGAGGTAGCAGTTGTAGCTGCAGCAGATTTCATTGAGGAACATAGAACATAGAACATAGAACAGTACAGGCCCTTCGGCCCATGATGTTGTGCCGACCCTTTAACCTACTCTAAGATCAAACTACCTACATACCCTTCATTCTACTATCATCCATGTACCTATCCAAGAGTCGCTTAAATGTCCCTAATGTATCTGCTTCTACTAACACCGCTGGCAGTGCATTCCACACACCAACCACTCTCTGTGTAAAGAACCTACCTCTGACATCTCCCCTAAACCTTCCTCCAATCACCTTAAAATTATGCCCCCTGGTGATAGCCCTTTCCGCCCTGGGAAAAAGTCTCTGGCTATCCACTCTATCTATGCCTCTCATCATCTTGTACACCTCTATCAAGTCACCTCTCATCCTTCTTCACTCCAATGAGAAAAGCCCAAGCTCCCTCAACCTTTCGTCATAAGACATGCCCTCCAGGCCAGGCAGCATCCTGGTAAATCTCCTCTGCACCCTTTCTAAAGCTTCCACATCCTTCCTATAATGAGGCGACCAGAACTGAACACAATATTCCAAGTGTGGTCGAACCAGGGCTTTATAGAGCTGCAGCATAACCTCGCGGCTCTTAAACTCAATCCCCCTGTTAATGAAAGCCAACACCCCATACGCCTTCTTAACAACACTATCAACTTAGGTGGCAACTTTGAGGGATCTATGGAGGTGGGCCCCAAGATCCCTCTGTTCCTCCACACTGCCAAGAATCCTGTCTTTAAGCCTGTATACTGCATTCAAATTCGACCTTCCGAAATGAATCACTTCACACTTTTCCAGGTTGAACTCCATCTGCCACTTCTCAGCCCAGCTCTGCATCCTGTCAATGTCCCGTTGCAACCTACAACAGCCCTCCACACTATCCACAATTCCAGCAACCTTTGTGTCATCGGCAAACTTACTAACCCAGCCTTCCACTTCCTCATCCAAATCACTTATAAAAATCACAAAGAGCAGAGGTCCCAGAACAGATCCCTGTGGAACACCACTGGTCACTGAGCTCCAGGCTGAATGCTTTCCATCTACTACCAGCCTCTGTCTTCTATGGGCCAGCCAATTCTGTATCCAGACAGCCAAATTTCCCTGTATCCCATGCCTCCTTACTTTCTGAATGAGCCTACCATGGGGAACCTTATCAAACGCCTTGCTAAAATCCATATACACCACATCCACTGCTCTTCCTTCATCAATGTGTTTTGTCACATCCTCAAAGAATTCAATAAGGCTTGTGAGGCATGACCTGCCCCTCACAAAGCCATGCTGACTATCTCTAATCAAACTATGCTTTTCCAAATAATCATAAATCCTGTCTCTCAGAATCCTCTCCAATAATTTGCCCACCACCGACGTAAGACTGACTGGTCTGTAATTTCCAGGGTTATCCCTATTCCCTTTCTTGAACAAGGGAATAACATTTGCCACCCTCCAATCATCTCGTACTACTCCAGTGGACAGTGAGGACGCAAAGATCATCGCCAAAGGCGCGGCAATCTCTTCCCTCGCTTCCCGTAATATCCTTGGGTATATCCCGTCTGGCTCCGGGGACTTATCTATCCTCATGTCTTTCAAAATTTCCTGCACATCCTCCTTCTTAACATCAACCTGTTCGAGCATATCAGCCTGTTTCACGCTGTCCTCACAAACGACAAGGTCCCTCTCAGTAGTGAAAACTGAAGCAAAGTATTCATTAAGGACCTCCCCTACCTCCTCCGACTCCAGGCACAAGTTCCCTCCACTATCCCTGATCGGCCCTACCCTCACTCTGGCCATCCTCTTGTTCCTCACATAAATGTAGAACGCCTTGGGATTTTCCTTAATTCTACCCGCCAAGACTTTTTCATGTCCCCTTCTAGCTCTCCTAAGTCCGTTCTTCAATTCCTTCCTGGCTACCTTGTAACCCTCTAGAGCCCTGTCTGATCCTTGCTTCCTCAACATTAAGTAAGCTTCCTTCTTCCTCTTGACTAGCTGTTCCACATCTCCTGTCATCCAAGGTTCCTTCACCCTACCATCCCTTCCTTGCCTCATCGGGACAAACCTATCCAGCAGTCGCAGCAAGTGCTCCCTAAACAACCTCCACATTTCTGTCATGCATTTCCCTGAGAACATCTGTTCCCAATTTAAGCTCCCCAGTTCCTGCCTAATAGCATTGTAATTCCCCCTCCCCCAATTAAATATTTTCCCATCCCGTCTGCTCCTATCCCTCTCCATGACTATAGTAAAGGTCAGGGAGTTGTGATCACTATCACCGAAATGCTCTGCCACCGAGAGATCTGCCACCTGGCCTGGTTCGTTGCCAAGCACCAAATCCAACATAGCCTGCCCTCTAGTCGGCCTATCTACATATTGAGTTAGGAAACTTTCCTGGACACACCTGACAAAATCTGCTCCATCCAAACTATTTGCACTAAGGAGGTTCCAATCAATATTAGGGAAGTTGAAGTCACCCATGACAACAACCCTGTTACTTCTGCACCTTTCCAAAATCTGCCTCCCAATCTGTTCCTCCGTGTCTCTGTTGCTATTGGGGGGGTCTATAGAAAACTCCCAACAAAGTGACTGCTCCTTTCCTGTTTCTGACTTCCACCCATACTGACTCAGTAGACAAACCCTCCTCGACGACCTCCCTTTCTGCAGCTGTGATACTATCCCTGATTAGCAATGCCACACCCCCACCTCTTTTACCTCCCTCCCTATTCCTTTTGAAACATCTAAACCCCGGAACATCCAACATCCATTCCTGCCCCTGTGATATCCAAGTCTCCATAATAGCCACAACATCGTAGCTCCAAGTACTGATCCATGCTCTAAGTTCATCACCCTTATTCCTGACACTTCTTGCGTTAAAATAGATACACTTCAACCCATCATTCTGGCTGCAACTTTGTCGTGTCAACTGTCTAACCTTCCTCACAGACTCTCCGCACTCGGTATCTGCCTGTTCAACAGCTACCCCATCCGCTGATCTGTAGCTCCGGTTCCCATCCTCCTGCCAAACTAGTTTAAACCCTCCCGAAGAGCTCTAGCAAACCTCCCGCCCAGGATATTGGTGCCCCTCCAGTTCAGATGCAACCCGTCCTTGTTGTACAGGTCCCACCTTCCCCAGAAGGTATCCCAATGATCCACATATCTGAAGCCCTCCCTCCTACACCAGCTCTGTAGCCACGTGTTCAGCTGCACTCGCTCTCTGTTTCTAGCCTCACTAGCACGTGGCACCGGTATCAATCCTGAGATTACTACTCTGCTCGTCCTGCCTTTTAGCTTCTAACCTAACTCCCTATATTCGCTTTTCAGGTCCTCATCCCTTTTCCTAGCTATGTCATTGGTACCGATGTGTACCACGACTTCTGGCTGCTCCCCCTCCCCCTTAAGAATCCTGTAGACTCGATCCGAGACATCCCTGACCCTGGCACCCAGGAGGCAACATACCATCCGGGAGTCTCGTTCGTGACCACAGATTCTCCTGTCTGTTCCTCTAACCATTGAATCTCCTATCACTATCGCTCTCCTATTCTCCCCCCTTCCCTTCTGAGCCACAGAGCCAGGCTCAGTGCCAGAGACCTGGCCGCTGTGGCTTTCCCCTGGTAGGTCGTCCCCCCCAACAGTATCCAAAATGGTATACTTATTATTGAGGGGAACGGCCACAGGGGATCCCTGCACTGTGCGCCTATTCCCTTTCCCTCCCCTGACGGTCACCCAGCTACCTTTATGCTGTAACGTAAGTGTCACTACTTCCCTATAACTGCTCTCTATCACCCCCTCAGCCTCCTGAATGATCCGAAGTTCATCCAGCTCCAGCTCCAGTTCCCTAACGCGGTCTGTGAGGAGCTGGAGTTGGGTGCACTTCTTGCAGGTGAAGTCAGCAGGGACACAAGTGGTGACTCTTACCTCCCACATCCTGCAAGAGGAGCATGCAACTGCCCTAGCTTCCATCCCCTCTGCACTAAATTGACAAAAGAGATTTAAAAAAAAAAATAAAGGAAAACCTTACCTTACCAAACCCTCCACACAAGAGTCCTTTTTTTTTGGTTAGAGGAGGAGGATGGGTGGGAGACACTACACGTGTAGTGTTTCGGGTTTAGCCACTGCCCGAATATATAAGTTCACTTACCCAGCAGTCCTCGTGTCCACGTCCGCCAAATCACGAGGTAAGTACTTTATAGTTCAACTTACCCTCCCGGCTGCCCCCTGGCTCGTGCTCTCACCGCTCCCGCTGCTCAAATGGAAGAAAGAAATACCCACCAATCACTTACCAGCTCTCCTGTGACGTCACACTTCAATTTTTGCAGGTCAAGCAGGTCCCCAGAACAGAACAGAGTCCTTAGTGAAGCAGAAATGTTTGATGCATTATTCCTCACTGATGTTCAGATAGGAGAATTGTTCCAGAAATATCCTGGGTGGATATGGCCTCCTTCTGTGAGCCCTTCTCCCCTTCCTCCCCCTCCCTGTTCCAGCAGCTTGTCCTGCTCTGTGTCACCTCTGTTCATTCTCCCTGTCATGCTTTAGGCCAAGGGTGATACATACAACTGCACCCATGGCTGGAAACAAGTGGTTTGTGCAGAATCCTTGAATTCAGGACAAAATCCTGCAGCATTTGCCACACCACTCCCCATAAGCTTCAGTCAGCCATGGCTCAGTGGGTAGCACTCTCACCTCTGGATCACAGGATTCAGGGTTCAAGACCACTCCGGGACTTGAGCATCAAAATCAAGGCTGACGGTCTATTGCAGTACTGTCTTTCAGATGAGATGTTAAATCAAGGTCCCATCTGCTCTCTCAGCTGGAGGTAAAAGATCCTGTGGTACTATTACGAAGAAGTGGCAATAATGGAAATATGGCTTAAAATGGTGAGGACTGGGTGCTTAATAAAGAAAGATATAAAGTGTTCAGAAAAGATAGAGAAGGGAAAAAGAGAGGTGGGATGGCAGTACTGATTAGGGAAGACATTGTAGCATTGGAAAGAGAGATGCCTTTGAAGGGGCAAGGACATAATTCATTTGGTTACCGTTGAGTAGCAAAAAGGGTATGATCACTCTACTAAATATATTCTATAGGCTTCCAAATAGTATGAGAGAGATAGAGATGTGCAAGAATTATAGAGTGGTGATACTGGGGAAATTTAATTACCCAAATAACGATTAGAATAATATTAGAGGAAAGGTGGGGGAGGCATTTCTGAAATGTGTTCAGGAGAACTTCCTTGATCAGTATGTTCTCAGCTCAACCACAAAGGAGGCATTGCAGGGAAATGAGGTGGGCTAAGTACACCAAGTGCCTGTGGGGGTGTACTTGGGTAAGAGTGATCATCGTATCATAAAGTTTAGACTCACAATGCAGAAAAGCAAGGAACGATCTCAGGTAGAATGTCTGGATTAGAAGAGGGCTAATTTCAACATGATAAGGGATCCAAAGACTGACAAGAAAAGCTGTCATGGAACAATCTTTAAGGAAGAGTTGCTTCAGGTACAGGCTAGATACATTCCAACAAAGGCGAAAGGTAAGGGAACTAAAAACAAGGCTCCTTGGATGACGAAGGAGATAGAAATTATGATGACACACAAAAAATGATGCATGTCAGGTGAATTCTTCAAGTGAGAACCAGGCCAAATACAATAAGCTGAGAGGGGAGGTAAAGTGAAAAATAAGACTGGCAAAGAGAGAGTATGAAAATAGAATGGCAGTCAACATAAAAGGGAACCCAAAAATCTTCTACCGGCATAAAAATAGTAAGAAGGTAGTAAGAGGTGAAGTGAGGCTTATTAGGGACAAAGAGGATAATATATGTTTAGAGGCGCAAGGCAAGGCTAATGTACTTAATGAATACTTCATATCAGTGTTTACTAAGGAAGAGGAATCTGACAAAATATCAGTAGAAGTGGAGAGAGTAGAGACAATGGACAGGGTAAAAATTGAGATGGAGGAGGTACTGGAAAGGCTGTCTATGCTTAGGGTAGATAAGACACCTGGTCCAGATGGCTTTCATCCCAGCTTGCTAAAGGAAGTTGTGGTGGAGATAGCTGAAGGGCTTGCCATAATCTCCCAATCTTCCCAAGATGCAAAGGATTGGAGAGTGGCAAATTCAAGAAAGGATGTAAGGACAGTCCTAGCAGATACAGGCCAGTTAATTTAACATCAGTGGTAGGTAAAGTTTTATAAACAATTGGCAGGGAAAAATCAACAGGCACTTGGAGAGTTATATGTTAATTAAGGATAGCCAGCATGGATTTGTAAAAGACAAATCATGCTTGATTAATCTAGTTGAATTTTTTGATGAAGTATCAGAGAATGTTGATGAAAGGAATGCAGTGGATATTGTCTTTATGGATTTTAAGAAAGCCTTTGATAACGTACCAGCGAGTTGTAGTAAATGGTTGTTTTTCAGACTGGAGGATGGTAGACAGTGGTGTTCCCAAAGGGTCAGTGCTTTTTTTGCTATACATAAATGATTTGGTTCTTGGAATACAGAGTAAAATTTCAACATTTGCCGATGATACCAAACTTGGAGGAGTGGCAGACAGTGAGGATGAAATGGGAACTGCCTCCAGTAGGACATGGATAGGCTACTGGAATGGGCAGACAAGTGGCAGATGGAATTTAATACAGACAAGTATGAGGTGATGCATTTTGGCAGAAGGGATAGGGTGAGGCAATATAGTTTAATGGCACAGATCTAAAGAGTGTGCATTGATCTTTGAAACAGCAGGTCATATTCAGAGAGTGGTTAGTAAAGCATATGGGGTCTTGGGCTTCATAATAAAGGCATAGAATACAAAAGCAGGGAAGTTATGCTGGACCTTTTTAAAGCTCTGTTTAGACATCAAGTAGAGTATTGTGTCTGGTTCCGGTCACCACACTTTAGGAAGGATGTGAGGGTCCTTGAGAAGGAACATCGGAGATTTACCAAATTGGTTCCAGGGATGGGGGATTTTAGTTACAAGGTTAGGTTGGGAAAATCAGGGTTGTTCTCCCTGGAGCAAAGGAGAGTAAGGGGAGATTTGATAGAGGTGTACAAGATTATGTCAGCCTAGGTAAGTGTTACGATCAGCTGAAGAGGGGTCGAAAGGCTCCCTCTTGTCCCTCTCCTCATTTGACCGCAACAGGGTTTTTTTTTTAAAGTGAATGTGCTTGCCAATTCAGTGAGTGTTTAACTGTTTGGGTGCTATGATCGTAAAAGAACCAATTGGACAGGTTTTCTTGAGATCTCGATGGCGAGCTTATAAATTGCCGCCCTACGTCGCCACCTTGATGCATTGGAATGTAGGGTATTTTGATGCAAATTGTGGTGGGCATTTTAGCTGCTAGCAGTCACATTTTATCTGTTCCTTTTTTAAAATTAAATTCAGATTTCCAGCTGGTGGAATAAAAAATCATCAATTGGCATAGCATGCTTTCGTGACATAAGTTAGACAAGGACAAACTGTTCCAATTGACTAAAGGTACAAGGATTAGGGGACTCAGATTGAAGGTTTTGGGCAAGAGATGCAAGGGGAATGTGAGGAAGAACATTTTTACGCAGCGAGTGGTCATGACCTGAAACTCACTGCCCACAAGAGTGGTGGAAGCAGATACAATCAATGATTTCAAGAGTAAATTGGATGGGCACTTGAAGGAATTAAACGTGTAGGACTACGTGGATTGAGCAGAGGAGTGGGACTGACTGGATTGCTCCGCGGACAGCTGGCATGTACTCGATGGGCTGAATGGCCACCTTCTATCCCATAAATGACTCTATGACTCAAAGAAGGGGGGAGTTACCCTGGTATCCTAGCCAATATTTATCCCTCAATCAACATCACTAAAACAGATCATCTGGGCATTATCACATTGCTGTTTGCTGTGTGCAAATTGGCTGCTGGGTTTCCTACCTTACAACTGTGACTACATTTCAAAAATTGCTTCATTGGCTGTAAAGCATTCTGTGACATCTGGTGGTTGTGAAGAGCACTATTAAAATGCAAGTCTTTCTAACTCTGGAAACCACCAAACACTTCTTCAATCTCAGTAAAAACCAATAGAAATCAATCGGCAACTAACCTGAAAGTAATTGATGATCCCTTTAAACAACATTGATAGGTGGTACTTCCTGCTGCTGAACACTGCTGTGTGAGGTTTAGAGAAGGAATTACCTTTTGCATTGAGCTCCAAAATGGCAGTGTGGCATCAAATCAATACTGCACACTGATTGATGTCACAATCTACTTACACTACTTACTTCTAGACTACGCTTCCAGCGTATGCCATGTGTGCAGTAATGGCCTCACCATAATGGCGTCTAGCAGGGCAGGAACTACAAATGTGCATGTGCACGGTGGATTCCACTCTGGAGGAAAAACAGCACTCTTGGCATTGAGAAAGCAAGTGCTATGGAGCTGAATTTCATGGCCAATAACCTTTCTTTGCCTTCTTTCACTTCTTCAAACACTGCCTGAAATGTTGTGTGCAGTTGCACTAACAGCAGTTTTTAGTTTTCTAAGCCAGTTGCAGGGACAGATGACTTGATTCTCCAATTAAGTCATTTGCCACAATGTTTTATATCTAAAAGAAGTGGGGATATGAAGTAGGCCTTCACAACTAGCATGCTATTTTCTTTTTGAAGAGTTCTTCCGCTGCTAAGTTGCTCACCTTCTCTCTCTTCCTCAATGGGACATGGTTCCACACACCTCGGTGAATACCAGTGAACTATCTAACCATGTTAATTAAAACAGATTACCTAATCATTATCTCATTTCTGTTTATGGGACCCTGTGGTGCACAAATTGGCTGCTGATTTTCCTACATTACAAATAACTGCACTTGAAAAGTACTTCATTGGCTGTAAAGTGCTTTGGGACATCCTGAGATCATGAAAGGAGCTGGATAAATGCAAATCTTTCTTTCCATAGGGGCAACACGGTTGAACCTGATCCTGTCCTCACCAGATATTGGCATGTGTGCATTTACAGGAGGGCTTTACTAGATAGTAATTAGGGGCAGTAATCTAGGTTTATTTCCCCTGACCCAGCTCTTCCCTTAGCTCAGGACTGGCTGTCCCAGCTTATAGCACTCCTACCACTAGGCTGAGCGAGATCAGTAGCCTTACTACAGACTGAGGTTCGAACTTGGGGCCGTCGTGGTCTGTATGGCTCAATTGATCACTGCTTTAGTTGAGCTGTTGGCATCAGGAACTTGGTGGAATGAAAGCCAAAACCCATGTTCCAGCTGCTCATCTGTGGACTTTTGGTGCCTCAACTCACTGTAGACCATCTTTACCTTCTTAAGTAAAATAGTATTTGTTTTTTTTAATATATATTTGCGTGAGAGATAGTATACTTCACACGAATAGGTGTAGCTCATTAAAGGTACTTTGTGTTGTATTTGATTATTTTTCTAGATGAAATCTCTACTCTTTTCCCAGGAGTCACTGTCTTGCTGCTTCTTCTATCTCCGAGGGGGTGCAATGTGGGTTGTACATAACTAGTTACTTTCACTCCACGTGCAACCAACAACAGGTATACTTCTGTGTGGAAAGCCTGATACAAACCAATTGTACAATGTTAAAATGAGTGTCTCCTTGCTGTCCAGTGAGACCATTGACTTTGTACATACTTAAACAGAATGGAATGAGAAAATTCCATCTGCTTCTTTTACAGACCATGTGCAATATGTCCTCTTATGGATTCAGCCTCCCCTATTTAACCTCCTGAAAGCCTAAAATGTGCAAAGGTGGTGAAGCAGAACTCTAGAATATTCCTCCATTCCAATATCTCCACTACTAAACCTTGACCAACTGTCTCTTCCCTCACCACCACCTCACTGCCCCAATAGCACAGGAACTAACATCTAGTACAGTCCCATCCCTATAATCTGCAATCCATTCCCAACCAGAGTTTTATCCAGCTCCTTTAAATTAAAGAAGCGACTCAAAATCATTCACACAAAGAATGATGGTTAGGAATAGACTGGGTTGAATAGTGTAGGTAAAATATAGGAATCATGGATGCCATGATGGATTGGTGGGTTGGGGTGGGTGGAAAGTATCTGTTGGGCTTTTCTGCAGGAATGAGCTAAGGTGTGTCATCTGCATCTTGGGAGCTGTTTTCTGTTTTTTCACAGAAACAGTGGGTGAAAAACAAATCTTCCAGTCCCTTTAGGCACTGGCTTGTTAATATTACACCTGTGCCCACCAACTGTGCTCACGGTCTAAGTATTGTCTCCAAACCTTACTGCTCAGTTAAATTGTTGGGAGTGTGTTCTCCTCATATAACTCTGCTGTACATTAATTTCTACAGAAAGCAAATACACAGATACATTGATATATTCACCCAAAAGATACTGAATGACTGCTTGACCAGATACTGAAGATATTGACCAGACTACAGTCCAATCAAACAGTCTCATCAACCTTGCGCTGTGTGTTATCGACTGTCCCTCACTGGCACTCTTAACTATGATTCAATTTGAATGTTTGCTGATGGAGCAGTTCAATTAATGGATGATGCCTTACTGAAAGTGAGGTCACAGGTTGGATCTCACAGCTTAAGTCTTCTGTAAAGGAAGCTCCTCCAACTGGTAAAGAACTGAGTCAAACAGATTAGCAAAGTCCTCAGTTTTGTCCCTGGTCTGAGCTGAGTCAGCTGATCTCAGTCAGGGTGATGGTATGAGCATTGGATTGTGCCTCAGTGTCCCTGGGGAAGCAACAGAAAAATCATTGACTTCAGATCGGAATTCACTGACCCCAATGGAAGAGTGAGTGCGTGCGCGCATGTGCATGTGGACATTGAGAGAAGACAGGATCAGGCTGGGCCAGGATGCTCTCCAGGGTTGAATGTCCTCTCGCCACTCGCTATCTTGAGTTATTAAGTGAAGGGTGGCTGCTTTGCAAATGACTGGAACTTGGGGTGCATGTGTAGAACTTCAAGACCACTGGAGAGATGGGAAGAAAATTAGGAGGGAATTGCTGGGAAGTTTCTATGCAGCATTACTGGGTCACTTAGGGGAGAGAACAATGAAAAAACAAAAGCACAATATTCTGGATGCTGGAAATTTGAAATAAAAATAGGAAATTCTGGAAATACTCAGGTCAAGCAGCATCTATGGAGAGAGAAACAGAGTTAATTTTTCAGGTCTTGACATTTCATCAGAACTGGGAAAAGTTAGAAATGTAACAGTTTTAAGCAATTGAAAGGGGGGAGGGTGGGAAAAAAGAGCAAAAGGGGAAGTCTGTGATAGGGTGGAAGAGATTAAATGACAAAGGGGTTGATGGTGCAAGGCCAGAGGGAGAGGTACTGGGACAAGTAAAGAAACAAAAGATGTGTCTCGAGGTGTGGATGGCAGAATCATGAACAGCTGTCGTCTGAAAGCAAAAACAAGAGAGTAAAACCAAAACCTGTAAAGAAGAAGGAAGCAAAATGGGCCAGAGGTTACAGTCTGAAATTGTTGAACTCATTGTTGATCTTGGAAAGTGCGTAATCGAAAGATGAGGTGATGTTCCTGGAACTTATGTTGAGATTTATTGGAACACTGCAGGAGGCCGAGAAAAGGGAGGTCAGCATGAGAGTAAGATGGAGAATTAAAATGACAGGCGACCAGAGGCTTGGGGTCATGCTTGTGAATTGAATGGGAAAAGCAGTCAGCCAATCTGTGTTTGGTTTCCCTAATGTAGAGGAGACCGCATTGTGAGCAGCAAATACAGTATGTTAAATTGAAAGAAGTACAGGTAAATCGCTGAACAATGAGGAGAGAGGAGGTAAAAGGGCAGGTGGTGCATTTCCTGCACTTGCATGCAAAGGTGTTGTGGGAAGGGGATGGGCTGTTGAGGGTGATTGAGGAGTGAAACCAGGGAGTTGTGGAGGGATCAGTCCCTTAGCAATCCTGATAGGAGAGGGGAGGGGAAGATGTGTTTGGTGGTGGCATCATGCTAAAGGTGGCAGAAATGGTGGAGGATGACCCATTAAATACAGAAGCTGATGGGGTGGAAGGAAAGAAAAAGGGGAAGAGGTGAGAGCAGAAGTGTGTGAAATGGGATGGACATGGTTAAGGGCCCAGTCAACCACGTTTTCATTCAGGGGATGTGGGCGTCGCTGGCTCGGCCAGCATTTATTGCCCATCCCTAATTGCCCTTGAGAAGGTCGTGGTGAGCTGCCTCCTTGAACCACTGCAGACCTTGGGACGTAGGTACACCCACAGTGTTGTTAGGAAGGGAGTTCCAGGATTTTGACCCAGCGATAGTGAAGGAACAGTGATATTGTTCCAAGTCAGGATGGTGTGTAGCTTAGAGGGGAGCTTGCAGGCGGTGATGTTCCCATGCATCTGCTGCCCTTGTCCTTCTAGGTGGTAGAGGTTGCGAGTTTGGAAGGTGCTATCGAAGGAGCCTTGGTGAGTTGCTGCAGTGCATCTTGTAGATGGTGAGGGGGGAATCCTCAGTTGAGCCAAAAGAACCACATTTGGGAACACTATGCTTCACTTCAACTTCTCCTAACAATGAGTAATGCAGTGTATTGAATCAGTTGCAGAGAGGTAATGAGGTACAAATGAGACTAAAATGGAAATTCGAGCTGATGCCTCCAGACCAGACACTCCAATGGCAAGTAATCAGAGTCCCAGAGCTGCCACTTGAGGTGCCTGGACAGATCTGGAGGCATCTTTCAATACGCACCAGCCAGAGTCTCCGGAATGGTCCTGGTGTGCTGTGCTCTGCACAACATTGCACACCAACAAAGTTTGGACCTGCAGGATAGACGAGGGTGCAGAGCACAGAGCCTCCTTGGATGATTCCAAGGAGGAGGGAAGGAGGTGGAATATGATACTGGCTATGCAGCTCCAATGCGCACATTGCTGCCCGGGATGCCCTCATTATTGTGAGGTTCACTTAGGTTCCATCAGTATACCCACTTAACAACTACATCCAAAATACACTTCTGCCTCTCACCCCCACAATGAGGCTAACACAAAGCAGTCCTGAAAACAACCACCAACCCCTTTCACATCCCCACATTAAAGGCCTGCTACCCAACCTGAACCCGACGGGACCTGCCGACGTGTCGGGTTCAGGTCGCACTTCCGGGTCCGGCATTCGGGCTTGGGTCGGGTTGGACCGGATCGGACACGCTCTATCACCACCTCAGGTAAGTGACTTTAATGTTAATTTACTTTTTGGACTTTAAAAGTGGTTTTGTTACAGTTATTTTAAGCTTGAGCAGGTAAGGAACAAAGTGCAAACGGAAGGTAGATTAACTGATGGTCGGATCGGGTCGGGCAGGGTGCGGGAAAAAATGGAAGGACTCGGGCTTGGGATCGGATGGGATTCTGTTGGGCTGGGGTCGGGTCTCATTTGCAGACCCGAGCCGGCCTTTACCCCACATTGGGCACCATCAACTCATATCTTCCCTTTCATCATCTTCTTCTTTGGCCTCCTTATCTCGAGAGACATCATCACACAGCTGAAAAGCCACTCACCATCCAGCAACCAAGAATGGGGGAAAAACGGGAAAGTAGTGCAAAAGAATAATATTAAGTGCTTCAAATAGACAAATGAAATTTACCAATCTAACAATATGTACCATATACTTGTGCATACACTTGTGCAACTACAAATCTTTACTCTAACTTGTCCTAGCACTTCTGTGTGGTGCAACTTCTGTGGCTTCAGCAGAGGTAGAGACAGGCTGCTCAGATCCCTGCTCTGACTGCTGAGATGCTTCTGGCTGATGTCTTTTGGGTTTTGGAGCCCCTGAGGGCCCTGCCAAAAACTGCTCCACCTGCACCTGTGCAGGGGCAGACTCAGCCATCGGGAAATGAGGCAGTGTGTGGGGTACTGACTGAGAGTGGTGGGAGGGGCAATGGGTGAGAAATGGAAATGCTTTGAGCCAAGTCCCCACTTCCATGTCCCCTTTCACCATCATGTCTCTCATGGCCCAGTCGCACTTTCCTGCTCGTAATGAGCTGGAGAGCACTTTTCTGCATTTCAGTGGGGTGATGAACAGCCAAGTACTATTCATCTTATTTAAGGTGGTATTCATACTGTTCAAGCCATTGGTGAGGACCTGCATGCATTCGTGTGATAGCTGTGTTTGTTGCACCATTGGAGGTGGCCACTCTCAACGAAGCCATAATTGCATTGACCAGTGGCATCATGGCACTCATGCTTGAGTTGGACTCCTCCAATCTCTCTTCAAGCATCCACAGTGTGCTTGGAATGCCTGCCAGTACATTGCACGTACTTTACTGCCACTCCAGAAGTGTCCTGTTCATCGACGGCCCCTGAGGTACAGCATCTGCATCCAGCTGATCAGATTGAAGAGTCCTGCGCCATCTGACATGAGCTCTCCACTGTTGTTCCTGTCTCCACCACTATCTGCTCTTGCTCACTTGTGAAGTGTTAGTCACTATGTGAAAACTCAACTACCTCTTTAACTTGTCCCACTGAAGTGTAAGCATCTGAGCTGATGCATGGTCTGCATAAGTCCTGTGACGATGCATCCTCAGAGGGAGTGAGCTGAGGAGTTGTCCTTGTCATGGATGACCTGGACCATCTCCTGCTGGATGTGTGAAGTTCCTGTGGGAGATGAAGACTATCAAGGTAAGAATGCTTGAAGTTATTATGCACATGATCATATTTCCGTGCCTGTTGACATCAAGTCTGCATGGTTAAATGTTATAGGCCATGTAGCTGCCTGCTATTGAATTCTGTCACCAGGTAACTGGCAAGCCCCTAACTGCCCAGCTCCGACAGCCAGGCATGCTGAGACTCTGCTAATCTTGCATGTGCCCTCCTCTGCAGCTGTTAATTGAGAAATGCCTGAAGAACGACTTCTGGTTCTTTGCCTCCCCCTGGTGTTCTCCGCTCACTGCTCCTCCAAGGAGGGACCTATAAGTGAGAGTAATGCCATGTGTTCAACCTCTGGATCATGAGCATTTGTTAAGGGTGACTATTGTTATCATCCAGAAAGCCAGGAGGTGAAGGATAGAACTGAAGGCAATCTTTACACACTTTTATAAGCATTTATTTGCAAAGTTACACACTGCAAACATGCATGTCCTAACCCAACAACCACAGTTTCAGTTTGTTCCTATTTATAGGAGCACAAGTGAATTCCTAGTTAATGCTCATCACCTGCATACAATCAATAAATTAATAATTGAGGGAGTGACATGACATTGCATAAAGATGAGGGTGAGGGTCCGTGGTAGATGGATAGGTGAGGATGTGAGGTAGTGCATAGACAAAGAGGAATAGGTGCATCTGAAAAGTAAGTTAATGTGAGGAGTGATGTGCTGGAGTAGGCCTGAGAAGGCAGAGTGAAGGGGTTAGGATGATACACACATCAGAATGTAGGGGTAATGTGCCATTGCTCCCACCTTTCTTGCTCAGGTCATTGAACAGTATCCTACATTGTATCCAGAAGCATGGCACCACACTCCTGCTGGCCTCTTTGGCAACCTCCAACCACGCCTTCTTAGTCTCAGCTGTAGGCTTCTTCCTCTGTGCCAGCTCTGGCTCAGTTGGTAGCACTCTCACCTCTAAGTCACAAGGTTCTGGATTCAAGTCCCACTCCAAGGATTGAGCACACAAATCAAGTCTGACAGTGCAGTATTGAGGGAATGCTGCACTGTTGGATGTGCTGTCTTTTGGATGAGGCATTAAAACGAGGCCCCATCTGCTTGGTCGGTGGGAGTAAAAGATCCCCGGCACTATTTTGAAGAAGAGCAGGGGAGTTATCCACAATGTCCTGGATAATATTTATCCCTCAATCAACATCACAAAAACAGATTATCTGATCATTAACACATTGCTGGTTGTGGGAGTTGGCTATGCACACATTGGCTGCCATGTTTCCTATATTACAACCATGACTACACTTCAAAAAGTACTTAATTGGCTGTAAAGCGCTTTGAGATGTCTGGTGGTTGTGAAAGTGCGATATAAATGCAAGTCTTTTTTTCTTTCCTCTCACTAGGGAAGGATATCTCCCTCTGGGCCTTTACTGTTCCCAACAGCACATCCAGGGAGGTGTCGCTGAAATGGGTGCAGTCTTTGCCTGTCCATACAACTCCATAGCAAAAGGCCTGTAGGTCTTCTTAATAATTCCAAACTCCTTCAACTTGTATGTTTGGCGTGTATCATTCGCTGATCACCATCGAATCTGCAGATGCTAATTGGATGGGAAACCCAGAGGTAAAATGGTAATGGCATAGTTGAGTTGAAAAGCCACTGCCAGAGACACTGTGCTTAATTCTGGGTTTCCCGTGTGCTATCGACCACCTCCCCTCTGCTACTGCCATGGTGTATGCACATTAAAACCCAGCCTGCAGGCTCAGGAACAAAAGCAAGTGATATAATAAAACCTGAATTTTCCCACCTTAGTTTTTTTTTACAGTTGTCAGGACAATTTTCATGTCATGAACCCGTTTGTTGAAGCAGTGGGCCTCCTCGTTGCTCTTTACCAGAGTTAACCAATTAAGAGCCTGCCTCTGGGCTCCCCAACCAATTAGGGAGGACAGGTGTGATGGCACGGCCATTTCTAATTAAAGGGACCATGGCATGTTTCAGAGCGGCTCGCCAGGATTAGGCTGCAGCACCCACAGGAATACAAGAACACAAGAAATAGGAGCAGAAGTAGATCATACGGCCCATCGAGGTTGCTTTGCCATTCAATACGATCATGGCTGATCTTGGGCTTCAATTCCACTTTCCTGCCCGCTCCCCATATCCCCTGATTCCTTGCGAGACCAAAAACTATCGATCCCAGCCTTAAATGTATTCAGTGATGGAGCATCCACAATCCTCTGGGGTAGAGAATTCCAAAGATTCACAACCCTTTAAGTGAAGAAATTGCTCCTCATCTCAATCCTGAATGATTGACCCCTTATCCTGAGACTGTGTCCCCATGTTCTAGATTCCGTGACCAGTGGGAACAATTTCTCAGTTTTCTAAACTCCAGAGAATATTGGCCCAATTTACTCAGCCTCTCATCATAGGACAACCCCCTCATCCCAGGGACCAATTTAGTAATTCTTTGCTGCACTGCCTCCAGTGCAAGTATATTCTTTCTTAAATGTGGAGACTGAAACTGCACACAGTATTCCAGGTGTGGTCTCACCAAAGCCTTGTACAATTTTAGTAAGACTTCTTTATTCCTGTACTCCAATCCCCTTGCAATAAAGGCCAACATGCCATTCTCCTTCCTAATAGCCTGCTGCACCTGCATGTTAACTTTGTGAGTTCCTTGTCCGAGTACCCCCAAGTCTCCCTGAACTTCAACACTTACCAGTTTCACACCTTTTAAAATATATTCTGCTTTTTTATTTTTACGACTAAAGTGAATAACTTCACACTTCCCTACATTATACTCCATTTGCTATCTTGTTGACTAATCACTTAACCTGTCTATATCTCTTTTCAGCCTCTCTACATCCTCCCCGCAGCTTACCTTTCCACCAAGCTTTGTATCATCAGCAAACATAAATACATTACTCTCTGTCTCTTCATCCAAGTCATGAATATAGAGTGTAAATAGCTGAGGCCCCAGCACTGATCCTTGCAGCACTCCACTATTTACTGCCTGCCAACTTGAAAATGCCCCATTTATACTCACTCCCTGCTTCCTGTCTGTTAACCAACCCTCTATCCATACTAATATATTACCCTTAACACCATGAGCCCTTATCTTGTCTATTAATCTTTTATGTGGCACCTTGTCGAATGCCTTTTGAAAATCCAGGTATACTATATCTACTGGTTCCCCTTTATCTACGCTACTAGTTACATCCTCAAAAAACTCTAATAAATTTGTCAAACAGGATCTCCCTTTAGTAAAACCATGCTGACTTGTTCTAATCATGCTATGTTTTTCCAAGTGCAATGTTACGACTTCTTTAATAATAGTTTCCAGCATCTTCCCAATGACTGATGTTAGACTAAACGGCCTGTAGTTCCCTGTTTTCTCTCAATCTCCTTTCTTGAAAAGCGGCGTAATATTTGCCAACTTCCAATCTGACAGGACCATTCCTGAATCTAAGGAATTCTGGAAAATCCTAGCCAGCACATCCACCATCTCTGCAGCTATCTCCTTTGGAACCATAGGATGTAGGCCATCTTGTCATGGGACTTGTCAAATTTTAGTCCCTCAAGTTTTTCCAATACTTTTTCTCGGCTTTTATCAATATCCTTAATTTCCTCACTGTTTTTAGCCTCTAAGTTACTGCCTGTTTCTGGTATGGAATTTATGGCTTCTACTGTGAAGACACACAAAATATTTGTTTAATGCCTCTGCCATTTCCTCATTCCCCATGATGATTTCTCCTGAGTCTCCCCTAAGGGACCAACGTCTACATTAGCTACTCTCTTCCTTTTTATGTACTTATAAAAGCTCTTACAATCTGTTTTTATATTGCTGGCTAGTTTACTATCATTCTATTTTTTTCATTTTTTTAAATCAGTTTTTTGCTGGTTTCTAAAACACTCCCAATCCTCCATCTTGCTACTATTTTTTGCAACATTGTAAGCCTCTTCTTTTAGTCTAATACTCTCCTTAACTTCCTGAGTGAGCTACAGATGTGTCTTTCTTGACGAGCTTTTGTTTTTGAATGGCATGTACTTTTGTTAAACCCTTTGAATTGTTTCTTTAAGTATTTCCCACTGTTCATTTACTGCCATACCTTCCAGTCTATTTACCCAATTAACCTTAGCCAGTTCTTCCCTCATACCATCGTAATTGGCTTTGTTTAAGTTTAAGATCCTTGTCTGTGATTGAAATGTGTCACTTTCAAACTTAACATGAAATTATGATGAATGGTGAGGTGATCTGGGAAGGCTGGCCTGCGGGTCTCCCACTCTTACCTGGAGGTCTAGTTAAGGGAGCTGAGGGGCTGCAGTAAGGTGAGCTCCCTTAAGGGCAGGAGGAAGAGGGCAGCTTCAACCAAGTAGGCATGGATGGAAGTGACCGAGGAAGGGAGCAGCAGCAGCTTGGTCCCTCTAACCTGGAGTTCATGTAGCAGGAGGATCCGGACCTTAGGAGAGCATGACAGGTGAGTGGAATAACACTATCAGCCCCACACCCTGATTTGCCCGGTATTTTCCTGCACAGCAAGCTTCAGGTCAACACACCTTACAGCTCCACTCATTCCTCCCTCCGCAGGCACTTCACATCCCCATCTGAGCTGCCTACACTCACATCTACCCTCAGCCTATTGTGCTCTCACACCCATGCCTTCCATGCAACATACATAAATGTTGTCCTTCACTCCTCTGAACACAAGCCATTCCTAATAATCCCACCTCCCTGCTTCCTCTCCTTGCAGGAGACGAGATCATACAACTTGGCTAGAGTCAAGGACACAAAGGTTGTGGAGGCGGGGTTGGTGGTGGGCTTCCAGTGATGGGCACCTTGTTGGGCACTGGCAATGCATGGCCGACTGCTCCACTGTGAAGGTGGTCTGGCACCATGAGGGTACAGATGAGAGCAGCGACCTACCATAACAGACTGAACCTCCTGAGGCTCACATGCTTTCACATGTCAGGATAGCTGGTCCATTGCCTTTACACCCTCTGGGCGTCTGGCTTCCTTCCACCTGCGTCTTGGTGCCTATTCCCTCTGGCCCATGGAGGGCCATGTCCCTGCAGAGAAGGCAACTAGTGCTGCTGTTGGTGTTGCTCCAGCTGCAGCTGGAGCATGCTGCAATGGAAAGCCCCCTGCCCTAGACCCTCAGCAGAGGAGGATGGTGAAACTGTATAAGCTGACAGCAGGGAAGTGCATCTGGGGGTGGTTGATGTGCTGTTCACATGAAGTGCCTTCCAGGCAGTTGGACTCACCTGCCAAGCAGTGATGGCGCATTCTGGCCAAATCAGTGCTGTGCAAGGCAGCCTCTCAGCCTGTCCATTTCTGTAGCTCTTCAGTGCAAGTGAACAAAGCTGCACAGCTCCTCAGTTTCACTGAGGCACTCCACATTCTCTAAATTCCTCTGATTTGCTACTTCAGACTCACCTTCAAGATACTTCCTTAAACGGACCTCTTCAACCATCCCTTTGGTCACCATCCCTAACTCCTGTTGCTTCTTGCTATGTTTTTGCTTCTGTCATGCACCCTATGACAAAGGTGCTAAATAATTAGTTGTTGATTGCATATTGACAAAGGCTGAGGAATCACTTAGGCCTATCTGCCTCTTGGCTGAGGTTTAGTGCAAGCTGTATATATTTGTATCCGTTAAGACTCTTCCATGTGACAAAAAATTGACACAAATGCTGTAAATTACAACCTATTGTTCATTCAAACTATTTCCAAAGGGGTTGAAGTTATTTGGATAAGCCATGGGTTAGATAATACGATGCCATAGGGTTAAACCAACTGCAGTTAAGGTTTGGACTGTTTGTCTATTCCAGTGGCTGTAAGAGGTCTATGCAAAATGATCTCAATCCAGTCCCTAATGAGCATGGGTCTGCAGCCTAAAACTGGCCAGAATGTAGTTCTGATTAGCAATCTCAATTAGAGGCCACAGGCTAGCTGCTATAGAAAAAGGAAATTCTGTCAGTAGATCTTGCTTTTCAATGTTGGGCCTAAGACACATCATTGGGACAGTAGATAGAGGTTGTACAATTCTTGACCTGGGAGTACAAGAGGCTGGGCGTGTGAAATTAGAAGAATTCTGTCCTCAGCACTCATCAATACGAGGAGCTCTTAAAGTTCCAAAAAAGATACAACGGCTAAAGAAAAAAATAGTTTAGCGAGATTTATTTGAAAAATGTTTCCTATGAGGATCTCATTTTTAACAAGTCAATGGGTAAACACATAGCCTGATGTGGTACTCAGCCATACAGATCGGGAATGGCCCTGGTTCCATCCCCAATCTTTGCAGGGTCGGCTGATTTCAGTCAGGTGGCAGTGAGGTTCCACAATTGGTTGCAATGTTCCTGGAGTAGGGAGAAGCAAAAAATATAGCTTGGATTCCTGCATCTGATTATTATCCAAGGATTTCTGCTGGAATAGTATGGCTGTGAATGTTGAGCAAGGAGAAGGTTCAGTTGTGACACCCTCTACATTGAATATTAACCGGATTCAAACTCTAAGATTTATGAAGTACTAAAGAGCCAATAGAGGCCTTGAGCATGAGCTGAAACCTTCAGTGTGAGGGGATGCCTGCCAGTGTCAATGGTTAATGTGGCCAAAATTCCCAGTAGCTTCAGTCAACTCTGCTTCAAGCAATTAAAGCCTGGCGATTGTTGCTGTTGAGGTGATTTAGCCAATATATAGGAAAATCCTTGTGAAACCATCTATTTTCCAAGATTGGATAAAACCAGAAACTGGGCTCTTGTGATTTGGGCTTTAGAAACTTTTTTTTAAATTTGATTACCAATTTAGTTGAAGAAATGGCCTGATTTATCCAAATATTGGAAGAGGGGTGGGGAAGATACACATTTCTGCTTATCTTTAGAGGCAGATCCAGTAGCTGACAGTTGTAAATGCACTGCTGTATTTAGAATTTAGAATTTAGAACATTACAGCGCAGTACAGGCCCTTCGGCCCTCGATGTTGCGCCGACCTGTGAAACCATCTGACCTACACTATTCCATTTTCATCCATATGTCTATCCAATGTCCACTTAAATGCCCTTAAAGTTGGCGAATCTACTACTGCTGCAGGCAGGGCGTTCCACGCCCCTACTACTCTCTGAGTAAAGAAACTACCTCTCACATCTGTCCGATATCTATCACCCCTCAACTTGAAGCTATGTCCCCTCGTGTTTGCCATCACCATCCGAGGAAAAAAACGCTCACTATCCACCCTATCTAACCCTCTGATTATCTTATATGTCTCTATTAAGTCACCTCTCCTCCTCCTTCTCTCCAACGAAAACAACCTCAAGTCCCTCAGCCTTTCCTCGTAAGACCTTCCCTCCATACCAGGCAACATCCTAGTAAATCTCCTCTGCACCCTTTCCATAGCTTCCACATCCTTCCTATAATGCGGTGACCAGAACTGCACGCAGTACTCCAGGTGCGGTCTCACCAGAGTTTTGTACAGCTGCAGCATGACCTCGTGGCTCCGAAACTCGACCCCCCTACTAATAAAAGCTATGAACAAGGATCTTCAGTCTGCCTGTGTTCACTACTAACAAGGTTTACTTGCAAGCTAGAAAATATAAGGGAGGTGCCCATTAATATAGCAGGTCTGTTATTCACTGTAATTAACATAGATAGGAGCAGAAAATTGCAAAGGGACATTGATGTATTAAGTGAGTGGACGAAACTCTGGCAGATGAAAGTTCAATGTGGGGAAATTTTGAGGTTGTCCACTTTAGGGGTAAGAAAGATAGATCAGAGTACTTTCTAAATGGTGAGAAGCTAGGAACTATGGAGGAACAGATAGATATTTTGTTCCATGTACAGAAATCACCAAAAGCTAGAGGACAGTTCCAAAAAATAATGTAAAAGGATATCAGAATGTTGGCCTTTATCTCAAGGGGGCTAAAATACAAAGGGGTAGAAGTTATGTTACGGTTATATAACAATCTGGTTAGATCTTATGTAGTTCAGTTCTGGACACTCCATCTCAAGAAGAATACATTGGTCTTAGATGGAGATCAGCGC